>NC_136508.1:39684512-40142012 GCF_053919585.1 Euprymna scolopes | reverse complement strand
CTCAGTGTGATTCGTACTCACAATATAATTGCAACTAACTTAGAACTTCTACCCAGTCATGGCTTTCGGAATGAGAGCATGTTACCGCTCATGGATTAAATAAAAGATTATGTCCAAAGTTTCAAGTTCAACAAAAAGATTCTCGAGTTCAACAGAAAGATTCCCGAGTTTGACAAGATACAACTGAAGGAGGTCAGAGGTTACATTGACTAAAACGTTGTGCAAATAACACTCAAGATGAGAACAGTAGTCCAAAGAATCCAAATAATATTAACCAATCCTCATCTCAAAACGGCAGAAACATAACACAAAGCAGGTATGAAAGGAACAGTCGACGTAGAATGAGATTCTGTCAAAAGTAAAACGAACAAATTTTTCATGATCAAGGTCAACAATCAAGGTCATGTAAAATAGGAACTTCATTGGCTACAATATGGGTCAAGTAGTGAGTCTTTACAATAAACAGAACTAAAGTTATTGCCAAGAACGTGACTTTCATCTTTTTCTGTGAAATTGATCTTGACTGTTGATCCACAGATATGAGGAAAATTAAAGCAGTCTTAAATTGTGTGTTGTAGAGCAGGGGATTTATATAGCATCTGCATATTCATGTATATATACACTCGTGAGCAAAAAAAAAAAAAAAATGGGCCAAACAAATTTTATGCATTTTATTGCAGTAAAAGCTATATTAAACAAGGAATAATTCAACAAGGAAATTTAAACGAGACTAATAACACAGAACAAGACATTTACTTTAATAATTGCTTAGGATGGAATCGCATTCCCTTCCTTTTGATTTCTTCATAAGATCAATCCTTTTAGACATGCTCTTAACCAAAGTGGAACACTGTGAAGAGAAGATGCTATTCCATTTGCGTTGCACAGCTTGCTACAGTTTGCTATTGTTCGAAAAAGTTCTTCCGGCCAATGCACGAGATATTATAGACCAAATATCATCGATTGGGTTTAAATCGGGCCTTTGACCTGACCAAAATATCACATTAATTGAATTATCAGAAAACCATTTTTTTGTGACTTTAGCAGTGTGTGCAGGGGCATTATCATGTTGAAAAATAATGTTCTGGGATATTCCCAGCTTCTGGATACTTTGTAACAGTCCTGTTTGTAATATTTGAATGTATTCCTTTGCATTGATTGACTTCTCACATCTAATAAGTTCCCCAACTCCTGCTGCAGTAAAAGTTATACCATTATCCCTCCATTCCCGTGTTTAACTATCGTTTTTATGCAACTTGGCAAAAATCATGCTCCAGTTCTTCAATTGCACCGTTCAGAAGCATCGGGAGCATCACTAACAAGACAAAACCTTGATTCTATCTAACCGGAAAACATTCCTGAACCAGTCTGTAGCTTTCTTGCCATAACACGAGAAAAATCTCTTTCTATCATTGATGTTTTTCTTAGATAAAAATGGCTTATTTGCACCTCTTTTAGGGGGAAAATCCTATTTCTTTCATTCGTCACGATATTGTATATCTAGAAAGAGAATTTCCAGCCCCTGTTTTGAATTCTTTGCTATGGTCAACATAAGTTTTCTTTCGATCCTTTAAAACAGTTTATTTAAGCCTCCGGCCGTCCTTCAAAGTGGATGCTCTAGGGCAACCAGATCCAAATTTCCCTTTTACCAAGCATTCGACTTCAAATCTTTGACCAATTCGCTTCACTATAGAAAGAGATGTTTTCACATTTTCTTTTCTTAAAATATCAAAAATCTGCTTGTAAGTCATTTTGGACTGCCTTAATCCTGCAATTCGGTTTTTTATATCCTCGCCAAGATGCGGTCTTACCATTTTTCCACTTATTATTATATGCTATAATAATAATGATCTGCAAAACAGAAATTTTCAGTTAAAATTAACAAAAATTCATGGAAAAATATTGAAAATCGATTTCTTCCTTCTTTCACTCTTGGCCCATTTTTTTGCTCATGAGTGTATATGTGTGCAATATATATATATATATATATATATATATATATATATATATATATATATATATATAGTGTGTGTGTGTGTGTGTGTGTGTATCGTTTAGTGTGTGTATTTTACATTTATGCAACAGTTCTATCGTGAAACGATTGACGTAGCGAAACAGTTGTAGACAAAATAGTTCGTTTCAACATTTGTAAACAACACACAACACATGCCTGCTTTATATATAAAACATCTAACCTCTCGATTCCGGCCACCATCTTCAAAGATTACGTCTTCACATCTTGGCTGTCTCGGAAGACGCTGCTCCCCTTTGTCATTTGGAGAGAATAACTCTCCCTTGCGTCGTCCGTTTTTTGCCCAGCATCCAGCTAACGATTGATTAAAATCTACTCTAATCTATGTATCATGACATGTTCAAAACCCCAACGCTGATATAAGCTTAAATCTAGTTATTTCGTTTACGTAATCTAAAATTCTTCCAAAACTTTGTTTACCTTGATTTTCCAAATTAACATTCCTTTGTAATTTTTTTTTTCAGCTGTCACTCTCATTTTTCCAATCTAATTTTTTTTATTTTTCTAAGCATAATAATTGATCCATCGACCCACTGTCGCTCGGATCAATTAATAATAATGTTTTGACCATTCGCACTGCCTGCAGCAGTTAACGCAGATAGTACGCTGTGATCACAGCCAAAGGGTTACATATGGTTGATATTTTGACAAAATTTACTGACGATTTGCAGGGTTACCCAGTGTTGCCCGGGGCAAAAGTGTAACAATATTTTTATTAAAACTTCTCTCTACTTCCCTTTCTCCATCTCTCTTTCCTTCTGCCTAGTTTTACCCCTTCCTCTCCTTAATCTCCTCTTTCTCTTCTGCCCAACCTATTCTTCTCTGGCTGGACATACACATACATATGCAACTCCTTTTATATAACAGATTGCTCTAGGATTAAGTCGACATTTTTTTTCCAAATTAGTACGTAATACCACTGAAAAACCGCCCCCCCCTTGACGAAACCTGACCTAGTTTACCCCCAGAAAATGAATACATTTTTCAAAATTTTAGATGTCATTCATCCAGGGCAGAGCTGATCAACTTTGCGTGTAGTGTTTATTTCGTAGTTTTTGACATTTTGCTGGACATAAAAACATACACACAAACAACTGCCCTTTGTATAATAGACTAGTATAGCAAAACGGACGCTGAGCTGTACACAAACAAGCAAGCAAACATAGTTATAAATTCGACCGAACACATAGCCTCCTTGGCGGAGGTAAAAATGGAGAGACTGAGAAAAAAAAAAAAATGATAATAAAAAATACGCAACGTGTCCTGCATCTATAATTTAGGCAAATTATTTTTTAAAAGCATGTTCTTGCGTAATGTAAACGTGAATTAAGTTTCTGATTATTTATTTATTTATTTATTTATTTATTTATTTATTGCTTCCTGTGTTTGACATTTAGAAGCATGACTCGTCATTGAATTATAATTACACATTCAGCGTTTCAAATGACAAAAAGAAGATACCAAAAAAAAAAAAAAAAAAAATTAAAAAAAGCAAGCAACACTCAGCTTCTAAGTTGCACTTCCGTTGAGTAATTCGCACATCTCAAAGAAAGGATATCTTTCTTTATTGTTTTCGCAGCAGACATTATGGAGACTTTAAAACAAAGAGCAGCAACAGTTAAATTTGCAATGCATGTTATAGTAGTGAGTTTAATAAAGAAAATATTTCTATTTAAATATACATCTCAAGTAGAACCCCGGGACGCGATGTCCCTAGGATACTTTTTTTCAGGTTACGATGCAGAATACTATGTTTTTCCGGCCCTAGTTACGGTGCTTGCCCCGCCTTACGGTGTTATTTATAATGTTATTTGATTATACACATATATACTGTACTGTATTTTGTTACTAATTTTTAATGCCGTATCTCGGGGTTCTACTGTATATATCTATAAAAGTGTGTGTGTGTGTGTGTGTGTGTGTGGACAATTCTCAACCTATATACTCAACGAATTTTTTATCTACAAACTTGAAATTTGGTATATACGGTATTCAGACATGTGGAAAACTATAATTGCTTTTCATTCAGAAAAAAAAGGACTGCTTAGAGGTAAAAATTGAAAAATTGGCACATGGGGGGGGGTTATTGGATTTTTATCTGTTTGTCAACTGTTTCACGAATGTACATGCGTGAAAGGTCCACGACATATTCTTTCTGTAAAGAATAAGTAGGTTTGAAAACACTTTTTTAAAATGGTGTTAAGCTGGCCTAATGGTTATCGTACTTGACTCACTGTCTTTAGGTTTTGGTTCAGCTCGAATATTTTTTTTTTTTTACTTACAAGAAATGAGCTGTTTAGAAAAAACATAATACCCGCATGCACATATCTCAGTTTCTGCATGAATTAAAATATAATATTTATGCATATTTTACGACCGGGAAACGTCTGTATTCCAAATTTCAAGATGTTGTTCATAACAAAATTATGATTTTTAAATACATTTTTTAACATAAAATACATGCAGTTGCCTTTCACGTTTCTGAAATTTTTAAATGAGGATTGATCCATGGCGTAGTGGATAAAGTACTTGGTAAATTCAGTTGTAAAGTTACACTCTTCTGGAGGTTGAATGCTCAATTCTCAAGGATACAATTGCAAATTACTTAGGACTTTTACCCAGTCAGGGCTGTCGGAATGAGAGCATACTACATCCATGGATTAAATAAAGGGTTCCGTTTGAAATTCCGTGCAAATACCCAAGTTTGACAGAAAGATTTCCAAGTTCGAGAAAATACTTATGGAGAAAATCATGCGTTACATCAACCAAAATGTTGTGAAAATAACATTCAGGATGAGAACAGTAGTCCGAAAAATCCAAATAATACAAACTAGTTGCTTGCTATGCATCATCAGTGATAAAACTTTCTCGCTTTTTTCTTTTACAAATCATCATCATCATCATCATCATCATCATCATCCCATAGCATATGAATCCGAAGATTTTTGTTGTTGGTGTTGGTTCCCCCGATATGTTTCTAGTTTCTAGTCAGAATTCTTTCTAGAAATATATTGAGGATTACATGAAAAAAACATGTGAAGGTTGCCAACATCCTAACTAGAAAGTGATTTTTTGTGGAACGACCTGGATTGGAACACCCAGGTTATCAGTCCACATTGTTAACCACTAGACTACCGTCACCTCCCTTTTTACAAATCAGTCACCTCTTATCAAGCCCTAAAGGCCACTCAAGGATAAGGTTAATGGATTTGCCAGGTGGTCGGTGAGACAACGTGAGGACTGGTAACAATGGTTGAAATTAGTTAGAATTGATTATATAAAAAGATGACTCAGCAAAAATTTGTTTACATTGGACTTGAAAACAGTAATGTGCTAGTCAGCCGGGAAGCAGCCCCATAGCACTGTATTTTAAAGGTGGGCAGTTCTTAAAAACAAACTTTGCTCATGGAAATTCCGTTTAGTTTTAGGTACACAGAAGGAGAAAAAGAAGTAGTTGGAGTTAGACAAGGTTTTCTTGTTAATGTTTTAGTAGGGGGATCAGTAATTGCATTGATAAAAGGAAAAATACAAAGTAAAAGTATAGCATTACACACAGCACAACTACTTAATATATGATTATTTAGCATTTAAAATGTATTTGAAAAAAAAAAAATGACGCTAGTGCTTGGTTAATATCATAGAACATGATTATTTTTTGTTTTTTTCTCTTATGGAAATTGCTCCAGATGAGGCTTCATGCCACTTAATGTACGGAACTAAAAAGAAATACAACTTCAAGGTAAAAAAAACCTAACCGACAATAAGTGTTAAATGGCTAGATTCTGAACCAAATTGAAAGTGCACTACATGTCCAAATACCCTATATATCAAATTTTAACTCTGTTCAACACAAATTTCAACTCAACCAAATATTGAGAGAGGAGCTTGGTGCAGATTTTTTTTGCACACACACTGAAAAAGTCACTTATATATAGATAGATATAGATGCATAAAAAAATTTCATCATAAATTCTATGCAATTATGCAGAATGTAGAAACTATGCATAAATAGATTTTGACATAATTATGAAATGAAACCAATAATCTAATAAGAAACCATAGAAAATGAATAACTAATTAATCAACGTTCGTCTTTCAAAGTAATATGACAATTAGTCAACCTTCCTGTTGTCACTCGCATATCCATGACTGAGTATATTAAAAAGTTCTGTTAAATAATTTTTAAGAGAAAAAGTAGGCTTTTAATATCAATGTCACATTGAGAAAAAACTCAACTTATATATATATATATATATATATATATATTATTACTATTATTATTATCTATATATATATATAAAAGGCAAGATGTGTGTGACCATTTTGTGTATGTCTCGCAAACGCTTTTCTTGCACATGGTCCCGGTGGGGGGGGGGTGTAAATACGATCGCTTACATATAGGCCGTAGATAATAATATCTAAGATTTGAGAACGCATGTAGCTTATAGATTTATTTACATCGACTTTTACAAAATTATTGCTATTTTAGCTTCTCGCGTGTTGATTTGGCTTTTTCGAATAAAAAGCAAAACTAATCTATATATATAAAAGCGAAAATGTGTGTATGTATGTTTGTATGTATGTATGTGTGTTTGTGTGTCTGCTAAAAACTTTCGACAGACAGAACAAAAATTCACAAACTTGGTATCAAATTGAAGCTCCATCCTTCGCTCGAAAAATATCGAAAGATTGGCCAAAAACGTTCATTTTTTTCACCCTGAAATCGACAATTTTCGACAGGAGGGGGTCAACAAAAATGGTCCTCTCGTGACGACGGCCGGTTCTACGCATGCGTCAGATGACGTCATGACCTGATTTACTTTAAATAGTTGAAAAACTGAACAAATTTCACGTACGTCGCGTTAGGTCAGTCGATTAGCGCGTTGGTTCATTATCTAAACGTCTGGAGTTCGAATCGTGGTGTGAGATGTCTTTTTTTTTTGATTTTTTAAATTTAAATATTGAACCAGTGTTATTTAAGCCATTTTTCACGTAACATTCGTTTTTCTGTTGTTTTTTTTTTTACTTCGCTTATCCACCCCCAACCACACACCTAAAAACGCCTGGGTACCCACCGATTTTTTAAATTTTAATATCGAAACAGGCTTATTCAAGCCATTTTTTCACGTGATCGTTTTCTATTTTCATCGTTCGTTTGCCTTATGTTAGTTTTCTTGTGTTTTTTTTCGATGTTTTGATTACCCCTTCCACTTAATTAAAACGTTGTTTTCTTTTTTTACTTCTCTTATAACAATGCTCACGTTGTCGTCGCCGTCGTAACGCTCGACGACTTCCGGGCGCGCACCTGTCAATTTGGTTCTTACTTAAATGAATTCAAACATCTTTCACTAACTCATTCTGGCTGGCCAATTTTATTTTCAAACTTTGCCTCAGGGCTTCGGGTTCGATCCTACCCCCCCGGGTTCTTTTTTATTTAACACCACACACACCTCCAAACATCCGGGCAACGCCGGGTACTCCCGCTAGTATATATATAAAAGCGAAAATGTGTGTATGTATGTATGTATGTTCGCTTTTTGTGTATGTCTGCAAAAGGCTTTTTTCCGGCGGGTTCTCAAGGCCATCGCTCATTTTTAAAACTTTTTATATGCTGTCTAAATGATAATATCTACGATTTAACAGTGGGGGTCGCCTGTCTATTTAATTTGAAACGTTAAATATTTGACATTTTGGGATTGCCGCATGTTGCTTTCGTTTTTCGGTATAAAAAAAAGCGAAACTCGATTTGAATCCCTGACCCAGTGCCAGTGGTCTCTAGAAAGCGATGTAGCGTTTGGTCAATGTCGGCTTACCTTCGTCATATCAGACGGTTGCTTTCATTTCGAGACGAGCCACTCCCCTAATAAACGGGGGAGCTGTTTTTCCCCAGGTTAGGTAAAAACAAACAAACCGTGTTATTGACCTTATTAAAAACTATCCCACAGAAAATGTTAACTGCTGAATAGCTATTGCTTACTTTGTCGTCATCATAACGCTCGCACAAAATGTTAACTTTACGATTTCCACTTGACGTCATTAAGTGCGGGCACCTGTCAATTCAAACATCTTTCAGTAACTCATTCTGGCTGGCCAAGCGGTTAACATGTCATGTTTTTTTCACATTTTATTTTCCAACTTCGCCTCAGGGCTTCAGGTTCGATTCTACCAACTTACCAAAACTTCCCCCCTCCCCGGGTTTCTTTTTGATTTAAGAGCACACACACCTTGAAACACCCGGGCAACGCCGGGTACCCTCGCTAGTTATTATATAAAACTAACTTTGTGTCAGTTTGTTCGAATGGACTCGAAATTCATCAGAGGATGGAGTTTATTTTCATTCCAGATCGGATGGCCGCCTCTTCAACATAAACCGTCTCCGGTCCAGGACCAAAGTAAGACAAGTAACCGTCAGGAATTTACTGTTTGCTGATGATGCGATGGTGGCATCTCACACTGAAGGACTTCAAAGACTTATGAACAGGTTTTCCAATGCTTGTAAACAATTCAGCCTCACCATCAGCCCAAAGAAAACCAGGTCAATGGCCAAAGAACCTCATCATCTCCCATCATCACTATGAATTGGCAGTGCTTAGATGTAGTCCATCAATTCCAATATCTCGGGTCCACAACCTCAGACAACCTATCTCTTGATGTAGAACTCAACAAGTGCATCGGAAAAGCATCCACCACTCTTGCAGAATTGACAATTCGGGTGTGCGGAGAATAAACATCTTACCATCTCCACAAAAGTGTTTACATGGCCTGTGTCATCAGCATCCTTTTGTAAAGCAATGAAGCATGGACAACCTACAGCCACCAAGAACGGACACTGAACATATTTCACATGCATAGTATGCGGAGAATTCTTGAAAAGATAGTTACAAACAATGCTGTGCTCACAAGGGCTGATATCCTTTCCTTGTTCACCCTCCTTCATGCACATGGCCTATGCTGGATAGGCCATGTGCACTGCATGGACAATGGGCAAATCCCAAAAGATATTTTCTACAGTGAACTCATTACTGGCAAAAATAAAATTGGGCGGAGACCAAAAGACTATTCAGAAAGGCCAGTCAACAAAATGCAATAGATCACCAAAACGACGTACCGACCTTCACCTGCTATGTCTACAACTGATAATGTAAATAAAAAATAGATTTATTCAACCGCAGAAGATGATATTCAACCACCTCTACAGACACAACCCCATAGTTTCTAAATATATATTCATAAAAATCAGCTCAGCCGTTTTCAAGTATATAGGAAACAAACTCACATAAACGAAGTTACTTTTATATAATAGTAGATATATATGACTTCATCTGTGTGAGTTTATTCCCTATGGACTCGAAAACGGCTGGGCTGATTGTTATGAAATTTCACACAAATGTACTTTATGTGCCTGGCAGTGTTCTTCATTAGATTTTCTATTTGAACGTCTTCGATAATTATCAATAATCGATAATCAAAATAATCCTCTGAAAGTTAACACCTTACACAGCCTAACATTTGAGAAATTTTATTACCACACAAGCCAAAAGGCCTGACATATAAAATCAGGTTCTTTGATATGACAGGGGCGTAATCAAAATGAATGGTTCTGTTTAGAGCACAATTGCACCATGATACTTGACTTTTTCATTTTAAACTTTAATTCAAGCAATTATCACTGCACAAGCAGTAAGGTCAGGCATATGAAATCAACAGTAGGTTCTTTGATGTGACAGGGCCGGGTTTGAAATGAATGTTTCTGTTTAGAGCACAACTGCATCATCATACAAGACTTTTGCATTTTAAACTTTAATTCAAACCATTATATACAAAAAAATAGTTAAAAAAAATAAATATAGGTTCTCTACAGTGCAATGTAGACTACAATATATTGTGGACTGTCACTGCGGGGACGCATGTGAAGTTCCCTCCTAGTGCACCATGATGCGTCCCCTGCTAGAGCAGGCAATCAATCAATTTGATTGAAAAATGGGCGATTTCACTAATTTCATTGGCAATAAAAATATGGGAGTGTGAAACATTCATTGATCATCATTCAATCCCGGGCAACGTCGGGTCACCCTGCTAGTGTGTGTGTATATATATATATATATATATATATATATATATATATATATATATTATTGGATATCCCCCAAAAATCTAAATAACCCAAAAGTGCTCTATTCATGTAATAAAACACTATTTTATAATATGTTCATTTGACACCAAGAAAGTATAAACCATGTAGAAGTGCTTGATTCCTAACATAGAACCCAACTGCTTTCAAATTTTATCATTGAGAAAAGAGTATAAGGGATTACATTGTTCTACATAACTATTTGTCCTTTCTGGGTCAATCACTTTACTAACATTACAGAGACCCTAATCCACTTCAGAACGCGCCCTTCATTTTTACCCCACCCTCACCTCACCACATTTTTTTTTTTTTTTTTACTCCTCCTCTGTTGGTGATTCCTTCATACTTATTCAAATTAAATTAATGTTTAGTCATTAATTTGTAATCTGGAATATTGCCAATTACATGAAAAGTAATTAATATTTCTGCTCTTCCCCAACCAATCAATGACGGGTATCATCATTTTTATTGATGGAAGACTAATTAAAGAATCCTGTTTGTTGTTAGTCACGAAATGAATGCATCAGATTCTGACATTTTGACAATAAACAAAACTACATTCATTTTTTATTTTTTCAGTCATGTTCACTGCAAACAAGGTATACTACCACTTGGACGTAACGGGCTACCATTTTGGACCATATTTAGGGGAGATGAGTGAGATTTCGGTTTATGTTACACTACCGGAGGGGGGGGGGCTTTGCCCGGGCGTAAAATATGCTTAAATATGATATCTTAATTTGTCCAGATTTTGTATATATTATTATAGAGTCGTGATTTCAAAAGTCAAAAAAAAAAAAAAAAGAATATTTAGGTGCCATAAGCTAGAATCGAAAGCAGAATTGTAACATTCAAAGCTGGTGACGTTACCACTGTACCAACATGAAACGCTATAAACCGATTAAAAATAAACTAAGATGAATGTACAAAATATTTAACGATTTTTTTTTCAATTTTGACCCATTTTTGACCCTTTAAAAACAAAGATAGAGTTTGAAAATATGGAGACACAGACAGACATATAGCCGTTTATATATAAGATTTAAACTTCTGCATGTTAATACAGTCAGAGAAACAGGCAACAGGGAGGGAATTCTAAAGTATAGCAGTCCGAGAAAGAAGTTTAATAACTTCTTCCTTGGGCTGCTAGACTTTGGAATTAGTAGAAGATATGGAATTTGGAATGGAGTAGAAGGTTTTCCAACTTCTATGGACCTCTACGATGAAGGGGTGGGATTTTGCTGCTTGTCAGTTTTGTCGGAGGGGGGACGTCGAGATGAGAACAACTCTGTTTGCATGATCTTCTCTTCTAGTCATGTCATTGTCTCTCACATTGGTGGCTGTCAAGGAGTGTGAACGGGTTCTCAAAAATAAAAAAAATAAAGCAGGTCCAAAAGAATCATAGAAAACACATTCTGTGGGTGTCAATTTGGCTCTGGGTGCGTGCATGACACCATTGTGGGAAACGATTTTCTAAGGTCTTAAAGTCCACATCCATGTTCGTTAGCTCATCTCGATTTATTCCAAGCTATGACCTGCATTCTACTGTCTCAAACTAGATTGTCTTCAACTGTCGCAAACTTAAAACTGTCTCTAAACTGTCTCTAAATGATGTAAACTGTCACAAAACACATTGTGACTCTTAAATGAACTAACTCTAAATATGGTGACCTTTATTGCTCGGTTCTTTTTGTTCCAAATCACTGTCACACCTTGATTAACAATACTATTTTAGTTCCTTTTGTCTGCTTTGGTGAACAACTTCCTATATTTTTGCTCTGCTGATAAACTTTGTTCGTCTTACTGTTTTACTTCCTAAAATCATTAAATAAAATTATAGGTGTTGCGATAACTTCAAGAAAAATAATTAAATCTTACGTTATGACACTGACCCCAACGATAGTAAAAAAAAAAGTAAAAACTAAAACACGCAGTTGTACAAATAAATAAGAATACCCTGTTAAACAAGTGTTTAACAACATTTATAATTTAACAAGCTAGAATAACAATTAACGAAAATCCTACTGTGAATAAATATTACATTATTATTGCAAAAAATACCTTCACAGAAAAATATACCAGTCATAAAGGCTCCTTCAACAATTCAAATTCGACACTCAAAACATTAATTTCTTTATATTACATAGAACTGGCTAATCAAAACCAAACATCAATATTTTAAAGAAAACCAACACTTGTCAATCTTTAAATTCACTTGGTTACTTCTTGAAAACTTCCTCTACAACAGAGGTTCTCAATCAAGGGTAAATTTACTCCTAGGGGATAAAAAATTATATAGTCCTGGGTAAGTAATTATTTCTTTTCAGATTGTGTAAAGTCCCAAATTTGGATGAGGGTATTTGTGAAAATCCTGGAGTGTTACCTGAGATAAATAAAGATATCACACAGCATTTAAATATCTTGAAGAATCACTTCACTGGCTGCTTTTCAAAAGATATTATTCCAACAGAACTGTCAGTAATAAAAGATCACAGCCCAGATTAACTTGGGGTTAATGATAGAGTTATCAGAAAATTTTATTAGGAGTGATTGTCACTCAGACTTAGGGTTAATGAAAAAAAAGTAAAAAATCACCAAAACAACAACAAAAAAAATAATAGCATCTTAACAAAAATTCTAATATTCTTAGGCAAAGTAAGAATCTATTTCTTTTCCACCCAAGTGATATAGTAGGGTAAACTAGACTTTTAAGCCTTAGCTGTGTAAATAGTACCTATTTATTTTCATGAGAAGTGACAGTAGCTGAGTGGTTAACGACATGGACTGATAACAGATGTGCACTTCAATTCAGACTCCACACTAACTGTCAATGGCATTGGATATATACATTTCTCTCTCCATGAGGGACTACTTGCCTCCTGGTTATTACAAAAGGGGGTTGCCAGTGGTAGCGGTGGTTCTGGAAAGGACAGTCGGCTATCTGGATTTGCAAGGATGACGTCAATAGAGGCCAGACACAGCAATTCTGGATTGAGGTGCACCTAGGAATGACATCAAAGAAGTTCAAAATAGAGGACATAGAATTCCCGAGCATAGGTATCAGCAGGACTGACCAACATTTCAGACAATAAACAAAGAAGGCATGGTGGAATGTCCTGACGTCATCCGTCCCAATAAAAAAGAGACAACCAGACAACAAGAGAAGAAGTGAGCAGGAAAGCGGACACATTATATCTCTGGCATGTTGCACACACACCACCGCCACTCTGTGATTCCTTCATGCTGTCAGTATTGTCACTGGAAAATAAACATTGTTTCTAATCATTCATTCCTGTTGCTTGTTATTTAAAAGTACAAGAGGCTTTTTTATGTTTACGTCTGATTATGGAGGCACACCTAATTGTATAGATTGAACCCCCCCCCCCGACTAACGATCCGCCCAGACTTATGAATAATACAACAATACTACCAACAACAAAAAAAAATAAATTTTTAAATGTCTTCTGATATGAATATGCTGTTTTTACAAAACAAGTTTCAGAAACAAGAACACAAGATGATTTTAATCATTTAATAAAAAATAATATAACATAATAAGATTCTAAGTAATATATAATAATATAACATTCTAAGTTTACGTAATAATGTTTTAAAAAATGTGACCGAATTTCTGTATTAAATTGTAATTTGATTAGCGTCACCCATTCTTCTTCATCGCAACCTCTCTTGTTGCTAGTCTGTCTTTTTTTATAAATAATATAATGCCATGTCTTCTTCATAATTGTCTGATCTATTCTCTCCTCCTTTGTTCCAACTCGTTTGCTGGTTCTACTAGATCAGGCTGTCTGAAGATATTGACTTCCTGAGATGAAATGTGCCTAACATTGATGCTTTTTGTTTTTCTACTTCCTTTTGCAAAGCTTAATTATTATTTATGTTCTGCACCCCCCCCAAAAAAAAACAACTCACCTTTTCCCCTTTTTCCTTCTTCCCATTTCCCCATTCTCTTTCTATCTCCTCCACTTCCTGACTGATTTCCTAACTTAAAATGTAACAGACATTAATATCGTAACCCTTTTCCCTCTCCCATTGCAAAACTCATTCATGTTCTGCAAGACAGGGAACAAAAACGATAAAATCCACAACAAAACAACCAAACCAAACACTACAAACTAGCGATTGACAATACAAAGAGCTTGAAGAATAAAAGCCTTCTACAAAATAACTGAATTGAACTCCATGAATTCTATTTCCAAAATAACTGGATTCAGCATTAAATAACACCAAAATGGTTGATATGCCGTAAAACAAAACAACCAAACCAAACTCTGTAAATAAATATTTGAAGCTATAAAGAACTTGAAGCATAAAAACTGTTTCCAAAATAACTGGATTCAGCATTAAATAATCCGAAAAGGGTTGATATACCATAAAACAACCAAACCAAATCAAAACAGCTCGCAGCTCGTTTGACTATTTATTTGCGGACTATCACCCTCATCTTTTTTAGTTGTTGTTTCATGACGTTTCGGCCAACTATTCCTCTGACCTCCATCAGGTTGTTAATCGTTGGTCGCCATTAATTCACTATTTTGATAGAGCTTTTGATTCCAGTAGCTTCTTTCCACCAACTGGAAGGTTGTGGAACTCTCTTCATGCTCTATTTTGTCCTCCTACTTACAGCCTTGGTCTTTTCAAGACTAAAATCAATAAACATCTCCTGTCTTTCTGATAATCATCTTTCGTTTTTGCTAGCTCTTTACATCAAGTGGCTTTATACCTTGTCTTGGGTGATTTCTATTGTATTCTTTGTTTAGGACTTTGTTGTTTCTTTTATGTACCTTCATGTATCTTCAACTGTCTTTTAATATTTGTTCCTGACAAATTGTAAATAAACGTCAAATGCCATCGTTAATCAACTGTTTCTCTTTTTTTCTTTTTTCTTTTTTTTTTGCTTTCACACAGGCACATGTATTATCAATGATCATATATGCAAACAAATGTCCACCATGCGCACAGAGGATAAATGTACCGAACATACCGAAGTGACACTCATCATAGGCAGGTTGAACCGGTTTCCTCCAAGTTTCAAGGAAGTATCAAATTCACAAATGGTCTCCAGTGGCATGTACAAGGTGCCAACAATAAGGTTCCAGACATTTTTCGTAAGGGCCCTTTTGATGATAGTACACACATGAAACTGTAGTCTCCTTCAAAGTAATCTCCCCCGGCTGCAATCCACTTACTGTACCGCTCCAACAACTTCTGGAAGGCCCATGGAAATAACCCTCATCACAGCTTCTTCCATCTCTTCAATTGTCTCATAACGACAGCCTCTAAGGTTTTCCTTGAACTTAGGGAATAACCAAAAGTCACAGGGAGCAAAGTCTGGACTGTAGGGAGGGCGAGGAACTGTTTGGATGCCCATCCTGTTGTCATGACAACGTCTTTCTTTCTGATCTTCTCTGAACACCCTTGAGAAAAGCTTCACTCAAATCTTCTGCATCTTCAGTTCCTTCCTGTGTAAAGTTCCCACACTGACATCAAACAAATTTATTGTCTCTACAGACACACGACAGTCCTTATCCATGAAATTCTTTATTTGGCCAATCAAGTCTGGTGTTCTGATTTTCTTACTCCCTCACACCTCTCATCATCTCTCACAGATTCCTTGCCTTCCTTGAGTTTTTATGCTACTCTAAAACCGATATTCGATTTATGCAAGATAATCCAAAGGCAGTCTGAAACATTCCATTGGTGGAGGAATTTGGTGGAATCTGCAAAGGTCAATTCTTTCAACTTTCACCTTTCGGCAACCAAATTTTCGACCTAAACCGATTAAAAAGCTTGCCCTATATCTGAATACTCTTTATGTAAAATTTCAAATGTTTAGACCAGAAATTGGCTGAGTAATTTGGTAGAGAACGCAGACGTCAATTTTTTTAAAACTTTGACCACAATTTTGACCTCTTAACATTTATGTTTTTGAGTTCAAATCAAATTTAAAATTGTGATCCATGTCCAAGTAAATATTTAAAAATTTCAAGTGTTTAGACTCAAAGTTTGGTAGAGTTTTCAAAGGTCAAATCATTGAACTTTGACCCCTTGACAGCCAAATTTCTGGTTGAAAACCGATTAAAAAGATTTTCCCGAATCTCAATACTCCTTATGTCAAATTGACAGAGTTATTTGGTAGGAAAATGTACGTACACACACACACACACACACACACACACACACTCACATTTTCACTTTTATAAATATATAGATTGTTCTCCTAATGGTGTCCTCATGTCCAGATTTTATTTTTGAAATTCACCAACTATGACAGTCAGACTTTAGTAGGGTGTATTCCAATTCCTACTGTCGAAGTCAAAAGAATTCAGTGACTCACATACCAGTTTCAACTCACAAACAACTTTATATATATTAACAAGAACAAAGGTAAACGTAAACACATACACAATGTCACACTGCTCAATACACTATGAACATATTGACTTGTAAATAATATTAACTCAACAAAGTGATTGCTGCAAATGCTAAAAAGCAAGCAGCTATAATTGCTTGCACTCTTTTCTTCTACGTTTCATTGGAATTTGTATTTCTTTTCACTGCCTAAAGCAAGGAAGTTTTGACATGGACGTGTGAACTCAAAATCTTTCCAAACCTCAAAAAGTAATACCTATACGTGAATGTAGTAAGCCAGTAAGAACTTAAAAAGTCTTAAAAGACCTGGTTAAAAAAATTAGTTTTGAAAAATCTTTCAACAGCTGACCAAACCAAACAAAAGGAATTCAAGTACGTCTCCTTAACACCTCACCCCGTGTTTTGAGCCCAGGGTGGCAGGGTGAAAGAACTCAATGAGTCACGTTTTCAGCCTTTGATTACTCGTGCACATCTATACAAGCACTAACATAAACAAAGGTAAACATACACACATGCACAATGCCATTCTGCCCAATACATTATGAGCATATTGACTTATAATTAGTTATAAGTATTTTATATTGACTCAACTTTTTTGCACAAACCCATGTCGAACTATGAACATTTACAAACATGAAATATTTTTATATTCTTATTTCTTATATAAAAGCGTTTTCTTATAAAACTTTCGTATTTCTCCAATTTTTTATTCATAAAACTTTGTTTATGTTTTATGTAGCACTTACTATCTGGTGACCCTTCTACTATTTCAATGATTTATTTTATTTTCATTTTAATATACCTGCATGTTCCATATATATCTTTTCATTTTCTTCCTGCGTTAAAACATAATTTTTATACCCCAATTCATATTAAATGTTGGTATGGTTCTTGGTCATACACAAAGACGCTCCAAGATGGCCTCTTGCAAAGTCAAGGTTGGTTTGCTTTTTGTTTTAAGGCATATCAACCCTTATCAGGTTATTTAATGCCGAATCCAAAGATTTTGAAGAAAAATCTTTTTAATAGAATATATTTGTTGTTTTCAAGTCGGTTTCTATTTAAGCCATAGTTGGCACCCTAACAGGTACTACCACTCCGGGTCAGAGTGGACCTGGGAACAATGGTAATTAAAGGGTGGCTCCACACTCCCCAAAGCCCGCAAGCTGGGGCCTCACCACTGGATATAGTTTAAGGTCATATTCAGGACCCACAAAGTCAAGGACCACGTCACAAGGTATTTATGGTTCAATTGTGATCTAAACATAAGCATTCATATGTTATTTAATTATTGGATTTTTTTTTTTTTAGATGAGTAATTTGTATATTTTATTTTATTTATTTGCGGACTATCATCCTCATCTTTTTTAGCTGTTGTTTCATGACGTTTCGGCCAACTATTCCTCTGACCTCCATCAGGTTGTTAATCGCGACGGAGGCCAAAACATGGTGAGATGACAACAACTATGGAAGGCAGTAACTACTGAAGATGCAGTTGAAGATTCAGCATTCCTATCCCGTCATGGTTCACAACCTGACGAAAGCCAGAGGAATAGTTGGCGAAAACGTTGAGAGATAACAACTACAAAGATAAGAATAATGGTCCGCAAATAAATAAATAAAAGAAACATTCATTTCAATTGCGCCCCTGTCATATCAAAGAATCTACTGCTGATTTTATATGCCTAACCTTGCTGTTTATGTGGTGATAATGAATTGAATTAAAGTTTAAAATGTAAAAGTCAAGTATCATGGTTCAATTGTGCTTTGAACAGAAGCATTCATTTCAAATGCACCCCTGTCATATCAAAGAACCTACTGTTGCTTTTATATGTCGGGTTTTTTTGCTTATGTGCTTATAAAACTTTTTAAATATATTTTTGTTGTTAGGCTATAGAAGGTGTTAACTTTGGTCAAAATTGCCTGCTCCTTCTGTCATCTGATTTTTTCGATTATCGATACTTATCAAAGACATTCTGGTACAAAACCTAAGAACATTGCCAAATACATAAAAATTTTTATATGGAAATATTTTCGGGTTTGTTTTGCTGTACACATAGATTCGAAAAAGTTGTCAAAAAACAAATATATAACAAATAAATGTTATTAAAAGCAAGATAAGTTACTTTTCTACCAAACTGGATATATTTTTTGTGTTTTTATTCAATGTAACATCTTTATTCAGCTCGAAAAACATACATTGTTTACCGATGTATTGGAAAATTCAAAATGGTGCCTGACTCTCTCTTTAACACGGTAAGTTCGGGAAAAGGTGTTATAAATAATAAACTAGACAAAATATTATTAAAAAACCACCGAATATATGTCAAACTATGACACGGTAATATATATTGAGCGAGTTTCTAACAGTATTTTGTCTATTTTTATATTTATAGCACCTTTTCCGAAACTTACCGTGTTAAAGAGGGAGTCGGGCGCCATGTTGAATTTTCCAATACATCGGTAAACACAGTATGTTTTTCGAGCTGAATAAACACGTTACATTAAATAAAAACACTGAAAACATATCCAGTTAGGTAGAAAAGTAACTTATTTTGCCTTTGATAATATTTATTTGTTATATATTTGTTTTTTTGACAACTTTTTCGAATCTATGTGTACAGTAATACAAACCCATATTTTCTTATAAACTTTTGTATTTCTCCATTTTTCATTCATAAAATTATGTTTATGTTTTATGTAGCACTTACTATATGGTGACCCTTCTATTAATTTAATATTTCATTTTATTATGCATGCATGTTCCATGTATATCCTCCTTATTCCCTAAAACGTAATCTTTATATCCACATTCATGTTAAATGTCGATGTGATTCGTAGCTATACACAAAGATTCTATTGTCGTCCAAGATGAATTTTTTCAAAGTCAGGGACCATGCCACAAATATCTCTAAACGTGGTTAGCTAAAATGAAAAACTGAATACCAAATATTACTTCTTAACATAATTATTTTGACACACGGTCTCATTTAGCAACACTGAACCTGGTCAGTATCAGATGGGTGACCATTTTCGAATACTAGGTTCTGTATGGATATACATGCAATTGGAAACCGCATGTGAGTTTGCTATTCCCTAAGAACGTTCTCTTTCAGTGGAAGCCAGGTGCCTGCCCTGCACAAATACCAGACCAAGTATTACTGAATGTATAACAATCCTATGATCAAAGTATAGTATCTGTCCTGTTCTTCTTGCTGGGTTAATTATTATTAAACTGGGCTAGTTTTCAGGAGAGCTAAGAAAGCGTACAAGATTATAGAAAATGGAAGTAGTTATGGCTATACAGGTTACTTTCTTTTGTAACGTTGAGTAATGAAGGAACCCATTTCTCTTTCATCCCTGTGATATAGTAGGGTAAACTAGACTCTCAAGCCTTAGCAGTGCAAATAGTCCCTATTTACTTTCCTAGGAAGTGACCTGGACTGGTAATATCGGTGTGGCAAGTTTGAACCCAGTTTGTTCTAGAGACACTTTCACTTAGAGTGTTGACAAGGATACTGAATGTATAATAATATTAGCATCAGAGTATAATATCTGTTCTGTCCTCAGTCAGAGGAGGATAAGTTTTATAGCGTGAGAGGATTTCTAATTTTGTTTTAATCTTACAGAATGCAGGGTTGGAATTCTCTGACCTTATGTCTAACTTTGTCCTAAGACAGAGACATGTAAATAGGAGACCGTATAAAAGTAGTTGTTTTTTTTTTTTTTTTTTTTTTTTTTTTTTTTTTTTTTGTAGCTAGAAAATGACGGACGGGCAAGTCCAAAGCCACAAATTTGTCCATGGCTGATTGTGACTGATCTGACGAAGTAACAAAGAAAGTATACGAGACAAACTGATGAGAGAAAGACGAAGGAGGGAAAAGAAAAGAGAAAGGGGGAGACAAAGAGAGGGGGAGATTTGGGAGGAGGAAAGGCTTGTTGATGGAAAAACAACACTGTCATCATATTTCACTAGTTTAGGCACGAACCTTTGTCATTTTAGTATTTTGTTTTTTATAACTGGCAACTTAAAGGCTGACTTGAGACATTAGACTCTCTTGTTTGAACGAAGTATGATCGGTCCTTATAGGTACACCTTCCAAGGCATTATCTCCTCCTTCGGTTTATATAGTTTGACTTCATAACAGCCGTATAACTATCCTCAACAACTAATCCAATAAACCAAAAACTTTCTTGGAACACCAGATCTATATTTGTCGGAATTTGGTAATTTTTAATTTTACGAGGTACACCCTCCCAGGCGTTATCGTCTCCTCCTCTTTCTCCTTTGATTTACATAGACTGGCTCATATGACTCCCTAAATCAATAGCATTTAGATTACCTTTTGACCGCTCTACACGATCCTTAAAAAGGCAAGAGAGACGACCACTAACCAATCTGTGTATTATAAGTTTTGATACTTTTTTAATTTTCTCCTTCAAGAGGGGCTTAGTTTATTGTTGATCGCCTGAGGCACTCATACCGAGGAATAACAATGGGTCTGTTCTCGAATATTTTTGTACCTGACCAAAATATTCTATTCCTGTAGTGTCTTGTCAATGCTACCAGATCAGGCAATCTGAAGATATTGGCTTCCTGATTTAAAATACACCAAACATTGATGTTTTTGTTTTGGGGGGTTCTTTTTCCCCCCTTTTTCTTTTGGTAAAAATCAATCATGGTCTGCAAAGCTAAAAATACAAGTAACTGGAGAAATACATAAAGCCGAGGGGTCAAAGATGGAGGAAAGGTTGAGAATGGCTGATCTATAATATCAGCTTGTGTAAATTAGCGAACACAGTTGCTTCCCCTTAACATCTAGTGGTTCGCCTGGGTTATATGTAATGGACATTAGATTTACTGTTAAAACAAAGCGACTTTCTCTTTTTTTTTTTATTCTGTCAAAATGCAATTTTTTTTAGCTCAAAACATGACGTCATAAGCATAAAATGATGCCAGCTTTGGATTCAACACACCCAAAATTAGCTAAATTCATCAGAATACAGCAGAAAACTTGTGCTGATCAATGATTTGTTGAGAAGTTACCTACTTATATGATGTATCTATATAATTATGAAACTCTGTGGGCCGTCCGACCGCCCTTGTTTGCATCTTGTCTATCAAAAACATTGTTGTCATGGAAACCAGCTTGTACAGGGTGCAACGATAAAATTGTCACCCTAGAAAAGACAACATGATTCCATTTCCGTTTGATGAAAACCGGTTTTCTTTTTTTTTTGTTGTTAGAGATCATCTACTAGTTGGCCAGTTGTATACAAATCCCAAGAGCGAAAGGAGCCTTCTATTATATATTCAACGAGCAAGATCGGAGATGCGCCACTGTACAACTCATGCTCTCTACCGATCCAAGTTATGACAACAGGACCATTGCCAGAACCCTCAAAATGCATCGCTGGATTGCTATGAATTACAGGGACATGCCCAGGTTGAGGAAAACAAAGTTTATGGTGACGGTTATGGTCTTTGGTGTGGTTTCAAGTGAGGGCTACATCATGCCACGTCATATCTTCAAAGTTGGCTTGAAAGTCAACACCAAAGTGTACCTGGATATGCTAAAGAGTGTGGTGATCCCTGGTGCAATCAGATGGCTGCTAGCAGACTCTGGGTGTGACAGCAGGACTCTGTTCTGGCCTACAAGTTCAAAGAGGCCCAGACTTGGCTTCAGAAGGAATGCTACAATTTTGTACTCTTCTTTCACTGGCCCCCTCCTCCACTGACCTAAACCCGCTGGACTACTTCGTTTGATCATACATCAAGAACATCACCAACATGACCTCCCACAACAGCAAGCCAACCTTAGCGCCGCCATCCGCCGAGTATTCACCAAGCTCCCACCAGCGCATGTGAAAAAGGCATGCCCCCAGTTCCGGACTTGTATCGAGGTGGTTATTGAGGCTGAAGGCGGCTACATTGAACAGATGTCAACTCTACTACATAATCAAGTTACCTGAAATGATTTTTTTAATAAGAGTTTTAAAATAAGGCTGTAGTGTTGTTTTCTTTTAGGGTGACAACTTTATCGTTCCACGTTATATATAATAAAATTCACACTTCTTTCCACAGTCCAATTGTACTGAGTACAAAAAAAATTTCAGTCTTTACTTGTAGACATGGTTTCAATCATGAAACTATGTTTTAGGTTTTGGCTTCGGTTTCGATTCTAGCTGATGGCATTCAAATCAGATTTTTTTTTTTTTACTTTTGAAATCATGACTATATATTAGGTACAATATAATATTAAATAATTGACTATAATAATTGTTGTGTCGTGGCACAATAGTAAAAAGAAGAAAATCAAGTCGAGGTTGATTTAAGGAACAAGTGTATTTAACGTCACAGGTACAAAGGTAGGAAACGGGTATAACTGGATTGCAAGCAGCTACACAGTGGTAGTACTGTTGTGTCTTTCCATCAGTGTAGGTATTACTGGCACTGTATATAGTGAGAACCGGTGTAATTTCCCTTGTGTTAGAAAGGCCGGTGTAACAATAATAAATACGAAATCTGTGTAAATTAAAATATCATATTTAAGCGCCCCTGCTAGTACATATCTAAATTTCTAATATTGTTTTTGCTTGCTTGCTTGCTTGCTTGCTTGTCTCTGGTGCTGCCAGATCAGTCTGTGTGAAGATACTGGCTTCCTGACTTAAAATCCACCAAACATTTGTTGTTTTTTTTTTTCCTTTCCCTTTGCAAAACTCAGTCATGTTCTGCAAAGTCACAAACAAAAAAAATTTCTTCTACAAAACAACCAAACCAAACACTATGAATAAATATTTGAAAATATAAAGAACTTGAAACATAAAAACTTTTACCTAAATGAATGGATTCAGCATTAAATAATCATAAAAGTGTTGATATGCAGTAAAACGAAACAACCACACCAAACCTTCCTAAGAACTCTATTTCTACTGACTGTTCTCCTCCTACCTATAGCCTTGGTCTTTTCAAAACTAAGGTCAATCGTTATTCTTTGTCTTTGTGATAATTATCTTTCATTTCTTTTAGCTCTATACATCAAGTGGCTTTATGCTTTGCCTGGAGCAATTTCCATAGTAATAATAAATATAATAATAATACCCCTTCCCCCATCGGGCGGAGAGGGGGAGATCTGTTTTTCCCTTACTAAATAGCAACCGGTGTAAACTAGTTTATCCCCACTACTGATTTTAATCAACTAAATTCTGTAAACTTTTCATTCTTTTTTTTTCTTTTTACTTACTGGATATACTGACATCCTGTGTGAACCAGATAAATCTACCCACCGGTTGTTTCCCATATGTAGGCAAGGAAAGATAAGAGAGTAGTTTTACAAAGAAAAAAAAAAAAAAAAAAAAAGGAAAGGAAAGAAAAAAAGAGAGTAAAAAAGAAGAAACAAAAGGTGGTATCCTTTGAGCTTTTCTCAAACTCAGCATTTTGCATCTTTTGTTTTTATGCCTGATCCAATGGCCCCTAGGTGGCGCCAGTTGTACTGTGGGAAGTTCCGCTCTCCATAATTATGAGCTGAGTATTTCCACTGTGGCACTTGCAAAAATGCATTGAGTGTCACCAGGTTTAGATGATTTTTACCTAAGATGATGAAAAGGGGGGGGGGCTGTTATTGTTCGTACAGTTATCAACTTAGGCTACAATTGTTTAATTGTGCCCCCCCCCCCCAATAAATCTTACATTACCTTGACTGCTTTGCTTTAATACTATAACTTAAAAGACAGAAAAACAAAAGAAGTCTTTATTTTATTTTTTTTTTAATGGAAAACGCTTCAGGCAAGGCATGAAACCACTTGCTGTAAGGAAATAACAAGAACAAAAGATGGTTATCGCAAAGACAGAAGTTGACTATTAGTATGAGTCATAAAAAGGCTAAGGAAGAAAACAGAAGGGAGAGAGTTCCACAAGATTGTGGTTTTTGGAAAGAACCATCTAGAAGACGAATTTGTATTACAATGAGGTGTCAAAACAGTGAATTGATGAAGACCACTAGACCAACGAGTTAAATGAGCTGGAACAAAGGAAGCAGGAAGATTAGCCACAAGGTCAGGTGTGGGTTTGATAAAAGTGTTTAGGGCTGGATTCGAACTTGAAAACACTTTAATCAAACCTATGTCTGACCTTGTGTCTAACCTCCTAGTCAGAAGTCGTTATTGATTACACTCAATAAAGAAGCAACACCAATTTTACGACTTAGGACCGTTTGTGAATTTAATATTCCCCAGATACTTCCTCCTTCAGAGAAAATTGGTCTTGATTGGATGCCACTTCGTTTTTTTTTTTTTTTTTTTTTTTCTGTATTTTTTTTTTGATAATTTGACACCCAAAGATATATAGAGAAGTGGAGTCAACAAGGCAGTAACACCAGGCATAAAAATTTGGGGGAGGGGCATTCAATTATATTCAAACTATCTCTATGATATTTGTCAGTATTAGTATTATACATCGAGCTGCCAGACTAGTTTAATGAATGGTATTAACAAATGTGTCACTGGGCAACAATTTTTTTTACTTTTTGAATTTTGTTTAGATTCCTACAACTGATTTCTTGCTGAATCAAGAAATGGCATCCATTTTTCTCTATGAGCTCAAGTTTCTGGTGCTAAGTTGATTTGAATAAAAAATCACAGCTAATGACAAAATCGATTTCATTTTTGTGGCTATATCAGCTGATTTTTTCAACACATATCATTCTAAATATGTTTTTAAGAGAAAAAATTGTTTTGTACACAACATATGTTGATTACCTGATAGAAAAATCGATTACTGTAAACTGAATGGTGGGCATTGATAATGGTAAGTACCCGTAAATTATGTTTCACCTTTGTTCAAAGTTCAGGGCTTAAACTTCTATTTCTTTACACTCCTGGAATGCTCAGTAGCAAGGAGATCCCTCCTCAGATTCCAACAGTAGTCAGCCATCATGACTGCATCCCAGTGACCCTGACACCTCGTCTCCATCTCTTTTATTTCCTGATGGAATCTCTTCCCCTGCTTCTTCATCTTTACGCTCATGTTGCAGCCTGGTCTCTGAAAACGGTAAGCATATTGTTGACAAGGTCTGCATGGTTTCTGGCCTTATTGTTACCAAGAAAGTTCTTCATTACCAGAACAAATGCCTTCCACGCTTTCAGTTCCACTTTGTTCATTGAGTTTTGAGAAATCTGGATCTTGGATTAGCTGCCGGATCTGAGGATCGTCAAAGATACATAAGATTAATGAGCTTTGCTCTATTTAAATTGATTCCCTCTATCGATGAACTTATAAATGTCTTGCTTGTAAAATTCTTTAGGTTCTCATGTGAAATATCAATGTATCTTCTCGTGATATTAACTTAAGGCCGCCATCTAAATGGTTTTGCAATCCTTGACGTAATTGATAATCCGAGGGATCTAGGCCAGGAGAATATGTACGATAGGGAAAGTTTTCCCAACCAAGTTTTTCATGGGAGTTTTTGCTCAGTCATGCTGTGTGTGGAAGATGACTCCCTTTTTTGTTGGGTGAAGAGTGATCGTTTTTGGGTGAACATGGATGAGAAAAATGCCAAAAAAGTATAAATGATGCTTTATAAATTTGGAAGAAAAAATTTATAAATTAATCCTGCTGATATATATATTATATATTGTCCAAAAGTCAATATACTAATCTAGGAAGTAAACTTTCATATCAACAAAAACTTTATATGATTATCAATTTTCATTCATAAATAAATTTTAATTGCTCGTGATGCATTAGGTGTGTCAGAAATTTCGTGAAAAATAGTGAATAATTCCACCCCATCTTTCCAAGCTTATAACTCCTCGAAAAATGTAATTCAAGCCCTAATTTTTTTTTTCAATTAAAGGAGCGAGGACGAAGGTTTCATTTAAAAAAAAAACACACACAAAAAAACGTGTTTTTTAAAAAAAGGTTTTAAACTTCGGACTTTACAGGTAAATTTCTAAAAAACAGTACTTTTTTGTTTTAAATTTGAATATATTATTTTTTGACCTTTTCTCTTCAATTTGTGATGTATAACACTTTGGTGTGTAAATTAATTATTTACTTTTTAATAGACATTTCAAAATGGGAGGCGTGAATTATTCGACCCCCCTGTCTTTCCAAGCTTATAACTACTCGAAAAATATAATTCAAGCCCTAATTTTTTTTCAATTAAAGGAGCAAGGACCAAGGTTTCATTTAAAAAAAATGACGAAAGAAAAAACAAACAACGTGTTTTTTTTTTTTTTTTTTAAAGTTTTAAACTTCGAACTTTACAGGTAAATTTCTAAAAACTTTCTTTTGTTTTGTCTGTAAATGTATACAGCTGCTGTCGTATAGACTTCCAGAACAGCCTAACACAATGTAAGTGAAATTTAATTTCATAATTTTGAATTGAAAGTCATGTTTGATTTTAAGAGTTTCTCGTGGGTAGCTAATCTGTATAAGTCTTGAACTTTAAAAAATTTGAAAACACTGAGCAAAGATCTTTCTCATACGGACACGAAAAATTATGTGCAGGAATTTTAACAGATCCAGTATTTTTTATGGAGTTATTCCAGTGTCTGATTATTTTCTGTCAGAATGTAACTCTATTTGATTAATCAGTTCCTATCGCCAGTGTCTATAAATAGAACCTTCTAATTTTTTTAAATTATACCTTTGTATCATACCCCCATATTATATGTGGGGATGAGTCTCCTTGCTGGTCCAGTAGCAGTTGGACCGAGGTACACCAACCGGGTATCATCCAGGAGTTTCATCCTCCCACACCTTGCCACTAGGCTTTCAGGTGGAGTAAGTTTATTGCTTGTTGCCTGTGGCATCCCGACTGAGAATGCTGACGGGGATGCTCAGGCAATTTTTGCCCCTCCTTTAGGGAAGCTTGCTTGACACCCGACTTTCTTGACCTTGTGTCACATAATGCTGTGGTGGGCAGCATTTAAATATCTACCCTTTTGTATTATATCAAAAATATTGCACCATTTTCTATCTACGATCCTAGAGACACATGTGTCTTATTTATTGTATGGTTTCTTTAGTATTAACATCTGTTGTTTCCTTTGTATATTATATCGTGAACAAGTTAACGTGTTCTGTAAACCCTTTGTCTTCAACAAACTGTTTATGTGAAAATAGATTTGCATGTATGCAAATTTAACTGTTTATTCACTGTTGTTCTTTTCTCTGTGTTGTGACACCCATCCATGTGTTAGTCACGGTAACACAGCACATAAAACGGCCATTTCGTGTGTGGGAAAGATGGACGCGAACACGTGGTCACTAAAAAACACAAAAGCTACGATATAAAATATTCGTTCACTTTACACTCATTTGAAACTCCTTTCACACGGCCAAGTTTTTAATTAACATAAAAATTAACAGAGAAAGTGAGATTGAATTTTGAACTACTCTGATAATGATTTTAATTTTTTGGAATTATCTCCCTTGCTGTCTTACTCTCTGCAAAGGGAGATAATTTACAGTACGTCATTAAATTTCCAGAAATCCAAGATGGCTGCTAAATAAAACAAACCGCTCTCATATAGCAATGACCAAACACTTCTTTAGATATTGTTTACAATGAAAAATCACTTGTAACAGGTTTTATTTTTACTTTTCTTTCTTTCTTTCTTTCTTTCTCCTTATTTTTTCTTCAAAAGAACATTTAAAAAAAAAAAAATTAGTAAACTAAAATTGAATTAGATGTAAATAAGGCCAGATATATAAATTAGGCCAGATGTATCAAGTCGGTGCATAAGATTTTGTTGGTTTGTAGAAGGTGCATTTGAAACCAGCCACTCGAGGAGAAGTGTAAATTTGGTAAATTTGATTACTTAAGGGGAACGGCTCATCAAGAACTTGTTTACATTGGACTTGAAGACGACCATATTGTAGTCAGCTGGAAAGCAGGCAAATGGAAGACAGTTTCACAGGTGTGCAGTTCTAAGAAAGAAGCTTTGTTCATGGAATCTACGTTTAGGTTTAGGCACAGATAAAGAGTGGGGGGAAATTATTGATAGTGTTTTCAGCTAGACGAGTGTTTCTTGTGAAAGTTTGGTGAGGGTTAACCATAGATTGGAGCTCAGATGAGCACTTGCCACGAAAATAACGATAAAGCAGAGACAGGCCCGCAATGTCTCTTCTGTGGGAAAGAAGTTGCAGGGCATCCCCTACTAGACTACAAAGTTTATTTTGAACTCTGTCAAGGCAGGATAAAGTGTTTCTAGCAGCTCCTGCCCAGATGTGGCAACAATACTCCACATCTACTTGACACATCTGGTTCGCAGTCAACTCTCATCAATCCCCACAAAATCGCCTTAGATTAACATCACGAGAGGAAATTTAAGAGGAATTAGATTAATATTTCGCATTAAAACCTAAAGAATGTCACAAGTGAGCCATTTATAAACTCGTTGACAAATCCAGAGACCTAGTAGATAAAGTACTTGGTAAAATTCAGTTGGAACAATTTCACCCTTCTAGAGGCTGAAGGTTCAGTCTTCAGTGCAGGTAACACTTAAAATTCGACAATATATATATATATATATATATATATATATATATATATATATATAGTTATCCACATACAGCTCATCAGTGCGGCTAGACAGGCAACTGCCTCAAGCCAGAATCGAAACCCGACCACCTAAATGACAGTTAAAGCTTCTCATCATTACGCTATACGGCTGATGTTGTGTGGGTAATGAATTAAGAATGTTTTGACATCGTCCAAATGCCTTCGCTCGATTTGTTTACACAAAAAGCATCGCTTAATATGCTAACGGCAGTTTGTATATCACTTCCCAATATGCTCAACCCAAGATAGGGAGCATTATATATATATATATATATATATATATATATATATATATATATTAGTGTTGTGACGATTAATCAGAATCGGGAATTGGAAAAATCGGAGCTTTTTGGTGTATCGGAATCGGTATCGGAATTGGAAAAATTTGAGCCTATTTTCCGATGCCAAAACCGATTCCTTAAATTATCTTTCTTTATTTGATTTTGGTTTAAGAAACATCTTCCACTGCTTGTAGTAATAATAAAATAATAAATATTTATTGATTTAAACTTCCAGTAAGATTAAAATCTCTAGATCACCCTCTTACAAGTGTGTTTTTAAGTTTGAGAAATATAGGGACATTTAAGATGTTTTTTTATAGTAATTGGCACAAAATAACACTTTTATAGTTAAATATTTAGAGATTCATAAAGAATCGGAATTTGTAATTGTATCGGAATCGGAAAAAATATTGGAATCGTCCCATCACTAATATATATATATATATATATATATATATAATTTTTTTTTTTATTGCTTTTTCACCCCAAACAAGGCTCGTTACCACTTTGATGTAGGGGGCTGCTATCTGGGACATAGTTGCAGAGATACAATGTAGGGAGTTGAGCAACAAGATGTCTGTTTACATTACACTTGAACTTCTGTATATCAGTATTGTCGGGGAAGCAGAAACCCGGGAGGGAATTCAAAAGTCTAGCAGTTCTGGGAATGAAACTATTAGAATGGAAGACTTTCTGGCATCTGGCGATCTCTATTGTGTAGGGGTGGGATTTTGTTGTTTCTCAGGGGTATTTATGTTGAGGGGTACCTGAAGAAGGTTGGAGGAATGAAACCGCTATCTTCAGACCATGCTTACTTGATACTGTAGAGCTTCAACACCTCTATCTACTGTGCCACATGGTGAGACAACAACAACTATGGAAGGCAGTAATTACTGGGATACAGTTACAAGACTCAGCATTCATATTCTGTTGTAGTTAATCACCTGAAGACGCGTAAAATTATTTTGGGGGGTGGTGGATTTTATGTGTTGTGTGTATATCTCGTTACGTGTGTCTCTTTGTCTAGATTTATGTATGTAATTGTGATACATCTAGTGTCTATGTATTCTTTCTCTGATGCACTCTTGTGCCAATCTCGATGCGTCTGTTCTGCTCAAAATTGGAAACCAGACTGACTTGCATGCGAGAGAAAAGATATCTTCCTTTCCTTCTTTCATGCTCTCTCTCTTTTTTTCTTCTTTCCATATACTCTTTCACGTGTACCTGAATGACTTATTTCAGGCTGCGACCCCAGCCACAGAGTTTGACATATATAAGCAACTTAACCCTTGAACACTTCCTGCACTAACCAACCTTCACAGCAAAATCACAATTTTCAACATGCCGGCGTAACCCAGGATAGATTAGATATCAGAAGGCCAGAGGATAAGTTGGCTAAAACGTGCTGAAACAACAACAACTATGAAGATGAGGATAACAGGCAACAAACAAACAAACAAACAAACAAATATACAAATTACTCATCTCAAAGGATTCCAATAGAAAAAAATATATATATAACCGTCGAATTGTCAGTTATTTTTCATACTTGAAGGTGATCTTTGCTCCTTAGCAGTACAACTCTGATGATCAATGCCAGACAATTGACCTCTTGATTTTTGACAATGTGGTGGTGATGAGGGAATTTGACAGACGAAATTAGCGGTCTTCATCAGAACAGCAACCTTCTTGGGAGCAGGCACCAAGTGACCAACTAAAAGCGAAGAACGGCCAACATTGGGGACATCACAAGGAATAGGGAGTATATCTTTTAGGCGCCGTGAGTAGGATCTCACAAAAAGCGTCTCTGCTTAAATACAATGTTGTGTTTTTATAGAGCCTACATGGATTTGACAAGAATATAAAAAAAGACAAAATTCAAAAATTGGTTAATAGGAATTTCAGGTGTTTCTCTAGAATCACCCCTAATGAAAAACAGTTGATCAAGTAGTTTTATTTTTTAATAAAAAAAAAAAGAAATCAAATTGCATGGCTAAACTACGAGCAACGATCTCACGATGTCATCTTGAAAACAAAACTACTTGATCAGGGTATGTGATTTTTGGTATATGATATTTTCTTTCCGTCACGGATACGTACATCATACGGAATGTTTTTATTTGTGCTCTTTCATAGGAAGGGAAGTCTTGACAAGCGCTGACTTTGTTTTGTTTCTCGACGAAATTTTGGTTCAACCTAATTATTGAATACACACACACACACACACACACACACACACACACACACACACACACATATATATATACAGTGATGATCATATTTATTGGCACGGTAAAATAAAAGTTAAATTTTGTCTAATAAATTCTAAAAAAGGGATTAAATTAAAGAAAATAACAAAGTATATCATGTATTTTTAACTGGCCTTTCCGATGCAGCAATCGGATTTTAGAAAAAATAAATAACAAAGGAACAACAAACATAATTGCAAAAAACCCTTGTTCAAAATTATTGGCACGATTTATTTAATAATCAATTGTATAGCCTTTGGCCTTGATTACCTTCCTCAGTCGCTTTTCATAGTTTACAACCAAGTTGTTGCACTCTTCAGTAGTAATTTTAGCCCACTCTTCCTGACAATAATCCTCCAATTGAATAAGATTCTTAGGCTTCCTTTGCATTACCCTCAATTTTAATGTTCTCCATAAATTTTCAATTGGATTAAGGTCTGGGCTTTGTGATGGCCACTCCAAAACATTAATATGATTGTCCTCAAGCCATTTCTTAGTCAGTTTAGCCGAATGCTTTGGGTCATTATCTTGCATGAACCACCAACGACGACCAAGTGAGAGCTCTTTAGCAGAGTCTTTCAGGTTTTCATCCAATATTTTAACAATCTTCCTTTTTTATGCTACCTGTGACCTTAACAAGTCGCCCTGGTCCAGAGGCAGCAAAGGATCCCCAAAACATCAAACTGCCTCCACCGTGCTTCACTGTGGGTATGGTGTTCTTAGGCAGGAAAGTTTCGCCAGATTTTCTGTAAATATAAGACACTTTATTATGGCCAAATAACTCTATTTTCGTTTCGTCAGTCCATAGAACACGTTTCCAGAATGCAACATCTTTATCAATATGACGTTTTGCAAAGGCTAGCCTTGCTTTCAGGTGCATAGGCTTCAATAAGGGAGTCTTTCTCGGACGACATGCTTTTAAACCAGCTCTCTTCAAAACTCTACCAACTGTATGTCGAGATACATTCACTCCAGAGGTGCTCTGTTCATCAACACTCTCCCCAACAGAGATCCTTGGGTTTTGTTTTACTTGTCGAACAATTTTCCGTTCATCTCTTGGGGAAAGAATCCTTTTTCTCCCTCTACCCTCTAAACTCATAACGTGGCCTTGCGATTTGAACTTGTTTATTATGGCTCTAACAGTGGATTTGGGAAGGTTTAGCTTCTTTGAAATCTTATCATAGCCCTCCCCATTGGTATGGTATGCTACAACAAGCTTCCTGACGTCTTCGCTGTGTTCCTTAGTTTTAACCATGGCGATTGAAAATTATAATTTAGTCACTTATAATAGTTTAAATAAATCGCTATCTAAAAATTATCTGAAAAAAATTATTCACTGAATTAGCGTTAAACAAGCATAATATGGCTATAAAAAAGTTCAGAAAGCACGTAAACCGGAAATTGATTGATATTATACTGATACTAAAAGAAAAACAAAGCCGTGCCAATAATTTTGAACAAGGGTTTTTTGCAATTATGTTTGTTGTTCCTTTGTTATTTATTTTTTCTAAAATCCGATTGCTGCATCGGAAAGGCCAGTTAAAAATACATAATATACTTTGTTATTTTCTTTAATTTAATCCCTTTTTTAGAATTTATTAGACAAAATTTAACTTTTATTTTACCGTGCCAATAAATATGATCATCACTAATATATATATATATATATATATATATATATATATATATATATATATATATATATATATATATATATATCAGAAATATTTATGATGTACGTATCCGTCATGAAACGAAAATGTCATATTCCTGAAATCACGTAAATTCATCAAGTAGTTTTATTTTAAAATAAAGAAATCAAATTTTAGCGCTACACTACTAGTAACGATCTTGCAACGCCATTTTGAAAACAATCTGAAGGAACAATCGAGATTTTAGAAAGCCATTCTTAACATAAGGAGGGGGCCATTGGAAAAACTCAAATTCGCTTTAAAAATGCTTTCTTTGTAAAAAAATAAAACTACTTGATCAATTTACGTGATTTTGGGTATGTGATATTTTCTTTCCATCACGAGTACAGATTTTTCTTTCTTTCTTTCTTTTCAAGGATGGGGAATTTTGTACTCTGGTTCCTACGCCTGCCTCGCTTAGCATTCCGAACTTCACCTGCTCACCCACCAATTGTCTTTTGTGCGCAAGTGTACCACGTGGTCGATTACACTATCGAACACGTGGGGGGATGGTACAAACAAAGAAAGTCGCTCACAATTTAAGGAAGATTCGTTCATTCATTTCTGGATGGAAAGTACACAACCCCGTTCAGTAAATCGACTTAAAGAGAGCCGATGAGAAGCAGATATTTATGAAGATATTTCTGGCAGCAACTTCCTTTACCCATGACGTAGACCCCCCCCATCGTCTCTCTCTCTCTCTCTCTCTCTCTCTCTCTCTCTCTCTCTCGTTACGCACTCAACCAGCTGACTCAGTCGGTTTCCCTTCCTCTTTCTACACAGTACATACACTTTCGTGCGTAAAAAGCGGCACATAATTTGAATGAAATGATGAACCATGTGAGTGTGTGCGTGTGCGTGTGAGAGAGATAGATAGATAGAGAGAGAGAGAGAGAGAGAGAGTTCGTGTGTGTGAATGTGTAAGAGAGACAGTGTGTGTAAGAAAGAGTGAGCGAGAGTGCGTGTGTGTGTGTATGAAAGAGCGTGTGTGTGTGTGAGAGTTTGTACGTGTGAATGTATGTGTTAGACAGATAGATAGACAGATAGATAGATAGAGAGAGAGAGAGAGAGAGAGAGAGAGACTTAAATAATGGTCATTTCTTTATTAATAAAATTATCGCAGACTTCTCGTGCGTGTCTGTGTAAGTTTCTCGCATCTACGTAACTTTCACGTTACTATTTGTTATTCATTTTAGTTTATTGACATTTACCTTCTTTAGGTGTGAATTTTTTTTGTGAAAAGTGTTTCTGTGGAATGAACTGAATTCGAACATGAAATATTCAAGTTTTCAGTCTGTGTCCTTAACCACTTAGGCTAAGTGGTAAGTGGAGTGGCACTTAGCCGCCGTCACCCCTTATGTTTTATTTATTATTAATCGATTATTTTTTGTGACAAAAGAAAAAAGCACAATAGCATAAAATAAAACGAATACAATCATCCTACTACAAATAATTTGATTACGAAATTAAATCCACCATAATGCATTTCGCTTTTATTTTTCGTAAATAAGTATGCCATTTAACGCTTGAAAATTTAAAAAAAAATTAATTACAACCTTCCCTCTTTGACTGCCATATATCTCTCTCATTGGTAATTGGTTCAGCGTAACAGAAAGAAGAACAAAATAGACAAAGAGAGAGAAAAGAAAAAACAATGACTGACTGTTTGACCTAATTTTACCATTCTTTTGGAAAGAGGAAGAATGAATTGAATGATGTAAGATTTTTAAGTGTGTCTTGTGTGGTTCCTGACTTTAAGTCGGACAAACAAACAAACACAGTTAAACACACATAATTATGAGTTTCCTTTACATATCTTCTATTATATAAAAGGATGTTGTCTGTGTGTACGTCCAGCTAAAAGTAAAACAAATACCCCCCCCCCCGAAGTTGATATATTCTTGATCAGCGTTGTCCTGAATGAATAATATTTAAATGTTTCTGTTTTATCTTTATTTTCATGGCAACTGCTCATCTGAGCTCCAATCTATGCCCCCCCCGCACTCACGAAACTTTCACGAGAAACACTCATCTAGCTAAAAACACTATCAATAATTTCCCCCCACTCTTTATCCGTGCCTAAACCTAAACGTAGATTCCATGGACAAAGCTTCTTCCTTAGAACTGCACGCTTGTGGAACTCTCTTCCGTTTGCCTGCTTTCCAGCTGACTACAATATGGTCGTCTTCAAGTCCAATGTAAACAAGTTCATGATGAGCTGCTCCCCTTAAGTAATCCAATTTACCAAATTTACACTACTAACGATGACTGATATTGTCCTTTTGACTACTGTACACTCTTTAACCCTTATCCTCGAGTGGCCTCTGGGCCTAGATAAATGGTAACTCCTATGTAAAAAAATAAAATAATAATAATAAATAAATAAATAAAATAAAAATAAATAAAATAAAATTCTGAAAAATTATTCAATCTCTGGGGGTCAACTACACCAGGTTTCCTCAGGGAGGGTCGATTTTTCAGTGTTATTATTAGGCCTTTGACAACAGCATATTCTTATCATTGTTTTGACTCTCGAATATATATCCGACACAGTTAATCAACCGAGAACCACTTCACTCTATATAAAAGCATATCAACGGATATACACTCGAGAGTTAAAACAATGAAAATAATATGCTGTTGTCCTAGCCCTAGTTATGGAAAGAAAATGTCGACTCATTCCTAGAGAAATCTGTTATATAAAGAAGAATTGTTCTCTCTCTGGTTTCATTTTACTTCAGTCGAAGTTCTCAAACATCAGGGGGCCCTTCCCAGGGGTTAACACTTGATCTCCATATGAGATGCAGAGATGCTCGAATATTCCATTTAAGTTCTCCTTTACATTTCAAATGTTAAGTTAGCAAAGAAGTTAAGAATATTCATTTTCCTTTCTTCAATTGACCAATTAAAAATGTTATCGTATATCTTTCTTGTGGTTTCTTGGTGTTACTGGATTCCAATGAAAGAATTCACCCAGTCTGGTAGAGTATCCAGCTTAGAGCTGTTACTATACGCAACATCACTTGGAGAAGATGCACCGTTCCCCATAAAAGTCGGCGTGGGTTAGCCATACCAAAGAGATCTTATCTAGGCCGCAAATAATATGTGATATGTCCAGCTAGAGAGGAATGGGCTGAGAGGAGGAGGAGAAAGACGATTTAGAGAGAGAGAGAGAGAGAGAGAGAGAGAGAGAGAGAGAGAGAGAGAAGTAGGAAATGGGTGGGGGAAAAAAAAAGAGAAAGATAGAAGTTTTGGTTTGTATTTAGAATTACACCTAAAAAAAAATACTTATGGTGTACGTACACGTCACAGAACGGAAATGTCATATTCCGAAAATCACGTACATTGATGAAGTAGTTTTTAATTTTTATAAAGAAAATCATTTTAAAGCGATTAATGGGAATTCGTCGGCATTATAACATGAATATAGTAATTATAAATAATTGTTGAGTTATCTCCCTTTGATTCTTGGCATTTTGTACATAATGGCGAGCGAGACAGTTACTTCACGGATACTCCAAAAATTTAATTTTCTTGATTAAAAATAAAACTACTTGATCAATTTACTTGAGTAATTTTTAGAATATGACATCTTCGTTCTGTGACGGCTATATCCATTATTAAGACTTTTCTGTAATTTCTGTATTATTTATTTATTTATTTGGGTTTGTATTACTGTACAGTACACAGATTCGAAAAAGTTGTCAAAAAACAAATATATAACAAATAAATGTTATCAAAGGCAAGATAAGTTACTTTTCTACCTAACTGGATATATTTTTTGTGTTTTTATTCAATGTAGCATGTTTATTCAGCTCGAAAAACATACAGTGTTTACCGATGTATTGGAAAATTCAAAATGGCGCCCGACTCTCTTTAACACGGTAAGTTTGGGAAAAGGTGTTATAAATAATAAACTAGACAAAATACTATTAAAAACCACCGAACATATGTCAACTTATGTCACGGTAACATATATGGAGCGAATTTCTAACAGTATTTTGTCTAGTTTATTATTTATAACAGCTTTTCTCGAACTTACCGTGTTAAAGAGAGAGTCGGGCGCCATGTTGAATTTTCCAATACATCGGTAACCACTATGTTTTTCGAGTTGAATAAACATGTTACATTGAATAAAAACACAAAAAATATATCCAGTATGGTAGAAAAGTAATTTATCTTGCCTTTGATAACATTTATTTGTTATATATTTGTTTTTTGACAACTTTTTCGAATCTATGTGTACAGTAATACAAACTCATTTATTTTAATTAGGTTGAATTCTAAATAAGAACCGAAGTTTTAATGGAAATATGCTACACTTTTGCTCGGGGCAACGCCGGGTAGCCCTACTAATAATAGATAAGCGAGAAAAAATATCGCCAGTTGTAAGGATTTTTTGAACGAAGAAATGTCATTGTTGTTTGTTTTTTTAGATTTCCGAATTAAGTTTGTCGATGGGAGGGGGGGGGGATAAATCGAAAGGATGTAAGCATGGTAATGAATAATAACACACGCTAAAAGTAATGACTGCATGGCCGCACTCTCTCGCTGGAAGGATCGTCGTCCCGTTACATTTTATGAGACCTCTTTCTCGTTAAGAGGATGGGAATTCGTTGAAGTCAGTCGCAAGTTTTGTCTCTGAGTGGAAGAAGAAGGAGAAGAAGAAAAGAAAGTAAAAAGAAGAAAAGAAAAGAACAAGGGAAATAAGGAAAGAAAGAAAGAAAGAAGAAATAAAGGAAAGAAGGAAAAAAAAGATTGCTAAATGTTAGAGACTTGTGTTGTTCTTGTTATAAAGTCGCTTTTGTGCGTCAAAACAAAATTGACTTTTTGTGCGTAAAAAAAAAAAAAAAATGACTCACCTCGTATTTTCAAAAGTTGGTCGTTGTCATTATAACAAAGATACAAATTATTATCCGAACACAAAAAATATACTTTTTTGTACGATTTACAAGTAAATAATATTTTCTCTGGAGTTAAAAAAAAAAAGAAGAAAACTATTTTATTTGCGAACAATCAACAAAAGAATAATTTAAAAAGGAGTAAAACCAAACACGCCACTATTAAGAATAATACTTCAAATAAATAATAATAATAATAATAATAATAATAATATTTATTTTTTCGACAATTTTTTTTTTGTAAAGCGAGAAGAAAAAAAGATAATTTGTAAAACCAAATTTTTTTTAAAGGTGGACTGTCGACTGATGCTTAAACTCACTTCTCGTGTGTCTATGTGCTTGTTTCGCGCCTCTACGTGACTTGCACCTTAATTTTATATTATTAATCAATTGTTTATTCAAAAATATATATATATATATACAAAAATGAAATAACGTGATGTAATAAAATGAATTTAAATGAAAATTCTATTTAAAAAATAATCACAAAGTTAAATCCTCCACAATACCTTTCGGTTTCTCCGTAAAAAATCATTTTTATATTTTGTTAATAATTAAAAAATAAAATAAAATAAATAAATAAATAAATAATTATTTCACGAATCTTCAAAATTTGAACGGAATTTCCAAGCGTTTAAACTGTCGAAAAGAAAGTCATTTCTTAGAAATTATTTCTGGCTTTAAAACTCTTAACAAATCCGCATGTATTAAAAGACTTAAAGTTTTGGAAGCTGTTTACGTCTAATAATTTTATAAAAAGTGATTAGAAATCACCGTACTTTAATAAAATTTTTTAAAAGTTTTAATAATTTGGTTCTAATTAAACCAAATTATTTCTGAAAGTAACGTTTAATGACTCAACTATACCGTAATAATTCAATTTGACTTTCAAAATCCTAGTTAAAAATAATTTTATAACGAAAATAAACGCGGCACTTAAAAAACACAGAAAAACAATAAAACAGAACAAAAATTAAAATAAAAAAGATTCCCGGGGAAACGTCGGATATGTAAAGCAACTTTAAAGATTATCTGAAAGTGTCTAGCGTTTACAACGAAACGAAACGAAACAGGAAGAAAAAAAAAAAAGCAGACAACGTGACATTTCAGGTTTTTTATTCACTAAAAGTTTCGGGCTATTGTAACGAAACGAAACACGGAAGCCATTTCATTTCATGTTTTGCATTCACCCTTCGTCTCTACGCGGATCTTACCCGGGAATACAACCACGGAAGGTAGGTGGCCGAAGTTGTTATTAATTTTGTTTAATTTTTAACTCGTCCTCGCCTCACCAATCCCGTGGGGTTATTTTAGCTGAGAAAGAAAGAAAGAAAATAGTAAAAAAAAGGAAACATGGAAAGTAAGTAATTATCACCATTTAAAATATTTCATCTGTGTGTGTGCGCGTTATTTTTAGCGAACCGGCTTTACCAAGGCAAAAGACGATTACCGCGGTTGTTAAAAATGTAAGCATGGTTTGGTTTCATTCTCTGAATTGATGCTTTCATATTGTTAGAACTACAACAATAATAATTGTTTCATTTCACTATGCTTCCATTGTTTTGCAGATGCAGTAATTTATTAACAATATTATCGGACTTCAGTCATAACGGTAAATAAGGAGTTGGCACCATTCTGTATAGAGATAATTCCAATAATGCTGTTTACCGTTTTATTACTATGTTTCTGTTAACAAAAGTGCGTGACTGCTTCTGGCGTGTCTGTGTATACGTTTCTCGTCTCTACGTGACTGAGATATTAATTGTTATTTATTTACTTCCCCACGAGATCAATATGTGACACAAGGTTGTTTTTTAATGTACAGAAAAACCAGTTTCCCAAAAGAGGGCACTCTGGAAGTAGGTAAAATTAAAAAAATTGCCTTAGCATAGAAGGGCCAAGGGGTTCCCTTCCATTGACTAAGGACAAATTAACTTGAGCACCAGAACAGATACTACAGTCTGATCTTAGCCCGAAGGCTGTATCTACTTTTTCTATTTTGACACGTTAGACTGGCACATTATTTTTCTTAATTTATTAATAAATAAAATATATATATATATATATATATTGGTGCTAATGCAGAGTAATCCGCGCTATTTTTTAAATCGTATTTCCACGTTCAATTAAAGTTTTATGCTATGTTTTTTTTTTTATTCAATTGTAAGGTTAAAGTACAGAATAGGTACAAAACACCCCCCTCCCCATGTTAAGAATGGCTTTTTAAATAATAACGTTATTATTTCAGCACGGTACCTTCTCTACATAAATACCCTAAATTTAATTCTATTTTAAAGAAACGAAATTAAATCCATTATAATGCATTTCGTTTTTTTCTTTATTTGTAAACAAAGTCAGCCATGTTATGTTTTAATCTCTTGTTTTTAGTCGAAATCAATGAATTAATTCGAAATTTGAAAGAAATTTAAAAGCATTGTAACTGTCGAATAGAAATTTACTTAAACTGTCATTTTTAGCAAATTCTCATTAAAAGAATAGAAATAAATACTTTACGTACAATTTTGGAATCAGAGATGAAAAAATTACCTGAACACCACCATTATATTTTATAACAATTTAATTCAATTAATATTTTAATGGCACAGTAACAATGAAATTAAACTTAAAATAATGAGAGTAAAAAAGACTCCCGGGCAACGTCGGTTAGGAACATCTAGTATGGTAATTGATATAAAAAACATTTTGCTTCTTTAATTTTTTTTTTTTTTGTATTCATGAAGTTTTGGAAGGTGCAAGGAATTTTTAGAAAGGATTTTCAAGTTAAATTCTTTTTCTTTCTTTTTTCTTTGACATCGTTTGTTTATTAAATTGTTAGATGGAAGTACAGAATGGTAAACCAAGCCCCCTCTTTATGTTAAGAATGGGTTTCTTAATGTTATTTCAGCACGGCCCGGAAACTACACAAGTAGCTTAAATTTATTTGTGAATAATGGTGATTTAAAGGAAGAGAATAAGATCAATTCTTTAAGAGGAAACTTACCGGGATAATGCAAAGCTCGGCAAATTGTTTTTGGAGCTTATAGAGAAGAAAAACATATATATTCATTTATTCAATAAGGGTATACATCAATTTTGTTTTATTTCTTTATTTTATCCGTGTCAAGCCGGCCTAATAGTTATCGTACTTGACTCATTGACTCACTGTCTACGTTTTGATTTCCATCTCAGCTCGAGTATTTTTTCTCTACAAGAAATGAACTGTTTAAAAAAAACAACAAAAAAAAATAATGCTCACATGCACATGTCTCAGTTTCTTTTCGTTATTTATTTTATTTATTTATTTTATTTATTTTAAAGGAATTTAGATTACGTTTAATTCAGGGCAAGGTTGAGTACATCTGCTAGTATTTATATAATTTTCTTTTTGTATCATTAAAAAAAAAAAAGTTTCTTTTTTCGTTTTGTGATGATTTTCGACATTTGTCAATACCTGTATTTATAAAACTGCCAGACAAGATCGCGTGTATGTTTGCGTTTCTCGCTCATTAGTTACGCACTATTAATCGAATATTTATCTAAAGTTCGGGGAGGTATATTAAAACGAATTTTAAAAGAAAATTGTAAACATGACTTTTTTTTTTTTTGTACTCATAGAGAGCCATTCGGGCTGAAATAAATGTTATTTAAAAAGCCATTCTTAACATGGGGAGAGGGTGTTTTGTACCTATTCTGTACTTTAACCTTACAACTGATTAAAAAAAAACAACATAAAACTTTAATTAAACGTGGAAATACGATTTAAAAAAAATAGCGCGGATCACTCTCTGCATTAGCACCATTTTTTTTTTTTTTTTTTTTTTTTTTTTTTAATTATTCCTCAAGCCGGATAAACACAGCGGTGCTTTTGCATTTATTGTACCGCATTGTTTATTTATTTAATAGTATTTTCAAGTTAAATTCGAGTTTTACGATATCTTTGTTAAACTTTTTAGGTGAAAGTACAGAATAGTTACAAAACGCCCTCCCTTCCTCATCTTAAGAATGGCTTTCTAAATAACATTTCAGCACGGTAACATAAGTACCAATACAGACAGCGTGTATTAAATGTTATGTTTTTATTAAAATCAGAAAATAATTTCAGGTAAAACTCGGCAATGATCTAAGGGAAAACCGTTTTAATTATATATATATATATATATATATATATATATATGCATTTTTTTTTATTTGCTCGCAAATTAAAATTTCGTATAAGAATAATAAAAAATGTTTACCTTTTTGGTGCTAGTGCACTTACTGACCAGCGCTATTTTTTAAATCGTATTTCCAAGTTTAATTAAAGTTTTCTGTTTCTTTATTCAATTGTAAGGTACAAAATAGGTACAAAACACCCCTCCTCATGTTAAGAATGGCTTTTTAAATAATGTTATTTCAGCACGGATCAATTAGTGCATGCATGAGTACCACTTTTTTTTTTTTTTATTTCGAAAGTTTTTTTATTCTGGCAGCTGTGGCATTTATTTTGCTCTCAACAATTCAATCTTCAAAATGTATTTTTTTTTTTAACTTACATTTTGTAAATGTTTAAAATCAATTATTCCACTAAAATAGTCAAATGTAATTAACCTTTTTTCTCTTTGTAATTTCACCTAACAATTTAATAAAGATATCGTAAAACGTGAATTCCACTTAAAACTAGCACGGTAACAAAAGTGCATAAGCACCTTTATTTTTTACGAATAGAAATATCCGACGTTGCCCAGGATATAATGAGAAAATCTACGCCCTCTCGCGTCCAATCCATAACCTATTCTATTATTTTTAATTTTTTGGGGGGTTATTCGAAAAAGTTGTCAAAAAAACATGTATAACAAATAAATCCTATCAAAGGCAAGATAAGTTACTTTTCTACCAAACTGGATATAATTTTTCGTGTTTTTATTCAATTCAGCTCGAAAAACATGCAGTGTTTACCGATGTATTGGAAAATTCAAAATGGCGACCAACTATCTCTTAAACACGGTAAGTTCGGGGAAAGGTGTTATAAATAATAAACTAGACAAAATACTGTTAGAAATTCGCTCAATATATATTACCGTGACATAGGTTGACATATATTCGGTGTTTTTTTTAATAGTATTTTATCTAGTTTATTATTTATAGCACCTTTTCTCGAACTTACCGTGTTAAAGAGATAGTCGGCCGCCATTTTGAATTTTTCAATACATCGGTAAACACTGCATGTTTTTCGAGCTGAATAAACATTAAAAACACAAAAGAAAATATCCAGTTTGGTAGAAAAGTAACTTATCTTGCCTTTGATAACATTTGTTATATATTTGTTTTTTGACAACTTTTTCGAATCTGTGTACAGTAATACAAACCCTTTTTTTTTTTTTTTTTATACATGTTTTAGTTTTACAATTTTGTGTTCTGCGAGACCTATAGTACTCAAAATTGCTTGATTGGATAAAAGATATAAACAAGAAAGCGTGCATCATGGTCCCCCGTGAGTGCACAGTGAACGAGACATAAAAAATGACTTAGTTCAGCATTTAGCCTCAAAAGTCCCCAGGGGACGTCCAATCATGGTGAAAATGAACAAAGTGTAGTTTTAGGCCTATGTACATTTAGTGTAGTTTTAGGCCTATGTACATTTAGTGTAGTTTTAGGCCTATGTACATTTAGTGTAGTTTTAGGCCTATGTACATTTAGTGTAGTTTTAGGCCTATGTACATTTAGTGTAGTTTTAGGCCTATGTACATTTAGTGTAGTTTTAGGCCTATGTACATTTAGTGTAGTTTTAGGCCTATGTACATTTAGTGTAGTTTTAGGCCTATGTACATTTAGTGTAGTTTTAGGCCTATGTACATTTAGTGTAGTTTTAGGCCTATGTACATTTAGTGTAGTTTTAGGCCTATGTACATTTAGTGTAGTTTTAGGCCTATGTACATTTAGTGTAGTTTTAGGCCTATGTACATTTAGTGTAGTTTTAGGCCTATGTACATTTAGTGTAGTTTTAGGCCTATGTACATTTGAGTTCTGCAGAACTTCTGCACCATGCAAAAAAAAAAAAAAAAAGACTAGGTCGAATTAGTCCCCAAGGCCCTTTAACATATTTAAATTTGAGTTAAGCACCATGCAAAACTGCTAACTATACATACACAGAAAATTTTGGACAAATATGGTAAAATAGTCCCAAAAATGAAATGTTGTTAGCCCTAAAAGAGTCCCTGGGGCACACTCAAGAGTTATCGCGAAGTATCAGTTAGTTAAAACTTTTCCGGAAGTTTTATAAAAATCCAAGGCATCAATTTTTTTAATAAGCACAAAAGTGCCAATTTTAGCCATTTTAACCCGAAAGGTACTCCTAAGGGGGCAACCAGAGTTTTCCCGGAAAATCCGTTCTGTTTTTTTTACTCGTATCATGTTTAATGTTTGGGCAAAATTTCAAAGAATTCAAAGGCGTTGTTATTGAGAAAAGTGCGGACAGACGTACGGACAAGGGTGAATTTACAGGTCCACCCTCCTTTTTTCGGGGGACCAATAAAGTGACATTAATTGGAATAAATTAGGGTAAATTTAACCTATCAAGCGACATCCTGCGTTTTCCCTAAATCGAGGAACCACTTATGTCCCAGGCCTGAACAAGTCAAATACGGCCTAAAGATAGTACTTTTGCCACATCTGGGGTGGGGCCCCTAAAAGCATCCTTTCTTGCCTTAGGGTACAGGACCTCCTTTCAAAATTTGGTGAGCATTTTTTGCAGGCCAGTGCCCCTTCTCAGGAGGTTCTGACTTCTCACTCTCCGACGCTGGTGGCAAAGTTTTTGCAGTCGAAGAGAACCAAACAGTCTCCTTCTTTCTCACAGAGGATAACGTTGCGAGTCTGTGTCTGCTCTATCGATACCTTATTGGTAGGTGTTCTACTGAGCTCTAATCTATGGTTTCTCACCACAAAACGTTGACAACAAATACTAGCCTAGCTGAAACACGCCAACAACTTTCCCTTACTTCCTATTTTGCCCAAAACTAAACCAAAATTTAATGAGCAAAGTCTTTGCTAGAACTGTCCGTTTGTGGAACGCAATGCCGCTTGCCTGCTTCCTGATTGACTATAACGAGCCGTCCTCTGATATAATCTTGCCCTACTCAAGTTCCACCGTGACTGATCTTGTCTCACCATATACCTTATCCTTGATTGGTCCCCAGACCTTGACAAATAGTGACCTTCCAAGTAAAAAAAAAAAAAAAAAAAAAAAAAAAAACTGAACCCTTTATCATTGACATTTTTGAATTTCAAAAATGTTTAGAGTAAATACATTTTTTCATTGATGTCAGTGCTAAAACTTGTGTTTATAACTCGAAAATTTGAACTTGATTAATCGCCCTTCCTTAACTACACCTTTCCAGAGTAAAGAATGCAACTATATTTGTATATTTTGGCAGCGAGTCATTATTCAAGCACGTCTGATTGAACACGACAGTTATTTTTTTCTGATTTTTCTGGATATCTTTTCAATTCGCCGAGCGGTCTTTTTTTAATTTATTTCAGCTGGCATGTTGTATATAATGGCGCCCAAAAGTTCAGCCATATTCTTCTCAAGCGCTTTCAAGTGCATCCGATCGTTGTCAGGCGCGATAACAACAATCGCTCCTGACGATGACACTTAAATGGGTAATAATGTTTTCACCTGAAATGCGTTGAAATTTGTACTAATTTCAACATGATCTGTATATAGGTAATAATGTTTTTACCTGAAATGCGTAGATTTAAAAGATCCCTAATCAATAAAAGCATTATATGATTTTACTTATTTCGACATGACACTTGGGTAAAAATGTTTACACCTGAAATGCGTTGGAATTTATACTAATTTCGACATAACATATAAGTAGGTTATGGTAATAAAAAAATTTTTCGAGAGGGGGTGGTTTAATGATTTTTAATTGATAAAAAGCGACCATGAAAGAGGTAATTCGTTTCTCATTAATTTATGATTCTTGTTTTTCTTTGTGACCACGGACGTACGGACAAGTAAATTAATATTTAGAAGATTTTACGTGACTGGAATAAAATAAAGTGATAATTAATATAAATCAACGCAAAAGTTGATTTAAAAATGAAAAGATTAATGGAACGCGAAAACATTTGAAATATCGACGAAAAGAAAAAGTGAAAATATTTTCTTTTTCACACAATTACGTTCACGTTATTTATTGATGAATGCGCGCGCATGCACGTTACACGTGTTTTAAATTTGTTTACCTTTTTCTGTCACCCCCCCCCCCGCGCATGAATTTGAGTTATCGGTCTTTCTCAACTAGCCCATTTCCGGATTTGTTTATGAAGGTGGCGAATTCTTGTATATGGCTTAAAAACACCCAATTAAAATTACAGAATTAAATAGACAATAAATAAATAAAAAAATAAATAAAACAAAATACTTAACATGGAGGTTTAATTGTTCCGACTAAAAGCAATTTTAATCCCAGCAAAACGGCGTTTAACATTTACTACTATATTGGATCCAATTTTTACAAGGACAAGTCTTTTTAAGTGGAAATAGCTCCAGAGAAGGTATGAAGCCACTTGATGTAAGGAGGTTAAAAAAAAAAAAAAAAAATTAACAGCTTAATAGATTTCGACTCTGAAAACAATTCTTCCTTCCTTTGTCAGAAACATCACTCATGGAGTGTGAGGACTAAAGGACAAAAAATAAGGATGCGAGACAAGATCGTTCTTTTTATTCTGAGAGAAAATCCAGCTACTTTTAAATAAAAATCTCACTAGGATCAAAGTGCAGTATCGGTTTTATTTCAGCCCATGATGTCTGCTCTTGTTTGAGAGTGTCTTTGTCATATCTTTAGAGGCGTTCTCACCGGGTAATGCTGACACGTTGGATTGACTTATTTTGAACCCATTCAAAGTGTTCCTCTTTTAGGGAGCTTGGTTCCCACACTTACAAAAAGAGGGCGCATCCCCCTCCTTCGAAAAAAAAATGGAGTAATGCATGGAAGCACATGTTTCTGTGACAGAACAGATGTTACACGTGATCTAGGAGAAATCTGAAGGTACAGAATAGTTAACCTCCCTACTCATGTTAAGAATGTTTCTAACTCATTTTTAATATGAGTTTGTTTTTTTGTTTTTTTTTTGTGGGTAGTGTCTTATTCTACTATTAACTATTCTATACTTTAGTTATTTAGAAAGCCGTTCTTAACATTTGATTCACATTTCCCACGAAATTAACCCAAAACAATTGCGTTAAAAAAACAATGTCAAGACAATTATTTACAAAGATCATTTGATTCATAATTCATTTATTTTAATAAAATATATCGACGAAACCAATTTAAATATTTAATATTTTTATACTTATGCAGAGAAGTTACCGTGCTAAAATAACCTTATTTAGAAAGCCATTCTTAATATGGTGAAGGGTGGGTGTTTTGTAACTATTCTGTATTTTCACCTAACAATTTAATAAACAAAAGATATCGTAAAAGTTGGATTTAATTTGAAAATACTATCTAAAAATAGCACGGTACCTTCTCTGCATAAGTACTTTTTTTTTTTTTTTGAAATTAAAAGAAAAAAAAAAAGAGTATTTTTAATGCCAAAGTTTTTTTTTTGTTTTTTTTTTTTTTGTAATTTAGTTATTAAGCAAGTCTCCATTCTGCCAGAGATACACATGGTGGGTTTTTAATGTGGAAAATTATTCCCCTTTACTCTTGGGGAGAGTGGTGACTGGTGAGCACTCTGAACGGTATGGGTAATAAACCACCCTCTCTTCCCGACCAGAGAAGGTAATGCTTGACAGGATGTCCTCCTGGAACTGAACCGAACCCACTCCTCTCTGATGTTAACCCGAGGGTCCGTATGTTAAATATCCATCCTTTGTTTTCCGCCAATTGGTTTACCTGGCTTGTCGATAGCAGTAGGTCCTCCCCGTTCCACTTAGGCGAAACTATTTTCAAGGCTGTTTTAATTAGAGTCTCTGGTCTCCCCCCTTCCCTTAGTTTGTTGAGACATGCGAAATAACGTTTCCGCTGTTTCGGTTGAACTGTATTTTAAGCATGGGAATTTTCTTTTTTTTCAATGTTGCGATTATGTGAAATATGCAATTTTATAACCTTAAATTCTCCGTGGAAAATAAAAAGCTTAGCGATATGACTGTGAAATGTCGTTTGGTTGGGAAAACATTCACGCACGTAGACACACAAGAAAATGTCGTTTGTTTCACTATATAACCAATTATGTCGATTTAACGTTGGATATAAGAGATTTAAGAGAGAAAAAATAAAAAAATGATTTCTTGAGTCATTTAAGGTTACATTTTTTTTTTTTTTTGTAGACCACAAAACCAAACGTCTATAATATAAATCTCACCTGCCTGTTCAAATGTATGTTTGTATGTCTGCCTAAACTTTCGACAAAGGCAACTGATTTTCATGACATCAGTATCGTTTTGAAGCTCGATCCTTGGGACACCAAATATCCAAAAATTGGCTGAAAACAATTCTTTCACCCTTAACTGGGCACTTTTTTACAGGGAGGGGTCGCTTTTTTCGCCGATATTTTCGAAAGTCATCCCCTCTTTTCGATTGACTAGCTTTAATTTAAACCTTCGTCACTTCCGGTTTGGCGATGGACGCCACGGCAAAGACGTCACATTTTTTTTTTTTTTTTTTTTTTGCTCAACACACACCCCAAAACACTCGGGCACCCATAAATATGAAACTTTTTAAAACCCGTTAAAGATGCAAAAATATTTTACTAAAAGAAAGAAAAATATGATTCAATTTTTTTAATTTTTTTTTTATATAAGTTGAAACATTTAATTTCGGACCGTAACTAATCCATTTTCAGCGAGTGAAAGAGTTCTAGCAAATGTGTAGTTTAGCAGCGTAAATTATTTGACAGACAAAAAGTTATAAAAACTATTTTTATATAAAACACATTAGACCCAAAGTCTGAAATAAAACCGGAAAAAAAATCCATTTTATTTTTTCATTTTTATTAGACTAAATGTCCGATAATCGAGGCTGTCATATTGCTTTTAAAATTTAGCCATTCTATGACAGATCGGCCTTTTTATGGCCAAATTTGGCCTTTTTTTTTTTTTTTTTTTTTTTTTTTTACGCTCTTGGAGCTGTTTTGACGGCAGAGCATAAAAAAGGGCCAGATTTGGCCTTAAAAAAGACCAATCTGTCAAACCTTAGAAAGGTCACATTTTAAAAACAATATGGTGGCCTCTATTGTGGTACATTTAGTCTGATAAATGTTGAAAAAATGAAAAAATTTCTCGGGTTTCGTCGCAACGTTTCGGACAGTGTTATTTTCGACCGTACATCTTGTCGAACATGGGGAATCTTTATAGAATTTCGAATGCACACTTATAGCATAACGGATAAAAGTTCTAAGTAATAAGTTCTCACTCACAGTCTTCTGGAGGTTGAAGGTTCAATTTCAGAGCTATCAATACTAAAAATATAATTACAAATTCTTCTAGATTTGTCATTGTTAACAAAACAAGAGTAGACTTTACTTGTGGATGAAAAAAGGTTCCGTTCGAAATTTTGCAAAGATTCCAAAGTTACACCGGATTCATCTGAAGAAGGTCGGAGGTTATATCAATTGAAACATTGTGTGAATAGCACGCAAGATGAGAACAGGGAAACCTACCTCAGTCTATTCGTACTTCTATCTTCAGGATAGAACAGAATAGCTTTGTTCCAGAGTAAACATTGCCATCATCCTAGGCATTACCTCCTCCTTTCGGTGGGAGGAATTTGTTGTATATTTACTGTAGTTTGAGGTACCCTTATTCGTGTTCCTATCCAGAAATTCTATTTCTGAGGGACAGTAGGATTTCTCACCCCTAACACATTTGAAACCGATCTTGTGTCGAACTTTGTCATTGCTGGGAGGCAAGTAAATAAAAATCCCTATTTGCTTTTCCTCCCCATGAGGATGCTTAGACACATCTTCCAAAAACTGCCTCTCTGGATTGGGACAAAAGGAGAAATTACCTCAGTCTAGAAGGATTTATATTTTCATTGATTGAGAACAGAAAAATGAAGTGTAGAACAGATACTACATTTTGCTCATAGCCCAAATAAGTCATTTGCATTCAAATTTTAAGAATCTGATATTTTCCCCCATTCAATAGCGCTCTCTCTCTCTCTCTTTGAGGAAGCTTCTTTGATAAGTTCCTGGAACTGATCTTCATCCAAGACTTGAAACAGAAGACTTACAGTTGCTAAAGTCCATGGAAAAATGGTCGAATCATTCTACTGCTCCAGAAAGTATCTAACTCCGGACAAAAAAGGTCTACATATCCAAGAGTCAAATGATTCCTGATGGAGTACTGTCGCCACATTTGGGGAGATGCTACTCTGAGCACCTGCTTTGACAGAGTATAAAACCAACTTCGAAGTCTAGTGGAGAAATTTTCTTTTCTCTTCCCTACTGTCTCTTTCTCTTAGAAGAGACATTGCTAGTTCTAGTTCATAGTTAGTTCTCTGTTTATGTCGAAATTAGTATCAGTTGCAAAAATTACGAAAAATGATCCAGTAGAAGATGTGCTAGATGGATTTTTAACAAACTAGCGAGCACCGTATAGTTTCTTGTAATATTTTTTTTTTCTGCTCGAATCTTTTAAAAATTACACTAAAAACTGAAACTTTTTGGTTAGGTCTGATGTGAAAATAAGTTGGCAGGTTGACCACATAACCGGTTTAAATTCTCTCCATGATTGCTATCTAATTGCATTTCTACTTAACTCTAAACAGGATTTTTAGCGCAGGTGCATAAAACAATGTTGTCAAGCCTGTTCTGTTTACTTCAACAAAACTTCCTTTTAATTCTGGGAATATTCTCCTTGTTCAAAACTAGCAGGGAGTCCCGACGTTGGGCGGGATTAAATGATGAGCAACGAATGTTTAAAACTTCCATATTTTTATCAACATCGAAATCAGTAAAATCACCCATTTTTCAATCAATCGATTATAAGGGTAAAATTGCTCCAAAATCATCTATTCATTTGTTCACACTTTTTTTTTTTTTTTTTTTTTCAATAACCACACCTTGGATTTTTTTTTTTTTTTTTTAAATTTTGCACAAATATTAGTCCTAGTGAAAGTAATTTTGTTTACTCATGGAAGGGGACCTCGCATGCTCGGCTCTTTCATAAGAGAAACACATTGCTATTTAATTTACATGAGTGTTCTATATTCTAACTCTTACAACTACTAATGGTCGGATCTGTTCTCAACCAGCGAATTGAATTATATCAGCCCTTTCTCTTTTTCAACATTTAATTATTTCTGTCATTGCCATGTACTTGGATATGTGCAGCAGTCATAAATATTGAAAAAAGCTTTTCTTGCGGATAGCAACCCCTGCAAGATAACTTTTTTGTTCAATATATATTTTGTCTTTTTCAAAATTTTATTTATTTTAAATAAAAATATCAATCTAAAGATTAATTAAAGTTTTGTGAATATATAAATGTAATATAGTGGAGATAAGCGCGTGGGGAAAGTATTATCAGCAGCAGCAAAGGATGGCTGGCTTGTGAAGAGATTATCAACAGCCGAAGAAAAACGGATATGCAAAATTAGGAAGTGTGCGCAAGACGAAGAAAAAAGGGGAAAATATACCACATGCTTTGGGCAGAAGCAAAGTGGACGTCGAAGAGAATGGACGTGTAAAGTTGAAGACGAGAATGGGCTGGCTGAGCCCAGCATGTGGTCGGAAGAAAGGCGTGAGAGACTTAGTTGGTGCTGAAAGTAACAGTAATAAATTGCTTTTGTTAAAAAAGAAAAAAAAAAATGCAGACCCGGATTTTTATTTTTTTTGTTTGTTTGTAATGGCAACGTTACAAATTTATTTATCTATTTTTTTTTTTTTTTTTTTTTTTTTTTACAAAGTCACCACTTCTCAAGGTCCAGAGGCCACTCGAGGATAAGAGTTAAAGAGAGTACAGTAGTCAATGGGACAATATCATAGTAATCGTTAGTAGTGTAAATTTGGTAAATTGATTACTTAAGGGGAACGGCTCATCAAGAACTTGTTTAAGGTGGACTTGAAAACGACCATATTATAGTCAGCAGGAAAAGGGAAGAGAGGATCCATGGGTGTGCAGTTCTAAGAAAAAAAGCTTTGTTCATGAAATCTACGTTAAGGTTTAGGTGCAGATAAAGAGTGGGGGAAATTATTGATAGTGTTTTCAGCTAGACGAGTGTTTCTTGTGAATGTTTTTTGTCTCAAACGTGCCAAGACGAAGGTTAAACCGGTTTCGATCAAAATCTGTCATTTTCTTAGTAAAGCCGGCTGGGGTCCTTGTTACATACATCGTCCAAATTTTGAAGTATTTAAACTTTCGAATAGAAATTTATACTTCCGAAAACTCCTGTACTTAATCTATTACGTGTCCTTTACATTTATTCATTGACTTGATATATAGAAGAGCCGCATGTCCATGCCACAAGAGTCTCTTGGATTGGTAAACTTTCCTTCGGGAAATTTGTGGCATATCCTTAATTGACAATCTTGTTGAAAAAAAGGATTCATCAGAGAAGCCAACAAACAACTGAGAAAAAAAATCAAATATACAATTAATAAATGTTATCCTAGTTAATAAGAGTTACTTTAGTACCTCACTGTCTTATTTGTGTTGTAAGTAGTTTTAAATGCTTTTTTTTTTTTCATCTCAAATATTTAGTTTTTATGAACAGTTTCACAAACAAGATGGCAGCTTACAGCGTTCTTCATGATTAAACAAACCTGCCGCCTTGTTTGTAAAACCGCTTGTAAAAACTGAATATTTTAAATTAAAAAAGAGCATTTAAAAATACTTTAAAACACAAAAACACGAGCCAGGTAAGTACAAAAGTAACTTTTATTGGCTATGGTAACATTTATTCATTATTTTTATTTATTGTATATTTGATTGATTATTTTTTTTTTTAACCTTTTCTTTCATTTGTTGGCTTCTCGATTGAATCCCCCCCCCCAAAAGCCCGGCTCTTTTTACCCATCATTCAGCTATTTGTTCAACTAGGAACACATCCTAACTGATGGCTGGTGAGCATATAGTGCCCTGCCTAACCATTAGGTGTACAATTATGTATGTATAGTCCTGGTCAAAATCATAAAACCACTTAAGTAAGCGTTTACGCATATTATCGAATTTTTAATCAAACAAATGCTTGAAACCATTGCCAAAAGGAAAAATATGATGGAAAAAAAATGAAATCTGCTTCATTCGAAACCTTAACCCTGATCTAATAATTATTTTTTAAAAAACAAGCAATAGTTTCAATCATTTTTTTGATTAAAAATTCGATAATATGCGTAAACGCTTACTTTAAGTGGTTTTATGATTTTGACCAGGACTCTGTGTGTGTATATGTATGTATGTATGTATGTATATATTTATATATATATATATATATATATGTGTGTGTGTATATATATATTGATTTTATTTATGTATTTATTTTGATTAGTGACTGCCAATCGATCAAAAACTGCTTTTTCTAAAGCTTATTAAAATCCGTTATTTCTGACTAACTTCTGGTTTTACCAGAAAAATAAAACCCTGAAGTTTATTATGTTAAAAGCAGAATAATATAATAGTAATACTTTTCTATAATTTTTAATAGAATTTGAAGTTTAAAATTTTTCAAAAAACGCGTTTGACCCAGTTTTCGATGAATTTCAAGAAAACATTTTTTAAAAAGGTTTTTGAATTAAACTAACTTTTTTATTTCTAAATAAAATTTAATATGATTGGCTATAAGAATATACAAAAATATTAGAATATAATTACCTTATATTTAAATAAATTGAAATATTTCAATTACTTTGCATGCTCTGGTACATTTTAGGAACCATGTGCTTACCACCGCCATCTTGGATTTTAGATATGGGAACACAGTCACGTGTAAATATTTATTTAAGCATTTTCATGAATTTTAATGTAAATAGACAGGTAAATACTATTTTTTTAAATGATTGAATTAAATTATAATTACAAACGCTGTTTATAGTGAAATATTTTATTTTTAGCTTTATATTCTCTCCTTCATAATAATTGATCAATCAAGCTTTAAATTTTTTCTAATACTTTTTAAAAGTAAAGAAAAACTGCTTTCTTTCTATTTTTACATCAAACGCAAATTTTGGGGATTATATTTCTCAGTTTTAATATCACTTTTAGTCAGTTTTTAATTTCATGATTAAAATCATTTTTCCTTTCTTATTTTCTAATTAATAATAACCAATGAACCACACTCTTTTTCCATAAACTAAATTGTACTGTATTTTCCCCAATTCTTTATTGCATAAATCAAGTTTACATACTTTCATTAGAATTTGGTGACCCTTGGGGGGGGGGGATGCAACTTGTTGGAATGTCGCAACAATCTACGGAAATCCATGTCTTCATAGTTATAGTTAATTTTGAAAAAGAGAGATAACAACTTTTTGTAAACCGTAACTGGCTTCGGTATCTTGAAAAACCGTAATACGCTTTTTTCTTTCTTTCTTTCTTTTTTTTTACAGTGATCACCACTTATCAAGGCCCGGAAGCCACTCAGGGATAAGGGTTATTGCAAGTACATTATGTTAGTGTGGAGATTTGATGAAGTGTTTAATTAAGGGGGCGGTTCATTAGGAATTTGTTAATATTGGACTTGAAGACATACAAGTTGTAGTCCGGAGGGAAGCAGGCAGACGGAACAGAGTTCCACAGGCGTGCAGTTCTAAGAAAGAAGCTTTGTTCATGGAATCCACGTTTTGATTTAGGCACAGATATAGAGTGGGGGCAATTTTCCACAGTGGATTCAGCTAGACGGGTGTTTTTCGTGAAAGATTGGCGAGGCTGATACAATTAATACTTATAATTTTCACACCCTGGATTTTTTTTTTTTTTTTTTTTTTAAGTATCTATTCTTTAAAGCATTCTTTGTGTACTGACACATGGAAAGTTTACACATTCTAAAATAAAATTTTTAATTTATTTTTAAAGATTTAAAAGTATGCCTATTTTAGCGTTTTCGTAAAAAAATGTTTTATCCTCATCTGAAAGATAATTATCTGATAACATATTCAATGAATCTCACACTTCAAAACACAAGATAAAAAAAAAAATTAAACACCTTCAAATTTCGGATTTCAATCTTCGATATCGAAGGCAATCTATGATTTTTGTTTTCTACACTCGTTCACCCTCCTACCACAAAATGAGTGTGTGCTTAGTGGATCGCTTGGACTTTAATGGGTCGAACAAGGGACAAATGAAGAGGGGGTATGAAGTCTTCAAAATACATTTATACAACGAATAAAAAGAAGTTACAACCATATAAAGTGCGTTCTTTACTTATTAATCGGTGAAAATTTTATATTGACTAGATAATTACCTGATTTTTGGTAGATTTTTAAAGATAAACTCTGAAAATAAAAAAAAAAAACACTCCATAAATTTGGCGATCACTATATATTTTATTAATCTGTTTATTTTGATATACATATATCAAAATAAATAGTTACTAGCAGGACCCGTGGAAATTCCACAGGGAATTCATATGTAATATATTGATGTTGGCATTCTGTAGATGTTCAATGTAAATGGAGACGCTCTGATATTATCGTAGCTTTTTTGTTAAAACTGTAAAAGTATTTATCTAAGCTAACAGGGAGGCCCGGTGTAGCCCGGTCGTAAAGTATGCTTAAATATGATATTTTAATTCTTGCAGATTTCGTATATATTATTATAGAGTTAATGTTCTATCGATTTTTATATATTACTAGCGAGGGGTACCCGGCGTTGCCCGGGTGTTTGGAGGTGTGTGTGGAAACTCTGGTTGTTAAAAACAAAAAAAGTAAGCATGAGGATGGAACCCGAACCCTTGAGGCAAAGTTGTAAATTAAAGTGTGAAAAAAAAAAAAAAAAAAAAAAGTGCGACGTTAACGATTGCCCCACCGCGACATGCTAACGGAAACACGTTTGAATTTATTTAATTACTTGGATTTAGCAGGTGCCCGTTTTAATGAGTTAATGAGGTCAAGTTTGACTGCGGGATTTCATTTACTGCTGAACGCCCCCCCCCAAGATGTTATAGGAAAAAGACTAACCCACATGCGGCGAGCGACAAATGTTGAATATTTATCTTCCCGAAATCGAGCAAATTAAATAGACAGGCGAGCTTCGTTGTTAACTGTGAGATATTACGATTTATGTGATATAAAAAAGTTTTAAAAAGTTGTGAAGCGAGCGACCGCTTCTCTGAAAAAAGCCTTTTGTAGACACACAGAAAAAGCGAACACACATACATACATACATACATTTTCGCTTTTATATTTATAGAAGATAAATTTACGATTTCAAAAATAAAAAAAATATATGCATATGACTATATGACTGCATTAGCGTGAATCGAAACGGAAATAAAAACTTATGAATATATATATATATATTTTTTTTTTATTTTTTTATTTGAGGGTAAACAGTTACATATGGTCGCTACAAACAGCCATGTTTCAGTCAATGGGTTCAGGGTGGCCTGAGGAAGTTTCATTGACTTAAACAGATGACTGTTCGTAGCGACCTTATGTAACTGTTTACAATATATATTATAATAAAAAAAAAAGGAAGTATTTTGCTATCGTTATTGAGCACTATCTAACAACCTCGTTGTATTCATTAGTCCCGACTTTTGAACATCTCAAACCTGGACCTATATATAATATATATATATATATATATATATATATATATTTGGGTTCCTTTAGCCATAATCGAAACCGAAACTTATGAAGAATTCTTGATAAAATTATTTATAAAACAAATTAGACTTGCCATCAGTTATAACCGAAACCAATTCTTATGAAGAATTCTTCGTAAAATTATGACAAGAAATGGAAGTTACATAACAATTAAACGACCCGGATATAAGCTTGACACAGAAAATAAAACGCACGCTATCGTATTAATATATAGATTTGCAAAAAAAAACAAAACAAACAAACAAAAAAAAAAAGCATGCTCTACATTCATAAAAGCCAAACGTTTTCATGAGGGGACGAGAATAGAGCTACCATTGTCTACATGCTCCTCATCTTAAGCTTGTCATTAGAATCAGTTAATATTCTGGATTGACATAACTGTTCTATAATTTTATTAAATACTGAATATGCTTTTTTTTTTTTTTTTTTTTACAACATAAAAACAATTTTTTACGGAATTCAACGGAACAAAAAATGAAGAGGTCTAAACGTAGTCGATAATTTAAGGTACAAATTATTAAAAAAAAGAAAAATTAAATGGCCATGACTGGCAACAATTTGAAATCATATTCCACTTTTTGTGTATGTTAACAAGTAAATTATTTTGGTTCGTTACAAAATATACAATTTAAGATGAAACGATTTTTATCCGACATTTGAGCGAGATATTCCAACAGATCCTATAGTAAAGTTGAACCGACACATGACGCGAACATCGTGTCATTGTTGTGGAGCAATCTCAACCAATTTTAAGGATTTCTTTAAACTTTATTTTTGTAGCTAAAAAACATCCTCGGGTATTTTTTTTTCGAATTTAGAAAATTTGATTTTCTTTATTGTCTTCATTTAAAAAAAACAAAAAAACAAACTCTGATGTTTTGTATTAACGTCGTACTCGTACACACTACTATTTACGTAGAGGTTTCTTTTAGTATAGCGAAAGCATTGAGCAGCAGTTGAAATAGTCGTAGTAGCGAACTGATCCGAAATGTATCCTCCTCCACACCCCAACTGAAAACCTCCAACTTAGATGTGAATGATACTGAAACTCGTATGGTAAAATAAAGTAGATAGAGGTAGGTAGAGGTAAAATGCTATATATAACATTTTATTACCTATGTAAGGTTAGTTTAAGAGAACCCCAGCAGACTGCTCGATATTAAGAAAATTTCGAAATAAGTAGCGTAACATGTAATGTGTTACAGAAAGACATTGGTACCGTCGGTTTCAAATCCAAAAACAAAGAGGACCGATATCTGGTCGCGTATATTAGAGAGACGTCATTTCTGGAGAGACAGAGGATATAAACAGAGGTCGAGGAGAGTCTAACATAGGCGCCTAGATATTGGCACCCTCCCTTTTTCTTTCTTTTTTATTTAAAACCGATGGTACCAATGTTTTTCTGATCTTCTGCAACACACACACACACACACACACACACACACACACACACACACACACACTTTTCAATTATAAAATATATACTAATAATATATACAATGTTTTTCTTCTATTGTCACGATTAATTAAGCTAAAGCTTTCAGAGCATATATATCAATATTTTACATTTCAAAGCTTTCATAATAGTTTATGTTGTCTTAAACGTGTTTCTTTGAATGGCCTACGAATTAATTTTTTATTTTTTATTTATTGATTTTTTTTAGGAATCATGACTTTTAATAATTTCCATTTATTTTCACCAGCTTTTATTCTCTTTAATTCCGGGGGGGGGGGGGCACACACAAAAACCTGAAACTATTTGTTTTTCTGAGGAAAATATTAACTGTCTCCGAGTTGTTTGGTATTCGTACGCTGTTCAACGAAACACGTACAAGATAAAATATCATAACAGATATAAAGCTGAATGTGTGTGTGTCTGGTCACGAATAAGCTCCTATATGGTTGACTATTTTAAAAAACTGATTACATATGATGATAGAAGATGTATCGAGACACAGGAATGGGTATGTTTGATCTGGCAGAACGGTGGTTCATTAAAATTGTGGGGTCTTCGTTCGCGCCTGGTCCACAAAGTATGGAAATAAAAAATTCAAAAATTAAAAAAAAAACGTTTGCAAGTGTTTTTGATATAGATGTACATAATAATACTTTGATAAGTATGTTTTAACTTGAATGGAGATGGCATAATAAAATTGTGGGGTTAATAAAGAATTTTCATATCTATCTGCGTAAGTATACTTTGATAATTGTTTCAGTTTGAAGAAATATGGTATAATAAAATTATAGGGTGTTTGTTCGCGCCTGACCTCCATAGAATGGAAATATGTCACAAAGTTTAACAAGTTTTTTAATATAGATCCACAGAATATTGTGATAAGTGTTTCAGTGTGAACAGGTATGGTATAATAAATTATGGGATTTATCTATTTTATTTTTCTTTCATCATATTTTGCTTTAGTTTTGATACCCCCAAATTCGAAGCTATCTCTTTACAACCCTTCCTTTTCATAACCTATCATACTTTCAAAAATCAGAGTCCATTTTCTGTAGGTTGTTTTTGAACCCAGTCAACGACGGGTACTTTTGCTAGTATATATATATGAGATGTAGTTTGCTTGAAGCATTGTGTGGAATAGGTATAAAGAAGAGATTTAGAAGGTTATCAGAATGCGGGGAATGTAGTAGACGTCGAGAAAGAAAGACGAAACAAGTGACAATTTGCAGATCAATACGTTTAATTGATCTGTTACATACACCATTTGACAAAGGGGCTTCCCCGAAATATATCATGGGGCACTGTCACACACAGTAATCCTCTTCAACTAAGACATTGATACATAACCCAATGGAATAAGTATATATGCATATTGATTTGCTAATGCCACTTATTTTCGTCTTTCTTCCTCAACATCGACTATATTCTATTCCTTGCATTGTGATAGCCTTCTAAATCTCTTCTATATTTATATATAAATATATATTTTTGGCTTTGGAATGTGAACTACTGATATATACTTTTTCTTTTTCACATAAGCATTTATATGTCGCTACTTATTCATGAGCATGTTTCGGTCAGCTAGCTACAAGTAATTAGAGATCTGTTCAGGCGATATTCTTTATACAAAAGTAGAGTCCGTAAAACAAATAAAAAGTATATCTTGCCCTACTTCGGTATTGAGCACTCTTGTATAAACCTCATTAAAAATTCATTGGTTGCTTCACCTCTGAAAACTATTAACCTGGAATTATATATATATATATATATATATATATATATATATATATATATATATATATATATATATAATGAACTCATTTTCCTCTCTGATTTTGACCTTAATAGGATTAAAAATCAAGACGTTTCATGCAAATGTAATATGCACAAACTGCAGCACAATATCTGAGGTGTGTTATAGGTCTATTATCTTTCCACTTCCTCGATAATCGTAGAATCCTACATTTTTTTTCTGGCGAGAGTTCACTGCCAAAATCGGTTAAAATAAATGGCGGTAGTGAAATCTTTTCTCTCTAATAAATTCCTCCTTCCCCCGCCACCACTTTACACTGTTGCGGGATTGTTCACAGTTACGAAAGAACACCGGTTTGGGTTTTCTTTACTTCGTAGTTGCTTAAAAACATGGAATGGACTTAACCGAATCGAAGGGTTATTTATGCCATTTTTTTTTCTCGCTTTTCGCTGTTTTCTGAACACGTTTTTCCGATTTCTTTTTTAAAGAAGTTTTACGTTTGTTCGCTTCTTTTTTTTTTTTTTTTTTTTTTTTTTTTGAGGGGAGGGTTCGTCGATTCTGTAGAGAAGTTTACCATCGTTTTTTTTTTTTTTTTTTAAACAGGGTTATTACTACGCTTATTCTTTACTTTAACCCCTCCAAACAACGCTTGTGTGTGTGTGTATATATATATATATATATATATATATATATATATATATATATATCAGACAGATCGAGAGTGTGACCCATTGATAATTTTTAATTTCATGCTGAAGATGAAAAGGCGAATGTTCCCACACCACCACGCCAGGAATCCCCCATTGGCTTAAAACTAATTCAAAATGAGTGCGTGTCTGATTTCACCTACTCACTCGGGTTGTACAACGCATCCCCCCCCCCTCTTTTCTTTTTCGTTTGTTTCTTCGCCTTTGGGTTTTTCAATGGGTTATACATATAGCTTTCTTTCCCTTTCACTGCTTTTCTCGTGTAATTACACCGAACCAACCTCCATCCACTTATGGTAGTAAAATGCTGTCGAAATCATCTTACCTGTTTTAGGATTGTTTTTCACCTATGATATTTTTTTTTTTGTCGCCCTAGTCCCCCCCCCCTCCTCCTCCTCCGAAAATCCCTGAACACTACGAGGTTCTTTTAAAAGAAAGAAAAGACATTGAATAAACTAAATACGTACTCCTTTACTTTTTAGTCGATATGTAACTTTATTGTACGCGGTCTGTGTGTGTCGACGGAGGACGTTTTCCATTCTAAGTTAAAACTGATATTTGGCATTGCCCGGAAGACAGACATGGATAGCAAAATAAAAGTACGATAAGAATTGTCTCTTATCCAGAATTTGCTCTTTCTATTAAAAAAAGAAAAATCTGTATGATGTGCCTACCTGTGACAAAGCGAAAATATCATTCCAAAGATCATGTAATTTTTATAAAGAATATATTTTTGAACGATTAATGGGAATTCGTAGGCATTACAACATAATTTTGAATTGCTAGAGTTATCCCCATCTCTGTTTTCAAAATGGCGAACAAGATAGCCGCTCTTCAGTTACTCAAAATTTTATTTTTTTATTTAAAAATAAAATTTTACATGATTTTTTTTTTAATGAGAATGATATTTCGGTTTCGACAACTTTCAAGCTATATACTTAACGATTTTTTCATCTACAGACTTGAAATTTGGTACAAACGGCATTCAGACATGTGGAAAACTTTAATCAGTTTTCATTCGGAAAAAAGTACAGCTGAAGGGTCACAATTGAAAAATTGGTACGTGGGGGGGGGGGTGATCAGATTTTTCTGTTTGTCGGATGTTTTACGAATGCACATGCGCGACCATGAAACATGACAGTTTCTTTGTTATGAATATGCGGGTTGGAAAACATTTTGTAAAGAACGTGTTAAGCTGGTCTAATGGTTATCGTACTTGATTCACTGTCTTTAGGTTTTCGTTTAGATCTCAGCTCGAGTATTTTTTTTTTTTTTTTTTACTTACAAGAAGTGAATTGTTCAGAAAAAAGAAACATTACTCGCATGCACATGTCTTAGTTTCTGTATTAATTAAAATATATTCATGGGTATTTTACGACCATGCAACGCCGGCCGAGCGGCCTGCTGGTAGTAAAAAAAAAAAAAAAAAAAGTCTGAATATTTGTTTATGATATTTTTAATAAGTTTTTTTTTCTTTTCTTTCCTATAACTGCTCGTATGCGCAATACAATACCGCAGGGTTGCTTCCCAGTTGACTATGACAAGGATGTCCCTAAGTCTAACATGAAAAAGTATCTGTTGAGCCGTCTTTTTAAATAAGCTCCAAGTTCAACTATTACTGATAATCACGGTGTTGTCTCACCGGCCACCTAACACTCCTTAACCTTTATCCTCTGACCTTGATAAGTAAAAACCCTTTGGGGGTTAAGCAATATTTGACATCCTTATTTCTTTTATTCTCTGTACATTTCTTCTCATTCTGAGTGTTATTTCGATCGAAAAAATATAAATTCCTGGGTGTGGACCAACTGCTTCTATGCCTTTCCAATGTAATGTTAACAACCATCGTCTCCAATCATCAAGGTGTTGTCTTACCAAACTTGTTAACCTTCGTCCTCGAGTGGCTTTTGTGTCCTGATGATCAGCGACATTAGTACAAAAAAAAAAAATGATGAAAATAGGTGGAAATATGTAATATTTGGATTATCCAGACTACTATTCCCACCTGAGAGTTAATTGCACCATGTTTTGGCTGGTCTAACCTTCGACCTTCTTCAGGTGTATCTTGTTGAACTCTGGAATTTTTCTGTTGAACCCCACAAACACTCGTGGCATAATGGATAGTGTGTGGTAAAATTATAAGTTACTCTTCTGGAGGTTAAAGGTTCAATCCTCTATGCAGGCAACGCTCGAAATACAATTGTGTGAACTACATAGAACTTTTATCCAGTCATGGCTGATGGAATGAGAGCACGCTACTCCCATGGATTAAATAAAGGGTTCGGTTTGGAATTCTGTGCAGATCCCCACATTCGACAGAAATTCATGGGTTACATCGACCAAAACGATGTCAAACTAACACTCAAGATGAGAACAGTAGTCTGAAAAATCCAAATAAGATGAATAAATCAATCCTCATCTAAAAAAATTCAGAATCATAACTTTTGACATCGATAAGGATATTGGATAGAAAGTGCTGATTCTAAATCAGTAGTTTGGCTCTTGAATCAACTGTTTAACTGATGTTGCGACACACAGAAAACTTTACTTTTATATAGTATATAAAATTTATATAGTATATATAGCATTGGAAATATGTCATACCGTTGTACTCATGTGACCTTGCAGAGCACTCCCCTCTGCCTGGTCAAAAAGGCATGGCTCAACATCAGCCTAGATGTTTAAACAATCTACAACTCTCTCAAAACTGAAAAGAGGCCATAACATCAGCTCTGACTAAATAAACACGCATTGTTCATTTTTTTTTTTTTTTTAATTAGCTTTACTGCCACCAACCAGACAGATGCCTTCTGCAAGGGTCAAACTAACATCCCCCTCATAACCCTCTTAAAATAAACCCTCACCCTAATTTCCCTTCCAACAACAAAAAATAACTTTATGAAGACACGTGGCATTGGCTTTGGTGAACATAACATCAGTTTTGTTAAAAATCATGTCTGCACTTTCATCATTGGTCCCCCCCCCCAGGACAAAAGGAGGATGGCCCTGTAAATTCACTCTTGGCCGTTCGTCCGTTTGCACTTTTCTCAAATAACTAAGACTTGGAATTTTTTAAAATTTTGCACAAACATTAAACATGATATGAATAAAAAAAAAAGTAACAGAACGGATTTTTCCAGGAAAACTTCCCCCCCCCCCCCACCAGTGGTGCCTTTCGGGTTGTAATGACTAAAATTGACACTTTCGTGCTTATTAAAAAAAATTGATGCCTTGGATTTATATAAAACTTTTTGAAAAATTTTAACTAACTGGTTTCTATATAATTTTGTTTGTCTATACTTCGTGATAACTCTTGGGTGTGGCCAGAGGCTCTTTTAGAGCTAATAAAAACACTTCATTTTTGGGGCTATTTTACCATATTTGTCAAAAATTTTCTGTATGTCTGTTTAGCAGTTTTGCATGATGCTGAACTAAAATTAAAATATGTTAAGGCCTTGGGGACTTTTGGGACTAAATGGCGGGAGGTGGGGGGGCAATGATGGACTTAGTCATTTCTTTTTGTTTCCTGGTGCAGAACTCAAATGTACATATGTTAAGGCCTAAAACTACACCGTTTGTTCATTTTCACCAGGATTTGACGTCCCCTGGGGACTTTTGGGCCTAAATGAGGGGGGGGGGCAATGCTGAACTTAGTCATTTTTTTTTATGCCTCTTTCACTGTGCATTCACGGGGGACCATGCATGCTTCATTTGTTTTTTTTTTTTGTTTTTTTTTTTTTTTTTTTTTTTTTTGTTTTTTGAGATAATGTAAATATAAAATTTGAATAGAAATATAATGTACTCGTTTATTTCATTGACGTGGGGTGGGGAAAAAGAAAGTTCAAACTTTTTACAAATTAGATACAAGGTCATAAAAAATGCCAGCACCATTCACCCTAGGCGGGTTGAACCGGTTTCCTCCAAAGGAGGAAATATTAAGAGAATATTACATTCACAAGCGGTTCCCAGTTGCATGTATATCCCAGTCAAGGGAGATAACAATGTTAAGTTTCGCAGGGAGGTATCAGCATTCTCCTACGTACAGCGCCTAGTCAACCATTTGGTACTGACCATGCTTAATGTTGCTTAACTTTGATGATCTAACGAGAACTAGTGTGTCAACGTGATTATACTGTATATGCGGCCATGAAAAGTTTGTGTATGGGGGAGAGATCTGTGGTCATCCATTGTCTGTCCTAGCTTTAACTAGCATTATCTTTGTCCATCACTTTCCTTTCAACAATCATCACAATATCGCGTTTAAAAACATTTTTATTTTTAAAATTTGTTCAACTAAAATCAGGCACAGTGCCACTAAATAATCAGGGGCTACTGTTTGGGGACAGATTTACTGGAATACTATGTAGGGAGTTGGGCAGCGAGATGTCTGTTTATATTATAAGTGAACTTTTGCATGTCAGTACAGTCAAGGAAACAGGAGCCTGGGAGGGAATTCCACAGTAGCAGTTTGATGGAAGAAGCTCTTTGAGTAGAAGGCTTTACGGTATCTAAGGATCTCTACAATGTATGGGTGGTATTTTGCTGCTTGTTGGGGGTATTTATGTCGAGGGGAGGGTACTGGTGCTCAAAGCACCAGTACCCTAGAACACTTATCACTAAAGTACTTGTAAAATATGCATAGGAATGCCACATTTCGGTGATGGGACAGAAGTTGGAGTTTGGCCGACACAGCAGGACCTATTGGGTGTGCGACTACTTTTTTTAATCCTAGGAGTGAGACTAGTGGCAGATGCACCAGCCCAGATGTGAAAACAGTATTCTATGCATGGAATAGCGGCTTTGTAGGAACACGGGATACTCTCAGGTGTAAGTAACCTTCTAGCACAGTAGAGGGAATCCACTTTCCTCATAGCAACCTTTTTACTGTATGGATTACATCACTTAAAATATCCCCAATGGTTCTACATTTTTGATCTGTACAAAAGAGTGAATTCAGTGCTAAAAATGTTTTTTGAATGACATAAAATTTGATTACGATCATTATCTGCTGAAAGCATAGACGAACTCTGATGAATTATATATAATTAAGATAATTGAATAAATGTTATCTTCATCCCAATCCGGAGTAAAGATTTTTTTTTTTTTTTTTTTTTAGAAGATTCTCAAATTGTTAAAGAAATCTTCAAGGATGTCAATAAAAAAAAAAAAAAGAATGAAATCCCCAAACATCTATAAATCGTATCTGCTACATTGATTTTTATCTCTAGTCAATTTATCTAAGAAATTGCCTCTAGATCAAACTATCCCCGCTTCTCTCTGAAGATTTTATTTTCTTGATTTGCCTTGAAACATTTTTAGTACATCTAATATCAAAGTTGTTTACCTCAGTCGAATTCATCTTTTTCTTTGTTGTGCAATTTTTTTTTTTTTTTTTTTTTTTTAAAGGTTAATATCAGTATAAAACCTGATACAAATTGACTGCTGGTCTATTTCATAAGTAAAAACAAGGGCTGTTATGTCATACCTAGATAAATAATAGAATGCAGATTCCTGTGCAGATATCTTAATTTATCAGTGAAGAAATTCATTCTTTTGGTCGATTTCATCATCTATCCTGCCAAACAAGGTATGCAAACATGTCCTGAATTTTCCAACATGATTTGTCAAAAAAGAAAAAAAAGCTGTTAAGCCCCCTCTCCCAACCTTACATTTGCAAATCTTTTGTGTTCATCTTTTTTACAGTATTTATAACCAAAACTTTTTTCCTTTATTAAGACGTGGTCATAAAACCGTTAGAAATAGACAGATGCTACTAAACTAATTAGGGAATGCCTAAAACTTAGGAACATCCCGATAAGTTAATACAGAACGTCGAAAATGTGACAATGATACATGTTCATTCACACAATTCTGAGGCAGCACGTTCAGGACTGCAGAACACCATGCGAAAGGAGATCGCTAATACATCTCTGAGCAAACACCAGTGTGATTATGCAGAGGGTCTAACGTGAACGTATATTTTCACAGGTTTGATCTGTTCAGCCGCAGCACAGGGTGGTATTTAACTATTGCCATCTTTATATATGTTGCATTTTCTTATTTTCTGATGTGTGTGTGTGTGCAATCTTTAATTGTGATAGCACACAGCAAGAATTCAGTTCTGATCTTAAAAACTTTGGTCAGGAAAGATATCTTTGTGAACTATGATAACCAATCGCCATTAATATGTAGCCACAGTTACCCATTTCCGGATTGTGGAGTTGGAGGGGTGGTTTAAGACGGTCTCTCTCTCTCCCTGAATTCTATAATGGGAAGAGATTTGTTTAGTCTCCAATTCTCACTTGTGACTTCAGACGTATGAGAACTGTCCACCACCCATGCGCCCCTCAATATAACAGCTGCACGTTCAGTGCTTTATGGTCGTGGAAAAGTAAATTTATGTATTAAGTCTGCTGCAAAGAAAGTGGGCTCATTCTACCAGACTATAAAATTAAAACCTGGACCAATAACTATTACGTTATGCATGCATATTCGTAATGCTGTCATTTGACCTTCACCTGGAAAATTCCATTTTTAAAAATTTTCACACTTTTGCACCGATTTTCCCCGGCTAAAACCAAATATAAAGTTTTGCATGGGTTCAAATACCCTATATGAAATTTCATGTCTGTAGACCAAAAACTGACAGGAGTTTGGTTGGCAAAATTTTTTAAACGAATATATATATATATATATATGTATATATATACACACACACACACACACATGTGCATAAATAGATATATATAGAAAGAGGCTTGTGTTTACTATAAGCTTTTTATACAAATATAAATCATGTAGATGATCTGCATTAATATAATTACATGTAATATTTAACTAAAGATGATCATCGCATAAGAAAACCAGAAAAAAACTGATAGGGATTTAATTAAAATGAATGCTCAAAAGAATATGCAAATTAGCTAGATCTTTTGCAGATGAATGCGATTCCACGACCTATATATAACATATTTTCTTAAATAAATAGAAAAAAGGGTTTTTGATATTGCACCGAAATGTAGAAGTCTAAACCTAATGTAAACAAACAACTTGTTCATCTATTTACATAGTTCCTTGTAAACATGGTCCCAAATAGTAGCCGCTTGCATCCAATTGGTAACATGTCTTGTTTAGGGTGAATGAGAAAAAAATTTAAAAAAAAAAAAAAAATGACTGGTCTTAAAGTAAGTCTTGAGGAAATAAAGAGTTGTTTCTCACTACTAAATTTGTATTTCTTTTTCTGTATAAGTTGAAAAAATGTGCAACAAAAATTAAAAAAAAATTTAAAAAAATAAAATTACGTCACTGCATCCCGGGCAACGTCGGGTAAGTTGAGTTAACTGCACGCCTGTAGAACTCAGTTTTGTTTGCCTGCTTTCCAGCTGACTACAATATGGTTGATTTCAAGTCCAATGTAAACAAATTCTTGATGAGCCGCCCCCTTAAGTAATCCAATTTACTAAATTTCCACTATTAACAATTTCTACAATATTGTTCCATTGTCTACCGTACAGTCATTAACCCTTATCTTCGAGTGGCCTCTGGGCCTTGATAAGTGGTTACTCTATTGTAAAATAATAATAATAATAATTTTCTTTCGTTTTGGATTAACTTAAAATGTTAGCAAACTTTGTACCGATAAAAACATGATTTGAAATTATTTAAAATCTGGTCTAAAATTTTCAATCTAGTAAAACAAATTGAAAGTTTTTAATTCATGAACATCTGAAGTATAAATAAACTAGCTGGCAGCCTGGCATTGCCCAATCGTACAATACACTTAAACAGTATATTTTAATTTATGCAGATTGCATATGTAATATTATAGAAGAAATGATTTGTTGTGATTTTAAATGGTACTCTTCTTTTTATTGTAAATTGAACTCGTTAAGAATAAATAAAATAAAATGGTGAGGTACACCCGGGCTTGAACATGGGATTATTTTATCTGTAGTGGAATGCTCTAGCACTAAGCTATATCTTCAGATTATGATAAATCTTTAAGAAATGATTTGCTCAAATTTTATTATCTCCCTTTGCCAGTGTAACTAAAATATTTCCCTGTAAAAATTCTTTTTCTTAATTATTTAAGAGAGAAAAGCTATTTTTAAGATCGAAATTTTTCGATACTTATCAGATGAATTCCTGTATAAAACATATCTAAGAACACTGCCAGGCATATAAAGAAGCATTGTGTAATATTTGCAAAAGATAGGCTCAGCTGTTACAGAACCTATAAGGAACACACACACACACACACACACACACACACACACACACACACACACACACACACACACACAAATTGACTTTGTGTGATGGAATGATAGTATTATTCTGTGCATCTGCTGACCCATGAAATAGGGAAATTAACTGAAAGTAAAAGCATGTTTACTCCCCTCCCCCTCTTCCTACCTTCATTTTTCATCCCCCTCCTCTTTCTTTCTACCTCCATCTTTCACCCCCTCTCTCTTTTTTTTTTGTTTCTCGTTTTTTGTAATTTTTGGATATGTTACTATTTGTGACATGACAATTACGTAGGTGCCATTTGTTTCACTTGAAATTCAATATCTTCGACTTACTTTCGGCAGCGGCATAACTCTTGCTTCCCTTATTTTGTCCTTCTAGTCTTCACCTTCTATGAGCGATGTTTCTGACAAAGAGAGAAGAATTGCTGTTTTCTGGGTCAGTCTCGATCTTATCTAGCACTTATCGTTGGCAAGTTTTTTTTTTTTGTTTTTTTTTTTTCTAGCACCTTGTATCAAGTCGTTTCATTCCTTATCTGGATCGATTTGTATTTAAAGGAAAAAATAGCAATTAAGAAATGACTGATATGTTTAATTTGTAACTTTTCCAAAATTATTGAAACTGAAAAATTAAATTCAAGTTGAGTGCGAACGAATCAAGCATGCTCCGAAATAGAAGAAAAATATTTGATTTTTCACAAGCGCCTTTGCAGTGTACAAAATGAAAAACACAATCTAGTGGTAATGATCCTTTCTTCACAGCTCTTTACTCGCAGAAATAAGAGCCATTGCTAAATTTTCTCTACTCTTCTTTTCATGGATTGAGCTTCAATCACTGGTTCCTCTCTATACAACATCCACAGCAAAAACTTGTCTAACTACAACCACTGCCAAGAACTTGGATTTCTTCCACTGTGTAATTAAAACCAAACAGATTTTCCACAAAGTTTCGGTTGAGCCCAAAAATTCAGTACACAAAGTTAAGATGCCGCAGAAGTGGATTCGGTTTACCTAAATATGGAACAGAACTGAAATCACTAAACATGAAACGAAATACGAAACCATATGGAAATAATTTATTTAAAAAGTATTTTAGTTTTAACACTTCTCGTCTTATTATGAAACAATAAGAAATAATAATTTTTTTTTTTTTTTTTTTTTTAACATTTCTATGAATAGCTTTTTTGTTTTAACACTTGTTATCACGGAAAAAAAACAATGAGAATTTTTATTTTCATTTCTATAAATGGCGTCTTTTTGTCTTTAACAAGTTTTATCACAGAATTTTGTCATAATGTTCGAAAGTTTTTTTGTTTTTTTTATTAACAATCGTGCAAAAAACTAATTTTAAGCATTTGTATAAAAAAAGTTTCTTAAATTGAATAAATGGAATTTTATCATAAATGTATGAAGGTTCTTTATTAACACTTCTTGTGCTATCAAAATAAAAGCAACATAATTTCGTTTCATGCTTAGTGACTTCCGTTCCATATTCAGGTAAACAGTCCACTTCCGGCATCTTAAATTTGAGTACTGAATTTTTGTACTTAACCAAAGTTTCTTTCCAATAACTTTGAAACACAATACCATGGGGCTGCTTCCCAGTTAATTTCAACCTGATAGTTTCAAATTCTAATGTTCAAACTATTCTTCTTACCTCAAAACAAAAATATTTCTACTTGGTTGTAAGGGCTGCTATTTGAGACCATATTTACAGGGGCACTATGTAGGGAGTTGAAAAGCGAGATGTCTGTTAGCATTACATTTAAATTTTAATAGATGAGTATAATTAGGGAAGCAGTAAACAGGGAGGGAATTACATAGTCTAACAGTTCAAGGAAAGAAACTAATAGAGTAGAAGGGACCTTTATAGTGAATGCATGGCATTTTGCTGCTTGTCAAGGGGGCACAAGTGATAAGAGTTCATCAGAGAACTTTCTATTAATGTACTTTTAAAACAGGCATATAGATGTACCATTGTGACTACAAGACAAGGGTTGGAAATTGGTTCGAATGGTCATCTTAAATAATTAAATTATGAACCTTCCACTCATTCCAATAATTTTCAATCCTCTCATAATATTGTTTATCACTCGACCAACAATCTCATTAACTCTTTATCTTTGAGTTGCTTCTTTGGTAAGTGGTTACGCATTAGTATAAAAATGTGTAGTGAGCAAGAGATTATTTTTGACCATGTCTTTTTTTCGTACTTTTAACTGGCTTTGCAAACTCACTTTACCCGACTTCAAAGAATCTAACGTAATGGCTGTGGGATTTTTGTTGCTTGTTGGGTTAGTTGGAAGCACAAGTGTGCAGAGTTCATCAGGGTACATTCCATTAAAGTACTTGTAAAACATGTACAGGGATGCAACATTGCGGTGATGGGACAGAGGTTAAAGTATGTTGACAGTGTGAGACCTATTAGTAATAGGGTCGTCTTCAAATCCGATGTCACTAGATGTTTGTCAGGCCGTCGTCTTGAGTACTCAAATTTTGTTTGTTCCATTCAACGTTTTGAATCCTCTCATAATATTGTTCATTTGTAACATTTTTCAATAACAAATAAGTCTTAATACATACGTGCGCAGGGTGTCTTTTATTGCCTTGTCTGACACCACTTTGCCGCATTTCATGTAATAATAATCTAAAGTTGCACATTCCACCCATCCTTTCCAATCCTCTCATATTATTATTCATCATCCAACTGATGATTTCATTAACTCTTATCCTTGAATGACTTTTGGCCTTAGTGGTGACTCATTCTTATTAAAATACAAAACAACTATGTTCCTAAAATTATAAATACAGTAGAACCCCCTGAATACGGTGGCTCTAGGATACATTTTTTTTTTTTTTTTTTTCTTCCTTCCAGCTCCTGGTTACGGTGTTTGCCGCGCCTTACAGTGTTATTTATAATGTTATTTGATTATATACATGTGTATTATATACTGTACTGTATTTTGTTACTAATTTTTAATGCCGTATCCCGGGGTTCTACTTTACTGTGTGTGTTTGTTTGAAGGCAAGGTTGGCATGTCCATTTTCTGATGGTCAGGTTTTGTTACAAAAATGATCCACAACCCTTCCAACCCCACTACAGGAACGCATCGGGCAACTGTGTACGGCACAATCACGTTGACACACTGGTTCTTGCCAGATCACCAAAGTTAAGCAACATTGAGCCTGGCCAGTACCAGATGGGTGACCATTTGGGAAGGCTAGGTGCTGTATGTACCTTCTGGGAAGGTTGGACGTGGGGACGTGGGGCCAGCACCCTCACCCTGTAAAAAAAAGAACTCTTCGCTACAAAATCATCTACAAAAGTTGTAGATGGCATATTCCCCTCCAGGGGCTCAAGGCTATGGATGGATCGGGCAACTGTATATGAACTTGGCAACGTTTTTTCTTTTTTTTTTTTTTCTTGTTTGCGCAAGGCAGGAGGATGGTATCCTCCCGAGACTGGGTCTAATTTATTTGAGGAAACCAATGCCATGAATGGCAAAGGTTAAAACTATGATCCCCCCCCCCCGAATCATTGATATTGACTCGGTTTCCTCTTATTTCTAGTACTGGAATCTGGATCTAAAAACTAGAAGTATTTTTATTTTCAACAAAAATTGAATTGATTTCTTGTTTTTTATTTTTCAGTATAAAAAAAAAAATCATTACTTTAGTATTCTTTCATTTGAAAGCTACTCTAAAGATAAAATCAGTCAAATATTTTAGTTGGCTGTAGTGAAATCTCTCACCCCCACTGCTCTGCATATGTGGATTTATTGAACTGAGGAATTTTTTTCTTTTTTCTGGTTGCTAGGCTCTCCGTATGAATGTAGACCCCCTCCAACTTATTTCAAATATATTATTTTAGAGTTGGAGATAAATATTGTACCCTCCCCCCCCCCAAAAAAAAAAAAATTACATTTTTAAAAAATTTTTTTTATTTTTATTAAAGTTGTACCTACTTAGGGTTAGTCGGATCTGGTAGTGTTTTTATTTGAGTTGCCATTTTTTTTAATATTCAATATTTTAACATTGCTCTTTTTTTTTTTTCCAATTAATAGATATTTAATTTTTTAAACAGAGTTATATCTAATTATTTTGAACAACATGGTGCAACGATCCACCAAAAGAAACTGGCAAATCAGAATCAAAAATCGATTTTGGCAGGAAGAAAGTTGTAGATGACGAAAATCGACAGTTTTTACTTCATATTGATTTCATGCAATCTTCGTTGCAGTCAATGAGATCTTCCTAAGGGTTCAGCATGTTTTTTGTTTTTTGTTTTTTTTGTTTTTTTTTTAGTCAAATTTTATGATGAAAGTTGATTGTTTATTTGATAAAGTAAAAAGCAAAGCCAAAAGAAAAAAAAAAGAACTTAGTTTCTCAGTCTTATATTAAGGAATCTTTTTTTTTTTTTTTCTATTCTCTTACAACGGAGAAATCCTAAACTGAGGTAATTTTTATTCCACTCGAAAGTGTTTTTTTTTTTTTTTTTTTTTTTTTTTTTTGCTGAATTTGCCTGCCTTAACCCATTTGCGGCCGAAGTAAGAGAAATTTTTAGATGTAAATGTAGATTTTTTTTTTTTTTTTTTTTTTAACGTCCCATTAATGGAACGCTAGCAGGTAATGAGTTAAAAAAAAATAATAAAGTAACCTTATATTTAGCTCTGCCTTCGTTGGGAAGCCAGCAAAGAGGTTAGCAACCTCTCTTTTATAAGAAAGGAGCTGTAGAGAGAAGAGATCATCCCTCCTTTCTCTATATTTTTAGTTTAAGAGAATTATTTCCCTTACACTTGATTGGATCTAAAGTCAGGATCTAGTATTTGCACTCACAATTTTTGGACCAGTGTTGTGACAGATCTTGTTCAAATTGATTTGCATTCAGTAGACGCTTATGTGTTGTACCTTTTGGCTTTTATAGAAACTGACCGAATTCTGTCGACTGTTTATGAAGATATTTTTCGCTGAGACAATATTTGATTATTAACCTTTTTATGGGAAGAAAACAAAACAAACTTGTTTGGTTGCTTTGGCATAAAACCAATTTGGCTAATTTATTGAGATTTTTTTTTTCTCCCTTGTAGATAGACATTTACTTACAATCTATTATAGATGAGGAGTACAAATTAAGTAAGTCCTCTTCAAAGTAGGAATGCTAATTTTCTACTGACAATCATCTAACATAAGAAAAAAGTTATCTTGTCCGATTTTTAAAGTCTGACCTAAATAGTATTTAAGCTGACCAATCCAAATTTGGTTCTAACTAGCCCATTTTTATTTGTTATTGTTAATTTACTTAGCTACAATTTATTTAAGACTAGTTAGCCCAATTAAGGTGACTGCTAATATAAAAAATATTTAAATAATCACCTAAAACTAAATATCAGCAAGCAGAGGGGTAGTTTTTATTCTAAATTGAGAACTATAATGGTAGTTTTCCTCTTATGCAAATAAAACTTTAAAACTAAAATGACTTCACTGCATCCTGGCCAACATCGTAAGTACAACTAGTATAAAATAAATCTATACTATAAATGTGGTGTCTTTGTTCGAGGATGTAATCGAAAACAATGTCCTATACCAAGATCCTGAAAATTTTTTTGGAGGAATCCAATGGTGGAATTACTTTTGTATTAGTTTAAGGTATTATATGAGTACAACTCTGATTTGAAAATTCAAATATTTCAGATTTGCATTAAATTTGATCCATACTCATGAAACCCCTATTAAGTAAAGATTTCCTGACTTTCAATTTCTTGAAACCCACTTGAATTTGACATTTTCTAGAATTGTAATTAGGATTGTAGAAAAGGTTTAATAACATTCATTTTAATGTTAAGAGGACATAAATGTGTAAAATTGTTTGGTGAGGTGGGGAATTAATTTTACCCATCCGGGTATTCTATTTTATATATTAGTGGCCTGGCAAGACCACAGGGGAGAAAACCAACTAAAAAAAAAACAAACCCTAAGCAAAATTCATCCCAAAGCAGCAAAACACGCTAGTTTGCCAGGACACACACACACACATATATATATATATATATATATATATATATATATATATATATACACACAAATGTAGGCAAATTTGGGCATATTTTATTGGTTTTAAAACCTAGGGTTTTTTACTAATCGTCATAAAATTTTAAATATAGAATAGCATTGTAGTCTTCAAAAAGCCTGCAAAGTTGCATATAGTTTTGTCCTGTAGAACAAAAGATATGAGCATTTCAGTATTCAATTTGGCTATCAATATATATATATATATATATATATTAGCGGGGGGGGGGGCTGGCTTTGCCTGGTCGTAAAATACGCTTAAATATGATATTTTAATTTGTCCAGATTTCATATATATTATTGAGTGTTGATTTCAAAAGTAAAAAAAGAAAAAGTATTTACGCGCCATCAGCTAGAATTGAAACTGAAAGCAAAACTATAGCATTCTAAGCTGGTGACGTTACCACTGTACCAACATATGAACTGATTAAAAATAAACTAGGATGAATGTACAAAATGTACAACGATTTTTATTTTTTATTTTGAACCATTTTTTGACCCCTTATAACTATTTTAACTGGTTAAAGACCCATAAAAGAACAGTCCATAAAAAAATCAATCATTTGATGCCCATAGCGCCGCAATGCGACTTTTCGTTTCGGAAAAGATAGTTTGAAAATATGGAGACAGACAGACCTATATATTAGATATAGGTATACCACCTTTTTTGTCAGTTTTCTTATTTCCAAATCTCAGCGACTATTGATCAGAATTTTAACAAATGAAGGCTTGTTGGAAAGATAATGACCTGAATTACGTAGTGGGCTATGTTATATTTGCCCTTACGGTGGCACATTAAGGGGATCATCCATTATCCAGAGCCTATTTTTGGCACTTTTTTTGCATCCATAAAATGCTTCGGTAAAGTTGAAGCATCTTTCTACCCTCCAAAAATCCTTTAAAATGACCACTTATTATTAAAGGTTTTCGGGGGTGCTGAAAACGAGTATAACGTTAAAAATTTCAGGAAACGAATAGTTTCCAAGGTATGAAGAAATTATAATTTCAAAAAGCGGGATATCACTTTTTTTTTTTTTTTTTTTTTTTTAATTTTTATTTTTTATATCAATTTAACGTAAAATGAACACCCAATTTATGGCCACTTTTTTTTTGGGGGGGGGGTCTTATTTTTTTAAGGGTGGTGTTGTGTTTCAGTCAAAGTCATTTATTTTCCTAGTTTTGCATTTGAATTACAAAATATCTGATAAAATATCTGATATTTCTCCCAAAACCTCTGGCCTTGATGGAGAGAAGACTAAATTTGCTGTTATGGTTTCAAATGATTTGAAAAAACAGCAAGGGGAGACTTGATTCCAAATATTTCCCATACGTTATATCTCCCTTAAGTTTTCATACATTAACATACATAAATTTCACAGTGTATAAAGATTATTTGATACTGGAGATATTATTAATCGTACCCTATTTCCAAAAGAGGGGAGATATAACAGATGGGAAATGTTTGTAATCAAGTCTCCCCTTGCTGTTATTTCAGATCATCTGAAACCATAGCATGTTTTAGTCTCCCCCTCCATCAAGGTTTTGGGGGATATATATGTAAGTGAACGTGTCTGTCTGTGCACAATTCCCTACGCAATAATTCTGTCAATTTTTAGTCAACACACTCGAAATTTGATATACATTTGGGAAAATCTTTGTAATCCGTTTTCGGCCAGAAATTTGGCTGTTAAGGGGTTAAAATTCAACAATTTGACATTTGAGAACTCTACCAAACTCCTCCGCTAATTTTGGGTCTGAACATTTGAAATTTTAGATAAAGGTTCCTTGGACATGGATCTAACTTAATAACTTGATTTGAGCCCAAAACAAATGTTAAGGGGTCAAAGGTAAAAAACTCACCGCTTTTTTTTTTTTTCTTTTTGCTCAACATACACCTTCAAACACCCAGGCAACACCGGGCTTAAATACTAGCATGGGTGCCCGGCGTTGCCCGGGTATTTGGAGATGTATGTTGAGAAAAGAAAAAGTGGTCAATTTTTTTAACTTTGACTTCTATTATGACACCTTAAAATTGATTGTTTGGGGCTCAAATTAAGTTAAGTTAGATCCATGTGCAATAAACCTATATCTAAAATTTCAAGTGTGTAGACCCAAAATTGTCGGAGGAGTTTGGTAGAGTTCTCAAAGGTCAAATCGTTGAACTTTGACCGCTTAATCGCCAAATTTCTGGCCGAAAACCGATCACATCGATTTTCCCAAATCTCAGTACCCTGTATATCAAATTTCGAGTCTGTAGACTAAAAATTGAGTTATTGCGTAGGGAAATGTACACACACCGATACAGACAGACAGACAGACAGACACTTTCACTTTTCTAGATAATTCCAAGCCTTTCATAAGAACAGATGTTTACTCTGCCTAATGGGGGCAATTCACACCCTAACTCTAACCTCATTTCCTGTCAATTATGTTGTATGAAATGATTGATGTATGCATTCAATTTATTTTAGACATCATGAATCCTTGTTCATAGCCTTTAATGAGTTTGTATCTCTTAGTAATTATTTGTTAGTGTTTAATAATCTGTTCTGTTTTTGCCACTCAGAATTCGTCTCTTTATGTCCGTAATCTAAGAATAATATTTAAAAGGAACAGTGTTCAGTAACAGTGACAATTATATTAAAATTATGTTAATACATAAATGTAATGACCGATGTATTTTGACAATTTAAGAAAAATATATATTTGTTAATTTCCAAAGATTTTTAGTTACAAACATGCAGACAAATTTCCATTTATTTTATGACAAGAAGGGGCATGATTTGTGTAGGTATTTAATTCGTATTAAATGTAAGAAGAAAAAAAAACGTATACAGTTAAATTAATGGTTAACTATAAATATTGGATCGCGATATCCCATAAAGAAAGGGGGGGGGGAACTACTTGATCAAATGGATTTTTTTTTGCTTCGGAGAACGCATTCTGTAACGGATAAGTATAGGATAACTTTTAATTGACGATTGAGAGAGAGGAGGGGGGGGGGAAACGCAAAGTAAACCGGGAATTTTTCAATTTGGGTTCTGTCTAAGTGTGCGAGCGAATAATAATAATAATAAAAAAGTAAGCAATCTACCTGTAATGATGGTGTTATATGTGTATAAAATTGGTATAACGCTTGTCTTGTAGCCGCCATGTTGGTCATAGTATGTTTAGGTTCGTTTTTTTTTTTTTTTTTGTGTATGGTTTCAAATTCAAATCTGGAATGAGAAAAATACAGCTAGCAGTCAACGAGAATGGGGTGGAACTTGTGACGGGAGCAATCATTATTTTGTAAATCTGCAATTTGGAAGTGAACGCTATATCTGTGCGGTTATGATGCCGTTAATAAGGGTGTAGGGGCAATATAAGGCTACTGTGTGTAGTTTTACACAGTGTATAGTGGTGGCAGTGGAAGCACTTATGAAGTAAAGGGGGGAAATAAGAACTTTCTATAATGCTAATGGTGGTAGTGATGATGTCACTCCTGGAATAGAATATAGGGTTTTAATGACGAACGAATGTGGCAAAAATGTTCTGTAGTTACATAAGATAGTGGCTAATGGTGCAGATATAATAAAGTTGTAGGTGGAATCTGTTGCTGTAAACCTACGGTATTTTGGTCTATAGCGGAAAAAATGCCTCTTTTATTATATATAGGATATATAATTTTGAATTAGATCTATAGCTCCCCCTCTCTTCAACGTGGTTGCAGGAAGGTAGTTCAAAATTTTGAAAGTCTGAGTTGGACTTATTAAAATGCTAGGATTCTGTGCGTTTTTTTTTTTTTGCTTTTAATACTCAGGTTACTGAATATTAAAAAAAAAAAAAAAAAAAGAAAAAACTTCAAAATAGGGAGTCAGATATTTTGTAATCCTAAGGGTCAGTTCAATTTTATACTTTCTGACCTTGCTAAGGATCCATCATGGCAGTATTCAAAGTGCAATTTCATATTAAACGTGCCACATAGAACAACGATGTCAAAGATACAATTTTGCCCCCCCCCTTGTTGTGTGAAAAAAAAAAAAAATTCCAAAATGCACTTGAGGCTACATTCACTCAGAATGGGTTGAGCTAGTTCCACCTATAGTATATGCAGTGTCCTGGATGAATGCAAACCATGCACAGTGGTTAAGATAGTTATGGGTAGCCAGTTCTTGGACCAGTGATGAAGAGCATAAACCTGTGAACTGGAGGTAGGTTCGACGTTGACTTTGATTATGTATAACCATGTCTTTAGTTGGCCTCCCGGATATTTTTATCCATTAGACACAACTCGGATTCCTTGAATTTCCATTTCTTCTTAAGACTCCTTAATCTTAAGTTTTAGACATTTTATAGAACCCAAATAATGTAATAGATTTGGATCAAAATTGGAATATGGATACTAGACATAAGGTTTAGAAGCAATGTATCTTTTTAATTTTCGTCAGTGCAAAATTTCTGTTCAAAGGAATTCATTTTACCTGTGCCTACACGATTATTCTTGTTATATATAAAAGCAATCAATAAAGATGATTATTTATATCGTAAAAAAAAGAAGAAAAGAAGCTCAATACAACTAAGATCGCAAATAGAACTTGTTTTAGAAGAATAAAACTTTAAGACTGTAAAACTATATTTTACATTAATTTATTATTCGACAGGATACTCAAATCAGATATATTGAAATTTCCTTAATCCGCAGAGTTTCAAAGAAATGCGTTCTTCTCATCAGAGGAAAGATATTAGCAAATGAATATTATAGCAAAGCGAAGTACAATAGAACCCCGGGATACGGCATTAAAATTAGTAACTAAATACAGTACAGTATATGATACACATGTATATAATCAAATAACATTAAAAAAAAAAAAAAAAAAAAAAAAAACACCGTAAGGCGGGGTACATACCGTAACCAGGCGCCAGAAAAAACATCGTTTTCCACGTTGCAATCTGCAAAGAAAAACATATCCTAGGGTCACTGTATCCCGGGGTTCTATTGTACTGGCATTAATTGAAACCGCATAGTTAGTCATAAATGCAATATATATAATTTATTTATACAAACATTGATGGCTAAATATGTGCATACATGTTTCTGTAATCACCCTTATTAGTGACCGTTGGTAAATGCTGAGCGCTAAAAGTTTGACTGTCGGTTACAGGCGACATATAGTCCGAGTTCTCAAGTAATTTACAACGCTAAACCAAAGTAGATACTTAATTTTTAGGTTATAAAAAGAATAAAAATAAAAATTGTCCCTACCAAAGTTAAGATGAAAAGAAATAAAAGCCGGAGATAAATGGATTGTTCAGAGGCCTTGCTTATCCTCCCCATACCAACCCTCACCCATATTCTATGACAAGATTCTAATTTTGTAAGTGATAAAAGAAAATGTTTTTGTACCCTGAGTTTCAGTTTTCGAGGGAAATTCTTGGTCTCAAGACGTAATCTCCCCAATAACGGGTGATTACAGAAACATGTATGCACATATGTAGCCATCAATGTTTGTATAAATAAATTTAATATACCTGCTCTGTTTACTCATTGAGCACTTTTTGGTAGACACATGTTGTTTCAATGGATGTACTTCTAGGAAACTAAACTCTACTGCCATAATATATATATATATATATATATATATATATATATATATGAAGCTGAATGTGTGTGTGGTCACGAATAGACTCCTATATGGGTGACTACTTTAAAAAACTGATCACATATAATGATAGAAGATGTATCGAGACACAGGAATGGGTATGTTTGATCTGGCAGAACGGTGGTTCATTAAAATTGTGGGGTCTGTGTTCGCGCCTGGTCCACAAAATATGGAAATAAACAATTTTAAAATTTAAAAAAAAAAAAAACGTTTACAAGTGTTTTTGATATAGATGTACATAATAATACTTTGATAAGTATGTTTTATCTAAAATAGGGATGGTATAATAAAATTGTGAGGTCTGCATTCGCGCCTGGCCTCCATAAAATGGAAATAGGCACAAACTTTAATAAAGACTTTTCATATCTATCTGCGTAAGTATACTTTGATAATTATGTTTCAGTTTGAAGAAATATGGTATAATAAAATTATGGGGTGTTCGTTCGTGCCTGACCTCCATAGAATGGAAAGATGTCACAAAGTTTAACAAGGTTTTTTTATTATAAATCCACAGAATATTGTGATAAGTGTTTCAATGTGAACAGGTATGGTATAATAAATTATGGGGTTTATCTATTTTATTTTTACTTTCATCATATTTTGCTTTGTTTTTGATATCCCCAAATTCGAAGCTATCTCTTTACAACCCTTCCTTTTCATAACCTATCATCTTTCATAAATCAGAGTTCATTTTCTGTAGGCTGTTTTTGAACCCAGTCAACGATGGGTACTTTTGCTAGTAATAAATATATATATATGTGTGTGTGTGTGTGTGTTCAGAAAGTGTGAGAGAATATATAATTATTTCCACAGCCGAACCAACGTCGCAGCCCACAAGAGCCAAGAAAGCCAACAAGCAGGTTGCTTGATCTGTAAGTTAATAGACATTCTTGTATGTGTGGTGTGTTTGCTCAGTTGATAGAGTGCTTGCCTAGCATGCAAGAGGCTCGGGTTTTAAATATCGAGTTTGGATGTGTCTAATTGATGGGCCCAAATGAGGGCAAAACTTGAGTCTTGGACTTCCGGTTTGTTGGCTTTCTTGTCTCTTGTGGGCTGTGACGGTGGTTTGACTGTGGAAATAATTATATATATAACGATAAAATACAGTTTCTAGATGCATCGAGGGTAATCTCCAATGATGCACCGGCTTCACTGCCAATTTCAGGTTTTGCATTGGATATTTTTGCCAATCTTGGAGTGGTTCTGCATCATTGATGAAATCACCTGTGGATTGTGGTGCGCAGTATGACCAAACCAACAACGTCTCCTGTTTAAAAGAACATTGTTAAGGGGGATGGTTCTGAATGTGATGCAGGATCGTACCTACTTTTTTTTTTTTTTTTTTTTTTTTTTTTTTTTTTTTTGGGCAGAAAAAAAAAATGAGCAGAATTTATTTTTGAACAATTGATGGAAATTCCTGTACAATAACCACATGTTTGCATTTAAATTTTGTTTCATCGTATTTTTTATTTTTATTTTTATTTTTTTTTAAATAATACTAGTTTTGTTGTCTACATTGAGATACTTAAAATTTTATTCAAGTAGCTTATCAAGTTGGTTGTGTAGTATAATAGCCAATTTCTCTTTAGAGCATAGACATCTCTTTATTGGCATAAGGGTGTGCTCTTCAAATAAATTACCTTGTTATTTTTGGTAACCTGCCTTTTACTTTTCCAAATAGAATTTCTATATTTTATATCTGTCATAATTATAAACCGGCTTTTCCACTTCAATTTGCTTAACCTTATGTGTGCATCTACAGTACAATTTTTCCTGTTTTCTTTAACAAAAGAATTCTTCAGCAATTTATAGCGTTTATATTAACATTAAGATTTCACCTATTCACAACAGGTAACCAGTAGCTGACTGGTTAGGAGCGCTAACTACTAGACAGTTGGGTTTCAATACCAACGTAAGATACTTTTCTATTTAGCCACAGGGAAGAACTGTGATACAGCAGAGCAGTCTGTTGGGGCATATCTATCTATACATCTATAAATGTGAAATTGTCTGTGTGCGTGTGTACATTTCTCTACCAAACTACTCTATTCATTTTCAGTCTACAGACTCGATTTGACATAAGGGGAATTGAGATTTGGGAAAAAAAATTTTAATCAGTTTTCGGAGAGAAATTTGGCTGTCAAGGGGTCAAAGTTCAACGATTTGATCTTTGAAAACTCTACCAAACTCCTCTGCCAATTTTAGGTCTAAACACTTGAAATTTTAGATATAGGTTACTTGGACATGGATCCAACTGTTTACTTTGATTTGAGCCCAAAACAAATGTTAAGGGGTCAAAACTGGTCAAAGTTAAAATAAATTTGACCTCTGCAGTCTCTACTTGGCCTATTTTTGAACTAAACATTTAAAATTTTAAACAAAGTGTATTCAGACATAGGGAATGCTTTTTAATCGGTTTTTCGCGGAAAATTTGGTTGCCAAGAGTCGAAGTTTAAAAGATTTGATCTTTGCGGTCTCTAGCAAACCAATTTTGGGTCTAAACATTTGAAATTTTACATAAAGGGTATTCAGATATGCAGTTTCTGGGCGAAAGTTTCGCTGCCAATAGGTCAAAGTTGAAAGAGTTGATCTTTGCAGCCTCTACCAAACTCCTCCGCCAATTTTGGGTCTAAACACTTGAAATTTTAGATGTAGGTTACCTGGACATGAGTCAAACTTTTTAATATATTCATATACACATAAAGTTATGAACAGTACATAGGGCCTGTGCAAAGCCGGGCTGAACTGCTAGTGTGTGTGTGTGTGTGTGTGTGTGTGTGTGTGTATATATATATATATATGCTCATTATTTGTTTTTACAAAAGCAGTAATATGTTGCTACACAGTCATGAGTATACTTTGGTTAACTAGTTACCAGTAACTAGAAACCTCTTCAGGCAATACAGCTTATACGAAAGCAAACGGGAATATTTTACGTTACACCAGCGTAACGTAAAATATTCCCCCTGTAAAAATTCTTTTTATCTATGAGAGAAGACTTTTTATGATCGGATATTTTTCAATTTTTGATACTTACAGGAGAAATTTCTGTACAAAACATATCTAAGAACACTGGCAGACATATAAATTAGCTTTGTTTTAAATTTGTAAAAGATAGGCTCAGCCGTTTTGGAACCTATAAGGAAGGGCCCCCTTCCCTACCCCACACCCATACACACAGTGACTTTTCTATAATAGTCGAGATAGAGATTTTCGCATGTTGAACTGCTACATTTTTGTTTTTGTCAGATTAGTAATAAAATCTGTGCAAAGTTTCCCTAGCTAGTTTAACATTTTGGAAAAATTTCATTAACTACCAATGTGCATAGTCGTATGCATTTGAAGCCAGGTTGGTGTTACTATCTGAGGCGATATGATGCAACACCTGAAATTGGCAGTGAAGACCGTGCATCATTGAAGACCACTCTTGATGCATCTAGAAACTGTATTTTATGATATATATATATATATATATATATATATATATATATAAAAAGTTTCCTGGTTCAATTTTAAATTCTGAAAAAAAAACAACATATAGAGAAATCGTATATATGTCTCTATATGTTTTTTCAGAATTTAAAATTGAACCACGGAACTTATATATTGCTCTATTCTTAAATATTGAGCTTTTCCTTTTTGGCTAGGATCTCCTTGAAAGTATTACTTTAAGTAATATCTATCAGGATTTTTCATCCGAATTCTATCAGTGTCTTATCTCGCTTATATGATGGGATGATGCCAATATTTTTCCCGATTTCGATACAATTATCTATTTTGATTCTTTATAAATCTCTAAATATTTAACTATAAAAGTGTTATTTTGTGCCGATTACTGTAAAAACACATCTTTAAATGTGCCTATATTTTCTCAAGCGTAAAACACACTTGTGAGGGGGAGGGTTCTAGAGATTTTAGTATTACTGGAAGTTTAAATCAATAAATATTTATTTTATTATTACTACAGTGGAAGATGTTTTTTTAAACCAAAATCAAATAAAAAAGATAATTTAAAAAATAAGTTTTGGCATCGGAAAATAGGCTCAAATTTTTCCAATACCGACTCCAATACACCAAAAAGCTCCGATTTTTCCGATTCCCGATTCTGATTAATCGCCCCAACACTAATAGAGAGAGAGATGCCTGCGTTCAGTCTCAAGAGACAATGGATATCCTCTGTAAGGGTAGCTGCGTGTGAAATTGTGAGACAAGGGTTGGGCAGTCTCCAACTGCACATCTCCTGGATCAGCATTATTTGAGTCCAATGACAAGAAGCGCTAGACGACCGGAAACAATGCTGAGATTAGAGAGCACTTACAGAATCAGGAATCCCAAGTAGTCACCCATTTAATACTGACCAGGCTCAACGTTGCTTAACTTGGGTGATCTGGTGGGAACCTGTGTGTCAACGTGACTTTGACACACACACACACACACACACACACACACACACACACATATATATATATATATATATATATATATAACTAGAATACTCTTCTTGACAGGGGTAAAATGAATTTCAGTAAACAGAAGTCGGTGTAATGCTTCTAAACCTTATGTCTAGTATCCTTATTCCAATTTTGATCGAAATCTATTACATTATTTTGATTCTATAAAATATATAAAATTTTAAGCTTAAGGAGTCTTAGGAAAAAATTGCAATTCAAGGAATCTGATTTGGGTCTAACGACTATGAATAAAATTCAGTGCAAATCTGAAATATTTTTAAGATGAATAGTTGTGTGTTTTGTTTTAACCTTTTAAATTATTTAAAAGAAACTGAAATTTTTACGAATATTTATTGATGTCTAATACTTATTGTTAAAATTTCACAAAAAGATTGAAAGTATCTTAATTTTCATGAAGCAATTTTAACCCCCCCCCTCCTCTCATTGCTCCATTTTGCATGGAATTGAAACTAAATATAACCCCCTTTATTCACCCTTACGTCCAGCGGCAGTTCTAAAATTCATAATGATCTGCTAGTTAATTTATGAGTGAATCCTGTACATAAAAATGCACACACACACACACCTAACTTTATATATAGACTAGCAGGCTGCCCGGTGTTGCCCGGTCATAAAATATGCATAAATATTATATTTTAATTATACTATTGGGGAGGGGAGCCCGGCTTTGCCCGGTCGTAAAGTACGTTTGAATATATTTTAATTTGTCCAGATTTTGTGTATATTATAATAGTCCTGATTTCAAAAGTTAAAAAAAATATATATTTATTTGAGAGCCATCAGCTAGAATCGAAACCGAAAGCAAAACTGTAGCATGCAAAGCTGGTGATGTTACCACAGTACCAACGTAACACACATATGAACTGATTAAAAATAAACTAAGATGAATGTACAAAATGTGCAACGAATTTTCAATTTTGAACCCTTCCAAACTATTTTAACCGGTTAAAGATCCATAAAAGAACGGTTCATAAAAAAAAAAAATCCAATCATTTGAGGCCCCTGCGATTTTTAATTTCGGAAGAGATAAGTTTGAAAATATGCAGACAGACATATAGCGTTTTATATATTAGATTTAGAATTTTATTTATTATAAACTGCAATACCGTAGGTATTAAAGGTAACGTAAATTTCTTAAAAAAAATAAATAAATAAATAAATAAATAAATAAATGAAGTACAAAAAAACAAAAACGGAATGAAACTGAGACGTGTGGATGCAAGAATTGTTTTTTAAACAGTTCACTTCTTGTAAATAAATAAATAAATAAATAAAAAATACTAGAGCAGATAACGAAACCAAAACCCGAAGACAGTCTAGTGCGATAGCCATTAGGCCAGCTTGCGAAGATCTTTTAAAAAGTGTTTTCAAACCTACTTAACGATAACCATTACGCCAACTTGACATAATCTGTATAATTTGTTTTCAAATCAACATATACTTAACATAAGGAAGCTGTCATGTTTCCAGACTCGGATCACTCCCGTGTACTAATTTTTCAATTTTGACCCCTTAGCAGCCCATTTTTTCCGGATAAAAACCGGTTAAAAATGTCCACATGTCTGAATACTCTATATACCAAATTTTAAGTCTGTAGATAAAAAAAATTCGTTGCGTATATAGGTTGAAAAGTGTCCTCACGTACACGCACAATTGCACTTTTCTAGGTATATAGATAATACATTTAGTCTAACTTTCATTTCATTCCTTGCTGTGTGTATCTTGGTCTGTTGTACATTTCCCTTTCTGTCAGTATAAACTAAATGACCTCTCCGTGGTTGCATAGACGGTAACAAATGTGTGTGTGTGTAATTAATGACATCTTCTCTTTCCCCTCCTTTGAAGAACTCTAAAATAGCTCATTTGATTCCTCACCTCTAAAAGACCATCAAGCTTTATTAAGAATTGCACCGAGTGACTTTTTTTTTTTTTTAAACGAGGAAATCCTTCAAAAGCATTTGATAAAAAAAGTCCATATTTGTCAAGTTAGATTTTAACTCTTTCTTTACCTGTATTATTTGGATTCATCGAACTACTGTTCTCATCTTGAGTGTCATTTTCACAGCATTTCGGTTGATGCAACCTCCGACCTTCTTCAGGTATATCTTATCGAACTCGGGAATGTTTCTGTCGAACTCGGAAATTTGGATGGAATTTCTAATGGAACTCTTTATTTACTCCACGGGATTCCATCAGCCATGACTGGATAGAAGTCTTAAGTAATTCGTAATTGTATTTTTCGGTTGCCCACACTGAGAATTGAACCTTCAACCTTCAGGAGAATATCACTTTTACAATTGATTTTTCCAAGTACTCTAACCACTGTGCCACGGTTCCTCGAGTTTGACAAGATGCACATGAAGAGCGTCAGAGGTTACATCGACCGAAGCATTCTGTACGGAACTCTATATTTACTTCACAGGGGTAGCATGCTCTTGTTCCATCAGCCATAGAGCCTCAAAGTAATTCACAATTGTATTCTTTGGTTGCCCACACTGAGAATTGAACCTTCAGCCTTCAGGAGAATATCACTTTTTCCAAGTACTTTAACCACTGCACCACGGATCTTTGACAGAAACATTAGAGTTCAACAAGATATACCTGAAGAAGGTCGGAGGTTACATCGACCGAAACATTGTTAAAATCACACTCAAGATGAGAACAGTAGTCCGACGAATCCAAATAATACAAATAACCAATCGTCATCTAAAAAATGCTTTACCTGTGCATCGTTTCTTCATCCGGTTGGTCTTGAAATAAATCTTGCTTCCTTTAATCCTCACATTCCATGTTTCTGACAAAGGGTGAAGAATTGCTATTTTGTGGGTTGAAATCTATCCATTTCACACTTATTGGTTAGTTTTTGATTTTGAAGCAACATTTTATTTATTTACTAGCAGACCGCCTGGCATTGCCTGGTTGTAAAATATGCATAAATATTATATTTTAATTAATACAGAAACTGAGACATGTGCATGCGAGTATAGTTTTTTTTTTTCCTAAACAGTTCACGTCTTGTAAGTAAAAAAAAAAAAAAAATATTCGAGCTGAGATCAAAACCAAAACCTAAAGACAGTGAGTCAAGTACGATAACCATTGGGCCAGCTTGACACGACTTTTAAAAAGTGTTTTCAAATCTACTTATTCTTAACATAAGGAATATGTCATGTGAACCATTCACGCATAAGTATTCGTGAAACAGTTGACAAATAAAAATACGATGACCCCCCCTCCCCATGTACCAATTTTTCAATTTTGACCCCTTAGCACCCCCCCTTTTTTTTTTTTTTTTTTTACAGATGAAAACCGATTAAAAAGTTTTCCACATGTCTGAATACCTTATATACTAAATTTCAATTTTGTAGATAAAAAATTTAAGTATATAGATTGAGAAGTATCCTCACTTTTATGGATATATAAATTTATTTTTAGCTCCTTACATTAAATGGCTTCTGTCTTGTCTGGAGTAATTTTGATACCCCTACCATAAAAAACAAACTTTATTTATCCAATATTGATCAGGTAGGAGTCTTAGAGAAAATTTAATTTAGTAGTCTGTGCTCAGTGGTCTAATCAGTTGAGCTTTACTACATAAATTGAGACAGAAGACTAGAATGCTTTTAATAAAAAACCTGCTACTTTCCATTATACTTAAATGGAGCGTTTATTCTCCGAGTTCTAATGGCCATTAACCAATGAGTAGATTATATATATATATATATATATATATATATATATATATATATATATAGTTGTCTTCAAGTCTAACGTAAATGTTCTTGATGAGCCGTTCCATATAAGTTAACAAATTTACCGACTTTTCATTACTAATGGTTATTATATTGTCCAATTTCTACTGTACACTCTTTAACCCTTATCCTCGAGTGGCCTCTTGGCCTTGATAATGTGGTGATGCCTGTGTAAAAAAAGGAAAAAGAAGATTGTTGCAAGCTGACCTAATAGTTATCGTACTTGACTCACTGTCTTTAGATTTTGGTTTCAATCTCAGCTCGAGTATTATTTTTTTTTACTTAGAAGAAGTGAACTGCTTAAAAAATATAATATTTGCATGCACATGTCTCAGTGTCTGTATGAATTAAAATATACTTATGCGTATTTTATGAGCGCGCCCAGCCGGGCGACCTTACTAGTCTATTATAGAGGTCTTATGAGTTTTGGATTCTATGAAATTATGCAGTCTCCTGTTTTCTTTTTTAAATAGTATTTTTTAAAATTCGTTTTAGTTTTCCCTTGTTTTATTTTGATTTCAATAAATATTCGAAAAACAACCAAGTGCATAAACAATACACCTGAACGAGAAAGGAGGAAAACTTGGCCAAAGTAGGTTTTCTCTCCCCCCCTCCTCATCGTTGGAAGATGTGACAAAGTTGGAAAGCAAAGTTTAAAAAGCCAGCACACAAGAGGCATGTAATGAAAATGCTTGAGCAGCCATGTTAGGCGACTCAGGTAATTAGCAGTAAACTAATCCTTTCTCGGAGAAGGTAAAGCCTGGGAGAGTGGATCTATTAGAACTACTTACATACCTCAGCCTGACAAAAGTAAGGCCATCATCAACTCAGAAAAAGAAAAAAAAATTTTCCAGACTGTTGAACCGATTGTTGATGACATATTCGATTAGCATGCGAGATCCATACTTAAGAAATAATCCTTGAAGCTACTTCAAGGATCATTTAAGTTTGAACGCTACCTCCGATGCAATCAAGTGAATTAACAGTCTTAGGTCAATTTGACCCAGAGTATTTTGGCAACTTCTGTTAACTGGCAAGTTTGCAAGCATCGTCAACTTTTGCCAAAGTTTGCACGAAGTGAACCAAACACTGATAGACAGAAAAAGATTATCATGATTAATACAGCACTTATGAGGACATTGCAAAGCTGCTGGGTTTTCTATCATCGTAGAAGACTACTCACTCCAGAGAGTGTCCTGTACCTCTAGAGGGCCACCATTCACCCATGCATGGAGTATTGTTGCCAAATCTGGACTGGTGCATCACTGGTCTCTCCCTCTTGGATAGGGTCTAAAAATGAATCTTTAACCCACTTTGTCAACTAAACTCCAACCCCAGTCTCATCGCCGTAATGTTGCATCTCTGTGCCTGTTTGACAAGTATTTTAATGAAATGTGCTCTGATGAACTCGTTGCACTTGTGCCCCCTTGATGTCCATATTCCCGCCAAACTTGCTTAGCAACAAAATCGCACCCCTTCACTGTTGGGGTCCCTAAATGCCAGGAAACTTTCTATTCAAATAGTTTCTTCGCTCAAACAGGTAAATTTTGGAATTCCCTTCCTGCTATTTGCTTACTTGACTGCATGCAGAAAGTTTAAATGTAATGTAAACCAACATCTTAATCTTTCCTAGGCATGGTCCCAAATAGTAGCCCCTTGCATCCTAGTGGTGATATGCCTTATTAGGGGTGACCATAAGTAAAATGTCCACCCAGGAAAGTTCAAAACACGAAAGCTATTCTGAAAAAAAAAAAAAAGCCAAAAATATGTCCTCTGTTAAAAGCAGATGTTATAATTCAAACGATGATACCCCTTTGTTTGAAACAGCAGCAATAGCACAATAACACGAGTCAACAATGAGATTACATAAATCCACTTGGTTCAAAGTCTTATCTGGTCTTTATTTCTCCATATTGTATGAAGTATTCTTGAATTTATGTCATAAAAACGTTAATAGCAAAAAAAAAAAAAAAAAAAAACTACAGAAGACCTGCGATACAACATTAAAAATTAGTAACAATATACAGTACAGTATATAATACACACGTATATAATCAGATAAAACCGTAAGGTGGGGCAAATACCGTAACCAGGGGGAGAAAACATTGTATTCCACATCGTAACATGGAAAAAAAAACGTATCCTAAACAAACTCGGTATCAAGTGCGGGGCAAGATTCGAGATTGAGCGGCAAAATACTCTCAATCCCTATATCACATATTATGAACGAAATTCTCCTAATCATCTGATTAAAATTTAATCACGTGATTATTGAAAATTGAATCCAGTGATTATTTATAAACGATTTAAATTAAAATTAAACACTTGTATTCTTTTTCAATTTTTAGCCTACATGTGTTTCTCAGCAGTAGACTTACACACAGCAGCGCATAGCTGTTTTCCCTTTACCGTCCCTACAACGATGGTGTCACCATTTTTGAGAGTATCGTGAATCAAATTGACAACGTACTAACTGACCATCTCTCAGCCAACATTCACATCTGTGATGACTTCAACATCCACACCGTTGAATGGCTGGTCACAGATAATGAAGGGAGATTCTGCCATGATTTCTCTCTTCCCTATGATCCAACCCAAATTGTAGATGAACCTATCTACGTTTCTGACGCTAATGACCAATTTGATCTTTTTCTGACCTCTTACCCTACACTGTGCACATCCTTTCTTACATCTCCACTAGGATGTTCTGATCACTAGGATGTTCTGATCACTAGGATGTTCTGATCACTAGGATGTTCTGATCACTAGGATGTTCTGATCACTAGGATGTTCTGATCACTAGGATGTTCTGATCACTAGGATGTTCTGATCACTAGGATGTTCTGATCACTAAGATAACCCTTATCCCTGAGTGGCTTCCGGGCCTTGATAAGTGGTGATCACTGTGTAAAAAAAAAAAAAAAAAAAAAAAAAATGTTCTGATCACTAGGATGTTCTGATCACTAGGATGTCTCAATTAAGATTAAAACTAACAGCAAAATGTTTTTTCTTATAATGGATTATGCCAGCAAGAAGACTATTGTGATCATGTATTTACCTTCGATGACGAAATTATTATGAAAAAACGTTCTTGGCCCAATTGACCCCTCGATACACACACAAACCGTAAAAGGTTTATGGTCCCATTATAAATATAAAATGGGAGCAGATACTTTTGGAATTCATGTGGTGAAGAAGAGAAAAGGGATGTATTTCTCTGTATAATGAAAAGCAACCATGAACAATGTTTTTTAAAAAAAAAAACCTGTTTATATTCTTTAAAATTTTTAAAATAAAACAAGTTTGCATATAAATTATAAAAAGTTCTATTGTTTAAAATTAAAAATAACGAAGGTTTATTGTTGAAAAATATAAAAAGTTTAATTTATATTGTTTAAAATAAATAAAAAAAAGTTCTGTATATGTTGTTTAAAATAAAGGGTTTATTATTAAAAAAAAAAACACCGTTTACTTTGCAGAAAATTCATCTGACGTCTCCTTGTGTCTTTCATGCATTAAACAAACAAGACAATCTACAACCAATAGACGAAAAAAGACCCCCCCTCTAGTAGTAACCCTCGTACATGTCTGCATAAAGACTTTTATTTGGTTTATTGATTTCTCATCAATAAAAAACATTATACAAAGACATTTGCCTTCTCTCAGTTGTCATATGAATATATAAATTTCACTTGACCCCACTTGAGTAAATAGTTTATATGGCTGTCTCCCGGTATCTGTCTGTCTCTCTCTCTCTCTCTTTACCTTTTTTGCCCCCCCCCACCCCTCCCGGATCTTTTGATACTCTAATATTTTTTTTTGTCCATCATCGTTAATTAGCTATAGTTTCGCTAGTGTCTTCTAGCTGGCCACACACAAACTCGGCTGGACTCTGACACTGGCAAAAGGTAGTTACCTTCTTTCTCATAAAATATTTCGGACCACACATGGTCTTGACGCTTACATAAAGAAAACCCAAGTTTCCACATTGAAGTATACAGATATAATTTTTAATAATGAAGATCCAACGTGACATGCCCACCTCACCCACCCCCACAAAATGTATGGGTTATTTAACTGACAACTCATTCAGAGTGGCAGTGAAAGACTCATTTTAAAGCTTGCCTAAAATAAAGTAAAATCGTAAAAATTCCAGACCACACATGGTCTGAGGCTATAAAAACAAAATAAAACACTAATATATATAATAGTTCCAATGACTCATTATGCATACACGCACACACTACTTGTGTCTATCCAGTGTTGCCCGGGATTTTTCTATTCTTGACCCCAACCCACCTCTCTGCTTTTCCCCATAATTTTTTATAAGAAATTATTTACATTTTTGAGAAGATAATTCGATGAAAGCATGCGATAAAAAAAAAATCAGTTTTGCAATAAAAACGTCCTACAAAATGTTGAAATGTAACCCAAAGATTTTTCAGTTACTTTGGATTTCGTCCCTATGTCAAAGGTTAGAATATAAGAAGAATCAAATTTTAATAGTTGAACAATTCGTTGGAGGAAATTGATATATGCTAGCGCGAGGTGCCCAGCGTAAAACACCTCGTAAAATACACTTAAATATATTTTAATTTGTGTGCAGATTTCATATTCATTATTAGAGCCACTTCTCTATTGAATGTTTTAAGGTTGGGGCAAGAGTAATGTTTTTTGACATGAAGTTGAACGTCAAAAAACATTATTTTTGCACCAATATATATATATATATATGATGATTGCAACGTCTTGTCAGACGAGTGCCACTCCCTCAGACATTTAAAATCCATGAGCCCAAATGCCTGAGGGAGTATCTATACAAAGATGATGTTACAGAGTCTTAGCTTTGTACGACAGCTAAGTCTCTCTCTCTCGGTTCAAAATGTTGAGATCCAGCAACAAGCAAGAGCAAGATAGCCAGCAACAAATTAAACTGCAGACCAGCTTAATGCGGGTACTGGTCTCCCGCTTTATGGTTTTTTAAATCAGAGATTTGCTTCTCCTAGAAAGGTTGCCTTCACCACGGCTTACGGGAGCCCTCTCCACCCCAATACACATATACACACACAAATATACACGGTGCTAGTTGGCCGTTGACCCAGAAAAAGAGTTCATTCGCCCTTTGGAAGGTCTTGTTTTTAATCCTCCAGGGAGACTAGCCACCCTCCTCACCAAACAAGTCTGGTGGGGGAACCAGTTTAGTCGCCGGTGACCCGACCATGAGGCAGGTAGTACTGGGTTACATGGTACCAGTAGCATATGACATGACCTGACACACAAAATATATATATATATATATATATATGACTACTTCATTTAATCATATAAATTAATATACGAAAGTATAGATTTATGTGTAAATTTTAAGTATTTAATTCAACAGTGTTCAATATGTAGGTAGAGCTAGGTAGTAGGTTATAAAATTATGTGGCTTGACAATGCCAAAGGGAAGACAAACGAAACAGCAAAACGGAAGCTGGCCACTATATATATACAAATGTAGGAAAATTTGGGCATATTTTATTAGCTTGAAAATAAAGGTTCTTTTATCATAAAATTTTAACCATAGAATAGTATTATAATCTTCAAAAAGCTTGCAAATTGTCATGTAGTTTCGTCCTCTAAAACCAAAGATATGAGCATTTCCATATTCAATTTGGCTACAAGTGTGTGTGTGTGTATATATATATATAAATATACAGGGTGGGCCAAAATAAGGGTCCTATCTTTAAATTTGAATAACTTCCACAAAGTAAAAGTTAAACTCACCAAACTTTATGTGTGTGTAGACTGACCCTTCCGAGATTTTTTTGAAATAAACAAAACAAATTTTGGCCGAAAAACACTTCTTAAAACTTACATGAATTTATGAATTTTTAAAAATAGGACCCTTATTTTGGCCCACCCTGTATATATGGCTATATCACCTTTTTTGGCAATTATATAAGTTCCAAATCTCAGCGACTATTGATCAGAATTTAACAAACGAAGTCTCGTTGGAAAGTTAATGATCTGAACTGTGTAGTGAGCTATGTGATATTTGCCCTTATGGTCACACATTAAGGGAGTCATCCATCATCCAGAGCCCATTTTTGGCAATTTTTTACAGCCATAAAATGTTTCCATCATAGTCATTTGTTTTCCTAGTTTTGCATATAAATTACAAAATATCTGATATTTCCCCAAAACCTCTTGCTTTGATGGAGGGGAGATTAAAACTTGCTGCTAAGGTTTCAAATGATCTGAAATAACAGCAAGGGGTGACTTGATTCCAAATATATCTCATATGTTATATCTTCCCAAGGATTATTGTATACTGGACATGTTCATAATCGTACACTATTTTCAAAAGAGGGGAGATATAATGTATGAGAAATATTTGGAATCAAGTCTCCCCTTGCTGTTATTTCAGATCACTTGAAACCATAGCAGTAAGTTTTAGTCTTCCCTCCATCAAGATTAGAGGTTTGGGGAAATATATATTACAATAGAAAAATGCGGGCATGAAAAGTAATATTGTTAAGCTTAAACATGGAAAAGAAAAGGACAAGATATTCTAGTAAAAAAAATATAAATTTATAACTTAAAATATTGCAGCATTAAGAATTGATTATATAATGTTAAATTGAATAAAAAAAAAATCTTGCCATATTTTAAGTTATAAATTTATTGTATTTTTTTACTAGAATATCTTGTCCTTTTCTTTTCCATGTTTAAACTTAACAATATTACTTTTTATGCTCGCATTTTTCTATTGTAATCCATGAGTCTTCCAGGCTTTCAATAAATTCACTTGTTTTTTGTTTAATTTCAGTCTTATTTTTTTGCCCCCATAAACATAGCATACACATATGTAATAACAATGTACGGAAATCGTCTGCTTTCATTCTCTCTACTTGTTCCTTTTCTTTTTCGCGAGAGTGGTGAATTAGTAGCAACACTAGTCGCTGAAGGAACATGGTCGCTATGGAAACCAGTCATAAAAAACGTTGCTCGCCTCCTTACGAATTTTTACAATTTTGAACACCAGTAAATTCATCATAACTTGTTTTAGTGAACAAAAGTTGAAAAATGTTTTTCACAATATAGCTGATAATAATTGTTTGAAATTTGGTCGGAAAATGAGTATGCGATGAAGCTTTTAAAGCAGTTCTAAATGACTAAAACTGCCACTTAACCATATATTCAAACACGGTAATGTTTGAATATATATATATATATATATATATATATAGATACTAGCGTGACCTGCGGAAATTCCACACGGGACTCTTTCATATGTAATATATTGATATTGGCATTCTGTGGATGTTCAGCGTAAATGGAGACGCCATGATATTACTGTAGCTCTTTTGTTAAAACTGCAAAAGTATTTATCTAAGCTAGCAGGGACGCCCAGCATACCCCAGTCGTAAAATACACTTAAATATGTTAATTTGTGCAGATTTCGTATATATTATTTTTTATCGATTCTTATATATTGTAAAGTTGTGATTTCAAAAATAAAAAAAATATATCCATATGACTTGGGTGCATCAGCTTGAATCGAAACCAAAACTTATGAAGAATAAAATATATATGTATGCATATATAACATCAGTTCCTTCAGCTATAATTGAAACCAAAACATATGAAGAATTCTAGATAAAATTATTTATTACAACAAATGGTAGTGTTTGAATGATATATATATATCTAACTCAATTTTTGTTTTAAGTTTACAATTTGAATGATAAACTAAAAGCAAATATTAATATTTACACGACAATCCTAACCTGATGAAAAAGCTCAATATTCATGATAGATCATTGATATAGAGTACTGATTTCAAAAGTTAAACAAATGACATTGGTGCCATCAACTAGAACGGAAGAATTTAAAATTAAACCACTTCAAGCTATGAATGGTTTTGTGCATGCGTAAAAGTAACACAAATGTCGGCAAGTTGAAATGAATATTTTGCATTTAAACTTGCCGACATATTTTTGTGCATGTTTTTCATCCATCCAAACAAAGATTTTACTCGTTATAAACCATCCTTGGCATATCCTTATTTCCCGTTAATTCCAGTGTTATGTGACCAGTAGTTTAAGAATTTATCAGTTAGATATTGTCACACAGACACACGCATACATTTGTTTTATTTATATAGAATATTTGCATCTTAAACGTGGTTTACAAAAGCATTTTGTCTTTTTTTTTTTTTTTTTTTTTTTTTTTTTTTTTTTTTTTTTTTTTTTAATAATTTTAATTTCTGAAAATATACTTTCAAATAACTGTTGCCAATTTTTACTATTACACTATAGCGCCCCCGCGCTACAAAAGAGTTCTAATAAGAGATGTCTCCTTCCATACATTGTTTTAATAACATCTGACCATCGCTTTCAACAACACCACTATGCAGGGAAAATACTAACTACGGAAAAAAAACGCATCCTTGGTGTATGATTACTATTTTCTGTTAATTTCAGTTTTATGTGATCAGTAGTTTTTTTTTTTTTTTACATAGGAGTCACCACTTTTCAAGGCCTAGAGGCCACTCGAGGATAAGTAGTCAATGGGACAATCTCATAGTAATCATTAGTAGTGGAAATTTCGTAAATTGGATTACTTAAGGGGACCGGCTCCTCAAGAACTTGTTTACATTGGACTTGAAGACAACCATAATGTAGTCAGCTCGAAATCAGGCAAACGGAATAGTTCCACATGTGTGCGGTTCTAAGAAAGAAGTGTAAGAGTTTTTAAATATTTACATACACACACACATACATGCATATACTGTTTTATTTATGATATTTTAGGGTAATTGTGCCAACGAAAAGTGCTCTTTCGGTAACCACGCATATAAAGAGCACATTTTTTTTTTTTTTTTTAGTTGGCGCAATTACCCCCGGATTTGGTGCAATTACCCCAAAGTACGGTATAGAACGGTATAGAAGTTGACTTTTTCCTAAAAATTGTTTCATGTTTCAAATGTTGATAAAGAGTTGCTTTTCTAATTAAAAAAAAAATCTTTATATTCATTCAGCTGGTAAACAGTTTCTTTGCAAGAGAAAGCATGTGCTTTTAAGCATACTTGAGTTTGTTTAAGAATTTACCTAATGTAGTCTACAAACAGCAAGCATTTTTTTCTTTTATATAACCATGTAATAGTAATCGTACCACTTTAATATTTGATGTGCAATTATACTTTTTTTTTAGTCATTGTGTGTTATTAAGTCCCTGAAACACTCAATCTTGTGGGTGTGACTAAAGATTGCAGATGTATGCCACATTTTCTGTCCTCTTTGACATTGATGTGGAAGTAAGTTTTGCCGATTACCATTAGTGCAGTCTTCTTGACCTGAATTGGAACCACATTACATCATTTAAGATGTTTTTATTTTTTTAAATTGTACTTTTTTTTTTCTGGTGGCACATTTTTTCAGCTCACTTCTATTAGCATAATGAAAACTTTCAACATCATCAACAAGTTTTATCACTCAACGAGGAACCCCTCCCTAGACTTTAGCTATCTCTGTCCCAAGCTATTCGCTGCTATGTGGGACCCATGTTCTGTATCAGGTCGTCTTTCCATCTCGTTCTTGGTCTTCCCTTTGGCCTCGTATGCTCCAGAGGTGTCCATTCCGTTGTCCAGTGGACCATCTGTTGTCATGCTGTCTGGCTACGTGCCCTGCCTATCTGTGTTTGGATGTCTTGATGGCAGTATTGATGTCAATAACTCTTGTTTGTTGGCGGATCTAGATGTTTGTCTTTCTGTCTGGTGGAGTGACGCTTAACATTATCCTCTCCAACTTCCTTTGTGCTACTGCCAAGATTTCACTTTGGCGATTTGTCAGGGCCCATGTTTCATTCACTACCTTAGATCATCACAGGTAGGTACATATTCATTGAAGATCTTCCCTTTGAGAAGCCGAAAAGCAAATATGCCAATCAAAGGGAAGATCTTCAATGAGAACTTAAATGCCTACTAAAAACTATCCTCGAGTGTTTAAAGCCTCTGTCTGTACAGGGGTTTGCCAGGACAACCTGGTATGAGGATACTTTCCCCTACAAATATACCCTGATAAATATTCAAAATTGCACAGTATTCAAAGCTCAAATAAGATCTCCTTGGTATGGCTAACCAACACTTGCTTATACAAGGAGTAATGCACCTTCTTCAAATGATGTTAGCTACAGTAATAGCGCTAAAGTGGATATTTCAACAGAAAAGGAATTATCCTGCAATCCGATAAGACCAAGTGATAACTAAGACGGTATACAGTAGCGTTCTTGGCCTTCGGGCCAAGATCAAAGTGTAGTATCTGTTCTTCAGATGCTGCATTTGAATTTCTTGTTCTTTGTCAGTGGAGGAGAAATCGTTCACGATTGAAGACAATTTTTTATTTTTGTTCCTTTTCTCCATATTAAAAAACGACCCTGGTGTCTAATTCTGTCCCGTGGGGAGGCATTGTAACTAGGAACTAAAACGGTAGGAGAGGAAAATTATGTTATCTACTTTATTAACTCTGTGTTTAAAATGTAAAGGAAAAATATTCAATGTATCTCATATAGAGATGAGGAAGGGAGCCCCGTGGTTTTTGAGAACTTTGACTGAATTAAAATGAAACAAAAAAAAAAAAGTGTCAATAATATTTAATGACTTACTTACTTGGACAATCATTTGACTCGCATTGATAACTTGGTTTAATATTATTTTATAATTTTTTCTTCTGGATTTTTTGCTTTTATAAGAAACCTTAACTTGTACAACAAAATTGTACAGCGTTCGACAAGAATTAGATTTGATCCTTGTATAGACGCTAGTTCAAATACATGTACTATGATTGATGCGTAATTCGGAGAGACTCTTGAACCATTTATAAATGCAATCAATAAGTGCATGTGAAGAGCTCTTTATTTTTGGTGGGCAATCACATGGAGATGGCGTCTTGATAAAATCCTTCGGTTGGCATTAGAAAAAACATCTGGACTATAGAAATTTTGCCTCAATTAGAGAAATGACTTCAAAAGAAATCTGACCAGAGATTAAGTTTAGAAGCTAACATGGTTAAACGAAAATAGCTCTTTTCTGTAAAAGCAAAGTTGCCTCCCCTGCTTTAACTCCAACGTAAGTTATCATGTCTTCACGTGAGAACACTAGAACACCTGCAAACAGCCATTTTGGAACAGCAGGACATCACCTGCCATGTGTAGACAATCGGACTAAAACTAAATTATATGAATAGACTTAAGAACCTTTCCCAACTTACAAATAATTTCATTCTTACAGTATCTCATAACAAGGCAATTTCTAAAAGCTATCCAACACATGCCAATATAACATGTTTTTTTTTTCTCATATTCATCCCAAACCAGATACAGTTTCACTTGGATGTAAGTGCCTACTAATTGAGACCATATATACAAGGACACTATATAAGGCGGTAAAGCGAAATGTCCAATCAGGGAAGCAGGAGACTACAAGGGAATTCCAAAATGTAGCAACTCAATGTAAGAAACTATTAAAGTAGAAGACTTTTTTCTTTTTTTTTACAAAGGAGTCACCACTTATCAACGCCCAGAGGCTACTCGAGGATAAGGGTTGAAGAGTTTACAGTGGTCAAAAGGACAATATCAAAGCAAGCGTTAGAAGTGTAAATTTGGTAAATTGGATTACTTAAGGGGAACGGCTCATCAAAAACTTGTTTACATTGAACTTGAAGACAGCCATATTGTAGTCAGCTGGAAAGCAGGTAAACGGAAGAGAGTTCCACAGGTGTGCAGTTCTTAGAAAGGTTTGATCATGGAATCTACATTTAGGTTTAGGCACAGATAAAGTGTGGGGGGAAATTATTGATAGTGTTTTCAGCTAGATGAGTGTTTCTTGTGAAAGTTTGGCGAGGGTTGACCATAGATTGAAGCTCAGACAAGCACTTGCCATGAAAATAACAATAAAACAGACAGGCTCGCAAGGTTTCTTCTTTCCAGCAGCTAGGGATCTCTACAGTGAAATCTAGGAAGTTTGCTACTTTTCAGGTTAGAGATGTTTCCGTTAAGGGGGCACAAGTGCTATGGTTCGTTAGGACACATTCTATTATAAAATACCTGTAAATGGGCATAGGGATGCAACATTGTGGTGATGGGGACAGGTTGAAGTTTATTTAATAGTGTTGGACGTATTAGGTTCCAACTCTTTTATGAACCCTGTCTAAGGAGAGATTAATGGTAGATGCATTACCCCAGATGTGGCAACAATATTCCATGCATATGGTTTTGTAGCATTGTGTTGGATAATTGGCAGGTGAAAAAAAGCATTCGTTGGGTTGTGCACATGCAAATGGATTTCATGTGTGGAATTCGGGACTTTCTATCATTGTTTATTGGAAGGCATAATTTGACCCAGAAATATGTGAAAGGATATCGGTCAAAGGAAATATTAAATAGACAATGGGGAATATTAAACATTCCAGGATGAAAGAATGTTTATATAAATCGACACAAGAAAAAGGGGAGCAGTCGGTCAGAGTCTGACGCAGAGCAAAAACGAGCTGACACGTTCTTAACGGCCAAATATCCACACCACTCCCATGTACCTTCACACATGTCAAACACTCATCATATAATTGTAAATTCAAAACCGTTGTTGTTGAGAAATAAAACAAAATATTTTATAAATCAACTGTGTTGTTTTACTCACTGTCAGTGTGTATATATCATAGACCAGTGACAAGAGTAGATTTAGCAATTATATAGACTGAAAAGCACATTTGAACGACCGACCGCAGTGAATGTATAACATTTGCAGCAGCCTTGGCAATGCCTTCAATGTATTTGTTTCAATTTATGATGTCTGTGAATGTTAAGCTAAGGAGTTTGAATGAAGAGCTTGGGTAGCATATTAGTCATAGCAATACATGGAGCATTGTCACGTCTGTTCTGGTGCAGCAAATACTATCCTCTCTGTCTTGGACAGGGTACAAAGAAAAAAGAATGTAAACATACTAATAGACCCCGCACTCTCTGCTAAGCTCCAATTCCTGTCACAAATAGATGCGGACTATACATTACTTTTACATGAATTGCTTCTTTTTTTTTTAATTTTTAATTTTTTAATTTTTTTAATACAAGGTTGATTCATAATTCTGTTTAACAAATCAATCATGGTAAATACTGGTGTGTGTTTTTAAAGAAATTTTTATTATTTCTTATATATTTTAGCTAATAATAAAAAATGATTTAATGATTATTATTTAAATGTTTTATGTTCACAAAGTTTCAACCGCTATATTCTTTTCCCATGTCATTTGTTGTCTGTAATCTAGGAATGCAATGTGAGTGTGCACTTCATGTAAAAGGTTTGAATAATCCTGCATTTCTTTTGAAAAAATGTCAATTTAAAATGAGATGTTTTTATATTTTAAAAGCAAATAACATTTCTATAAATAGTGCAAATACCTTGTAGAAAACAGCTTCATAGTTTGTTTTTGCCAATAAAACAACCACTTGCCTAATTACAACTTTACGAATTCTTGGTATTCTTTTCTACAACTTTTAAAATTAGACGACAGACTTTCTCAAGCACTAAATATCTTACTCTTTACTGCGACCGATTTTTAGTTTTTTGTTTTTTAATGGAATTCAAAAAAAAAAAAAAAAAAAAAAAATACACTAAAATTGCTAGCGCTTTCTGTGAATGTGAGTTCTCTACTTTTTGGTTCAAATTCGTTTTCATTTTGTTTTTTAAATTAAAAAAAAAAATCTTGACTTTTGCCAAATCACTAAAGGCTTATTTTTTTTTTGTCTAAATTTTATTTCTAATTCTGTATTATCTTTCCCTTTTCCTGTTCTTCTCTCTTCTTTTTGCCTTCCTTTTCATTCTTATGAGAGTTCTCTCTGAAAACTGAAAGATGTTAATTTTGCCATGAAGGCTAAGGAATATGGAAGTGAGATTAACTTTTTTTTCATCAAAGAATGACTTCCTGTTACCTTCCCCTCACATGCTTACTGTGTCTTTCTCTTAATTTTGACATTTTATAGTTGGAAATGATTGTAATTGTTGAGGGGAAAATACCCCCCCCCCTCGACACACACAAAAAATTTGAAAAAAAAGACCTGTCAGTTCAATTACTCTAATCATCATTATATCATATGAATCCGAAGATTCTATTGTTGGCATTGGTTTCCCCGATATTTTTCTAGATGCAATTCTTTCTAGAAATACATTAGGTATTTACGGAAGGGACCATGAAATGTTTCCAACATCCGAAGTGATATTTGTGGAACGAACTGAACTGGATTAGAACTTGGGACACCCAAGTCAGTTCGTATCATTAACGACTGGATCATCTCCCCACCCCCTTACTCTAATGATGAACGTATTTTTAAATTTATTTTATTTGTTTACCAAGATTGATATTTCACTAGTTAAACATTTTTCATATTATTTTAAATGTGTTTTTTCCTGGTTCTCAGTGTTTGGCAAGAAGATCACGGAGAACGTGAATGTAATCGTCAAAGCCAGTCAACATCAGCTGAAAAATAAGGAAACAAACAGAAACAAGTTCAAATGAATAACTCGATAATGACAAAAACAAAAAGGTTGACTCCGTTACGATGGACTGTTACTTAGACTGACGCATGAGTCAGTTAAATTGTGCCATCGTTTTCGATCTAAGGCCAAATCCAGAGCGGCCCTCTAGTTTCTTCTGGTTGCAATCAAATATCTCTCAATTGCAGTTCATTTTTGGTCTTATTCTTTTTGTCATCAGAGGTCTGTTGAATTACTTGGTTAACAATTCTCTCTGGGGCCAATCTTATGGGTATGTCTGAGCTAGCCTAGCCATCATTTGTAGATTAGCGATATCACCTGTTGGTTAGTGCGATCTCTGACTTCTTGGTTGGTAATTCGATCACTCCATTTGATTCCTAGAATCTTTCTAAAGCACTTGAAATCAAACGCATCAAATTTCTTGGCTGATTTTGAGATGCCAAGTTTCACTCTCATTTAGCAGTGTTAACAAGACGTTGCTGTTATAAAATCTTAAATTTAGATTTGTGGGTAAATTTTTTGTTTATTCAGATTTTGCTGAGTTGGTTAAATGCTGCCGAAGCCTTACCTATAATGCACTACAACTCATAGTCCATATTGCCTTTGTTTATGGAGCTTTCAATAGACAATTCTTTCTACAAATATGATGCCATGATATGATAGACTGACATGGAGACATATTTGGTGATTTTTATGCAGAGAAACTTGCAAAGGTAATCTGCAAAGAGGAATACTGCTAAATTAACAATATCTCTCAATAATCTGCTTGCAGTTCATTTTTGTTCTTGTTATTCTTTCTTCATCAGAGATCCATTGAATTACTTGGTTAGCAATTCTCTCTGGAGCCAATCTTATGGGTATGTCTAAGCTAGCTTAGATGCTGTTTATAGATTACTAGCCTTGGTGCCCGACGTTGCCTGGGTGTTTGGAGGTGTGTTGAGCAAAAAAAAAAAAAAAAAAAAGTAGTAGACAGGCAGGCTCAAACCTGTGATGCAGAAGAGAAAGTGAAAAAAATCTGACTTTTACCGCTACTCCACGACGTGACGGGAAGTTTAGAACATTGAAATTAAGTAAAGTCATTCCAACTGATACGATGTCTTGCAAAAATGACGACGCAAAAAAAAAAAAACAAGAGCAAAAAAATGACCCTCCTTCTAGAAAACTGCTCAGTTGAAGGTGAAAGAATTAATATTTTCAGCCAATTTTTCGATATTTGTCGTCCGAAGGGTCGAGTTCCAAAACAATACCTATCTCGTGAAAATCCATTGCCTCTGTCAAGTTTTAAGCAGACATACATACAAACATACATTTAAACACAGGTGAGATTTATATTATAGACTAGCGGGGGGAGGGCGTTGCCTGGGTGTTTGGAGGTGTGGATGTTAAAAAAAAAAAAAAAAAGTTGGTTGAGTAAAAGAAAAAGTTTTAATAGGAAGGTAGGATTGAACCCCGAAGCCTTGATGCAAAGGTAAAAAAAGCCAGACACCTAACCATTTCGGCCACGAGGGGAGAGGAAGTGATAAGCGCGTTAAGTGAAGGTTTATAAAGCAAAATAAACGGGTGCGAGGAAGTGACGTGATGTCTGACCTAGTTTTGCTCTGCAAGCCAGATCATTCGGTTTTCGAAAACGCGGCGAGCTGGTAAAAGCCGGGCAAATTAAATACACACACATTATGATCTAGATGCAATATAAGTTTTAAGGAGCAAGCCGAGCGAGAATCACTGTGAAAAAAGCCTTTTGCAGACATACACAAAAAGCGAACATACATACACATTTTCGCTTTTATGTATATAGATTAACGATACCACATATTGGTTAGTGCGATCTGACTTCTTGGTTTGTAATTTGATCGCTTGTAAACCGAAATGGAATGGTACTATTTGACAAGATCAAGAATTATGCGAATCTTAAGACCTATCGTCAAAGCCAGTGAACATCTAAAAAAGAAAACAAAAAAAAAACAAGCTCAAATGAACAACTTCACATTTCCATCGTCCAATAAGTTTGTGATCAAACATGGGTTCAAGAAAGTACAGTTTGTAGGGTTAGTACACACTAGTGATGGGACGATTCCAATATTTTTCCCGATTCCGATACAATTACCGATACTGATTCCTTATAAATCTCTAAATATTTAACTATAAAAATGTTATTTTGTACCGATTACTGTAAACACACATCCTAAATGTGCATATATTTTCTCAAACGTAAAAACACACTTTTGAGGGTGATCTAGAGATTTTAGTCTTATTGGAAGTATAAATCAATAAATATTTATTTTATTATTACTACAAACAGTGGAAGATGTTTCTTAAACCAAAAGATAATTAAAGGAATCCGTTTTGGCATCAGAAAATAGGCTAAAATTTTTCCGATTCCCATATCGATTCCAATATCCCAAAAAGCTCCGATTTTTTTCGATTATTCGTCCCAACACTAGTACACGCACGCGGTTTCATACGAGGTCAAAAAAAGTTTTGTAGAATCGTGTTTGTAGCGCCATGTTTGACAAGAAAATCAAGGAGAACAACAATCTTAAGACATGTCATCAATGCTAGTCAACGTTTGAAAAAAAAAAAGGAAACCAATGTAAACAAATTCAAGTCAATAACTCACTAGCAAATCCTCCAGGTTGTTTTATTTTACCGCCATACATACTGAAAAATGTTTGTTTATGGTGCAAAAACCCTGGAATAAATCTAAGTGTGTTTATTCTCAATAGTTGGACCAAGTATGCACAAATAACTCAATGACCAATGAAAACATGCACAGATTATAAGCAAATTATATATATATATATATATATATATGTATATGAGAGAGGTATATGTGGTAAAAAACAAGGATAAAAAGTGCTCAATACGTTAGTAGAGCCAAATATGTTTTTCATTATTACAACCTCAATTGTATTAACTTAATTCATTACAAATTGTTTCAATAGACAGGATAAAAATTATCAGTCCATATCATCAGATGATTCAAGTTAAAATAGAAAGGAAAGACATTTTTTTTTTGTGTGTGTGTGTGATTACATAGGATATTAAAAACCAATAGAATGGAAGGAAGGGAAGAAAGGAAAAGGGAAGAAAAGAAAAGAGGGGGAAGGCAATAAAAATATTAAATTAAAAATTTATAAAATTATATAGATAAGATAAGGCAAGGGAGAGGAAGAAGAAGAAAAAAGGGAGAGGAATGAATAAGTTCTTCAACCTTTAAAACCTATATGAAAAAAAACTAGTTCAGAGTTCTAAATTGGGAAAATTTCTTTGCTTACAATCACTGCATTAGTTTACTTCCAAGAATTTACGCTAACCTTAATATTGTCGTAGGGATTATCAGTTGTTTACCATGCAAAACCCTTTTTTAGGATATAAAAACAAACTTCTTTCGCCAACAACAGCAACGACGCTCACTCGTAACGTCAGTAGTAACAGCAACAGTGGAAACTTCCTTCCTCAACAAGTGACGACGTTTGCTCGCAGCAGTAGTCCTCTTCTATTCCAACAAAAAGAGAGGTCAACAAAACAATGTGATATCCAAAACAAAACTAACTCTGCGAAAAATCTGTAACCTTTTATTTAGCCGTTTTTAGGCTCACCAGCATCTATTTTGCACAACCACACTGGCACCGTAATCACACGATTCTTGGTTCACGTCTGCGTGTGGTCATTATTTCCTTGCAATGGGTGCATGTTAATCGTGGCCGTTTATCTCTCTGCACCGTCATCATACACACACACGAGGGATTTATCTAGTTTTCAGCTATTTTCCCATTGCCTATTCTCATCAGTTTAAAGCAAGGGAGACAAATAATTTACCCATAGATTTAAGTAAGGAATCATATTAGACATTTGGTTTAAAAATCACAGAAAAAACATCCCCCGGTTCTTTAACTGGATATATGGCCTTGTGAATAAAGGCAATCTGTTAATAGATATTCTGGAGTGAATTCTATTTGTGAGTTTAATCCTGATGAGCTTTAGCTGACATCAAATAGTAAAAGTTATTGAAAATGAGTGGTTTTCCCCAGTCGATTAAAAAGATTCTGTTGAAAATTCCTATGAGAGTGACAAAAATTATAATAAAAAAAAAAACAAGTGAAGCACGCATGGTTCCCGATGAGTGCACAGTAAACGAGACATAAAAAAAATGACTAAGTTCAGCATTTAGCCCCCCCCCCCCTCACCATTTAGCCCCAAAAGTCCCCAGGGTTCATCAAATCCTGCTGAAAATGAACAAACAGTGCAGTTTTAGGCCTTAATATATGTAAATTTGAGTTCTGCACCATGCAAACAAAGAAATTACTAAGTCCATCATTTCCCCCCAACCCCATTTAGCTTCAAAAGTCCCCAAGGCCTTAACATATTTCAATTTGAGTTCAGCACCATGCAAAACTGATAGACATACAGAAAATTTTGGGCAAATATGGTAAAATAGTCCCAAAAAATAAAATGGAGTGTTTTTATTTGCCCTAAAAGAGCCCCTGGAGCACACCCAAGGGTTATCACAAAGTATAGAGAAAGAAAATTATATAGAAATCAGTTAGTTACAACTTTTCAGAAAGTTTTATAAAAATCCAAAGCATCAATTTTTTTTTTTTTTTTTTTTTTAAGCACAAAAGTGTCAATTTTAGCCATTTTAACACGAAAGGCACCCCTAGGGGGGGGGGGCAACCGGAGTTTTCCTGGAAAATTTGTTCTGTTACTTTTTTACTCATATAATGTTTATGCAAAATTTCAAAAACTTCCAAAGTGTAGTTATTGAGAAAAGTGCAGACGGACGAATGGACAAGGATGAATTTACAGGTCCACCCTCCTTTTGTCGGGGGACCAACAAAGTAATGTGAATAACTATATGGTCAAATAAATAAAATGAACTCATTTTTTTTCACGTCTGATTTTGACCTTAATAGGATTAAAAATCAAGATATTTCATGCAAATATAATATGCACAAACGGCAGAACAATATCTGAGGTGTTATAGGCTTATTATTTCTCAAATTCCTCGATAATCTTAGGTTTCTATACTTTTTCTGCTGAGAAGTCACGGCCAAAATCTGTTAAGATCAATGGAAGTGGTAAAATATTTCCTCTCTTATAAATTCCTCCTCCCCCTGCCACCACTTAACACCGTTTGGGGATCGTTCACAAGGAACAGTTGAGAAGAGAACACCGGTTTGGCTTCGTAGTTCTTTCATGTGAAGTTATTTAAAATCACTGAACTAAGCTGCAGTGCTCTGTGGCGTAGTGGTTAGCGTGCTGGACAATTCACATTATATTTTCACGTTCGCGCCGACCTACCGTAGTCGTTTTTTTTTTTTTTTTTTGTTTGTTTTTTGTTTTTCCTAAACAACTGGAATGGACTTTTCTTGGTGGCCGAACTGTTACCGTTGCAGATGTTTTTTTTTTTTTTGTTTTTTTTTACACTTTATTTTCCTACTTTTACTCATGACTCCGGGTTTGATCCTTCCTACTTACCTACCATAACATTTTTTAACCCCCCCCCCGTCCCGGAAACAAACACTCGGGCAACACCGGGTACCCCCGCTAGTGGTCAAATAAAGTGGTCAATTTAATTCAATATACTTTTAATAATACAAATAAGTGAAATCTAATATACAAAGTAAAGTCAGTTGGATTCTCAAAGTTATATCTATATGCGTTTGCAGCCAGCAAATCGATATTTGATTCTAACTAACCATTCATTTATGTAAATTTTCATTTACTTCAACAGATTCTTTTTTACTTATTAAATTTTAAATTATCAAAATATTTTTACAAGAATTCTAATTTCTCTATGCTGAATGAATAATTCCCAGTGCGAAAGAATAAGGCTATACTGAAGAAATAATAAACGATTACAGATTTAATACAACATTTCATGAATAGCTATCTCCCTCTCTCCGCCGTCTCTCGTCTCTCCCTCTCTCCGCCGTCTCTCGTCTCTCCCTCTCTCCGCCGTCTCTCGTCTCTCCCTCTCTCCGCCGTCTCTCCCTCTCTCCGCCGTCTCTCCCTCTCTCCGCCGTCTCTCCCTCTCTCCGCCGTCTCTCCCTCTCTCCGCCGTCTCTCCCTCTCTCCGCCGTCTCTCCCTCTCTCCGCCGTCTCTCCCTCTCTCCGCCGTCTCTCCCTCTCTCCGCCGTCTCTCCCTCTCTCCGCCGTCTCTCCCTCTCTCCGCCGTCTCTCCCTCTCTCCGCCGTCTCTCCCTCTCTCCGCCGTCTCTCCCTCTCTCCGCCGTCTCTCGTCTCTCCCTCTCTCCGCCGTCTCTCCCTCTCTCCGCCGTCTCTCCCTCTCTCCGCCGTCTCTCGTCTCTCCCTCTCTCCGCCGTCTCTCCCTCTCTCCGCCGTCTCTCCCTCTCTCCGCCGTCTCTCCCTCTCTCCGCCGTCTCTCGTCTCTCCCTCTCTCCGCCGTCTCTCGTCTCTCCCTCTCTCCGCCGTCTCTCGTCTCTCCCTCTCTCCGCCGTCTCTCCGCCGTCTCTCCCTCTCTCCGCCGTCTCTCGTCTCTCCCTCTCTCCGCCGTCTCTCGTCTCTCCCTCTCTCCGCCGTCTCTCGTCTCTCCCTCTCTCCGCCGTCTCTCGTCTCTCCCTCTCTCCGCCGTCTCTCGTCTCTCCCTCTCTCCGCCGTCTCTCGTCTCTCCCTCTCTCCGCCGTCTCTCGTCTCTCCCTCTCTCCGCCGTCTCTCGTCTCTCCCTCTCTCCGCCGTCTCTCGTCTCTCCCTCTCTCCGCCGTCTCTCGTCTCTCCCTCTCTCTTCACCGTCTCTCGTCTCTCCCTCTCTCTTCACCGTCTCTCGTCTCTCCCTCTCTCTTCACCGTCTCTCGTCTCTCCCTCTCTCTTCACCGTCTCTCGTCTCTCCCTCTCTCTTCACCGTCTCTCGTCTCTCCCTCTCTCTTCACCGTCTCTCGTCTCTCCCTCTCTCTTCACCGTCTCTCGTCTCTCCCTCTCTCTTCACCGTCTCTCGTCTCTCCCTCTCTCTTCACCGTCTCTCGTCTCTCCCTCTCTCTTCACCGTCTCTCGTCTCTCCCTCTCTCTTCACCGTCTCTCGTCTCTCCCTCTCTCTTCACCGTCTCTCGTCTCTCCCTCTCTCTTCACCGTCTCTCGTCTCTCCCTCTCTCTTCACCGTCTCTCGTCTCTCCCTCTCTCTTCACCGTCTCTCGTCTCTCCCTCTCTCTTCACCGTCTCTCGTCTCTCCCTCTCTCTTCACCGTCTCTCGTCTCTCCCTCTCTCTTCACCGTCTCTCGTCTCTCCCTCTCTCTTCACCGTCTCTCGTCTCTCCCTCTCTCTTCACCGTCTCTCGTCTCTCCCTCTCTCTTCACCGTCTCTCGTCTCTCCCTCTCTCTTCACCGTCTCTCGTCTCTCCCTCTCTCTTCACCGTCTCTCGTCTCTCCCTCTCTCTTCACCGTCTCTCGTCTCTCCCTCTCTCTTCACCGTCTCTCGTCTCTCCCTCTCTCTTCACCGTCTCTCGTCTCTCCCTCTCTCTCTCTCTCTCTCTCTTCACCGTCTCTCGTCTCTCCCTCTCTCTCTCTCTTCACCGTCTCTCGTCTCTCCCTCTCTCTCTCTCTTCACCGTCTCTCGTCTCTCCCTCTCTCTCTCTCTCTCTCTCTTCACCGTCTCTCGTCTCTCCCTCTCTCTCTCTCTCTCTCTCTTCACCGTCTCTCGTCTCTCCCTCTCTCTCTCTCTCTTCACCGTCTCTCGTCTCTCCCTCTCTCTCTCTCTCTTCACCGTCTCTCGTCTCTCCCTCTCTCTCTCTCTCTCTCTCTTCACTGTCTCTCGTCTCTCCCTCTCTCTCTCTCTCTCTTCACCGTCTCTCGTCTCTCCCTCTCTCTCTCTTCACCGTCTCTCGTCTCTCCCTCTCTCTCTCTCTCTCTTCACCGTCTCTCGTCTCTCCCTCTCTCTCTCTCTCTCTTCACCGTCTCTCGTCTCTCCCTCTCTCTCTCTCTCTCTTCACCGTCTCTCGTCTCTCCCTCTCTCTCTCTCTTCACCGTCTCTCGTCTCTCCCTCTCTCTCTCTCTTCACCGTCTCTCGTCTCTCCCTCTCTCTCTCTCTTCACCGTCTCTCGTCTCTCCCTCTCTCTCTCTCTTCACCGTCTCTCGTCTCTCCCTCTCTCTCTCTCTTCACCGTCTCTCGTCTCTCCCTCTCTCTCTCTCTTCACCGTCTCTCGTCTCTCCCTCTCTCTCTCTCTTCACCGTCTCTCGTCTCTCCCTCTCTCTCTCTCTTCACCGTCTCTCGTCTCTCCCTCTCTCTCTCTCTTCACCGTCTCTCGTCTCTCCCTCTCTCTCTCTCTTCACCGTCTCTCGTCTCTCCCTCTCTCTCTCTCTTCACCGTCTCTCGTCTCTCCCTCTCTCTCTCTCTTCACCGTCTCTCGTCTCTCCCTCTCTCTCTCTCTTCACCGTCTCTCGTCTCTCCCTCTCTCTCTCTCTTCACCGTCTCTCGTCTCTCCCTCTCTCTCTCTCTCTCTTCACTGTCTCTTGTCTCTCCCTCTCTCTCTCTCTCTTCACTGTCTCTTGTCTCTCCCTCTCTCTCTCTCTCTCTCTCTTCACTGTCTCTTGTCTCTCCCTCTCTCTCTCTCTCTTCACTGTCTCTTGTCTCTCCCTCTCTCTCTCCACTGTCTCTTGTCTCTCCCTCTCTCTCTCTCTCTCTCTTCACTGTCTCTTGTCTCTCCCTCTCTCTCTCTCTCTCTCTCTCTCTTCACTGTCTCTTGTCTCTCCCTCTCTCTCTCTCTCTCTCTCTCTCTCTTCACTGTCTCTTGTCTCTCCCTCTCTCTCTCTCTCTCTCTCTTCACTGTCTCTTGTCTCTCCCTCTCTCTCTCTCTCTCTCTTCACTGTCTCTTGTCTCTCCCTCTCTCTCTCTCTCTCTCTCTCTTCACTGTCTCTTGTCTCTCCCTCTCTCTCTCTCTCTCTCTTCACTGTCTCTTGTCTCTCCCTCTCTCTCTCTCTCTCTCTTCACTGTCTCTTGTCTCTCCCTCTCTCTCTCTCTCCACCGTCTCTCGTCTCTCCCTCTCTCTCTCTCTCCACCGTCTCTCGTCTCTCCCTCTCTCTCCCTCCACCGTCTCTCGTCTCTCCCTCTCTCTCTCTCCACCGTCTCTCGTCTCTCCCTCTCTCTCTCTCCACCGTCTCTCCCTCTCTCTCTCCACCGTCTCATCTCTCCCTCTCCCTCTCTCTCCACCGTCTCTCGTCTCTCCCTCTTTCTCTCGTTCTTGCTCCCCTCGCTTCCCCCATCTGCAACCCCAACCCTAACTCTTACCCGTTTCTTCGTAATTGGCAAGTGTAATATAGATTAAGTTACCAAAAATAAAGTTTTTGTAATAAAGGACTTTTCTTTATAAGAGTTCTTTCTTTAAGGCCATTCCAAGTTAGCATAAAGAAACTAATTGTTAGAACATGGCCCATTAAGATATTCTCTTAAAAAGTAATTTCCCTTCGCATGATTTAAATAAAATGTAAGATTATTTTTTTTTTGTATGAGAAAAACCCACTTTTCTTTACCATATTGTGTTATTTATTCTTTTTTTGCCAAAAGTGCCAATTTTTTTTTTATATTTCTGCTAAAATATGGAGTTAAACTTTATATTTGACATTAAAATGTTAAAAAACACGTTTTGAATATGTATAATTTGGATTATTCAGGATACCGTTTTCATCTTGGATATTATTCTCGCACATAGATTCATTGCCCAATGGATAAAGTTCTAAATAACACTCTTCAGGAGATTGATGGTTCAATCGTCATTATAGGCAATACTAAAAATATAATTACTTAACAATTCTGCCTAATCATGACTCAGAATACGAGAGCAATCTACCCCTATATTTGAAAGAGAAAAGTTCCGCTTGAAATTCTGTATAGATTTCTTGAATTCAAGAAGGCGCATCCAGTTTGAATCGGCTGAAACGTAAAAGTTTTATTCAAGATGAGACAGTAGTCTGTATAGTCCAAAATATCAATCTAAAAAATTCTGAAACCTAACTAATTAACCTAACTTCCTCCTCCAATATTTTGACTAAATTAGTAATTTGTCTTCAATGTATTGCTTACAATGAGTCAATGGCATATCTGGTTTTAGCCCAAACCTAACTCTGTAGAAAAGCTAGTGGTTAAAAAAAAAACAAAAAAACATCAACATAATGACATCTTTGAATAACTGATGTCTTTTAGAATATTTTAATTTAGGTGACATCTTGTTTATAAAGGTTCAGGTTTTCATGGATCATACTGAAATTAAGCAACGTTTAGTCTTCTAAGTACTTGGATGGGTGACCACGTGGGAATACCAAGTGCCAAAAGTATGAGCGTTGATGTGAAATTAATTTCTTGAATTCTCCTGGTAAAAATGTGAATCCACCACTGCCTTCTTTCCAACCTTCTTCATTGTGGATGAAATGTAAACTAGACTGTGAAGCTTTGGTAGAGCAGCAACTAGTCCAAGAGAAGGAAAACTAATAGCAAGTCTTTCACTATAAATATTGATTTAAAGGTTATGAGGGTTTTTTTTGAAGCATGAAAGCGGTGTTACTTTTTGTATTTAAAATTTAGTTTTTAGTCGCGTGCAAGCCACTCTATAAGTCGGTCGGTCTGTCCGTAACACTTTTGTGCTTGGCCTTTTTGGTTAAGATCAAAGGTCTGTTGTTAATAGATGCTGTTCTTAGCTTTTTAAGCTTTTTTTGGCCTTTTGGCCAAGATCAAAGTGTAATATCTGTTCAGGCAGATACTGTAAGCAAAGACCATATGTGGGGACGACCCCACATATAAGACCTTGGTCAATGTAGGGACAACCCTTCATACCAATTGTCACTATCCAGCTCCTCTACTCCCCGGGGAGTTGGTCCCCATCTCCCTTTCACTCCTCACATTAAAAATCGCCCTTGTGCCTAATTTGCTCGGTGGGGGAGCAAATAAATATCCTTTTCTTTGCCTTTTGGCCAAAATCAAAGTCTAGTATCTGTTCCTACTACATGCTGTACTTATGATATAAAGTGGAGAATCACTTTTTTGTATTAATTTAATGTAAAATGATCACCCACTTTACAACCAGTTAGTCTCAAAGCCATTCAAGTCATTCTCCAGATCAGTCAAGTTGCTTTTGAAGGATTCCAGTTATTTTTTAAGCATTCAAGTCATTATTAAGGTAATTCAATTCATCCTTAAGTTCATTAAAGTCATTCTAAATCATTTACTTTTTATTTATTTATTTAAGTCATTTCAGCCCATTTTTCGGTCATTTTAGTTTATCTTTAAGAATTTCATGTCAATCCTACATTCACGCATTCATTCATTACACAAGAGCACGCGACTAATGGCTATTGGCCTTGTTATATTCTAAGCGGTCCTCCGCTCTTGGTCACAAAAAAGTATCGAAATGAAAGACGTTAAAAAAAAAACTGGAAATTTGTAGTATGGACAGCGTTCATTCCTTGCGACAATGTTCGAAAGAGTTAGTTTAGCCGTTTGTGGAAGAATGCTGTATTCTTTTTATTTAAAAAAAAAAATTGCAACGTATTAGCGTTTAATTCAAACGGCAAAAAAAAAAAAAAAAGAAAAAAAGACGCAGTTGATTTCAATATGTATAATGAATGTTTGGAAATTATATATATATCCCCCTTAGTAATCTGGAATTGTTACTTACCACTGCATTTTAGCAAAGTCAGGCCGGGGTGGGAGAATGTGGTTGAGGATTGCATAATACTTCCCTCACTATAAACTGCTCATGTAGGCATCCTTTACAGTGTATCTATTCTCTTAAATGTACGGCATAATCATGTTGACACACCGAAGTTAAGCAACGTTGACCCTAGCCAGTACCAAATGACCATCTGGGAATACCAGGCGCTGTATATTGGAAGACGTTGACACTTCTGGCAGTTTCTGCATCCCAGCTGGCTTCCAGCTATCTCAATTCTGGCCATTGGATCAGGCTGGTTAGGATGAGAGTGCGGCTGGCACTGCGCAAACTAGTTCTATTTTAAACAAGCTCGGGTCATCCATCATTCCTAGGATGACCAGATGGTCTTCATGGTTCCAGTAGACGAACTCTCTCTTGAGGTAAGGGGGTGGGCATACAGTGTATTACCAGGCCTGTAGAGTTGGAATCCTATTTAGTTCTTTAAAAACTGTATTTAAAAACTTGCTTACTTTCACTCTAACCCAACTCTTGGTTCTTATAAGTCATACGAGTGAACCAAGTTTTTATTTTGTCCCATGCATGTACACCTGAAGCATAAGAGCAGAGTTTACACGCTTTAAATAATTGTATGGCTATTATCTACAGCTTTTCACGTTTATATGTAGTGTGTACATTATTTTCTGCTAATCGAATGAGAAATACGTACTGCTGCACTATATGCATTGGATTCTCGTAAAGGTCCCTTTGAGCTCAACCGGAAACTGACGTAAACTGCCGGAATATACTGAAGGCTGATCACGTTGATCAGTCGATCAAAAAACACTTAGCGAATAAAAAGCATAGCAGATGACTTCTGATAAATTGGAAGGAAAAAAAGTTTTTAAATTTTAAGCAGTCATAACAATGGAGCACACGACAATGAATTAACTAGTCTAAATAAAATGTTACAGATGCCGTAGCAAGTCCTAAAATATTGTTAAGAAAACAAATTAATACCATCGGGATTGATATGTAGGGTATGTGACAGGAAGTGCAGCGTAAGAAAAAAACAAAACAAGCGGTGCAATTGTACCTTCGTTTTTAATCATACGAAAAAAAAAAGTTTTTACTTACACAAAAACAATATTTATTATTTATATGAAATTATGGTAGGATGTTATATTTTATTGGTTCCTTAACAAAGGAGAGACTGGGCCTAGTAATTCACTCCAATTCATCTGTTCGCTTGTTTGCACTTTTCTCAATAACCACGCCTTGGTTTTTTAGAAATTTTGCACAAACATTAGTCATGGTAAAAATAAATTTTTCACTTGTGGAGAGAGACCCTGCATGCTCGGCTTGTTTTATTGTTTCTTCCATTTATTTATTTTTTTGAATTGTAATTAGTATCCGATAAATGTTAATTTTTTTTGTTTTCTAGCGCTTTATTATTGTGAACGGTGCTCGGCATATTGCGGCGGTTTATGGCAACTTCCAGTCGATCTCTAGCGGACATTACCTCGAATCCGATGCATAAGGTGCAACGGTACCGAAAAATAGTACAAGAACTGATCTGAATATTATTAGCATGTTAAACCACTTGCTCTAATAACGTTTCCTATTTTTCTTTCTCTTTACCCCCCCCCCCGTTAATTTTTTTTAAGCAAGTTTGTCCAATGACAACATTTAAAAATATCATGCATGTCTCGAATGTGTTAATAGTTTTTTTTTTTTATTAAAAACGTCCTTTGTTTATTCTAAGTTACAGATGCCCGAGCAAGACATTCTAATTTGTTTAATTTTCTCATTAATTTGTCCAGATAACATTTCCTACTTTTATTCAATAATTGTCGACATTCTTAGATGAGTCTGCATATCTGTATAAAGGGGCTCCGTCGGTCAGTTGGTCTGTCAGTTAAGTGTAAAAAAAAATAAAAAAAAATTGTTTGTGTCATGCTCAAGTTTGAAACCATGTCTTTTTGGTCTGTCATTCTCACATTCGAAATAGCATTATTTGGTCTGTCATTTTCATCACCAAACAAGATTGAAACGATGCATCCTAAGATTATTAAAAAAAAATTTTTTATTCCATTTTTACTAAGGCACAGTGCCACTTTGATGTAGGGGGCTATTAGCGGGGACAGTAGTTGCAGGTATACTATGTAGGGAGTCGAGCAGCAAGATGCCTATTCATATTACACTTGAACTTCTGCATGTCAGTACAATTGGGAAAACATGACCCCTGAGGGGAATACCAGAGTTTAGCAGTTTCTGGGGAAGAAACTACTAGAGTAGAAGACCTTTTTACATCTAGGGATCTCTACTGTGTAAGGGTGGGATTTTGCTGCTTGTCGAGTTTGTCGAGGGGGTACAAGGGCTTGTAGTTCGTCAGCGCATCCACCATTTTAAACACTTAAGTACTAGCAGGCCACCTGGCGTTGCCTGCTAGTAAATTACGCTTAAATCTAATATTTTAATTTATGCAATTTTGTATTTTTTATAGAGCTAATTCTCTATTGATTATTATATTCTACCAAATATATAGTAGTGATTCTAAAAGTTAATAAACAAAATAACTTTGGTGCTAGAATCAAAACCAAAACATTTAGCTATCCAGTGGTATTAGCTACCATATAAGATAATGGCAGGTAAATATCAAAACCTTAAAAATTAAGGCAGTCAAACATATAAACATATATTTACACATACATGGAGTCGACAAATCGCCTTCAAGGCCTGCCAAGTTCCAATTTTTCAATTTTTACCTGTTAGCAGCTATTTTTACCGGCTAAAAACCAAATCTAAGTTGTTCCACAAGTTCAGATACCTTATATATCAAGTTTCAAGTCTGTAGACCAGAAATGGACAAAGTAGCTTGTTAGACCATTCCACACGCCCCGACAAGATCACTTTTATTATATAATAATAAAGTCGTATTCCTGTCTGTCTGCGTGTTCACAATTTGTACAAAACATACACTAATTCACAAATTAATTTCCATACTGAAAATGGGCTTACATACTTTTCTCCTAGCATGATTTCTATATATATATATATACGTTTTATTTAAAAGAAATTTGCATTCAGTGAGTAGCCTCATTTGCATATTGTATTAAAGAAAGTCTATTTTAATAATTAGCTCGATGTTGTTTGTTTTAATAGAATCGATTTGTTCTATTTAGAAATATTATTTAAAGTTGATTTATTCATTTTTAATTTATATTATTAGCTGAAAACAGTTGCGTCTAAAACCGGAAATAAGTTTATATAAGCTGAGTTATTTCCTGTTTAAGCTATGAAATTTACTTCACGTTTGATTTTCATAGATCAAGATGGATGTATTTTATTAGGCACCGCCAAAACTGGGGGGGGCAGGTCAGTACTTTTTGACGGACCGTCTTTTTAAAAATCTACCAAAAATCAGGTAATTATCCGATCAATACGAAATTTTCAGAGATTATTAAGAGAAGAATGAACTTTATAACGGTGTACTTATTTTTCATAAACGATATTTATATATATATATTTTTTTTGCTTACAAAACCCCTCCTTGTTTTGAAGTGGGAACAAATATGCTTAAAATAATCATCTGAAACTGAACACAACATATTGTGTTGTTGTAAGGGACAGAATTATAGATTAAAAAAAAAAAAAAAAAAATTGTTTGCATACCTTATTTTGACGTCTGAATATCAGAACTTCGATTGTGTTTAATTATCCCGCTTTTGAGTTTTGAAGTGTGAAATTCGGTGAATATGTTAAGTAAAATAATTTAAGTTAAGCAAAACAACAAAAAAATTTTTTTAATATTTATACGAAAAAAGCCATTTTAAAATCTTTGATAAATAAATTAACAATTTTTTTTTAGCGAGCCGAATAATGCATGACCATTATTAAACAGGGCATGCTTTGAAGAATCGATACCAAAAAAAAAAAATTCGATAAATATTGTGCCCTTTTTGTTAAAAATTGCATCATTTTTTTCGATCCCATTTGAAAACGTTTGCCGCCTTTCGACTACGGTGGACCAAACGTGCTGAAATAATTTTTTTTATTCTGCTTTAAATTGCCCCCCCCCCCATTTTGGGGAGCCTGGCCCCCACACACATACACATTAAAAACCAAACTCATACAAATGGTCACCCATCTGGTACTGGCCAGCCTCAGCTTAATAATACATTGAAATTTTCGTCACTGAAAAATAAGTTTTTTTGGCCCGTTTGGTCTTCCATAGTTTGCTTCTTATCAAACGCAAACGTAAACAGTGTCGATATAAACTCTAGATCGACGCGAAATAACTAGTTACATATATGAATAAGTGGAATTATTTGAAATCCAGGTACTTATATTATATTTTTGCATATTCTCTTAGAAAATCATCCTAAATCTTAGACAATAAATAAATAAATTAATTATTTCAAAAATCTTTTTTTTTTTTTTTTTTTTTTTTTTTTTTAAATATTTATGTACGTTTTTTGTGCAAGACAAAAAATGTCAATTGTTAACTTTTAGGGAAAATTTAACATTTAAAATTTAATTAAAAATAGTAGAAAAAATTTTACATTATTCTGTTTTCTATATGATAAAATTCAGGGTTTTATCTTTCTGGAAAAAAAAAGTTACTCAGAAATAATAGATTTTAATAAATGTAATTTCGTTTTAAAAAAACAACTTGATTTTGCGGCCATTTTTGGCGGTGCCTATATTTTATGCTTCTCTAAATCCAACGTGGTTACTTTTCGTAACAAGGTAGGATATTCGGTGTATCTATAATAGTATGTGACTAATCCCGCCATTCTCCGTCCAGCAATATGTTTCGATCGGACAATGCCGGATATGTACAGCTAGTGTATATATATATATATATATATATATATATAAGTAATGTGATTGATAATTTAAAATTTAAAAATCAAATTATAATTAAATTAAAAATCCGTTTCATAAGAAGGAACAACAACAAAATCAATTATTTGTACGATCGTTTCGGAAAACAATGCTTTTTATTGTGGTATACATCAAGTTATGTACAATAATTATATATAGTTTTTTGATAAGCAAGGTCTCCTCATCAGCAAATTTTGAAGGGTTTTTATTGAATTTAAAAGACTCCATAAATAAACTTAGCATTAAAAGTAAGGCAGATGAATCTGAAAAAATTGAAATAAAAGGTTTGGATTTAAAATTTATAAGAAAATTAATATGGGTTAGAGATAGAAATACGTAGAGAAAAATATATATTTTTGAATTTACATAATAAATTTGCTTTAAAAATATATAGAGATATTTACCTTTTAATTTTTCGTTTTTTGAAATCAGGAACTGTGGTTAAAATAGTCATTTAGATGTTTGCTATAGCTTTTTATCTTATTGAATGATGAATTTTAAAAGGGGGGACGCTCGTGCAATAAATTGTTTCCGTTAGCGTATTTTTGATTTAAAGACGCTATGGTTTATATATAGAGAATATTACTATTACATATTTTAAGGGGAGATAATTGTCATGTTTTCTTTACTTTATTTATTTGAAGGGTGTAAGGGAGATAATTAGTCTAACTTAATTTATTAAAAAAAAATATATATATATATATGTTGGTGCAAAAATAATATATATATATTAAAACCAATAAAATATGCCCAAATTTATTACATTTGTATATATATATAGCGTCCTGGTAAGCCAGCTTCAGTTTTGCTGGTATGGGATGAATTTTGTTCTTTTGCTTGGTTGTCGCTCCTGTGGTCTTGCCAGGCCACCAATAGAAACCTTTAAAACGGTATATTGAGAGATTAAAAACGATATTTTATGTTCCGGTGTTTTACTGCCGTATAAACCCATTAATTTTTCGTAGTTAAGTTTTACATCTTTATGTAATTCTATAAAAAAATTAGTTTGAATTAAAACCTTGCAGTGTCGGAGGTTGAAAACTAATGACTCGATAGATTGCATGGTTTAGGACAACCGCGGGGCTTGGCTTTTGCGTTTACAATCATTTGCTTGTTAAGAATTTAGTGTTTTTATTTTATTTTTATTTTTATTTGGCATGTTGTATGTTTATTTCTCAATTGCTAGAATTTAAAAGAAGAAAATAAATCTCACAGAACGTCTACATGACGTTTGTCAGTACAAACCTTTCTTTGAAAAGAAAAGAAAAAAATGTTGGAAAAAAAACAGTGCTCATCTCTCCTCGTAATGGCAGGCTATCTAGATTTCTTTCTTTACTGGCGTTGTGTACTTATTACATAGCTATAAAAAGAAAATCTGTGTACGAAAACAAAACCCCTCTATCTACTCCCCGCATTCCTCGTTCAATGCTGTCCTTAAAACGAGTGTTTTAATCAAAATTAGGAGTCGAAAAAAAAAAAAAAAAAAAAAGAAGAAATTGGAACTTCTTGGGGTATCAGAATTGGGAACATGTATGCGTATTTTTTTCTGGTGCTCCAAATTATTCTTTTTATTCGTTTTTTGTTTTAAAAAAAAAATTAATTTTCCTCAGAATCATATTTATTAATATTTAATGATTTTAAACTACCAGTAAAATATCGATACAAAGGGTCCTAAGTATAAGGAAAGAAATATTAGTAATTAAAATAAAAAAGCAATTATCTCCTCTCGCAATCACGACTTTAGTTCATTAAAAAATTATTTCAACACAGTAAAAACATTGAGAGTATAACGTTGCCGTTTCACGGATTCATTGTGAAACGACGTTAAATAGGGACAACGAGAACTCTATCTATTGGTCCTAGAAAAGCAAACGACATCTGTGTGTGTATATATAATAATAAATTCCACAGCCAAACAACGTCGCAGCCCACAAGAGCCATGACAGTCAAAGAACCGGTTCTTTGACTGTCATGGCTCTTGTGGGCTGCGACGTTGTTTGGCTGTGGAATTTATTATTTACAATCTCTCACATTCTGAAAATCCTATCATAATTTGCTCGCTTGGTTAGCATTGCTGGATGGCATCGTCCTTTCGAGTTAAAACTCCTACTTGTGAGACATCAGTTTGGGGTTATTAGCTGGTTGGATGACCGCGTCCCTTGTTGAGACGAAGTAGGTTCATTTCACAGTCGGATTTCAGTGCGGTTTGCTTGATCTGTGTTGGTTAATAGAAATTCTTGTGTGCAGGGCGTTTGCTCAGTTGGTAGAGTGCTTGCCTTGCATGCAAGAGGCTCGTGTTTCAAATCCTGAGTTTGGATGTGTCTAACTGATGAGCCAAAATGAGGGCGAAACTCGAGTCTTGGACTTCCGGTTCTTTGACTGTCATGGCTCTTGTGGGCTACGACGTTGTTTAGCCGTGGAATTTATTATATAAGGAACAAGCCTAGTTATGTGTTCATCAACGTTTCTGCGAGACTTATTCAGGATGGATACGAAACATTAAACATAAGTTGGTTTGTTCCATTTTTCTCTCTTTATCACATCGGAATACTATTTCCCTTATTCTCTTATCTCTCTCTCTCTCTCTCTCTCTATATATATATATATATATATATATATATATATATATATATGGTATAATCGCGTTGACACACCGATTCTCATCAGATCACCGAAGTTAAGCGACGTTGAGCCTGATTAGTATCAGATGGGTGACCATTTCGGAATTCTAGGCGCTGTATGTGCTCTCCGCTTATCTTGGCATTTGTTTCCAGTCGTCCTGTTTATGCACTTCAATTGCCACTGGTATTTGGCAATGTCGATGCAGGAGAGGTGTGGTTGGAGATTATGCATCTCCTGCCACAAAGATTTCACGTGCAGGCACCCCTTCATGGGTATCCATAGTCTGTCAAAGACTGAAGGAGCCTGATATATGTATATTAGTGATGCGACGATTCCAATATTTTTCCTGATCCGATACGATTGCCGATTCCGATTCTTTATAAATCTCTAAATATTTAACTATGAACTTATTTTCACCGATTTTTGTAAAAACATGTTAATAATGCAGATATTTTTGTAAACGTCAAAATACACTTGTGAAGGATGATCTATCGATTTTAGCCTTACTATTATTTTAAAATCAATAAATATTAATTTTTTTTCAATATTACCAGCAATGAAAGATTTTACTTTAAACAAAATCAAATAAAAAGATGAAAGAATCGTTTTGGCATCGGAAAATAGGCATCAATTTTTCGGATTCCGATACCCCCAAATCTTCCGATGTTTCTGATACCCGATTCCAATTAATTGTCCCAACACTAATATATATATATATATATCTCCAAACAGGTGGTGTGTACTAAAGATGTAGATATATTAAAATATTTTACTGGAGTTCTTGTCATCACTTTTTTTTTTTTTTTTTTTACACAGCAATCACCACTTATCAAGGCCCGGATGCCACTCGAGGACAAGGGTTAATGGGTTAAGGGTATACATTAGTCAATGTGATTATAGCATAGTAAACATAAGTAGTGGCAATTTTGTAAATGGGATTACTTAGGGGACTGTTCATCAAGAATTTGTTTACGTTTGACTTGAAGACAGATTGTAGTCAGCTGGAAAGCAGGCAATCGGAAGAGAGTTCCACAGGCATGCAGTTCTCACAATGAATCAATGAAATAATGTTCTACCTTGAAAATCTATGAACTGAAATATTTATTGAGTGAACTTAGCATGAAATTATCAAAACATTTTGTATTTCTTTACAACCTCACTCTACGTTTCTTGCATAATCTAATTGTACTTTTCCATATCTACAGGAAGTGTGCAAAGTAACTATCATTAATAAATGCTCATAATTTATTAATGAAATACACAAAATGAATATAAGGAAGTGTACAGGATAGTTTGGAATTTGCTACTATCATCTGAGAACTGCATCAACTGATTTCGCAAGTAAGTCGAGAATGAAGAAAATTATTTACCTCGCTCTGTCCATGAGGTTAGACACAATTTCGGGTGTGGATTCGATGAAAGTGTTTTCTGTGGAATAAAAAAGATTCGAACTTGACACCTCCAGGTTTTCAATCGATGTCATTAACCACCAAGTCATCGTCATCCCAAAGATTGAGAAAGCCTTGAAATAAAGACGAAATGTTGAAGATATAAATATTTTGGTTTATCATTCACTCTCTCATTATATAAGTGAACGTGTGTGTGTGTGTACATTTCCCGACACAATAAGTCTGTCAATTTTTAGTCTACAGACTCGAAATTTGATATACAGGGTACTGAGATTTGGGAAAATCTTTGATCGGTTTTCGTCCAGAAATTTGCCTGTTACGGGGTCAAAGTTCAACGATTTGACCTTTGAGAACTCTACCAAACTCCTCTGACAATTTCGGGTCTAAACACTTGAAATTTTAGATATAGGTTCCTTGGACATGGATATAACTTGATTTGAGCCCAGAACAAATGTTAAGGGGTCATAATATGGGTCAAGTTAAAAAAAAAAATTGACCACTTTTTTTTTGCTCAACATACACCTCCAAACACCCGGGCGACGTCGGACTGAAATGCTAGTATATATATATATATATATAATTCTCTAGCACTAGTGCTTATAATTCTTTATACCTACAGCACTAGTGTTTCATGCTTACGCAATCATCAGTGTAGGGGATGAAAATTCCTGCTGGCCATGATATTCGAAGCCAGCCACGAAGCCACCTTTTGCTCCATTTGCGAAGCCTTTACCTCAGGGCCACCAAACTATTGTCACGGGAATAAAGGAAATTAAAAACTATGAAATGCCGAATCCAGGCAAACATATTAGACAATCTAGAGTGTTCAAACGAGCGAAAATCGTGAACATTGCATAAACGCTAGTTGACTGCTTTTTAGTTTTTGTTACAAAGATAATGCCCATCCTTAATTATTCTTAAACAATAATTCTTTATAACGACAGACTCTATCTGAGTGTGTGTGTGTGTGTGTGTGTGTGTCTGTCTGTCTGTCTATATAAATATATATATATGTGTGTGTGTGTTATCAATTATCCTTATTTGTATTGATGCTGTAGATTTTCAATATGAAGGAATTAACCGTTCTCCTGCAAGAGATTAAGATTCGCCTAAGCATGCAAGAAATGCTATTTAAAAGGGAAAACTCGTGTAAACATGGAAGTGCACACAAGAAAGCATTGGGTTCTTAAAATATCCTGTTGTAAAAGAACTAATAAGCGGAAACAGAAAATTTACCAAAAACAAAAAATAATAAACAACACCAGCACCCTAACAAAAATGATCATGTGATTTAAGATATGATCTTTATCGAACTCTGACAACATTTATTTCTTTTTATTCCATTCGTGATGCCCGTTATTGATCGTCAAGTGCAGTGGTTTCCCAACTACCGTGCCACGGATTATTAATGTGTTGAGAAAAAGTTACAGGCGAAGGTACAAGACAAGTTGTTGAAGTTGAAAAATAGCTTTTCATATCGATGTGAATTTTTAGTATTAATAAATACACATTATCACATACACAATACTGATGTTTAAATATATATATAAAAAAATAAATAAATAAAATGCCTAATAAATCGTTTGTTTAAATTTTTAGATACTTTGAACTTACTGATATTTATAAACATTTGTTGATGCTTTATATCGTCAATTTCGTTTACAATATTAAGATTCTTCGTAGGTATTTCTTTTGGGGTGATTAAGGATTAAGGTTTCAATGAGAAAAAAATTGGGTTATGGAAGAATACTGAATACCTGATGTGACTTATTCATACGAATAAAAAGTTTCCTGATATGTTTTTTATTTTTTATTGCAAAAAAAAAAAAAAAATGTTGAAATAGAAATATATTCATTTTGGTGATGGGTATGCTGCAAAAAATTAAAGAGCGTGAGGCGAAAATTTAAGAGCTCAACATTGTACCGCCATATAAAAATGTCTGGCCAGTCTTTATTATTTTATTGCAAAAAAAATCTTTGAGTAGAAATATATTCATTTTTGGGATAAGTATGCTGCGAAAAAATCAAAGAGCTCAATTTTGTACCACTATATAAAAAGTTTGGTCTAGTGGATGATGGGTGGCCCAAAATATTATAAAATCTGAAATCAAATCTATATATCTATAAAAGTGAGAATTTGTGTGTGTGTGTGTGTGTGTGTGTGTGCGTGTGTGAAGTCAACTCTCAACGGATTTTTGATCTACAGAATTGAAATTTTGTAAATAGAGTATCCAGACACGTGGAAAACTTTTTAACCAGTTTTCATCCGAAAGAAAAAACAAAAAAAAAAGAAAGGCTGCTAAGGGGTCAAAATTGAAAAATTGATACTTGAGGGTCATCAGATTTTTATCTGTTTGGCAACTGTTTCACGACTGCGCATGCACAAATCATTCACATGATAGTGTCCCTATGTTAAGAATAAGTAGGTTTGAAAACCCTTTTTTTTTTTTTTTTTTTTTTTTTTTTTTTAAACATTTTGGCTGGCTGGACTAATGGTTATCGCACTTCACTCACTGTCTTCAGGTTCCAATCTCAGCTCGAGTAATTTTTTCTTTTACATTTACAAAAAGTGAACTTGTTGCAATATTTTTTATATTTAATGGGGGTATGCTCCCTGGAGGTTGGGAGATTCTATTTATAAACGACGTCAATAGGAACTGACAAATCAAATTAATTCACGGTCTGCTATCAACCAATCAGAAGCCAGAATTGCTCCATAAAAATTAAATCTCTTTAGCACATAATTTTTTTGTGTCAACACGAGAAGTATCTTTTGCTCTTTAACTGCAAAATTCTAAAGTCCAGAATCTGTACAGGAAGCTGCCCACTGGGAATTCTTCATCTCCAGGGCTTATATAGAATAACTACTCATCAGAAACTATTCTGAAATTAAACATGGCTTTCAATTCAAGGAAAAACGTAATACTAGCATGAATATGTCCCAGTTTCTCTATTTTTTTTTTTTTTTTTTTAAATTTAATTTTAGGGTTTGTATTACTCAACACATAGATTCGAAAAAGTTGTCAAAAAATAAATATAGAACAAATAAATGTTATCAAAGGCAAGATAAGTTACTTTTCTACCTAACTGGATATATTTTTTGTGTTTTTATTCAGTGTAACATGTTTATTCAGCTCGAAAAACATGCAGTGTTTACCGATGTATTGGAAAATTCAAAATGGCAGCCGACTCTCTCTCGGAGAGGGTACGTTTGGGAAAAGGTATTATAAATAATAAACTAGACAAAATACTGTTAGAAAACAACCGAATATATGTCAACTTATGTCACGGTAACATATATTGAGCGAATTTCTAACAGTATTTTGTCTAGTTTATTATTTATAATACCTTTTCCCAAACGTACCCTCTCCGAGAGAGAGTGTCGGCTGCCATTTTGAATTTTCCAATACATCGGTAAACACTGCATGTTTTTCGAGCTGAATAAACATGTTACACTGAATAAAAACACAAAAAATATATCCAGTTAGGTAGAAAAGTAACTTATCTTGCCTTTGATAACATTTATTTGTTCTATATTTGTTTTTTGACAACTTTTTCGAATCTGTGTACAGTAATACAAACCCTAATTTTATTTTATTTATTTATTTTAAGAAATTTAACGCCAGTACATCTAGTAAATAAGATACCCCCCCCCCAAAAAAAAATGAACGTACAGCATACAATCATATTTGTTAATGTAGATGTTTATTGTGCCTTCAGAGTGATGTATGTGCAATTATATGGATGGGATACATGTGTACACGTTAATGTATGTATGTATGCATGTTTGTATGTATGTATTTATGTGTGTGTGGTACACATTTAGAAAATATCTTTAACGTAAGTTCTATTTGTAAAGTTCTTGCAGCTTAGCAAAACAATTGCTTTTAATCGTAGACTTTGTTCAAGTTGGGTAATAGCTTTTTAAGATCAAATGGAAACTGATCCATTTTTGAGTGGTAGGTATCAGATGAAAAAAAAAACCCAAAAAAACCCTTACGTCTGCATGCCCCCCCCTCTACATCCATCTGTCTCTATCTGGACAGTAAATTACTCTCTGCCAGACTTATGATTCATGTTAAAGATTTATTTATTTTTGTTGGCACCTTAGACTTCCTGCACGTTGTGGACCCAATTCATTTTATATTTGCACTTTCGTTGAAGTACTCGCCATATGCTTTTGTTTTGGATGTTCGTCTGTCGTAATAACAGGTATTGTAAAGCAAGGGTTGCACAATACCTAACCCTACCTCCACTCTTGAGTCTGCGCTGTTTGATTCCAATGGCAAGAAGTCCAGGATGACTGGAAACAAAGTAGTTGGTCTTCATGAATGGTTACCCGTTTTAATATTGACAAGGCTGAACAATGCTTAACTTTAGTGATCTAACGGGAACCGGTGTGTTGACATGATTATTCTTTGATTCATTTTGCTTCAAAGTTCTCAGAAATCAAGGAACCCCCTTCCTGTGGTTAACACTTGATCTCTATATGAAACGCATAGTTATTCGAATATTCCATTAAAGTTCTCCTTTATCTGTCAGACATAATAAAGAAGTTGAGAACATTATTTTCCTCTCCCCAATTCACCATTTAAGTATAGTATGACTTTCTTGTCTTGGTTTTACTGGATTCCAGGATAAGAATTTATCTAGTCTAGTGGAATATCCAGCTTCATGCTATTACTTTAAGCAACATCACTTGGAGAAGGTGTACCATCTATATATATATATATATATATATATATATATATATATAAAAGCGAAAATGTGTTGGTGTGTGCTTTTTTTTGTATATCCGGCAAAGGCTTCGGGGGCGATCACTAATTCTTAGAACTTTTTATATACTCCCTAGATTATAATATCTCCAATTTACGAAACGAGGTCCTCTCTATCTTTTATTTGAACGACTTTTACACTCTATTTTCACCTCTCTGCGTGTTAAAGCAAAACTGAATCCGGAGCAAATACGTCTACCTGGCACTCATGCCAGGGACGTCCAGAAAGCAATCAGCTTTGATCAATGCAGGGAAAACCCGTCATATCAGATGATTGCTATTCATTAGGCCACTCCCCTTTTAGTGGGGAGCTGGTTTTTCCAAACATCTTGGGGAAGCAAACAAATATGCAGAAAGCGAAAAGCTTAACTGGCTCTACGTGATTTAATTTCTCTATGGCGTGATGCTTGACCTAGAAAACCAGACGTTCGTTTTTTTAAGCGTTTAATTTCAACCATTTTCACTTCTCTACCCCCTTAGCGTCGCGGTAAGATGTCAGGCTTTCTTTTCCACCTTCGCCTCAAGGCTTCGGGTTCGAGCCTACCTGCCTACCAAAACGTTTTATTTTCTTTTACACCTCCAAACACCCAGGCACCCCTGCTAGTCTATAATATAAAGGGCAGAAATCTGTGTGTTTGTATGGCTGCTAAAAATTTTGACATGCGCATCAGAATGTGGCTAAACCGGCATCCTTTTAAACCTTGAACTTTCGGACGACAAATATCGAAAAATTGGCCAAAAACATTAATTCCTTCACCCTCAACTGGGCAGTTTTCTACAAGGAGGGGTCGCTTTTTTCGCAGATATTTTCGAAAGCCATCCACTCTTTTAGATTGACTGGCCTTAATTTTTACATTTGCACACTTCCGGTTTTGCAATCGACACAACAGCAAAGATGCCACTTTTTTTTTTTTTTTTTTTTCTCCACATTCTTTTCCTCCTTCGCAGTACAGGTTCGAGCCTGCCTGCTTAGTACCATCCTTTTATTTTGCTCAACACACACCTCCAAACACCCGGGCAACGCCAGGCACCCAGGCTAGTTCCTCATTGGCTAGCCATATAGATGAACTCTTATTTAGGTCACGAATACAATGTGATTTTGAATATTTAGTTAGGGTTTACTTGGAGGGAAAAGTAACTTAATGCTAGATTACCCTGACAAATCCGTGTACAGAGAGGCCTTAGACACTCTAGGATAATGCCTAGTAGGCATTCGAATTAATAGCCATATTTGTGTTTTAATGTGTGAATGTATATGTGGAATCTGCAGAGTTTTAATCTTATTTGATCTATTGTGGTCAGTTATGTCCTAATACTGTTGGAAATAGTTCTGTGTCTCTCGCTTCTCTCTTAAGGGAGCTAATAGCAGTTTTGCAACATGCTGCACATTGAAATTAATCTATAAGCATTAGTTTAAGTGTATTAACACTGATTAGCTCATTGGTTGAGATATCGGGATGAAAAAAAACGAAGGTTACTGTTAAAATGAACTATCTTTGATATACTGTTGCATAGGTTGCTATCGCACATTTCAATCTGAGCAACGAAATGTTGCCACATTAGAGCTAGCATAAAAAATGAATAGGTGAATAAGGAAAGACGATTGACAGGAGAAATAAAGAAGAAAATGAGTGATTGATTTCTGGTGACCTCAAAAGTTTTTTAATGGAATTTTCGATCTAAAGATTTTCTAGCAACTTTTTTTTTTTTTTTTTTAATAGAGAATCACAGAAACGCAACGTTAACAAGTATTTTTTTTAAACACCAATACGGTGACATTTTTTTTTTTTTAATTTTTACTTTGTCTCCTATTGGAAATGTTATTTGAAACTTTGGGTTTGTATTACTGTACACATAGATTCGAAAAAGTTTTCAAAAAACAAATATATAACAAATAAATGTTATCAAAGGCAAGATAAATTACTTATCTACCAAACTGGATATAATTTTCGTGTATTTATTTAATTTAACATGTTTATTCAGCTCGAAAAGCATACAGTGTTTACCGATGTATTGGAAAATTCAAAATGGCGGCCGACTCTCTTTTTAACACGGTAAGTTTGGAAAAAGGTGTAATAAATAATAAACTAGACAAAATACTGTTAGAAATTCGCTCAGTATATGTTACCGTGACATAACTTGACATATATTCGGTGGTTTTTAATAGTATTTTGTCTAGTTTATTATTTATAACACCTTTTTCCCGAACTTACTGTGTTAAAGAGAGAGTCGGCCGCCATTTTGAATTTTCCAATACATCGGTAAACACTGTATGCTTTTCCTGCTGAATAAACATGTTACATTGAATAAAAACACGAAAAATATATCCAATTTGGTAGAAAAGTAATTTATCTTGCCTTTGATAACATTTATTTGTTATATATTTGTTTTTTGTTTTTTTTTTTTTGTTTTTTTTTTTTTGTTTTTTTTGACAACTTTTTCGAATTTAAGTGTACAGTAATACAAACCCGAAACTTTTCAATACAAAAATTGTAAATATTTAAAACATTTTGTAAATATTTGAAATTATTTTTCCGGAGAAATCTTCTAACAAGTAATCTATCTTGACACGGATAATATCCGGTTTACTACCGCTAGTATAGATATAAAATGGCCGCTCATGCTCAGTCTGAGTTTATGTTAAACTCAAATGTATATATTTCATAGTCTGTCTGTAATCGCTATTCCCTTTGTGTTCTTTTTACAAATTGTTTATTTTTTTTTTTTTTTTGTCCGTTACATTTTTGTCTTCTGTTTATCAGTCGATTGGAATCGAAGATTTTGCTGGCACCATTTCATTTTCTTTGGCGTTTTCATGTAATGCATCCGATAGATTTGGTGCTTTTTTTTTTTTTTTTTTTTTTTTTTTTCATGTTAGACATATTTATCCTTATGCATGTAAGAGGGGTGTGTATAGTTGTCCTTTGTGGAAATCGAGCACAGTCTTTGTTTTGTTTCTCCAGGAAACATCTTGGCTATCATCATTATTGTAGATAACAATCTTTTCCTTCTTGAAAAGATCTGAATATTGAATTACGGATTGCAGGAAGTCTTGCTTATTGAATGAAAACGGGTATCAAGGTGCTTTTTCTCTGCCGAAAACATTTTTTAATTTTATTTTTATTTTTGTGATGCCCTTATATATTTTTTTTTCTTCTGTTTTATCATTAAAACCTGATAGAGTAAGGGAGAAGGAATTTTCTAGACGTTCCGTGCCTGCCTGTTTTTTTATGCTTGGATAACCTTTCTACTTTTTGCCTGATTCCAATGGAAAAGGACAACTTTATAAAATTTCCTCCTCCTCCTCCTCCTACTACTGCTGCTGCTGCTGCTTGGGTCTTGGGTAATAAATTTTGATTGCCTTTCCTGTCTTACCTCTTCTCCATGGGGTATACTAGCCTAATCTGATTTCAGTTTTTAGGTATGCATATATCTTTATGCGTATGTGTAGGAATCACTCCTAAACTAATTAATTGATCTTTATGAATTTTAAAATATAGCCGTTATGCATAAAGGTGGATAATGTGTACTATATTTAGTTAGTTTCTGCAAAAGGGTGGTGGAAGTTTGGGATTTCGATCACCAGCTTTAGAGATGTCGGTTCTTAGTTTTTAGGGATATGTTCACGCCAGTTTTGGGGTGTTACTTTAGGCGTGTTTTGTAATAGGAAATATTTTTAGGATAAGCCGCATTCAGAGAAATATTTTCAGTGAAACGGATTTGAAGGTTTTATAATCAAATGTTAGAAAAACGAGAGACATTGTCGTGAGGTTAACAAAACAGTAGGCACCGCCAAAACTGGGGGGGGGGGGCAGGTCAGTACTTTTTGACGGACCGTCTTTTTAAAAATCTACCAAAATTCAGGTAATTATCCGATCAATACGAAATTTTCAGCGATTGTTAGGAGAAGAATGAACTTTATAACAGTGTACTTATTTTTCATAAACGATATTTATATATATATATATATTTTTTTGCTTACAAAACCCCCCCTTGTTTTGAAGTGGGAACAAATATGCTTAAAATAATCATCTGAAACTGAACAAAACATATTGTGTTGTTGTAACGGACAGAATTATAGATTTAAAAAAAAAAAAAAAAATTGTTTGCATACCTTATTTTGACGTCTGAATATCAGAACTTCGATTGTGTTTAATTATCCCGCTTTTGAGTTTTGAAGTGTGAAATTCGGTGAATATGTTAAGTAAAATAATTAATTTAAGTTAAGCAAAACAAAAAAATTTTTTTTTTAATTATACGAAAAAAGCCATTTTAAAATTTTTGATAAATAAATTAACAATTTTTTTTTTAGCGAGCCGAATAATGCATGACCATTATTAAACAGGGCATGCTTTGAATAATCGATACAAAAAAAAAAAAAAAATTCGATAAATATTGTGCCCTTTGTGTTAAAAATAGCATTTTTTTCGATCCCGTTTGAAAACGTTTGCCGCCTTTGACTACAGTGGACCAAACGCGCTGAAATAATTTTTTTTTATTCTGCTTTAAATTGCCCCCCCCCCCATTTTGGGGAGCCTGGCCCCCACACACATACACATTAAAAACCAAACTCATACAAATGGTCACCCATCTGGTACTGGCCAGCCTCAGCTTAATAATACATTGAAATTTTCGTCACTGAAAAATAAGTTTTTTTGGCCTGTTTGGTCTTCCATAGTTTTCTTATCAAACGAAAACGTAAACAGTCGATCTGAACTCTACGTCGATGCGAAATATCTGGTTACCTATATGAATAAGTGGAATTATTTGAAATTCAGGTACTTATATTATAATATTTTTGCATATTCTCTTAGAAAATCATCCTAAATCTTAGTTAGACAATAAATAAATAAATTATTTCAAAAACCCTTTTTTTTAAATATTTAAATACGTTTTTTGTGCAAGACAAAAAATGTCAATTGTTAACTTTTTGGGAAAATTTAACATTTAAAATTGAATTAAAAATAGTAGAAAAAGTTTTACATTATTCTGTTTTCTATATGATAAAATTCAGGGTTTTATCTTTCTGGAAAAAAAAAAGTTACTCAGAAATAATGGATTTTAATAAATGTAATTTAGTTTTAAAAAACAACAACAACTTGATTTTGCGGCCATTTTTGGCGGTGCCTACAAAACAGTAAGTTAAGAAGGTATATATTCATTGGAAAGATAGTTTATATATGTTTTAAATCGAAGGTGTATAGCAATAGGAAAACATTGAATGTTCATGAATATTTTTAGAGTTCTTGTAAAAACGAGGGGGTTAATTAGCTCTCATAATGTCTCTCTAATGAACCATTTGGCTGGTTCATTAGCTGAGAAGTTTGGATCGTTAAATTAAGAGCCGTGACTTTCAGGGTCAGGAAAAATCGTATTGAAAACTCTCCTCTGCTCATTTTTATAAATTATAATTTATTGAAACTTGTTTTTATATCATAATTGAAAGTTGTTTTTATATCATAATTGGAGTTCAGTGAAAAAGATTGGAATATTTTAATGAATAAAGTTTATAAAGATTTTCAGACGATAATGGAACCATGAGTTGTGTGCGTCTGTGTGTTCGTTAATGTTTTTGAGTGGAGAGAAATGCTGTAAAGATGAACGCCGACAGTGGTGGTGGTGGGGGGGGGTGCACAGGTTTCGGGTCAACTGGATTCCACTGGTTTATTGAATAAAAATCTGGCTCTTAAAGGGTTTAGGTAGCTCCAAGAAAGATCATTTCAAATAAATTCAGAAAGTTTTCTGATTGGTCCAAAATATAATTATTCGATTTTACTTAGGATAGTGTATGCACAGGCGTGTGCGTACAAACGCGTTTATGCATTTTGATTTTGTACATCGATGTGTAAACATCGACCGCTACAGAAGTCCTTTCTGAAAATTTTTTATTGAATAAAAAATATAAGCACAAGCTTCAATTTAAAAATTCAAATATTTCAGATTTGAATTGAATTTGACCCATCGTTATTCGATAAAAATTAAACAAGATTCCTTGAATTTCAATTTCTAATTTCATAGGGGGAAAATCTGGTCTGAAGACACTGCTTTTCTCTAAAAGGAGTTGCAGCAGAAGCAGGTGTGCACATATGTAGCCAATGTTTGTAAAAATAAATGTACTAATATATATATATGTTATGAAAATATATATGGCATAACTTACTACCTAGCTCTACCGTCACCGATGTATTGAGCACTGTTGAAGTAAATACTAATAAATGTACGCATAAAATATTAGTATCATTTGATTAAAAAAAAAAAAAAAAAAAAAAATTGGTCCGTTATGTTAACAGGTGTTTATAATATTTCTCTCCAGGATAAAGACAATCTTCCCACTTACAAAATATTTCCTTTATTTCTGTATTCCTATCTCTCCATTTACCTCCATTTTCTTGGCATGAATCCCAAATATTATCTTTCCTAGTATTTGTTTTTGTTCTTCCCATCTAGTTATGAGTGAATATAGAACATGGGAAATCTTTTTGAACATGATACCCCCAGGGACTTAGCATTGACATTCTTTAGTTGCTGAATGGCCATTCAGATTTAGAACCCTGCCCAAAGTAGAAACCCTGCCCACAGCTTTTTTTTTCTCCCTTTCTATTTATAGTATCATGTTTTGGAATGAGTGCATAGAATCTATACATTATTTTTGTTTTGTCTATCAAAAACTGCTTTCTCTGAAGCACTCAACCCGTTATATTTATTGCTTTAAAGATATATAATTTATCCCTGATTCTTATATATATATATATATATATATATATATATATATATAAACTACTTCATTTACTCACATAAAATTAATATACGAAAGTATAGATTTATTCGTATTTACTTCAAAAGTGCTCAATACATAGGTAGAGCTGGTTAGTAATTTATAAAATATATATGGCGATTAAGCTACACTGAATATTCGGCCATATATATATATATATATATATATATACACACACACATACTAGCTGTACCCGACGTTGCCCGGTATCAAATGTAACGTAAAATTCTTAAAAAAAAAAAATAAATAAATAAAAAAAAATAAAAAAACCCGGAAAAAAACTGAGACATGTGCATGCGAGTATTGTTTTTTCTAAAAAGTTCATTTCTTGTAAATAATAAAAAAAAGAAAAATACTCGAGCTGTGATCGAAACTAAAATATAAAAATAGTGAGTAAATTACGTAACCATTAGCCCATAATTTTTAAATGTTTTTAAACAAACTTATACATAACATTAGGAAGCTGCCATGTTTCACGGCCGCGCATGCACAGTCGTTAAAAATAGTTGAAAATAGATAAAAATGCGATGACCCCCCCCCTTATTTCCGGATGAAAACCAATTAAAGTTTTCCACATGTCTGAATACCCTATATACCAAATTTCAAGTTTGTAAATAAAAAATTCGTGAGTATATAGGTTGAGAAGTGTTCTCATATACACATTCTTCTTTAAAATTAAAGATTAATTATTCTTTATAGCTACAGACACTAATGTTTCATGCTTACGCAATCGTCAGTGTAGAAGGTGATAGTTCCTGCTGGTCATGAGTCAAACCCAGTCATGAAGTCACTTTTTGCTCCATTTGCCGAACCTCTATTTCAGGGCCACCAACCAATCGCCATGGGGATTAAGAGAATGAAGAACTATTAAACACCAAATTCAGATGAATACATAAGACAATCTAGAGTGTTCGAACGAGCGGAAATCGTGAACACTGCATAAATGTTAGTTGATCGCCTTTTAGTTATTATTCCGCGTACAGTGCCCATCCTAAAGTATTAAAGGGGCTTAATAATTATAATTAAACAAGAATTATTCTTTATACCTACTGACAAGTGTTTCATGCTTACGCAATCATCAGTGTAGGTGATAATTTCTGCCGGTCATGAGATTCAAACCAGTCACAAAGCCACCTTTTGCTCCATTTGCTAATTTACCTCAGGGTCGCCAAACAATTGCTACGGGAATGATATATATATACTAGCATTTCAGCCCAGCGTTGCCCGGGGGTTTGGAGGTGTATGTTAAGCAAAAAAAAAAAAAAAAAAAAAAAGCGGTCAATTTTTTAAACTTTGACCCCTATTATGACCCCCTTAACATTTGTTGGGCTCAAATCAAGTTAAGTTAGATCCATGCCCAAGGAACCTATATCTAAAATTTCAAGTGTTTAGACCCAAAATTGGCAGAGGAGTTTGGTAGAGTTCTCAAAGGTCAAATCGTTGATCTTTGACCTTATCAGTCAAGTTTCTGTCCGAAAACGGATTACAAAGATTTTCCCAAATATTAGTACCCCGTATATCAAATTTCGAGTATGTAGACAAAAAATTGACAGTTATTGCGTAGGGAAATACACACAGACATGTTCACTTATATATATATATATATATATATAGTTTTCGACGGTAATTCTTTCTTGGCCTGAAGACGTAGTCCCCCAACACGGGTGATTACAGAAACATGTATGCACATATGTAGCCATTAATGTTTGTATAAATAAATTATATATATATATGCAGAAGCTCTTAAAGCATCATTTAGAAAATAATTTTTTTTTTAAATGAACAGATAAACATACGAATGACAGCAGCTGCACATATCTTCTAAATACTAACACGAGAGCACGGATATTCAAATTACAGGGGGGGGGGGACACTAAATGAGAACCCTTCAGTCTCTGATGATGAATTTTCTAAAATCCGAAATCAATAAGGATCATTTCAATTGCAGAAAATGAGAAAAAAAAAAAAAAAAAAAAAAAATCAAACAAAGATGTAAGAACTAAAGAGGAAAAAAATCGAAATTTATCTGTTCATTTAATTTTTTTTTTTTTAATATAGCGTATAAAGTTTTTGGACAGAAGGTCATATTGCTGATTGTTTGTGGCTATGTGTGCCAAAATAAGAAAATGTGTTTTTTTTTTTTTTTTTTTTTAATTTAAAAAAAAAATGACCAGTGCTCAATACACGAGTGGAACTTAGTTGTATGAAAATAAAAGTATAAGCTACACAAAAAGTTTTGCTCACTTACAGCTCATTCGCATGATCTTTTTTCTGAACAATACAAAAAAAGTTCCCCAACTCATCATAATTATATTTTCATACAGCTGTGTGTATGTGTGTGATATAGTTTAGAGCTTTTATTTTTTTTAATTTTATTTTTTTAATCCAATAAATTGTCTCGAAATAATAAAAAATTAATTTTAATAAGCTCTTTGTTATATTGGTCAAAGGTGCAAGGTTCAACAGGACCAAGTCTGTTGTCGTTTTTAGTTTTATAAATAGCAACCAATCAGCCTAGTCAAAAGTAGTGTGTGACCTAACAGGTCGCTTAGTCTAATTTATTGGTAGTAGCAATGTTTTCGTTATAATAATAAAAAAAATATAGCTTTGTCATTTATAAACAAATTTAGCCATTTTAGTATGGACCGATGAGTCAGAACATTTTAGGCCCCATTTTAACTTGTATGATAAATAGCATTATGAGTTTCAGCTATATTTATTGCATGTGACAAACAACCAAAAACAATGGTCGTTATTTTGATATTTTGTTAACCTACTTTTCAAGGTTTCTCAGATTTTGGAAATAATTTAAATGAAGTTTAAAATAGCAAGTTTAAAAATTTATTTAATTATGGTTTGTGGAAATTGCAATCATTTGATTTTAACAAAATCTGAAAATTAGGCCCTCAAAAAATCTTAAAATAGTGATCGTTTTTTGTGCCTCTATTTACTTGCCTCCGCATAAGTTAAACGCATAGTCAGGTTTTTAATGTTGTGAAAATCCAGCTCCTAGAAAAGAGACATTCTGGATCAGAATAAAAATAGACATTCTTCTTCAGTGCAGAAGAATTTCTCCTTCACTGACCTAGGATAGAACAAATGAAATATAGTATTAGAACATATACTACACTTTAAATTATTTATTACTCTTTTTTTTTTTTTTTTTTTTTTTTTTTGCACCCCCAAATAAGGTACATTGCTACTTGGAGTGTAAGGGGCTACTACTGTGAGTTGAGCAGCAAGATGTCTGTTCACATTACATTTAAACTTGTGCATGTTAGTACAGGAAATAGATAGAATTTTAAAGTCTAGTAACAATCCAAAGGAAGAAACTTTTTTTTTTTTTTTTTTTTTTTTTACAAAGGCATCACCACATTATCAAGGCCCAGAGGCCACTCAAGGATAAGGGTTAAAGAGTGTACAGTAGAAATTGGTCAATATAGTAATCATTAGTAATGAAAATTTGGTAAATTTAATAACTTATATGGAACGGCTCATCAAGAACTTATTTACTTTAGACTTGAACACAACCATATTGGAGTCAGCCGGAAAGCAGGAAAACGGAAGACAATTCCACAGGCGTGCAGTTCTAAGAAAGAAGCTTTGTTCATGGAATCTACGTTTAGGTTTAGGCACAGATAAAGAGTGGGGGAAATTATTGATAGTGTTTACAGCTAGACGAGTGTTTCTTGTGAAAGTTTGGCGAGGGGGGACCATAGATTGAAGCTCAGTTGAACACTTTCCATGAAAATAACGATACATCAGAGACAAACTCGCAACATCTCTTCTGTGAGATAGAGGTTGCAAGGAGGAGAAAAGGACATCTCCTACGAGGCTACGAAGTCTATTTTGAACTCTATCAAGGCAGGACAAGTCCTTTCTAGCAGCTCCTGCCCAGATGTGGCAACAGTATTCCATCCTTGGACGTACCTGGCTCTTATATAGGTAGAGAATAGCATCAGCAGTGAGATATTTACCAGATCGATAGAAAGATCCCACCATTTTTCCAGCGGCTTTGGCAACAGATTTGATATACGTGTTCCATTTAAGATCAGGAGTAATGGTCAAGCCCAGAAGCTTGTCAAAACTTGAGGCCTCCTGAAGACGAGAGCCATTCATTTCAATTGATGACAAATGTGGATTAGAATGTTGATGATGTAAAGAGAGAAGCTTGGTTTTAGATGCATTAAAAGTAACCAGCCACTCCTTTCCCCATTGTACTACGTGCTCAAGATCAGAGGAGAGAGAATTGGAGAGAACTTGGTCGTTTACTGTCTTAGATGTGGTACCATAAATGGTAGTGTCGTCAGCATAAATGTCTACAAATGATGTAAGGATATGATTTGGAAGATCATTAATGTAGATCAGGAAAAGAGTTGGGCCCAGGATGGATCCCTGAGGGACACCGGCATTAATACTGTGAGCTTCTGATTTTTGCCCCTCAACTACTACTCTTATGAACCTATCAGAAAGAAATGATTTAATAATTGAGAAGACTTTTCCAGCTATACCATAGCTAGCGATCTTATGAAGTAAACCTTTATGCCATACCCTATCAAAGGCTTTAGATATGTCAAGAGCAATTGCCCTAGAAAGATTGCCACCGTCGAGAGATTTGCTAATCCTATGCGATATAACTGTAAGGACATTTGCTGTAGATCTAGCAGAACGGAAACCATATTGAGTGTCACTAAGAAGGTTATTTTTGTTGAGATGTTTGATTACTTCTGTATTTAACACAGATTCTAGCAACTTACTCATGACGCACAGGAGACTTATTGGCCTGTACTGAGAGGGGGATGAGCGATCACCTGAATTCTTAAATACAGGGCATACTGATGAGATTTTCCAGGGAGATGGGAAACTATTCTCCTTAAGACAACGTTTAAACAGTTTTGTAAGTATGGGCGCTAATTCAGGTTGAAGTTTTTTGAGTACTATAATTGGAATACCATCAGGGCCAGTTGCTTTACTCGAATCAAGGTTTTTGATTAGCTTCGCAACATCACGTACAGATATACGTATATCACATAGCGTGTTTTCTGATACAGGAGGAAATATTGGGGGTTGGCGGTCTTGGTCGCAAAGGGTAGAATTAGCTGCAAAGTTCTTGACAAAGAGTTTGGCTTTGTCTATTAGAATAGAGGGCTTGCTGGCATCTAGGAACAGAAGGGGTGGGATTTTGCTTGTCGAGTGAGTTGGGTAGTATGTATGCTGCGTGGAGGGGGGACAAGTGTTAGTTCATCTGAGCACATTCTGCTAAAGTACTTGTAAAACAAGTACAGCGATGCAATGTCGCAGCGATGAGACAGAGGTTGGAGCTTAACCGACAGTGTAGAACTTATGATTTGAGTTTTTTTGTTTTTTTTATTACCCTGTCTAACAATGAGACTAATGATAGGAGCACAAACCCAGATGTGGGCTCCATAAGTGAGGTTGAGTGGCTCTGCAAACCCTTTCTTAAAGAGGACCAAATGTTTTATATGGAAAAAATTAAATGGCCACCATTTTAATTATTGATCTTCTTTTACTGGAAATAGATATGATGCATAACTACAGGTGTAGAGAGTTTCAGGATGGTTCATGAAAATGTAAATAAAAAAATAAATTCACAAAAAAATGCAACAATTTTTTATCAAAACAAAAATGGTTGTAAACATGAAAATATAATAAAATCACAAACAAGAACAATTAATGAACATTTAATGAACAAGTATAAGTTGAACTGAATTTGAAATTAATGTTTTTCATATTTATTTTACAAATTATCTTGTTTGTGCTCCATGAAAAACTTTTGACCTGTTCAGGGGCTCTTATGATGTCCTGAAGTTTGTGAAATCCTGCCCTAACCTACACCTAAGTTTAGTAGCTAATGAAAAGGGAGCTTTTAAGTCGCCCTCGACTATGATCACTTTTTTACCCAAGCCAAAATTTACCTATTTAAGCTAATGCATTTATTTATTTTTTTGTAGAGAAACAGTGAAGCTAGTTTTGTTTGAGTAAATGACAAATTGCAAGATGTCCCCACTCACCCTCGCTTAAATTCGTATTCATTCAATCGCAGAGAAACACAGGGGTTGATGAGTTTAGGGTTGGTGACTAGGAAGTACGTATGTCAGATGTTAAGCGTTTCTTATCTTCTTACTGCTGCACTGTATGACCTTTGATCCTGAAAGACTCCTTATCAGTGGCAAAGAATTACCTGCCAATTTTGTCCGTCCTTAGTTGTCGTTAAAAAGATGAAAATGAAATTAAGATTTTTTTTTTCTCTCTTTTTAATCTAGCTAGAAATTGACTTTGACTTAGCTGTACCTATTTGACGTTCCCCGGGATGTGCTAAAGTCATTTTAGTTTGTTTTTGTTTTTTTTTCTTAGGGGCTTATACGTTTTAAGCCTATACAGAAAAAGATATGAGATTTTAGTTGTAAGAGATACAACCATTCTTTTTTTTTTTTTTTAAATTTTCAATATTAAAAAAATTATTTACAGTAACGATTTATTTATTTAATCAAAATTGAGACTACATATTTAAAAAAAGAAAAAAATTAATTGTAGCCAAGTACTTTAATATAAGTTAAAAGAAAAACAACGCAAACAAAGAGCTAGTCAGGTTTAGTGTCTGACTCGGATAATTATCATTATTCCGGTCAGATGCTAAACCCGACTAACTCTTCTCGTTTGATAAAGCCCTTTCTGGTTGAAAAAAAATTTGAGATCGAGGTAAGTTTGTGCTGTTTTTCTTTTAACTTTTCTGCATGCTTTGTTATGCATTGAGCTCTTTCACTTAAGATTTCCTACAAAAATTGCTGTATCTTTTCTGGATTAATATACGTGTATACTTATCCATGGACACATATTTTGTCATCTACAACTCTTCAGTGTGGCTAGACTTGCAAGATTCTACACCAGAATCTTAGTGACTGACTTCGATGAGTTATCACTAGGGCTGTGACAACAGCATATTTATTTGATTCTCGAGTATATATCCGACAGTTAATCACCCGAGAACCACATCACTATATATAAAATCATATAAGATATTAACGGATATACACCCGAGAATCAAAAAATAAAAAGAATATGCTGTTGTCCTAGCCCTAGTGATAACTAGGGCTATGACAACAGCATATTCTTTCCATTGTTTTGTCTCTCAAGTGTATATCCGTTAATATCTTATATGCTTTTATATATAGTGATTTGGTTCTCGGGTGATTAACGGTGTCGGATATATACTCGAGAGTCAAAACAATAAGAATATTTATTATTGTTGTCATAGCCCTAGTTATCACAAAACTCGCCAATAATGAGGTATATCGTACTTATGTTGCTTTTTATTTATATTTAATTTGCGATGCTGATATATATATATATATATATACTAGCAGGGAGACTTGACGCTGGCCGGGATTGAATGATCAACAAATGTTTCACACTCCCATATTTTTATTGTCATCAAAATCGATGAAATCGCACGTTTTTTAATCAAATCAATTGATTGCCTGCTCTAGTTGAGGACACATCGTGGTGCACTGGGAGTAAGCTTCACATGCCTCTCGTAGTGACTAAGTTCACAATACATTGTAGTCTTCATTGCACCGTAGAGAACTACTGTTGATTTTATAAAATCATTTTTATATATAACTAGTGAGGGGTACCCGGCGTTGCCCGGGTGTTTGGGGAGGGGGGAAGTAAGTATGAGGATCGAGCCCGAACCTTGAGGCAAAGTTGTGAAAAAAAAAAAAGTGCGACATTAACCATTGCCCCACCGCGACATGCTTACGGAAACACGTTTGAATTTATTTAATTAGTTGGATTTAGCAGGTGCTCGTTTTAATGAGGTCAGGTTTGAACGCTTCCCCCCCCCGAAGATGTTATAGGAAAAAGACTAACCCACATGCGGTGAGCGACAAATCTTGAATAGTTATCTTCCCGAAATCGAGCAAATTAAATAGACAGGCGAGCTTCGTTGTTAACTGTGAGATATTACGATTTTATGTGATATAAAAAGTTTAAAAAAGTTGTGAACCGACCGACTGCTTCTCTCAAAGAAGCCTTTTGTAGACACACAGAAAAAGCGAACACACACACACATACATACATTTTCGCTTTTATATTTTATAGATGGTTTGAATTAAAATTTCAAATGCAAAAGTTCAGTACCAGGCTTTAATTCTGCTCTAAACAGAAACATTCATTTTGAACGTGCCCGTCATATCACAAAACCTACTGTTGATTTTATAAGTCGGACTTTTCAGTTTGTGTGGCGATAAAACTTCTAAAATGCACTCGAGATGTTAGGCTGTATAAGGTGAAAATTGCCTGTTCCTTCTTTCATCGGCTTATGTCAATTACTGATACTTATCAAAGACATTCCAATACAAAACCTACCTGAGAACACTGCCAGGCATATATAGTACTTTTGTGTGAAATTTCATAAAAGTTGATCGAGCCGTTTTCAGGTCTATAGGGAACGAACTCACAGACAGTTTCTTTTATATTCTATAATATATAAACAAACCTAAGCCGTTCCTTCCATCTAAAGCAAATCTGCTTTCACCCCCCCCCCAAAAAAAAACACCGTGACTATGACATCGGTTGGTTCTATGACGTTGTCAATTATGTTGGCATCATCCATGTCAGTGATACAATGCCGGTGGTGTCCATCGTTGCAACGACTGATGAAACTTATTTCAGACCTCACTCCCCCTAAAAAAAAAAAAATAAATAAAAATGAAAAAAAAAAAAAAGTCTATTCTATATTCTAATTGGGTGACAAGCTATTAATTTCACATTCAATTTTAGGACCTCTATTGTAACCTCTCCCTTCCAACCATCTTGTTTGTCTGCTTAGGACCAACCACTGTGACGTCAGCAGATAAAGGACGATAGAAAAGCCGTCATTTTACAAAAATGACACCTCCACACACACACACACACACACACACACACACACACACACACACACACACACACACATTTATAAGCCAAAAGCTACTATACTAATAGAGATGTCTAGTTCAATTGAAGTTTTAATCTATAGATAGATATAAGCAATAGCGTTTGTGTGTCTGTGTGTATAACTCTCCTACAGCTCACGCCAATGGACCGATCATGACCAAACCTGGCATGATAATGGTCCCCCACCTTTGGATGGTGCACACTATTTTTTCAAGGTCAAAGGTTAAGATCATATTTGATACGGCTCTTCATAAACTCTCATCTAGGGATGGTGCACACCCAGTTGGGGTTCACCATCCTGGGGGTCACCACCATGGTGCCAGGCAACGCTTTGTGAATTTGAATCGGATCACTATTTTAAACCCCTTAAGTAGTAGTTACGCTTACATCATCCACTTACTGCCAAGGGTGCCTGCGAAGTGGGTACCCGAGCGTACAGCAAAGTCCCGTGCGAAGTGCAGGTGTCTTTGCTAGCTTAAAATAAAAATGTATATACGACTAAAATTCTAAGAATATTGTTTATTGTTCTGCTTGTTATAGTGCTTATCTGTGTATGAATGTTTTAAATGGTGGGAGGAAGGGCAAATAACAGATAGCAACTGATGAAAAGTGGTGAAAGGAATGGTGTAAATAATTGAAAGAGAGGGGGGGGAGTCTCGTGACATCATCATTGTGTTCTGATATCCTTGACTAATATTGTTTTCGTGTTTTTTTTTTGTTTTTTTTTTATTGTTTTCGTGTTTTTTTTTTTCCGGGGTGGGAGGAGTTTATTAAAAAAATTTTTTTTATGGTTACCAGAAATTAAAATAACTTCTACCTTATTTCCAAAAATGTTTTGTCTTGTTTTAGAGTGAATAAAACTCATTAAAAAAAAAAAAAAAAAAAAAAATCAGAAAATTGCATAGATTAAACAATTACATCAGTAGTACTCATAAATATTAACATATTTTTCTTCTTGCGGAGAGCAGCCCCTGTAAGGTGGTTTGGTCATACGGTGAGAGATCAAAGTCATAGACACATTAATTTCGACTAGACTTTTTTTTTCAGTGTGAAATAAGAAAAAGCTAAAAAGAATTAAAAATGTAAAAAATATTTCGAATTCGTTTTCTTTATGCCCTCCACCCTGCAATATATAACGCCTGCTTATTACAATTAGTTGATTATATTATTCAGACTTTGTAAGACATCACTCAATAAATCTAACGAATAAGACAGCAACTTTCGTGCAAAATTCGATTTTATTCATCAGCATAGTTTTCTTCTAGAGTGAAAAACCGATTCCCATGCTTTTTTTTTTAACAATTCGATGCCTTTTTGGGTAAACTGAAGCAGAAGTCTGCTGGGTCCATAACCTCTACAGTGTCAAGTTATTCTTGAAATATAAAAATGTAGTTCCAAGCAAAAAGGAATCGCAACATAAATCTGGTTGGGGGAATCTTTTTCCAGGCAAAGAATTAATCCAGTCATGATCAGCAGAAACGTAATGCTCCTCTCGTTTGGACAAAAAAGATATCATTGGAGAATTCAGTAAGATTCCATCTATCCATCTATCCATAGCCCTGGGCCCCTGGAAGGGCATAAGCCATCTACAACTTTGTGGATGCTTTTGTAGCAAGGAGTTCATTTTTTTGGGGGGTGGGGGTGGGGTTAAGGGTGCTGGCCTCATGTCTAACTTTCACAGGAGGTACATACAGCGCCTCATCTGCCCAAATGGTCACCCATCTGGTACTGGCCAGGCTCAACTTTGCTTAACTTTGGTGATCTGGCGAGAACCGGTGTGTCAACGTGATTCTGCCGTACATTCTGGCATCTAATTAGTTTTTTTTTTATCAAATAGAATCGCCCAAATTTATGGCAGCATACTATAATATTAGACCAAAAATATTGCAACGTTAGACGTGTGTGTGTGTATATATATATATATATATATTATTTACTATAATAATTATTAAATACCTATGGACACTAGTGTTTCATCCTTTCGGGAATCATCATGTTACAATTAATACCAGTCGATAGATTCGAACCCGGCAACATGAGCTATGTCTGGTTTCATTAGCAAGAATCTAATCCATTCGGTTACCGTTAACTACGAGATTTTCCTCGGCTAAAACACAAATATAAAGTTTCGCATGGGTTTAAATACTCTCTATATTAAATTTCATGTCTGTAGACCAAGAAACTGATAGAGAAGTCTGGTAGGCAAAATTTAAAAAAAATATGTATACGCATACATAAATATATATAGAAAGAGGCTTGTGTTTACTGCAATTCCACAACTTATACATAAAAGTTGTATTTTTTTTTTTTTACTTGCCTCCCCACGAGGGCATGTTATCACCTCTATTTCTCCTTTTTAATAAATAGGAGATACGGATGGAATAATTTATAATCTGGAAACCATGACACATGTACATACGTACGTTAAAGGTGATACAATATTAATATATAATAGAATAAGCATTAACATAATAATAGAATAAGCATTAACATAATAATAGAATAAGCATTAACATAATAATAGAATAAGCATTAACATAATATATATAGACAAAAATTAATGTATTGGAATCATCAGCTTTTTAAACAAGTTTGCTGGAATCGATTCTTAATTTTAATTTTGTTGTTTCCCACTAGGGATGGGATGATTCCAATATTTTTACCGATTCTGATACAATTCCATATTCAATTACCGATTCCGATTTTTTCTAAATTTCCACATATTTAGCTATAAAGTTATTTTTCGCGATTACCGTAAAAACACGTGTTAAATGTGCTGATATTTTCTTAAACGTAAGGATACACTTGTGATGGATGATCTATCGATTTTAGTTTTACTAATAGGTTAAAATTCATGTATATTCACTATTTCAGTATTAATATCGGCGGGAGAATATTTTTCTTTAAAGAAAATCAAATAAAAAAAAAAAGCCAATTAAAAGAATCGTTGTTGGCATCGGAAAATAGGCACAATTTTTTCCGATTCCAATTAATCGACCTAACACTAGTGAAAACCCTCATTCCTCCTCCCCTATTGTTAAGAATGGCGTTCTTGTTGGTTTCGCCATGCCTAATTATCCAATCAAATGGACAGCAGAAACCGGAAGTCAAAAAGAGCATACGCTCTTGACTATCACCCTCGAGTGAATAAACTTTCTTCACAGAACTTGCAAAGATCGTGCCTCAGAGTTGTCTGGTTTACATAAAGTTCTCCTCTACCCCACCCCGGAAGTTGGTTTAAACCAAACATTTTTAGGGATGTAGGATTTCAAAATAGAAATATAAAAGTTAAGTGAAATAGCCTGCCCTCCCTTTCATATGCGATTTTTTTTCTCCTTTATTTTATCAACAGAACATTTCAAGATAAAATACTGACAGGAGAGGCAAATATTCTTCATACTTTCCGGGAATCTGTCGGTTCTCATCTTTCAAGAGGTTGGTGCTACATCTTACCTGTATCAGTAAGCCTTGATTGCTTATATATTTTTGAATATCTTATCACAAGCCGTGAATTTAATCAAAACCATATGTTGAAGCATATGTAATTGTTTGGGGATACTTTCCTTTCCTCAGTTTACCCGTTATTATACTAAAGTGGAGCCAATAAACGTTTGATTCCAGAAGTTTTTTTTCCATGTATTTAAATCACGTAATTTACAAAGTCAATCTGCATAACCAGGGCTTTACGTTGTAAGTGAAACGGTCGCATTTGGGAATGGGTTTTCTAAGTGGCGACTAGAAATAATAAAATGTTTATCTTTTGGAGATTATGTTTTTTTCATCGACAATCTTTTAAAGCTCATTACGGAGTGAAAAATATCTTTGCAACCTTTTAGTTTTAATAAATATCTTTTCAACTTTTATTTTTTTAAAAATAAAACAAGCAAAGTGAAATTATTGAAACAAAAGATTTAATAGAATAATATACTCTTTTTTTTTTTTTTTTTTTTTAAACAAAGACTATTTAAAAACACCTGAAGAAATGTTTATACTTTTTTTTTTTTTTTTTACATAGGAGTCGCCACTTATCAAGGTCCAGAGGCCACTCGAGAATAAGGGTTAAAAAGTGTACAGTAGTCAATGGGACAATATCATAGGAATCGTTAGTGTAAATTTGGTAAATTGGATTAAGGGGAACAGCTCACCAAGAACTTTGTTTATGTTGGACTTGAAGATGACCATATTAAAGTCTCGGCATAAAAGTTATTGCATATTTAGAATTACGCTTAAAAAAAAAAAATACAGAAAAATCGTTATAATGCGCATATCGTCACAAAATGAAAATGTCATATTCCAAAAATCACGCGTGTTTTGATAGTAACTTTTCTATTTATTTAATAAACGAAAATATTTAGTTGTCAAAGGTTAGCTAAAGATAAATTTGTTAGTGGAGCCTGATAACATCGCATTAGAATTTTTTGTTTTAGCATGCAGTTGCCACAATATACTTTAATTCTGGAATTTGGTTATACAGTAGAATCCGGAATATGGCAACAAAAATACAGTACAGTATACTGTGTGCCCAGAAGTGGAAATAGGTAAAAAATTTGCCTTCTCAATTTACTTAAAACTTACCAAATTCTAAAATTTATGAACAAAAAAGAATTAAATCTTTAGCTTGTCTAGAATTTTTTTATGATAATTTGAATATTGGAAAACATAGTTTGTCGCACAGCAAGCGGTGCTATTATCCTGGCATCTGAAAAACACCTTTGTTCCTTGATGGGCCAACAATAGTGATGAAAATGACAGAACAATGTCAGTTTAACATTAGTTTTGACTTGTTTGTTAATGAAATGAATTTTTAGTCACAAAAAAATATTTATAGTGTATTATATACTGCAGTATACAATACACATGTATATCCTCAAATAACGTAATAAATAACAGCGTAAAGTGGGGCATATACCGTAACCAGGGGCCGGAAAAAATATCGTATTCCACATCGTAACCTGAAAAAAAAAAAAACCCGTATCCTAGAGCCATCGTATCCCAGGGTTCTACTGTATTTGAAAGAATAAATTCGATTTCAATTGCTCGAATTAGCCGGAAGTTGTTCCTTAAAAAAAAAAAAAAAAATCACCGGTTTCTCCTTGCTATCTGTTTTTCTGTTGCATTTTTTAACTGTTGATTCTGATTTTATTTAATGAGCATTGAGAGAAAGAGGGATTATCTTTTTCTAACATTGCTATCTGATTTACATTTAATGTCACCAATTGTTTCTTATATAATTACAGGTAAAATATTAAAATGGTATCCAACACAAATATCAGCTCACATTGCAACAATAATTTAAACCTTTTTTGCAAGTACAATGTAACAGACATCCCATAACTTTTGGGTTTCCTAGTCAAACAAAAAAAAAAAACACTCTCGCCAAGTGGTTCTACTTGTATATTTTTTTCTTTCTGAAAACAAGTTTTACCTCGAAAACTCAAAGTACATAACACCATTGTTCCTTCAATAATTACAAGAAACCTTTTCTACCACCAATTATCTTAAAATATCTTAAATTTCGAATTAGAGCGACGGACTAAATAGATATTAATAAGTCCTTACACCCCATCCATTTTTTTTTTTTTTAAATGGAGAGTAGACAACGCATTGTGGATGCGTTATCAGCAGTTATTGTTACTCCTGCTTCCTCTTATTTGTCCTTCAGTCCTCATTTCCAATGAGTGATCTTTCTGACAAAGGTTGAAGAAAAAGCTGCTCTTCAGGACGACAGTACTTCGTGAACAGTAGCCTGAGATGTCGGAAATTTTCTGTTTCTATGTCTATCCTTGTGGCCATGTCACTAGTAAGGGTGCTGGAGGTAAATGTTTCATCTGGGCTGACGTTATCCACCTGATAGTCAGGGACCTGAACCTTGGATTAACCACTAAGGAGGCCGTCCTATCAGCAGGTGCAAAATACTGAGGCTGCTATATTGCCATTTTGTGAATGGACTTTGGACCATGCAGTAGTTTCTAGTGGGGCCTCTCGATGTCATACTAGTGGGTAATTGTTACGGCTTTACCTTATGGCTAGAAAAAAAGAAATTCCTCTCTTTTTCTCTCTTACTTTCCCTCTCTGTCCTGCTCTAACCAAGTCTGTCGACCTGTTCCCCAAATCCCAATCATCAACATGAAATACCTCCAGAAAAATAACACGTGTAAACCTAGAACCCCATCCGCCAACGTAGACCCCTACTACCATGTCTCCTTTTCCAACATCAGGGGTCTACATTCCAACCTTCCAGAGGTTGAAACCTAATTACAGGAGACGAAACCAGACATATTCTTCCTAAGCGAAACTGGCATAAGGCCGACCACTTCCCTTGAGGAATTCATAACTAAAGGATACTCTAACTTAACATCTAAATCTGACCCCCAAGATCGCCATGGACATGGAATATGTGCCTATATTAAAGATGGCTTTCCGTGTGGTAGGGATATCGCCAGAGAAGACCCTAATTTATCTTATATATGCTTCTGGGTTGCACTTGCTTACACCACTGCATTTATATTTTCTCTCTATCGCCCCCACAATAGCGGAGTTACTATCTTTAAGAGCATATCTGAAAAAATTAACCACATCCTGTCTGCTCACCCTTAAGCTAACATCCACATTTGTGGTGAATTCAATGTCCACAATGTGGAATGGCTGACCTACTCTAACAAGACAGATGAGGGGAGGTTCTGTCATGATTTTGCCATTGCCTATGACATCACCCAGATTGTCCACGAACCCACCCGAGTACTCAATACTTCCGGTCAGTATGCTAGCCTTCTAGACCTTTTTCTCACAACTTCCCCTGATCTATGTTCAAGTTCCATTCTGTCTCCTCTGGGATCTTCCGACCACTCGGTTGTATCAGTTAAGATAAAAATGAAATGCAATAAGTCTTCAGATGTACCTCTCCACCGTACTGTATATCAATACTCTACCGCTGACTGGGATAGGTTCCGTACACTTATATCCAATCTACCCCTGCATGCCATGTTTAAAAAGGATGTGTCCTCTATAGTATCAGGCCTGACCAAATGGCTAATTGTAGGCAAAGACCGATTCATACCATCCAAAAAATTCCAACAAAAACCTAACAGCCAGCCATGGTTCTCCCCAGAATGTGCTGCTGCCATCATGCAAAGAAGTCACTTTTTCCATAGCTACCAACGTAATAGATGCACTGAGACAAAAGTTGCCTTCAGGACTGCCAGCAACCACTGCAAAAGAGTGATAAAAAATGCAAGAGAGCTATATGCTCAGTCTGTTAAATCCAAAGTAGCTGAGCAGCAGCTTGGTTCTCGACAGTTTTGGCAAATAGCAAACAGGATCCTGAACAGAAGCATACGATCTATCCCAACCATCATCAATGGACCTGAGGTCATCTCGTTAGTATCAGATAAGGCCAAACTATTTGCCAAGAACTTTGCAGCTAATTCTACCCTATGTGACGAAGACCATCAACTCCCCGTATTTCCTCCTATAATAGACAACACGCTCTGCAACATACAAATATCTGTGCATGAGGTCGCCAAGCTAATTAAGAACTTTGATTCCAGTAAAGCAACTGGCCCTGACGGCATTCCAATCATTGTGCTGAAAAAGCTTCAACCAGAACTTGCCCCCATACTTACAAAACTCTTTAAGGAGAAGTGCTTTCCAACACCCTGGAAAACCTCATCAGCATGCCCTGTATTCAAGAATTCAGGTGAAAAGTCATCTCCTTCTCAGTACAGACCAGTAAGTCTCCTGTGTGTCATGAGTAAGCTGCTGGAATCCATATTAAATAAAGAAGTAGTCAACCACCTCAGCAGAAATAACCTTCTTAGTGACATGCTATATGGTTTCCGTTCTGCCAGATCTACAGCAGATGTGCTAACTGTTATATCTCATAGGATTAGCGAATCTTTTGACAAAGGCTTCCTCTCTAGGGCAATTGCTCTTGACATATCAAAGGCCTTCGATAAGGTGTGGCATGAGGGACTACTTCACAAGATTTCCAGCTACAGTATAACTGGAAATGTTTTCTCGATCATTAAATCATTTCTCTCCGATAGGCTCATAAGAGTAGTGGTTGATGGGCAGAAATTAGAAGCCCTCAATATTAATGCTGGAGTCCCTCAGGGGTCCATCCTAAGCCCAACTCTCTTCCTGATATATATCAATGTTCTCTCAAAACACATACTTAAATCATTCGTTGGCATCTATGCTGATGACACGACCATCTATGGCAACACATCAAAGGCCGTAAATGACAAAGTTCTCTCTGATTCTCTCTTCTCTGATGTTGAGCGTGTGGTACAGTGGGGGAAGAGGTGGCTGGTTACTTTTAATGCATCTAAAACCAAGTTCCTATCTTTACATCAACGTTCTAATCTCCATCTGGCATCAATTGAAATGGGTGGCTCTCATCTAGGGGAAGCTCCATGTATTGATAAACTCCTGACCTGAAATGGAACATGTACATCGTCAGTTATCAGGGGCACTGGAAAAATGGTAGGATCCTTCTACCGCTCCAAAAGATATCTCACCCCTGTTCAATTCTCTATCTGTATAAAAGCCAAGTATGTCCAAGGATGGAGTACTGCTGCCACATCTGGACAAGAGCTGCTAAAAACGGCATATCCTGCTTTGACAGAGTACAAAATATGCTCCGTGGCCTAGTGGGTGATGCCCTTTTCTCTTCCCTGCAACCTCTCTCCCACAGGAGAGACGTTGCGAGCCTTTCTTTGTTTTATCGTTACTACCATGGCAGGTACTCGTCTGAACCCCCAATCTCTGGTCCCCCCTTGCCAATCTTTCATGATAAACACCTGCCTAGCTGAAACCACTGTCAAAAATTTTCCCCACTTCTTATCTCTGCCAAAATCAAGACGTGGATTCCATGAACAAAACTTCTTTCTTAGAACTGCACGCCTGTGGAACTCTGTTCCGATGCCTGTTTCCCACCTGACTACAACCTGGATGTCTACAAGTCCAATGTAAACAGGTTCCTGATGAACCACCCTCTTAAGACACTTTATCGAATCTCCAACACTAACATACTGTACACACAGTGACCCTTATCCCCGAGTGGCTTCCGGGCCTTGATAAGTGGTGACTACCTTGTAAAAAAAAAATACATAAAATAAAAATAATACAATGTATTTTTCTCAAAATTGGAATGAGAATTCTAGACATAAGGTTTAGTATTATTATATCTTAATTTAATCTTTATAAGGCTCCTACAGGTGCTACAAGACTGCTATTTGAAGCAATTGATATTAACCGTCCTGGAACAGGTGTTTTTCTAGTGTGTATATGTATGTATGCATACAGAATTATCGTCTGGTTTCTGAAATTCCAAATACTATGGTCTGTTTTTTCTTTTTTTTCTCTTTTTGTGTTTTCTTTTCTTTTTACTTTTTTCTTGTTTTTTCTTTCTTTTCTATTTTCTTTTTCTCTCCTTTTTTTCTTTTTTTACTCTTTCCTCTTTCTCTTTATTTTTTCTCTATTTTCTTTTTCTTTTTTAATGAAATTATGAGGCAACCATCTGTCTAGCAATTACGATGTAACTTAAATTTATTTAAAGAAAAGTTATTTGAAACAATTTTATTCAATTAATGTAATCACTAAATGATCCTGTAATTCAATCAAATTTCATAAAATCCAATTAAAAAATGGTAAGGGAGCATTATTTGTATTTTGTTTATTTTTTATTTAATTTTATTTTTTCCAGAGAATTTTCGTTACTTCATACCAAGAAAAAAAAAAATTGTCATTCAATATTTAAATGCTTATATTTTTTCTGTATTCATTAAGCAGTCTGAAAAAAAAAATTCTATGAACAATAGGATGAAAAGAGTGGTACATTTTTTATTCCTCTGCAAATAGTTATTCATCTTGCATTCAAAATCTGTAAAGTTAACTTTTCAAGTTGGACCGAAATAGCATTTAAGCTGACATGCTAAACTTTGATTCTGACTAGCCAGTTTTTAATTCTCATTATACCATTTTATTGGAACCATAATTATGTACTTAGTAGTGTTGGGATGATTGATCGGAATCGGGAATTGAAAAAATCGTAACTTCTAATGAAATCGGTATTGGGATCGAAAAATGTGGGCCTATTTTCCGATGCTAAATACGATTCTTTTTCTTTGTTCTGATTTGTTTGTTTTTGGTTAAAGCTTAATTTTTCATGGCTCATATTAATGATGAAATGATAAATATTTATTGATTTTAAGCTACTAATAAAACTAAAAACTATAGATCAACTTCATAAGTGTATTTCTACGTTTATGAAATTATATGTACATATTTCATTATTTTGGCGATAACTCCCTTTCCAAATGACTACATATTTAGAAATTCAAAAGAATTGGAATCGGGAATTTAGAACCGATTCAGTAATTGTATTGGAATCGGAAAAAATATTGGAATCATCCCATCACTAGTACTTAGCAAAGGATACATGGTAAAAACAAGAAGACAGCTTGGCTAGTCAGAATCAATTGCCACATGTATTGTTATATGGGTGTAAGTTCAAGAATATGACTATTTAATGTTATATATTAATTAGATTATGTGCATATTGATGAAAGGCCCTGTTGGAATAGTATTTTCATAAATAAATGCGCAGATTGAGTGCATGCCAGTGGCATTCACACTAGGCGAGTTGAACCAGATCCTGCAGAAGAGGAAGTGTCGTGACTATTAAATTCACAAACTTGTCCCGAGTCGCACAAATATCCTGATTAGGGGAGAGTATGATGTTGGGTTTTTGCAGTTCTTGCAGGAAAGCATCGACGATGTCCAACATACAGCATTTGGTATTCCAAATGGTCACCCATCTGGTATTAACAGGCTCAAAGTTGCTTAACTTTGGTGATCTAATGAGAACCAGTGTATCAACGTGATTTTGCTGTGTGTTGGTTGAATAGACGTATGTGAACTATTCTTGTTGCTGTAATATCACAATATATTAATTTCATGCACATTAAAAATATATTACCATTTATTATTTTTTTTTTAGGCTTTTATCTAATATATATATATATATATATATATATATATATATATATATATAATGTTACCGTTTTTATGAGGCTCTTTTCTCTTTTTATTTGCTTATATGACGCCCTGTGATAGAAATATGCAAGCTGCACTTGTCTACCTTTTATTTCTCAATTCACTCGCTCCTTTATTTAAGACTGAAAAAGATAATTTAATGGCTGAGTGGTTCCAACTTTGTACAGGTCTGAATGAACATTTCTAAGAGGTAGTGTGGCTGGATGGCTCCGGTTATCTAAATGCTTGTTGAGTGGAGCAAGAAACAGAAACAGAAAAAAAAAAATGATAGCTATTTCATTGGAATGGTATCACTGGATATGATTACTTCGTATTTTTGGAGTTTCTTTCTATTTTTACTTACCTTTTAATCTTTGCCTGTAATTGATTCTTTTAAAGCTAATCTTATTTTGTATAATAAAATTAAAAAAAATAAAAGGTGCAAAAGTAATTCTAATTCATGCATGAAGTAGCTATTAGATTTTATGTATCTAGACAGCTTGCTTTGTTTATCATTTGATTCCAATGAAGTATGGCTGCCTTAGAAAACGGTGATCCACATAAGGTTTTCATTATTGGAATTTATTTCCCTCCGCCCCTTGCTGATAAGGTGTTTCCTTGTCTCCTTAGAACCCATAGGTTAGCTAAAAAGAATTTCAGTCTCTACTCCCTTAGGAGTCATAAGCCAGCCTGTAAAAACTCTGTAACAGAGCGCGTATGCAAATGCTGAGCTGTTTTTTTTCCTACTTTTTTATAGTGGTTGCAGATAGATGAGTATTTTTCGTGTGCAAAGAAAAAGACTATAAGAAGAGCGTGTGCACAGACTGACAATCATGTTCAAGAGCATATTCAAAACGACATTCGAGAGGTCTGAGAAAAGGAGCATAATCACGTTTTTTTTTTGTTTTTTCGGAAAGTACCGGAAATAAATGTTGTTCAAAAAAAAAAAAAAAAGTCGAATTATTGTTCCTTGCAACACACTTTACTACAATGTGTTAAGTGTATGTGAGTAAACGTGTGTAACATTCCGACCTTTGCACATTGTGGTCCAGCCTCTTTTCAAACTCAGCAGGACATTAGCTAAACTTATGTAGCAAAGTCTTTGACAAGTCACTGAAAGCCGTTCGACTCCTCTTTCGTCGTTACTGTCCTGAACTGGTTGACTAATTCTTGACAGAGCAGTTAGAAGTTAACTATCATCCATCTTCGAATTCCTGCTTGCATTGCAACAAAAGTCCATACCGAAAAGCCTTTATGAAAAGAATCGAGGGACGCACACTTGCAACCTGTTACCCAAACTCTTCATCCAGATAAGTTCTTGCTCTTGCTTAAAGTGTGAGCAATTTAACTTTTGCTCATTCAAAAAAATATTTTTAGAATAAGCTAAAAAAAAAAAAAAAAAAAACTTTTTTGTGATTAAATTTCATGAATGCAGGGGAAAAAACAACCAGAAAATAAAATGCAAATAACATGAAACGGTTTTGAATATTTTAAATGTTTAAATTTGATCCAAGTAGATTTGACTGTATTCCTGAACAGAGGAACGGAGTCGCTTTGGAGCTATGAAAACTTCTGAATCTTACATCTGCAGACTCTTCACCTTAAAAGTGAGATGTTCACGAAAAATATTTGGACATATAATTTTGGTTTATTTTTTCATTGACTCTAATTTACAAAAAAAAAAAAAAACTCCGACTGCTGCCAAAATTACTGGATCTGTGAAGAATTCAACGGATCAAATTCAAATATATTTTTCAAAGGTGTGTTTACCCCAAAGAATTTTATTTTCAAATCGCGCGTTCTATAACGTCCACCTGTCAATTTATTTTTGAAATATGACCCCCTCCCCACTTCCTTTTACCATTGACAAACATTTCTTAATTTATCAATGTAGAATTACCTCTAAAATCTTGACATTAAATTTTAACTTTATCTAAATACTACCGAGTAGTAGGTGTGTGTGAAAAAAACCCGAAATGTGAAAAAAAAACAAAAAAAAAACAGGTGCCCATAAAAAAAAAAAAAACGAAGCCTTGACGACGCGCAGTTGGAAAATAGTAAAGTGTGAAAAAAAAACAGGTGCGCGTTTTTGATTGACGTGACGGCGATAGCTATTCAGCAGTTAGCATTTTGTGCGGGACAGTTTTTAATGAGGTCAATAAATCGGTTTGTTTCTTTTTAAAAACCCACTCCCTGTTTATTAGAGGGAGCGTCTCGTAATGAAAGCTACCGTCTAACCCGACATTGACCAAACGTTACTTAGCTCTCTAGAGACCACTGGCTTTCGGGGGGGGGGCAGTGATTAGTCGAGTTTTCGCTTTTTTTTATACTGAAAACCCGAATGTAACGCGGGGGAAATGTGGAATAATTAACGTTTGAAAGTCAATAAAATTAAATAGACAGGCGAGCTCCGTGGTTAACTGTGAGATATTACAATTTATAGATGATATAAAAAGTTTTAAGAATTTGTGAACCGAGCAAGCGCTTCTCTGAAAGAAGTACATACATACATTTTCGCTTTTATATATATAGATTCTTCCAGTCAATAAAACTGAAGATACTTTTCGAAATGTATTTATTTAAAATTGTACCGTTTTAATTGAAGGGACGGCAGAATTGATTTTGGAACAATTCATTTTAAAATGAATGAAAGTTATCGTTTAACTTTGGTCATTAACCTGATGTGACTAATCATTATCTTTGCTGATCAAATGATTTTATTTTTATTAAATCTGTGTAAAAGGTGATAACATACATAAACTATCTATTTTTTTTTCAGTGTTAATAACTCGCAAATGTATTCATTTATGAATAAAACACGTATTAGCATATAGGGTACTTCTTCGTTATAAGAACGAAAATTAAAATAATGAACTTCATGTAAAACCAATGGTATCTACTTAATTGCTAGGTTGAATTTAGTAACGCATCCAAAAATTATGAAAAACGATAACATCGAATATTATTGTACTTGTGCATGCATTTCAGCCACCATGCTGAAATAATAACGTTATTTTGAAAGCCATTCTTAACATGGGGAGGGTAACTATTCCGTGCTTCCACCTGATAATTTAAAAAAAAAAAGATAGCGTGAATTTAACCTGAAAAACTATTTAAAAATAGAACAGTGGAAAATAAGTTTTCAAAAAATTTTTTAAATTTATACATAAACAGCATGAAGTCAGGGGAAGTAACTGATGTTCATCTTGTTATAATTAATGGCGGATATCATAGTCATGGATTCGTACATGTTGTTATGTAATAATGCAGTAATATTCAATTAATTGTGCCATGGCAATTAGATAACATTGCTTTTACTTGAAATTGACATAAAATTAAGTAGATAATATTTACGACTTTTGGTTTTCGCTCTAATAACAAAGCTTTGCATATTGTTGCACGGCACAATCGCGTTGACACACCGGTTCTCACCAGATCACTGAAGTTGAGCAATGTTAAACCTGGCCAGTACCAGATGGGTGACTATTTGGCAAGGCAAGGTGCTGTATGTACCTTCTGGGAAAGTTGGGCGTAGGGCCAGCACCCTCACCCCGAAAAAAGAATTCCTTGCTACAAAAGCATCTACAAAAGTTGTGGATGACCTATAGTCCCCACAGGGGCTCAAGGCTATGGATGGGGTGGATTGAAGCGGCAACAAAAAATAGAAGTGTAGTATCATAACAAATCCCTTTCGATTGAATGCTTCCAGTTCATTTTCAGTCGACCTCTTTGTCCATTGTACAGCACAATGATGTTGACATACTGGTTCTCGCCAGATCACCGAAGTTAAGCAATGTTGAGCCTGGCCTGTACCAGATGGGCGACCATTTGGCAAGGCTAGGCGCTGTATGTACCTTCTAGGAAGGTTCCGTGTGGGGCCAGCACCCCCACCCCGAAAAAAGAACTCGCTACAAAAGCATCTAAAAAAGTTGTGGTGAGCCTATGCCCCTCCAGGGGCTCAAGGCTATGGTATGGTGGTTTGGATTGTATATTGTTATACAATATATCCTGAAAACTGTTATATGCTTTCTTAATACCCGACCAGAGTAAACACTCAAATAAAAAAAGAATCTTGCTCTGCTGGAAACAGAGTTAGATTGGAATCAAGAAATGATAAAGCTGCCTTAGCTAAGTCAACCTTAGAGACGACTCTTAACGAAAACTTTAAATTACACATGCATGAAAACTCAAATGATACCTTCTCACATTAAATAATGGCAAAACACAAAATAATTTCAACAGAGTTCAGAAGAACCAAAAAAAATCATTTTACTAAGATTGCACCAAGCCGAAGTATAATTGATGTGCAAAGTGTAGTATCTGTTTTGATACTACACTTCAATTTTTTTTTGTCCCTCCCCATCCTGACAAAGGAGGGACTCAATAACCACGCTTTGGATTTTTTTTTTTTTGAAATTTTGCACAAACATTAGTCATGGTGAAAGTAAATTTTTGCTGCAACGGATTTTCTGGGATAGCCTTGGTTGCTCCCCTAAGGTCATTATAAGGGTAAAATTGCCCCGAAATCGTTCATCGATCTGTCTGTTCGCGCTTTTCTCAACGATTGGACTATTTTTTAAAATTTTGCACAAGCATTAGTTATAGTGAAAGTAATTTTTTTTTTATTCAGAACTTTTTAAATCCAATTTTTAATGTCACAAACATAACTTGGCTCACTGCAGTCAACACTCTCAACATCATGATCAACATGCCCAATGTCAAAGTCATCATTTTCTTCAATGACAGACTCACAGCATTCGGTCCTGCATATTCCATCTGCACGTGACAAGTTTTCCTTTTGTCGGTTCATCACAATCATAACATAAATGCTTCTTGCAGCCTTCTGCATATCATGGCAATGTGCACCGAGGAAAACAATCAGTCTTTTTGCATAACATGCATCGCACAAGGTATGTTTCACCTTCCTTGACATAGCAGTCCTCTTCTATATCTTGGTCACTCTCAAAATTTTCTTTCCAGACTTATTCACTCGTGGAGGGGGACCCCACATGCTCAATTTTTTGTTTTTTTCATGCAGTAAAGAAGAAATCCTTTTCTAATGAGACAGTTTTAGTACCCTCTTTTATAGTGTTGGATTTACTCCACATTAAAAATCGACCTTTTGCATGTAAATCAGCCACTGAGACGGCAAGTATAGAAGAACACACTCTCAAGACTCTGCCTAAGTGTACCTGCGGAATTTTACTTACAGTCTAAATAAACAGACAAGCTTTATGGTAGCTTATGTGCTGTATCCAAAAAACATTCCTTAACGCAGGAAACCTAGCAGAACATTTTTGTACAATAAAAACCAGTAATATCATTAGCTTGCCAAAGAAAGCATGTTTCTATATGATAAACTAACGGGGATACCCAGTGTTGCCCGGGTGTGGAGAAATGGTGGAGTAATGAACCCCGGTAGGCAGCCTGGGTGGGAAAAGGTGTCTGGGGGGGGGGAAAAAATGGTGTGGTAGATAGGTAGGGGGTAAATCAAAACAACAGTAGGCAGCCCAGGTGGAGAGAGGTGTTAAAAAAAAAAAAAAGAATAGGTAATAGACAGGCAGGTTTGAACCCGTAATGCGGAGGAGAAAAGGAAGATGAAAAAAAAAAACCTAACGTCTTAGCTTGTGAAAATGTTTATGAAAAAAAGCGATCCTTCCGTGTGAAACCGGCTGAGTTGAGGGTGAAGGAATTAATGTTTTGGGCCAATTTTTGGATATTTGTCGGCCAAGAGCTTTCAAATGATACCAATTTTGTCAATGTTGATTGTGTGTGTCCAGTTTTAGCAAGACATTCAAACACACACACACACACACACACACACACACACACACACACTGACAGGTGAGATTTATATAATAAACTAGTGAGGCTGCCTGTGTGTGTGTGTGTGTGTGTAGGGAGAAAAAATGAGACCAGAGATTTCTAGTGGTGGTTATTTGGCTTCCACTGAAGAAGGATGTTTCTAGAGAGAATTAAATTTTCAAATGATTCCCCATGAAACGTATATCCTGGACAGAGGAGGTGATTTTAACGACATAAGCGTTTTCTTTTCCAGGAAGGTATTGCTGTCATATATATGGCACCTGGTATTTTCAAATTGTCACCCATTTAGTAACGACCAGGCTCAACATTGCTTAACTTTAGTCCTCTAATGAAAATAGGTGTGTCAATATTATTATCTCTATTATATAAAAGGAACTGTGTGCGGGACTTTGTTCTCTATGTACTCATAAACGGCTGGGCCGGTTTGTATGAAATTTCAAATGAACATACTTTATATACCTGCAGTGTTAAGTTTTGTATTGGAATGTCTTCAATAATTATCAATAATCGGGATAATCTGATGAAAGGAACAGGCGATTTTGACCAAAGTTAACACCTTACACAGCCTAACATCACAAGGGCATTTGAGAAGATTTATTACCACACAACTGAAAGGCCCAACATATAAAATGAACATTAGGTTCTTTGATAGGGTCGCGTTCAAAATAAATGTTTCTGTTTGAAGCACAATTGCACCATAATACTTGATTTCTTTTTCATTTTAAACTTAAATTCAAACCATTTTCACTGCACAAGCAGTAAGACCAGGCATATAAAATCAACGGTAGGTTCTTTGATATGAAAGGGGCGTGTTCGAAATGAATGTTTCTGTTTAGAGCACAATTGAACCATGATACTTGACTTCTGCATTTTAAACTTTAATTCAAGCCATTATATATATAAAAACATAATTTTATAAAATCAACACTAGGTTCTCTACAGTGCAATGTAAACTACAATGTATTGTGGACAAGTCATTGTGAGAGGCATGTGAAGCTTCCTCCTGATGCACCGTGATGAGTCCTCAACTAGAGCAGCCAATCAATCCATTTGATTGAAAAATGGGCGATTTCACTGATTTTAATGGCAATAAAAAATATGGGAGTGTGAAACATTCGTTGATCAACATTCAATCTCGGGCAACGTTGGGTCTCTCTGCTAGTGGCATATATAGCTGAAACTCTCTGGCTTCAACTGAATTTAATTTAAATGTTCAAACCTATCTCTTGACATATCTCCAACTTATTTACTTTTCATAGCTGACCCTAAGATCATGGGTTGTCAATCATTTTCAATTGTATCTGGATAACTATCTCTACACTTTAAATTGAAAACTATATTTCTCTCAAAGAATATGCAACCCTTTTATGCTGGAGATTAGGTTTTGCAAGTGGACAAAGATCTATAATGTTACATGTCCACATTCGGAATCCACACGTATGCAGACAGTCACAAGGAAAACAAAGACAAGTAAAGAATTCAACTCGCTCTTTTTCAGTGAAGCAACAGATATTTACTTATGGATACTTTCCAGAATGATACCTTGTCTCCTTATTTATTTGTGGACTGTTAGTCTCATCTTCATAGTTGTTGTTTCGCGATGTTCCGGTCAGCTATTCTTCTGGCCTTCATCAGGTGGTTAACGGTGACGGGATAGGAATGCTTAATCCGGAAGATAGTGTTTCAATCCTACCAGAGGCCAGAGGAACGGTGAGTTTTATAAACTGTATCCTCAGTAACTACTGCCTTCCATAGTTGTTGTTGTCTCGCTATGTCTTTGCCAACTAATCCCCTGGCCGACTTTGGGTAGGATTGAAACCGCTATCTTCAGGCAGTGCTCACCTGGAACCATAGAGAGATGCTTGAATGTAACCTGAAAAAACTATTTAAAAATAGCGTGGTGGCAAAAGTGCACGAGCATTAAATTGCTTATTTCTAAAATGATTTGGTGAGGAGTATTTTTGTTTGTCTTTCTAAAATTATTTTTATATGTATTAAAAAAAAATATCAAAAATATAACCAAGTTAATAAAAGTCTTGATTTATATAATGCACTTCCATGCAGACAGAATAATAAACATGCCCATCAGATGAGACGGATAACAATAACAAGAATCCAATGTCATGTTATTGACTCAAATGCAACATTCACAATGGCGTCTTATTTTGCAATTTTCCTTTTTAAAATTTATGTGACAAGTGGAATTAAAACGGAATTATCAAACCTGTTATAGCGATAAGAGAGAGAGAGAGAGAACAACTCTCAACCTATATACTCAACGAATTTTTGATTCATAGACTTGAAATTTAATATATAGGGTATTCTGATGCGTGGAAAACTTTTTAATCGGTTTTCATCCAGAAAAAAAAGGACTGCTAACGGGTCAAAATTGGTACGTTGGGGTGGGTGGGTTATCGGATTGTTATGTTTGTCAACTGTTTCATGAATGCACATGCGTGAGTCGTTCATTGATAGTTATGTTAAGAATAAGTAGGTATGAAAACATGTTTTAAAGATCGTGGAAAGCTGGCCTAATGGTTATCGTGCTTAACTCAGTCTTTAGGTTTTGGTTTCGATCTCAGCTGAAGTGTTTTTTTTTTTTTTGGTGTTTTTTTTACTTAAAAGAAGTGAATTGTTTGAAAAAAAAAGCATACTCGCATGCACATGTCTTAGTTTCTTTCCATTTTTTTTTTTTGTTTACTTTGAGTGCAGTATAACAATCAGTAGAGGATTTTCTCTAATAATAATAAATGCGAAATTTGCCTAAATTAAATATCATATTTATGAGAATTTTACGACCGGGTCTACGCCGGGTGGCCTGTTTGTAATTTTATAAAGATATATTTTTATAAAGAAAATACGATGAAAAGGAAAAAAATATCTTCATGCTTAATTCATCTTTTCGCTCTTCCTTATGTTGTATAGCGGAGGGGAGGGTATTGTCTGTAGCGTGTGTGTCGTTCATTACATATCTTTTGTACAAGCGGCGTGTGCGTGATATGTGTGTATATACGTTTCATATACATGTAGGTGCGTGTGCTTTTTTTGTCTACATAAGTGGGTGCACAGTCGTGATTGTCTGTTTGTATTTGTATTTGGCCGTGTTCATAATGTATTATCGGCTAATTTAATGTGTGTGTTCATGTGTGTATAACAAGCAATTTATTCGACACGCCTCAGTTCCTGACTTATTTCTGCGTTGACTCTTCGGGCCTGGAAATGAAGAATAAATGAACAAACTTGTTTCTTTTAATTGAATGACGGGGTTATATTCTTTCTGGGTCTTGGCAATTCTGTATTTTTTCTTTTGTTGGCTGACTTGTCTTTACTCGTCTTTCTTTTACGCATTTTAGCGAAATCTTAACCATTCCGTTCAAACTCCCCCCCCCAAAAAAAAACCCCAAAAAAACAAACAACTGACTTACATGCAAAAGAAAAGATACCTTCCTCTCTTTTTTTCATACTTTCTCTTTCTTTCCACGTTCTCTCTCACACGTACCCGATTGACCTATTCCAGGTGCTATCGTCGACCCCGGCTACAGAGTTTGACATACGTCAGCAACTTAACTCTTGAACTCTTCTTGCACTAACAAACTTTCACTATAAAATCACAATTGTCAACATTCCAGCGTAACCCGGAACAGATTTCATAATCCTTAGATATATAAATAACTACAAAAATATTCGCCCCAGGATGGAGAAAAGTAATTCCCTGAATAATTTTGCATTACTTCTATAATGCTATACTTCATCTTTTTTTATTTTATTTTTTTACATGGGGTCACCACTTATCAAGGCCCGAAGGCCACTCAGGGATAAGGGTTATTGCGTGTACAGTAATCAATGAGATAGTATTGTTGTAATCATTAGTATTGGAGATTTGATAGTGTCTTACTTAAGGGGGCGGTTTGTCAGGAATTTGTTTATGTTGGACTTGAAGACATCCAAGTTGTAGTCAGGTGGGAAACAGGCAAACGGAAGAGAGTTCAACAATCGTGCACTTCTAAGAAAGAAGCTCTGCTCATGGAATCTACGTTTGGATTTAGGCATCTGTTTTGTCCTCGTGTTATTGAAGGTGAATGTTAAAAAAAAATGTTTAAAATTTAAGGAGTTGTAAGAAACTAAGATTTAGATATCTTGTTTAGTTAGTATATGATGACTAAAAAAAAAAAAATTCTGAAAATGTTGGAATAGTTATTGCTTAATATCTCTTATTAAAATACCATATATCCACACAAGTAAAACACCTTTAAAATACTTATTAAAAAAAAAAAAATTATGGGAATATTTGTTTCCCATCGTCTAATATCTAATATTTAAAATTTTCGCCAAAATCAGAGGTATTTGAATTTACATGAAGGGTTTCCACCTCTTTTGTCTAAAGCTATATTAAATATCCAGCAGCTTTGCTATTATGAAATTTTTTTGTTTATTTTTTTATTTTTATTTTTTTTTAAATCAACTATCCAGATTTAATCTATTTGGACTGTTCTATGTAAATAATTAAAAAAAAAAAAAACTCATAAAAGAAAAGTTGGTGCTAGTGTACGAAAAGGATCCAAAACTCTGTCTTCAGAAAATTTGTCATGTGGTGTTAGCTAACCAGTGTCACATCAATTAATGTAGCATTGAATTAAGATGGATATAACAATCATGAGCCAGGGTTAATGAATGTATAACAATGCAAAAACTTTTTTTTAATGATAAAAATATACTTAGAAACGAAATTCCTGTGTTCTCTTTGTCAAAGACAAATGGCTGGGAAACTGTCTAATACGCATTGTTGAAAATACCCTTCACATAAATTTTTAAGAACCTTTTTAGTTTAGTTTATTTCTGTTCGACTTTTAAAATCAATAAAATCACAAAAGATAAAAGTAACCGATTAAAAAACAGAAAAAATTTACCATTAGCATGAAAAAGTTTTCAAAGCAATAATATAAACAAAAAAAAAAAAAAAATGACCATTAGCATGAAAAAGTTTTCAAAACAATAATATAAACAAAAAAAAATTGACCATTAGCATGAAAAAGTTTTCAAAACAATAAGATAAACAAAAAAAAAATTGACCATTAGCATGAAAAAGTTTTCAAAACAATAAGATAAACAAAAAAAAAATTGACCATTAGCATGAAAAAGTTTTCAAAACAATAATATAAACCAAAAAAATTGACCATTAGCATGAAAAAGTTTTCAAAACAATAATATAAACAAAAAAATCTGTTCATATACTGTAGATATAGGAATAAAACTTTCTGACAAAGAGCAAACTTTTAATTTTATCTCAAAAGAAGAGTGTCATCTGCCAAAGATGTATCTTCAATGTTTGTTTTTTAACCCTTACTTTGGCAATTGGAATAATTCTTGACTTCTCCTCGCAGAACACATCTTAATTCTGTTTAAATTCAATCTGAAAAAAAAAAAAAAAAAAAAAAAAAAATTGTATTCTTGGGTCAGTTAAAAAAAAAAAAGAAAAAAGTCAATTCTTATCCAACTTCCAAATTCTGGCTGTTGCAAAAACAACTTGGCTCCAGATTTTGTTGCAAAATGTCATTAAATTAAGAATTTGTCTCCTCACTAAGTCAGATGTGAAACAAGATATTTTAATGTACCTGGCACTTTTTGACACCGCAGGAGATTGGCTAAAATTACATCAGCTTTGTGTCATTCTTCCATAAATGGAGGTGCCGCGTTAAACTGAAGGCCATTAATATCTACGTTGTTACCAATTTTCCAGTTCATACATGTTATAGCATAAAGTAATTAGTAAGGCAGCTTTTGGCTACAAAGTGTAGTATCTGTTCTAATGCTACATTCCACTTGTTCTGTACCTAAGGCAATTATAATTTTTCTCCAAAACCAATGTGCCTCTCCCACCTGTAGTTTCTTTCCTTGGGCTGCTAGACTTTAGAATTCTTCCATGACTGTACTAACCTGCAGAAGTTTAAATGTAATAACAAACATCTCGCTGCTCAACTTCCTACAGTCCCCTATTAGATATGATCCCAATTAGTAGCTCCTTATGTTCCAAGTGGCAACATGCCTTATTGTGAGTAAAAATGAGTAAATATTACTGCATGGAGAAATTTATTCTCACATAGCTTGGAACTCTGGCAGAATGGAAAATTAAACATGACATAGCGAAGCACACTTACCTGGTGATTAATAATAGGTTGTTTCATCTTTTCGATTGCAAAATTATGTTGCGTGATTTTGCTGCTTCTGCTGAGCCTGGTAGTTAAGACTTCGTGTAGAATTGGTAGGGAAAAATTATCTGCAGATTATCATTAGTTCTTGGCTTGTGGTTCATTTTAAACGATTTTCGAATTCAAAAAGCGGATCATTTCAACGAAGTGGTGTTTTACCCAAATGAACATTCTTTGCAGATTAGAAAGACGATATTACCTCAAGAAAAGAACACCTAACTTAGTAGGTTAAATTGTCACAAAGATAACCTAGACAATATTGGGCGTCAAAAGGCCCTCAAGTTATTTAGAAAATTAACGAGTTCATCCTGCTTGAAATCTTTTCCCCGGTCTAAGTTTTCAGTTGAAACATGTCTGTGCTCATGGGTTGAAATTCAAATCAACCAATGAGAAAGGCTGTAATTGAAAACAATGTGTTAAACCAATCAACCAATGAAGTGACACGATTCAAGTCGTGTAATCTCTTACATGGACAGCTGAGAATGTGTGGGTCACAATCATTGGAGAAATTGTTACTGAGCTCTAAGGTCCGCAAGTGGTTGTTTTTGATAGTGAAATCTTGATTAGTTAACCATCTCCTTGCGGTCACGTTCAGGGCCCCTGTTTATGGGGATATGCTGCAGGCCATGGAAAAATTTGTTGGATCCTACCCAGGTAGATACAGAGATTTTATTCAAGCTAAAAGACCAGCATCAATCATTAACAGTTAATTGTAGTATTAGCTTTTATTTTCTCAAATAATATAATCATAAAATTTATAAGTTGGAAACAAGTTTTGTAGAGGAAACTGGACTTGAATTTTGTTTCGTATTTACAGAAAATTAATATGCTGCTACATGTATCTCAAATCAAGCATCAGCAGCAGTTAACTTGAAGTATTAGTATTGTTTGAAAACAAGACTACAATTGTTTATTTTTTCATGGAAATCGTTCGAGACAAGGCATGAAGCCGCTTGATGTAAGGAGCTAACAAGAACGAAACCTGATTATTAGAAAGACAGTAGATGCCTTAGTTTTGGAAAGACCAAGGCTGTAGGCAGAATGAAAACAGTGAGCAAAAAGAGTTCCACGACTTTGCAGTACTTGGAAAGAAACTACTGGAATAGGAAGCTGTATTACAATGAAGTATTAAAACAGCGAATTGGTGGAGACCCCTAGATCAACGTGTGAAACGAGCTGAAACAAAGGAAGCAGGCAATAAGTCAGACAAGTCTGAGGAACACATGCTATAATAGTATTTGTAGAAAAGATTGAGATTAGCAACAATACGTCTGTGAGAGAGAGAGAGAGAGAGAGATTGCAGTGAAGAAGAAAATGTGGGGGCAATCAAATCAGAGATACTATTATTATTATTATTCAAATTAAATTGGAAAGCAATAAAACAAGGCCGATAGCCATTAGTCGCATGCTCTCATGTAATGAATGAATGCGTGAATGTAGGATTGACATGAAATTCTTAAAGATAAACTAAAATGACCGAAAAATGGGCTAAAATGACTTAAATAAATAAAAAGTAAATGACTTAGAATGACTTTAATGAACTTAAGGATGAATTGAATGACCTTAAGAATGACTTGAATGCTTAAAAAAATAACTGGAATCCTTCAAAAACAACTTGACTGATCTGGAGAATGACTTGAATAACTTTAAGACTGACTGACTATAAAGTGGGTGATCATTTTACATTAAATTAATATAGAAAAGTGATCCCCCACTTTATATCACAGTTACAAACGTAAGTACAGCACGTAGTAAGAAAAGCAACCGAGCAAATTAGGCACAAGGCCGATTTTTAATGTGAGGAGTGAAGGGGAAATGGGGACCAACTCCCCGAGGAGTAGGGGAGCTGGATAGTGACAATTGGTATGAAGGGTTGTCCCTACGTTGACCAAGGTCTTATATGTGGGATTGCCCTCACATATGGTCTTTGCTTGCAGTATCTGCCGGAACAGATACTACACTTTGATCTTGGCCAAAAGGTAAAAAAAAAACTTAAAAAGCTAAGAACAGCATCTATTAACAGACCTTTGATCTTAACCAAAAAGGCCAAGCACAAAAGTGTTACAGACAGACAGACAGACCGACGGAGTGACTTATAGAATCGCTTGCATGCGACTAAAAATATATGTTGCCATTTTTAATGGCATGGACACGCTTGTGCCTTAATCCAATGCAGATGTTATTCTTTGGTCTAGCTTAATTCTAATAGAATGTTATGAAAGCCTTTATCATATTTCTATGTGTATTTTGTATGTGGGAGTAGTTCTTATTGAAACAAGGCATTATCTCTATTGGACGTTCATAACAAATCCATTTTTTGGGGGCGGGGGCTATAGAGAAAACAATTTTCTTATTTTTTTATTGCTAGAATTAGAATATGGTTCTTAGAGAAGTAAGTCATCAGATGACTTTAATTCCAAATGTCGTTTAGATCTCCACTTTTAGAGACTGGCTTCATTGTGTGATTTCCTGGAAATCAAAAGTTGAGGTTTCCCAACCGTTTTGTTCTATTTACCCCCTGGGAACGTTCTATTTACCCCCTGGGAACGTTTTGATAGCAAAATTTAGACCACACCCTTTTTCCTTCATCAAATTGTGTTTAGCCTATTTTGCTAGGAATGTGGGGCATAATTAGCCTAATGGATACCATCAAAGCCTATAGAATTTGCCAAGTTATTTAATAAAATAAAAATAATTTCACATAACTTAGATGTTAAGGTAACGCCTTATGTAGCCTAATATCACAAGTGCCTTTGAGAAGTTTTATTACCACACAAGCAGAAAGGCCTGGCATATAAAATCAACAGTAGGTCCTTTGATATGACAAGGGTGCATTCAAAATGAATGTTTCTATTTAGAGCACAATGTTGTTTGACTTTTGCATTTTAAACTTTAATTCAAGCCATTATATAAAAATAATTTTATAAAATAGTAAGTTCTCTACAGCGCAATGTAAACTACAATATATTGTGAAAGGCATGTGAAGCTTCCTCTTGGTTCATTGCGGTGGGTCCTGAGCTAGAGCAGGCAATTAATCGATTTTGATTGATTTTGATGACAATAAAATATTGAAAGGTGGAACATTCGTTGATCCTCATTAAATCCCAGGTAACGTCGGGTTCATCTGCTAGTTTTAGATGAAATAACAATCTCTTCGCACATGTCAATATGTTGATTTTTTTTTATTTTTTTATTTCAAAAATTTTTTTTTTGAAATTTTTTTTTCTAAGTAAAATTTTTTAATTTTATTTATTCACTTTTTCAAATTTTTTTTTTAATTTAAAAATTTTTTTTTTTTTTTTTATCCATATAGACATTTGTTTAAAATTAGATATGTTTATATATTTGTACGGGCAAGATTAATTCCTAAACTAACCAGTCATCATCTTAAGAAGCTGAAGATTTCTATTGTTTTTCTCATCATAATTCTTTTTAAAAAGACATCGGGGATTATGGGAAAGACCATCTGAAAGTTACCAACAGTGAAAGGGAGTTAAGTGAAATTAATTGGATTCGAACTTGGGCACCCATCACTCAGTGTTATTAACTACTTGACCACCATCACCTCCTCCTAAACTAATTAACCAAACATTACAAATTTTGAAACGAACCTGCTAGGCATAAGGTATCCAAATGTGGGCTGTATTTAGCTTAGTTTTATGCAAAGAGAGCGGGTGGTAAAAATGGGTTGGAAGCTATTCAAGTAAATTTAGATATCCCCAATTTTTGTGAAATTTTAATCATGAGTATTAGACATGACTTGATAAATATTCTCCAAATTATTTCTTTAGATTATTTTAAAGTGTACTTGGCGCGGGGGGGGGGGGGATAATATGGGCTTTCATTTCAGTTCCAATATTTCAAATTTAAATTAAATTTGATCCCTAGTCATTAGTAGGGCTATGACAAGAGCATATTCTTTTCATTATTTTTACTCTCGAGTATATATCAGTTAACATCTTATGTTTTTATATAGAGTGATGTGGTTCTTGATTAACTGTCCGATATATACTCGAGTCAAAACAATAAGAATATTCTATTTTCATAGCCCTAGTCATTAGACACCAATTAAGCAAGATTCCCTGGATTAAATAGTTTCTTAAAGCCGCTTAAGCTTTAAATTTGAAAAAAATTATAGGATTAAAATCATGTGATGGATTTTGAACAAAATTAGAGTTGGGTTTCTAGGTATAAGTTTTAGTATTGACTTCATTTGGCAATATGGGCTTTCGTAGGTTGAATGCCTAGCGATGCTGACGTCACGTGTTAATTTAAAATTGTAGAATGTGGATATAAGAATGAAATACGTTTTAATAGTTTTTGATGCAAAAAAAAAAAGGATTTTCTTTTTGAAAATTTTTATTTTTTGCGTTTAACTATTAAAACGCATTTCGTTTCTATATCCGCATTTTACAATTTTAAATTAACACGTGATCTTAGCATCGGTCGGCCATATTGCCTATTCAACCTACGAAAGCTCATATTGCCAAATAAAGTTATGATACTAAAACTTATATCTATATCTGGAGATCCATTGTGGTGACCAGGAGGAAGCTCCACATGCCTCCCTGCAATGACTTCGTCCACAATACATTGTAGTCTACATTGCACTGTTGAGAAACTACTGTGGATTTTATAAAATTATTTTTTATATATAACTAGTCTGGGTACCCGGGTGTTTGGAGGTGTGTGTTGAGTAGTAGGCAGGCAGGCTCGAACCTGTGACGCGAAGGTGGAAAAGAAAGTGAAAGAAAAACTGACGTCTTACCCCTACTCCATGACACGACTGGAAGTTCGGAACGTTGGAATTAGTAAAGTCATTCCAACCAATACGATAACTTGCAAAAATGGCGATGCAAAAAAACAAAAAACAAAAAACGAACTACCTTGTAGAAAAGTGCCCAGTTGAGGATGAAGGAATTAATATTTTTGGCCAATTTTTTGAGATTTGTCGTCCGAAGAGTCGAACTCCAAAATGATACCGATCTTGTGAAAATCCCTCGCCTCTGTCGAAAGTTTTAGGCATGCATACATACATACACACATACATTTAAACAGACAAGTGTGATTTATATTATAGATGGCTTCAATTAAAGTTTAAAATGAAGGTCAAGTATCACGCTTCAGTTGTGCTCTAAACAGATATATTCATTTCGAATGCACCCTTGTCATATCAAAGAACTTACTGTTGATTTTTATATGCCTGACCTTATTGCTTGTACGGTAATAATAAAGCTTCTCAAATACACTCGTGATGTTAGGCTGTGTAAGTGTTAACTTTGATCAAAATCGTCTTTTCCTTCTTTCATCAGATTTTTTCAATTATTGATACTTGAAAACATTCCAATACAAAACCTATCTAAAAACGCTGCCAGGCATATCAAGCACTCATGTGCAATTTAATAAAAATCAGCCCAGTCGTTTTAAAATCCATAGGAAACGAACTCGCACAAAGCTCCTTTTAGATAATAGCATATATATATATAGCAGTAATCTATGGACATGCATGTTTCGGGACCCTACCCCCTCTTCAGCGTAGCTTGATTGTATCTAGGAATCGAACCCCGGACCTTATGTATTTCAGTCCGACGCGTAATCCATTACACTACGATGCCATAGATAATTTTACTGTTTATTTTTATCGCTTGTAAACGTATGTTTGTTTTTGTTGTTGCTGATTTTTTTTTTTTTTTTTTTTTTTTTAACGATAATAACGTAGCGTCTTCACCTTGAAGATGGAGTTTCTTAGGAAATCGCCCATATTTGTATTTGGACGTAAACAAATATTTTTATTTATTTATTCATTATATTTAAAACGGTAATCTACGGACATGCATGTTTCAGACCCCCCCCCCCATCTCTCTATCTCTCTATCTATCTATCTATCTATATATATATATATATATATATATATATATATAGTGAATAAATGACAAAAGATTATATTCCGAAGTTTATAATGTTGACCATCTTATAATTTACTCCTTTAATTCAGTTGACATTTACAATTCTTGACAGTATCTGTTTCGTAGCAAAATTCAAAATGGCGCAATGGAAACATATAAGGCATTTACAGCTTCTCTTCCAATTTTCGGATTCTAATCATGTCAAATAACACTTTATCTTCTTTTAACGGGTTGATTGTTGCTATTTCTTCTGATGAGTTAAGAGTAAAATAGATTCACTGATTGATATAATAATTGATTGATTTTGCGCTACGAAACAGATACTGCCAAGAATTGTAGATGTCAACTGAATTAAAGGAATAAATTATAAGATGGTAAAACATCATAAACTTTGGAATATAGACTTTTGTCATTTATTCTCTATATTGGGCTTCTTAAATAAGGATTGGTATATATTATAAGAAAATATATTTCCACAGAAATTATATATATATATATATATATATATATATATATATACTTGTTTATTGTTATATAAACATGCTCACATCCCGCTGCTACAAATAGCCACTTGTTTCAATCAAACAACAGATATCATCAGGCAGCGACTTGACTATTCAAAAGTTCAATGAATAATCTTCATATTCATTGAACTTTTGAATAGTCAAGTCGCTGCCTGATGATATCTGTTGTTTGATTGAAACAAGTGGCTATTTGTAGCAGCGGGATGTGAGCATGTTTATATAACAATAAACAAGTATTATCAGCTCTTTTTATTGAGCACTATCTAACAACCTCGTTGAATTCATTAGTCCATTACTTTTGAATATAAAAAAACCCGAGTATATATATATATAATCAATGATAAGGAACTTTCATGGTTATTATGTGTATTGAATTTAGGTGAAGTAGAGTGACAGTTATTAGTGCAGAAAATGGAGTTGCTGAAGTGAGTTAGGATTTTTGTCTGCTTAGATAGTTTACGTTCCCTTTGCATCAATACCCTTGGCAAGGGTATGAATCCACTTGGAAACTTCCCTCCCACGCCTTCCTGCAGCCCTGGGTAAACAGCTGGACAACAGTTGGAGACTCTTTTCATCATGCAAAGCGTTCTAGCAAGGAAAATGGTTACTCAGATAGAAAAAATAACGTCATGGTTTAGCAATCGTAATAGCAGGAGGCTTTAACTGAACACGGTTGAGAAATGGGGTTGATTGGGCATCCAGCCAGCATCCGGAAAAATGTTTTTAGAGGATCAGAAAGTGGCAGCAGGGGGAAGACATTTTGGGGTCAAGATCAATGATTCCGTTTGGGGCGGATTTTAAAATGCTTTAAAATGTATTATAGTTCAGAACCGTTTTTTTTTTTTTTTTTTTTTTTTTTTGTTTGTTTGTAATATAAAGTAGACCAGTCTCTTAATGCATATGTAAATGCTGGATAGCCTGATTCTCATGCATGGTCAATATTTAATTCTGTTTAATGATAAATAATTGGTGGATATTGGAACATGTTCTTTAATGAAATTGTATTTCCAAACAAAGAAAACTCTAAGACTAATTTTGAAAAGGGGAGATTTTATTCCCAAAATGGTTATAATTTAACTTTTCGAAAGATTTTCTTATATATATAAAAAAAAAAAAAAAATCATTGTTGATAAAAATATACGTACTAAGTAAGACGAGTAAATAGCTTAACACACTATAATACTTGGCCTTCAGGACAAGATCAAAGTGTAGTATCTATTCTTCAGATGCTGCACTTCAATTTCTTGTTCTCTGTCAGTGGAAGAGAAATCCTTCACGACTGAGACAATTTTTATTTTTGTTCCTTTTCTCCACGTTAAAAAAGGACCCTGGTGTCTAACTCTGTCCCGTGGGGAGGCATTGTAAATAGGAACACACTATAATAGTGTTATGTTTTTTTAGGTGGTGGACTTCAAATTAAAATAGATCACAAAGAATGATATTTCAATATAATTCAAACACGTTAGTGTTCGAATATATAGTTAAGTGGCAGTTTTAGTCATTTAGAACTGCGTTAAAGCTTTACTGCTCACTCATTTTTCGATCAAATTTCAAACAATTATTACAGTTTATAGATCACCTTCTCAGCTATATTGTGAAAGAAAATTTTTTCAATTTTCGTTCAGTAAAACAAAAGTTATGATGAATTTACTGGTGTTAAAAATCGTAAAAATATGTAAGGAGGTGAGCAACGCTTTTTATGACTGGTTTCCATAGCAACCACGTCGCTTCAGCGACTAGTGTTACTACTAAGTCGAAAAGAGAAGTAACAAGTGAAATAAAGGGAATAAAAGCATGAAAGGGAGATAATTGGGGGGATTTTATTGAAAGCAGACGAGTGCCGTACATTGTTATTACATGTGTTTTTGGGGGCAAAAAAAAAAAAAAAAAAGACTGAAATTAAACAAAGCACAAGTGAATTTATTGGAAGCCTGGAAAATCATGGATTATTATAGAAAAATGCGAGCCTGAAGAGTAATTTGCTTAAGCTTAAACATGGAAAAGTAAAGGACAAGATATTCTAGTAAAAAATATAATAAATTTATAACTTCAAATATTGCAGCATTAAGAATATTTTTTAAATTAAATTTATACCATTATATAATCAATTCTTAATGCTGCAATATTTTAAGTTAGAAATTTGATATTTTTTACAAGAATATCTTGTCCTTTACTTTTCCAGTTTTAACAACTAGTTCTTTACTTTTCCATGTTCAAGCTTAACCAGATTATCTTTCATGCTCGTATTTTTCTATTGTAATCCATAATATTTTATTCCAAAGATTAATTTTTGGTGGTTATAATTTAAATATAATTTCGAGCATATGGCGTAACCTAGAGGTTCAATTTTCACGAACTCTATGCATTAAATTAGGCTGTATTTAAGTAATAGTGCGTCAATATTGTCTTCTAAGTGGTCTATTGTATCTGGTTAATCGGCGTGGACATAGACTTTTACCTATTTACAAAAGAAAATAATTTAATAGGGTTAAGTCACATGATTTGGGTGGCCAGTTGACAGGTCCATCTGAAATTATTCGTTCATCAAATGTTTCAAGAAAATATTCCAAATGAATTTACACAATTTTCAAAAGCTGCCCAAGTGTCAGTCTCTTCAGGATGGATTGCCAAACCAAGCTGAATTCAAAATAACCGATAGTTGCCAAATCTGCAATTTAAAAAAATAAAAATAAATAGTTGTCAATTTAAAAATGTATGTATGTATGTCTGTACATATAGTGTGCCCACAAAGTCTGGCTACATAACGTAGTCAGACTCTGTGGACGCCCTGTATATACACACATCAGAAATGCAAGGGTCGTTCCAACAGTAAAGTCTACCGAAGACAGGCGGTTTACCATTAAAACGAGCAACCGTTTGTGCTCTGGAATTTATTTTTTCTACATAATCACCACTATTCTCGGTGCACTTTTTCCAGAAATTCAATGTCGCATTTCTGCTTCTGATACATGTCCATGACAGGCGCTGCTTTCTTAGTGTCTCACATCATCAATATCTGCAACAGAAAGATGAAACTTTTAGGTCGTGGGTGCATAAGTTCAGTTATCATAAAAATGCGATTTGCAATCTGTTTTGATCCATTTTAGGTAGAATAAAAAAAGGGGCGGGGGGGGGGCATTACTTTTGGAATACCTCTCATATACAAATATGATAAATGAACGAAATGTATAAAATTTCACTTCCATGCTCTGGTGAAAAGGATGCTAGTTTTAAAACCCCATTTCTAAACAAACACTTCTAAAAATTACAGAAGTAGGTTTGCATCTCTAAAAAAAAATATGGCTTCCTGTTGGCTAACTGGAAGAGGGTAGGGAACATCATTAAATAAAAGTGGAGCGGGGGGGGGGGCTGATAGTAATGTACCCTAGCTAAATTAATTAATGTGAGAAATAAAATAAATCTGCACTAATCTTAGTAGGATCGTGGATGGGGTCACGTTTGATTTAGTAGACCAAAAATCTCTCTGCTTGATAGAAATTAGTCTATGTAATAAATTTCTCTTGGTACATCTGTCCATTCAAGGAGCAAGGCCTAGAGGGTGCATACAAATTCAGGAAGTGCCTCGCTGAGAACACACAAAGGAATTGCGGTTTCACATGCGTAGAAACCACAATATATAGCAGTTTTTTTTTTACAAGGGAATCACAACTTATCAAGATCCAGAAGCCACTCGAGGATAAGGGTTAAAGAGTGTACAGTGGTCAAAAGGACAATATCATAGTAATCGTTAGAAGTGTAAATTTGGTAAATTTGATTACTTAAGGGGAACGGCGCATCAAGAACTTGTTTACATTGGACTTGAAGACATTATTCAAAGATATTTGGTTAAATAATACAAATTACGACTGCATATTTTAGGTTTGATTTTCTGCAGTTGTCTAGGTCTTTTAATTTCAGGAGGAAGTTGAAAGAGTAAACATGTCATAATGGCTGTGGACCCTAGTACTATCGGTTCGCTTTGGAACAATCATTAGGATTGAGTATCAAGTTTAAAACCGTAAGCTTTTGAATATATTCCAAGATATTATAATGGTTCCAGAGCAAACTCCAACAGCCATTATGGCAAGTTCATGAGTCAGTTTTGGTCTGAAATTCTAACTCTTGTTAGACAACACAAACAAAAAAAAAAAAAAAACAGAAAATATAGGCATAATTTACCTTCATTATTTATATTGTTGTTCCTTGTATGTATATGCTTGTTCCTTTCTTAGTTAGTCTGTACATTATTCTTTTGAAAAAGGCCAAATCCAAACTTTTTAAGGCTAATCTGCTTCAAAAAAGGCCAAATTCGCGAAATTTGACTTTAAGAAGACTAATCTAGCAACGACGGACAAGAATATGAGAGTGACCTCCCTTTGTAGTCTCGTTTTTGAATATAATAATATATGATAATTGTTGTAATGGTGTGAGAATGGAACTCGTAATTTCAACGTGCAGCAGTTCTGCACCAAAGAAAAAAGCCAGCAAAACGTTATGTAAACAGCAAAAAAGGAACATTAAAAAAAAAAAAAAAAAAAAAAGGCATAAAAACATTTCCAGCGAAGAGATGCTAGACTGAAGGAGTAAATTAAATGTCTCTTATAATGCGATTTTATTTGCATTGAACTATGTAGCACAATATTATTTTCTTGGTATTTATTATTAATTAATTTCTCATTTAGGCCAGTTCTATATTTAAAATACAATGGACATACTCTTCATAGAAATATGAATAAACTAATATTTGCCGAATGTTATTTGTTTTTCTGTCAAAAATACTAATTTTTTTGCGCTGCCCAGAAAAATATCAGCTTCTCAAAACATATTTGCTGATTAAATATATTTCTCAATCCGTGGAATTTCCACAAGTCTTTTTAGCATAAATAAACTTAAATAAATTGTTTATAGAAGGATCATATTTTCATTTATTTAGCGTGTTTTATTTGTTTGTTTTTTTTGTATTATAGATTACTAGCGGGACGCCCGGTGTTGCCTGGTCATACAATACACTTGAACATGATATTTTACTTTATACAGATTGCGTATATATTATTATAGAATCAATCCTCTATTGATTATTATATACTAGCAGGACCTGTTAACCAGTGTTGCCCGGTCGTACAATACACTTGAACATGATATTTTAATTTATACAGATTGCGTATGTATTATAGAATCAATCCTCTATTGATTATTATATATTACGAGGAATAATTTTCCCAGTGGATTAATTTGCAAAAAATCTTTTTAAAATAATGTCTTTCATCAAATTCAGTTTGTGTTATTTACAATATCATGTCGGCTGATATTTGTGCTTGATGATGAATGCCCTGGAAAAGTCTCTTCTGATTAATGTTTAGTTTTAAAATATGCAAACAAAGAAATGATTTGCAGTGATTTTTAATCGTACCTCTTCTTTTATCGTAAATTAATAAGAAAAAAATAATAAATGAATAAAATGGTGAGTTACACACAGGCTTGAACAGGGGACAATTCGATCTGTAGTCAAATGCTCTACCACTGAGCTACATCTCCAGATATCAATATTTCCGGGGGAGGGGGGTTAAGAAGAAATAATTGTTACTAAGATTTTATTTCTCTTGCTGGTGTAATGTAAAATATTCCCTACCCCCTGTAAAAATTCCTCTTTATCTATAAGAAAGATTATTTTTCGGATAAGATTTTTTTTCGATTCTTATCGGATGAATTTCTGTACAAGACATATCTAAGAACACTGCCAGACATAGAATTACCTTTGTGTGAAATTTGCGAAAGATGGGCTCAGCCGTTTCGGAACCTATGAGGAAGGAACTCTCACACACACAGTGACTTTTATATGATAGTAGAGATGATAGGAGATATTTTAAAAAAATAAAATAAAAATCTATCTACAAATGTATTTCTTAATTCCTTTTTGCAGACTTCTATAAATTTTGCATGATGAAAATCGATTATTTATTCAATCCTAACCAAATGAGTCTTCGAAAGTTAATTTTCATTAAAGAATTTGTATTTTTCATTGTTTTTTTTTTTCCAACCAATATTTTGAAAAAAAAAAATGTTCTCAGTCAGAATAATAATTTTTATGGCCTTATTGAAAAAAATCAATTGATCAGTTGGCAGCTGATAAAATATTGATTTGTCATTTGTTAACAGATCAATCGAAACAATATTTTTTTGTATCAATGATTTTTGCTTTTGACCTCAATCAGGAGAAACCATTTTTATTGGATAGGATGAATGAATGACGCTTGGCAGTTGGTATTGAGAATGTTCTCAAACAAAATGTTGGGAAATATGATATTCGTTTTAATTTTTATTTTAATGGTTCTAAATTTTTTTTAGATGAGGATTGATTATTAATATTATTTTGATTCTTCGGACTACTGTTCTCATCGTGAGTGTGATTTCCACAACGTTTCGGTCGATGTAATCTCCAACCTTCTTTAGTAACGTGTCGAATTCCTAAATCTGTTTAACACATGGGGGTAGCATGTTTTCGTTCTTTCAATCGTGACTAGGTAGAATTCCTGAGTAATTCACAATTGTATTGTATTGCCTTCAACCTTCAGAAGAGTAAATTTTATAATCTCTTCCCCCCCCCCAATCTTTCACGAAAAACACTCGTCTAGCTGAAACCACTGTCAATAATTTTACCCAAAATCAAAACGTAGATTCCCTGAACAAAGCTTCTTTCTTAGAAGTGCACGTCTGTGGAACTCTCTTCCGTTTACCTGTTTCCCACCTGACTACAACTTGGATGTCTTCAAGTCCAACATAAACAAATTCCTGATGAACCGCCCCCTTAAGTAAGACACTTTATCAAATCTCCAATACTAACGATTACTACGATACTATCCCATTGATTACTGTACATGCAATAACCCTTATCCTCGAGTGGCTTCCGGGCCTTGATAAGTGGTGACCTCCATGTACAAAATTTTTTTTTTTTTCCCTCAGTGTAGATGACATCTGGAGTTCAATTACGAATTACTTAGGACTTCTACCCAGTCATGGCTGACGGAACGAGAGTATGCTACCCCCATGGATTAAATAAAGGCTTCCATCTGAGATTTCATACAGATTTCAAAGTTCGACGGAAATGTTATGAAAACAACATTCAAGATGAAAATAGTAGTCCGAAGAATCCAAATAGTTTAACTTTAATATATGCTAAAATATTTGCATGATATAGGTTGCGTTGTTGTACGACATTAGATTGAACCGGTTTCCTCTTAAGGAGAAAGAGTGAAGGGGATAATAAATTCGCGGGCGGTCCCCAGTCGCCTGTACATAATATAAGTGGTATCATAGTATGTACTGATCAACCTTTGTCACTAAACTAGAACCTGATGCAAATAGGTAAGGGAAAAAAAATCCCGTATTAAGCATTGAATGTCCTAGGCAAGGTATTCGCCTCGACCTCCAAATTCATAGTCTGTTTTACCTTTTTTTGCTGGGAAGGGGGGGTCATCACTTATCAAGGCCCAAAGGCCACTCGAGGATAAAGGTTAATGAATGTACGGTGGTAATGAAGTAATTGTAAATGATGTAAATTTGGTGGAATTTATTATTTATGAGGACGACTTATTTACATTAGATTTGAAGGCTACCATGTTGTATTTAACAGGAAAGCATGCCAGTGGAACAGTGTTCTAAAGGCGAGCAGTTCTGCGAAAGAAGCTTTGTTCATGGAATCTGCGTTTACATTTAGACACAGATAGTGTGTGTGTGTGGGGGGGGGGATCGTTTATAGTGGTTGTATCTATTTACTATGCCTCTCCACGGGACAGTTAGACACCAGGGTCGTTCTTTAACGTGGAGAAAAAAGGTACAAAAAATAAAAATTGTCTCAGTCGTGAAGGATTTCTCCTCCACCGAAAGAGAACAAGAAATTGAAGTGCAGCAATCAGCATGGCAACCCTATTTCCAAAGAATATTAAATCCCAGTTTAAGATGATGTTGTGCAAACATTCATATGATATATGGACATGCACACTTTCTCTCCTTTTGCATGACTTGTTGCGATTTCATAATTTTTGCCAATAATTTAAATTTATTTTTGTTATAGCACAGCTGAAATGTGTAAAGGAATGGTCACTTGTAAAAGAGATTATGTCGCTAAAATAAAAGAAAATAACATATCAGGAATGGCGGAGGGTTTTTATTTATTTGTTTTCAGTTAGTGGAAATGGGCGCTTACAATATTTCATGATTTCATGCAGCGTGTCTTGGGCAAGAATCCCTCTCTAGACTCCGAGCACATATAATACCCGGTATTACCAAATGGTCACCCATTCTAGTTTTGGTCAGGCTGAATGTCGCTTAACTTTGACACACGATTCCCGTTAGATCACCAATGTGATTATGCCATATATATATACACACACACGTTGAAAACTTTGCTTTCGTATAAGCTGTATCGCCTGCTTAGGTCTCTAGTTACTAATTGGCCGAAACGGGTCCATGACTGTGCAGCAACATATTACTGCTTATGTAAAAACAAATATATACCGTACTTTGGGGTAATTGCGCCAACTAGCTAAAAGTGCTCTTTTGGCAACCACGCATATAAAGAGCACTTTTTTTAGTTAGCGCAATTACCCTGAGAGAGAGAGAGAGAGAGAGAGAGAGAGAGAGAGTGTGTGTGTGTGTGTATATATATATATATATATATCTCAATTAGACTTAAGCTGAGAAAACATTTTTTCTTATTTGTGCCCCTGTCCCCCTCATTTCACCCTTTTTTATCACCTTTGGGTCATAACAACAACAAAAAAAAATGTTGAGTTATGGTTGAGGCTGATCTGTTTCCTGCCAATTTGTAACCTCCCTCCTTTCTACTAATTATAAAATACACACACGCACACACAACCCGAGTGGTGGCTGTTGGTGAGTGTAGGGAGAATGGGCATCCTTTTTCCAAAATGGACATTGCTGTCTGGGGCGTGTGGCCTTCTCAGCTTTTCCCTAACTACACTGACATTCTTGAACGTTTAGCGAGCAGATATTTCCCCCTCGTTGTACACACTTTGAAATGTCAACAGTTTTTACTTTATATGAACGCTCGTTTGTTTGGGAACAATTTCCGAAATCGGTGTATATGAAGCCTGCTACCATCGTTTGTTTGTGGTTGATGTTTTTGTTTTTAAGCTGCTGTTTTTTTTTTTGCTTTCTTTTTCTTGTCTTTTTTTGTTTTCTCTTTTCTTTCTTGTCTGCTTTTCGCTCTTCTCTTTTCTCGCCTTTCTCTTTTCTCTATTATATCTTCTCGCTTTTCTATTTTTTTCTTCTTTTTCTTTCTTTTTTTCTTTTTCTCTTTTCTTTTTCTCTTTTCTTTTTCTCTTTTCTTTTTCTCTTTTTTCTTTTCCTCTTTCTTTTCCTCTTCTCTTTTCCTCTTTTTCTTTTCCTCTCTTCTCTTTTCCTCTCTTCTCTTTTCCTCTCTTCTCTTTTCCTCTCTTCTCTTTTCCTCTCTTCTCTTTTCCTCTCTTCTCTTTTCCTCTTCTCTTTTCCTCTTCTCTTTTCCTCTTCTCTTTTCCTCTTCTCTTTTCCTCTTCTCTTTTCCTCTTCTCTTTTCCTCTTCTCTTTTCCTCTTCTCTTTTCCTCTTCTCTTTTCCTCTTTTCTCTTTTCCTCTTTTCTCTTTTCCTCTTTTCTCTTTTCCTCTTTTCTCTTTTCCTCTTTTCTCTTTTCCTCTTTTCTCTTTTCCTCTTTTCTCTTTTCCTCTTTTCCTCTTTTCCTCTTTTCTCTTTTCCTCTTTTCTCTTTTCTCTTTTCTCTTTTCCTCTTTTCTCTTTTCCTCTTTTCTCTTTTCCTCTTTTCTCTTTTCCTCTTTTCTCTTTTCCTCTTTTCTCTTTTCGTCTTTTCTCTTTTCGTCTTTTCCTCTTCTCCTCTTCTCTTCTCTTTTCCTCTTCTCTTTTCCTCTTCTCTTTTCCTCTTCTCTTTTCCTCTTCTCTTTTCCTCTTCTCTTTTCCTCTTCTCTTTTCCTCTTCTCTTTTCCTCTTTTCTCTTTTCCTCTTTTCTCTTTTCCTCTTTTCTCTTTTCCTCTTCTCTGTTTCTCTTTTCTTGTTCTCTCTTTTCTTGTTCTCTCTTTTCTTGTTCTCTCTTTTCTTGTTCTCTCTTTTCTTGTTCTCTCTTTTCTTGTTCTCTCTTTTCTTGTTCTCTCTTTTCTTGTTCTCTCTTTTCTTGTTCTCTCTTTTCTTGTTCTCTCTTTTCTTGTTCTCTCTTTTATTTGTTTTCCTTTTCTCTCTTTCTTCAATATCTTTTTAAGATTGCTGTGCGACAGCCCCCTTTTTCCAATGAATTCATAAGTTTTTGGAGTTTAAAGATTGCATGTTTTTTTTTTTCAATTTATTTGGATTATTTGGACAACTGTTCATCTTGAATATTGTTCTCACAACGTTTCTGCTGGTGTAACCTTCAGAGGCATCTTCTCAAACTCCAAAATCTATACAGAATTTCAAACAGAACCATTTATTTAATCCATGAGTGTAGTTTGCTCTCATTCCCTCAGCCATAACAAAGTAGAAGTCTCAAGTAATTCGAAATTGTATTATTATCTCCTGTACTGGGGATTGAACCCTAAACTTGCAGACGATCGTCATTTGATACATTTTATTTTCTATCCTCAAACAAGACATATCACCAGTTGCGCTTAAAGGGCTACTAATTTGGGATCATGCCTAAGAAGGATTAACAAGATCTTGGTTTATGTTACATTGAACTTCTGCATATCAGTACAGTCAGGGAAGCAGGTAGCAGGAAGGGAATTCCAAAGTCTTGCTGCTCGAGGGAAGAAACTATTAGAGTAGAAAGCTTTCTGACATTTAGGGATCTCAGCAGTGAAGGCGTGTGATTTTGTTGCTAAGTAGGCTTGTCGGGGATATGTACACCGAGGGGGCACAAGTGATGGGACTGGGGTTGGAACCTAGTTATTAGATTGGAGACTTTTTTTTTTTTTTTTTTTTTTGGACCCTATCCAAGAGGATAAAACTAGTGGTAGATGCACCAGCCCAGATGTGGTTACAATACTCCATGCATGTGCGAATAGTGGCCTTGTAGTGCTATAAGGTACTCTCGGGTGGGAGTAGTTTTCTAGCATGATAGCTGGAGCCTACCTTTCTTTCAGCAGCCTCCGACAATGTCCTCAATCTATTTGTTCCAGTTTATATTTCCTGTGAACGTGAAGCTGAGGAGTTTGAAGGAAGAGTTCTCAGGTATGGAGTTATTTGTCATGGATATCGGTGGTTGGAGATGCTTTTTATAAATGTTGAAGGGGCATTTTGTTTCTGTTGCACCAGGAATTCTTGTGATGAAAACAATAGTCTGAATAGTCCAGATTATCAATCTGCATCTAAAAAAAAAAAAAAAATTCCATATTTTTTTCATTTTAGAAGCAGGAGTTTTTTAATTTATTTTTTCTTTGGATTATTGTTCAGATGGTTACTATTTATTGTTAAATCATATTGATTACATCAAATTCGTGCTTATTTTTCCTGTTATCCTCACTGAGATGGTGGAATGGGATGGAAACGGCGCTAACCCTATGCGGGTTTAACTGGCTTCCTCCAAAGGAGGGAGTTCTATGCGAGTATAGAATTCACAAGTGGTCCTCAGTCACATGTATATCCCGCTTAGTGTAGATGACGACGTTAGACTTTTGCAACTCTTGCAAGGAGCTGTCAACGTCCTCTTACATACAACACCTGGAATTCCCAAATTGGTCACCCATATCTAGTACTGACCAGGCTCAACGTTGCTTAACCTTGGTGATCTAATAAGAACGAGTGTGTCATGCGGTAGAAGATGGTTTATCTTGTATATCGAAATAATAGTGCACTATCACACACATTTTAGGTGTTAGATGTTTATAATATTGTTGATCAGTATTTATTTCAATGGCCTGAAACTTGGAAATCACAGACGTGATGTTGCTAGTCTCTGTCTTTTTTCTATAAATACTATCATGGCACGTGTCTTGCAAAATTGTCTGATCTATTCCCTGCTTCCTTTGTTCCAACTCGTTTGATTTGTTGGTCTAGTGGTCTCCATCAACTCGCTGTTTTGATACCTCATTGGAGTACAGTTTCCCGTTCCTATTTCCGAGAACTGCAGGCTTGTGGAACTGACTGTTTTCCTCCGACCTATAGACTTGGTCTTTTCAAGACTAAGGCCAATAGAAATATCCTGTCTGTGATAATCTTTTATCTTTGTTAGTTCCTTACGGCATGTTGCTTCATGCTTTGTGTGGAGTGATTTCTATTTAAAAAAAAAAAAATCAAGTATTTCCGAACCTTATATATATAATCTACCTTTATAAAAAGGACTTTGTGTGTTTCCTATGAACTCCTAAACGGCTGGGCCAATTAAAAAAAAAAAAAAAAAATCACACAAATATATTTTGTTTCTGGTACTGTTCTTAGATAGGTTTTGTATTGGAATGTCTTTAATAAGTATTGATAACCGCTAACTGAAAGAATCCAATAAAAGAAGGAACAGGCAAGTTTGACTAAGGTTAATACCTTGTCCATTACAAGCACATTTTAGAAGTGAAGGTCATCTCGTCAGCGTCAGACAAGGCCAAACTATTTGCAAAGAACTTTGCAGCTAATTCTACCCTATGCGACAAAGGCCATCAACTCCCCATATTTCCTCCTATAACACAGAACAAGCTAGGTAACATACAAATATCCGTGCATGAGGTCGCCAAGCTAATAAAGAACCTAGATTCCAGTAAAGCAACTGGCCCTGATGGCATCCCAATTATAGTGTTAAAAAAGCTTCAACCAGAACTTGCTCCCAAAGTTACGAAACTATTTAAGCGCTGCCTTAAGGAGAAGTGCTTTCCGACTCCCTGGAAGACCTCATCAGTTTGCCCTGTATTTAAGAATTCAGGTGATAAGCCATCTCCCTCTCAGTACAGACCTATAAGTCTCCTGTGTGTTATGAGTAAGTTGCTGGAATCCATATTAAATAGAGAAATAGTCAACCACCTCAGCAGGAATAACCTTCTTAGTGACACAATATGGTTTCCGCTCTGCAAGATCTACCGCAGATGTGCTGACGGTTATATCTCACAGGATTAGTGAATCTCTTGACAAAGGCTTCTTTTCTAGAGCAATTGCTCTTGACATATCAAAGGCCTTCGACAAGGTATGGCATAAGGGTCTACTTCACAAGATTTCCAGCTACGGTATAACTGGAAATGTTTTCTCAATCATTAAATCATTTCTCTCCGATAGGCTCATAAGAGTAGTGGTAGATGGACAAAAATCGGAGGCCTGCAATATAAATGCTGGAGTCCCTCGGGTCAATCCTGGGCCCAACTCTCTTCCTGATCAATTCTCTATCTATATAAAAGCCAAGTACGTCCAAGGATGGAATACTGTTGCCATATCTGGGCAGGAGCTGCTAAAAACAGCCTATCCTGCCTTGATAGAGTACAAAATAGACTTCGTGGCTTAGTGGGGGATGCCCTTTTCTCTACCCTGCAACCTCTCTCCCACAGAAGAGACGTTGCGAGCCTATCCTTGTTTTATCGTTATTTCCATGGCAGGTGCTCGTCTGAACTCCAATCTCTGGTCCCCCCCTCGCCAATCTTTCACGAAAAACACCCATCTAGCTGAATCCACTGTGAAAAATTTCCCCCATTCTATATCTGTGCCTAAATCAAAACGCGGATTCCATGAACAAAGCTTCTTTCTTAGAACTGCATGCCTGTGGAACTCTGTTCTGTCTGCCTGCTTCCCTCCGGACTACAACTTGGATGTCTTCAAGTCCAACGTTAACAAATTCCTAATGAACCACCCCCTTAATTAAACACTTCATCAAATCTCCACACTAACGTAATGCACTTGCAATAACCCTTATCCCTGAGTGGCTTCCGGGCCTTGATAAGTGGTGATCACTGTGTAAAAAAAAAAAAAAAGAAAAGTGAAATGAATGTTTATTTTTAGAGCACAATTGAATAATGATACTTGACTTTCGCATTTGAAATTTCCATTCAAGCCATTATATATATAAAAATAATTTTATAAAATCAACAGCAGGTTCTCTACAGTGCAATGTAGACTACAATGTTTTGTGGACTGTCATTGCAGGAAGGCATGTGAAGCTTCCTCCCAGTACGCCATATGAGTTCTGAACTAAAGCAGACAATCGATTTGATTGAAAAATGAACGATTTCACAAATTTTGATGACAATAAAAATATGGGAGAGTGAAACATTCGTTGATCATAATTCAAATTCAATCCCAGGCAACGTCGGGTATCCCTGCTAGTGTGTGTGAGAGTTGTACACACACACACTAGTAGGCTGCCCAGCGTTGCTCGGTCGTAAAATATGCATAAATATTATATTTTAATTAATGCAGTCTTATCATAAACAGAAATATCACAGGTATTATAAGTAACGTTCAATCCCTTTTTAAAAAAAATTAAGTAAAAAAACAAAGGGAAAGAAACTGAGACATGAGTGTTATATTTTTTCCAAAACTTCTTGTTAGTAAAAAAAAAAAAAAAAAAAGATGTACCCGAGCTTAGATCAAAACGAAAACCTAGTGTATCAAGTACGATAACTATTAGGCTAGCTTGGCACTTTCTTTAAAAGGTGTTTTCAGACCTACTTATTCTTAGCATAAGTAATCTGTCATGGAAACAGTTCACGCATGCACATTCATGGAACAGTTAACAGATAAAAATCTGATCACTCCTACGTACAATTTTTTTTTTTTTTCAATTGTGACCCCTTAACAGTCCTTTTTTTCCAGATGAAAACCAATGTCTGAATACACTATATACCAAATTTCAAGTCCGTAGTTTAAAAATTCGTTGAGTATATAGGTTGAGAAGTGTTCACGCATACACTTTCTCACTTATATATGGCCACAAGGGAGAAAAACCGAAGCAGCAAAACTGAAGCTAGCCTGCAGGACACTATATATACAAATGTAGGCAAATTTGGACATATTTTATTGGTCTGAAAATATAGGTTTATTTTTACAAATTGTCATAAAATTGTAACCATAGAATGGTATTATAATCTTTAAAAAAAAGCCTGTAAATTTTCATGTAGTGTTTCGTCCCATAGAACCAAAGATATGAGCATTTCAATACTCACTTTGCCTACCAGTATACATATATCCATAGATGTATCACCTTTTTCAGCAATTTTATAAATTTCAAATCTCAGTGACTATTTAACAAATGAAGGCTTGTTGGAAAGGTAATGACCTGAATTGTGTAGTGGGCTATGTGATATTTGCCCTTAAAGGTCACACATTAAGGGGATCATCCATCATCCAGAAGCTATTTTTGACACTTTTTTACAGCCATAAAATGTTTCAATCAGTCATTTGTTTTCCTAGTTTTGCATATGAATTACAAAATATCTGATATTTCCCCAAAACCTCTGGCCTTAATAGAGGGGAGACTAAAACTTGCTGTTATGGTTTCAAATAATCTGAAATAAGAGCAAGGGGAGACTTGATTCCAAATATTTCTCATATGTTAAGTTTCCTTCCTTGGGTTTCATACATAAAGTGAATTTCACTGTGTATAAGGATTATTTGATACTGGAGATATTCATAATCGTACCCTATTTCCAAAAGAGGAGAGACCTAACATACAAGAACTATTTGAAATCAAATCTCCCCTTACTTTTATTTCAGATCGTTTGAAACCATAGCAGCAAGTTTTAGTCTCCCCTCCATCAAGGCCAGAGATTTTGGGGAACGATTCTAATATTTTCTCCAATTCTGATGCAATTACTTATTTGCTTCAGATTCCTTTAAGACCTCTAAATATTCAGTCTAGCGCTTATTTATTTTTGGATTGCCGTAAAAACACATGTAATATGTGCATATATTTTCACAAAAGGTAAAATTCACTGATATTATTTAAAATAAATAAATATTCATCTCTTTTTAATTAGTCCCAGCAGTGGAAAATTAAAAAAAAAAAAAAAAAAAATCGTTTCTGGCATCAAAAAATAAGCACAAATTTTTCTGATTACGGAGTCCAGTTAATCGTCCCAACACTAATACATCTAGAACACACTCTGAAAAGTTATGTCATCGAGTTTCAAAACCCCTGTATATTTTTTTTTTTTTTTTTTTTTTTTTTTTTTTTTTTAAATATTATAGAAGGTTGTGACAATGCAGAAAGTGTGGTAAAACTGCATAGTAGAAAAGAAAATGACACATGTAGGTAACTCTGGCATTTAAATGTAATGTGATCAAACATCTCCCGGCACAACTTTCCACCAAGGGGCCAGATTTATAGCAGCGTCATAATTCTCAGTAGCCCCTTATGCCTCAGTAGCAATGTGATTGGGGTCACTTACTATTTTTCCACCCCCTGCAATGTACAGTTAAACCTATACAGTCTTAATATTTCAAAACAACATCTCTTTATCAAAAGTACCTGTAAAATGTCTATTCAATTAGATATCTAATTTGTGTGCTAATCAGTTTCGCCAGGGATATCTTCCATGGGCCCAAAAGTCAAGTCTAGGCCATTCTTACAATGACATTTTCCCTGTTGATTGTGGTATAATGCTGGTCTTGTGCTGTTCTAGAAGGTTCACCTACTCTCTTTAAGGATTTAGTATATTACTAATTGCCTTAGGGGCTGCTATCCCAGGGAATGCAGATAGATCTGCTTGGTCATATTTTTCAGGTCAGAGTGCCCCCCCCCCACCCATCCTTAGCAGCACTAACTTCAATCTTACTTTCCAACTCTTGTCACATTTCTCATTGTGGGAGAGAAATAAATGCCTTCTCTAAGACATAGATGCACAAGGACATTAAAAATGATACCAAAATGGGGTGTATGCATCTTTTAACAAGAAACACATTCTAATGTTTAATTTTACATTAGTCTCTTGTGTTCTATGCCGGAACATTCTTGTATATGCACTTATATCTACCTTGGCTTTCTTTTACCAAGATTGCTATGATTGGATTAAATTTGGTGAAAAGGAGGGCATATACCCTTTCCCCCACCCCCCGTTCCCAAATTCAGTCCTCCTTAACTGACTTCCTTGGTTTATCTTAATTAAACAACTTAAAGATCCTTCAGATTTTCCACTGCTTATCAAACGGTTGCCTTCTCATTTTCTGAAGTCGGAACCACGATGCTGGATTCATTTAATTTATCAAAAGCTTATGGAAGTAATTAAATGGTCAATTTTTAAACTCGGAGTTAATTTCCTCCCCTTTTAAGATCCTTAACCTTGGAAAGAGAGTGGTTGTGGGTGGGTTAATGGTTCTTGATATCTGTGGAATAAGGTCGCTAGCTCAAATGCTGTGATGAAAGCTCCTAATATTTTAAAGGGTTTTACTCTAACATGAATCTTCAAGGATTTTTTTTTTGACAACAAAACGAAAAAGTTGTCAAAAAAGAAATATATAACAAATAAATGTTACCAAAGGCAGGATAAGTTACTCTTCTACCTACCTGGATCAATTTTTGATGTTTTAACCTATTTTAAAAACGTTTAAGTTTGAAATGCAAGTAGTGCCAAGTGCTTAAGTTAAAGCAACAAGATGGCCGACATGAGTACTGTCAGATGTGGAGCCTAAAAACTGCGTAAAATTCAGAAATAAAACAAAATGCTAATAGAAACAATATAAATGTTCTGGTGATATTTATATACATTTGTTTCTTGGCAATTTTTCGATTTGTTGTCTATAGTAAAAAGTACCCAAATCTTCTTACTATATGACTTATATATGCATACACACTACCCAAATAAACCAAAAGAAACCGTTGAATTCAGTTTTCAAAGCAAAATGTTGTAAGTAATATATTGTATACCTGTCATAACTTATATATAATCTTACTAACAGGCTGCTCGGCCTAAGGTGGTCGTAAGATGCGCTTAAATATGTATTTTAATTCATGCAAATTACGTATTTATTATAGACAATTTGCTATCGATTATTATATTGAACCTACTATATAATAGTGAGATCAAAACTAAATATATATATATGACTTGGATACCATCAGCTAGAATCAAAACCAAAACATACAACTCTTTACCCCTCATTCCTTAGCCTCTGAGCCACGCCCATATATATATGACAAAAAGTCTACATTCCAAATTCCAAGATGTTCATCTTACCGTTTATTTTTTTTTTTCAGCATTTACAGTCTTGTCTCATTTATTTGTATATGCTCTGTAGCATCAACCTTCATAAATTAAAGGATTCGTATAAATAAATAGTGAAATATAATTGAAATAACCATATTTTTATGCTAGTATATATATATATATATATATATATATATATATATATATATATATATATATATATATATATATGCATATATATTAGCCTGGGTGCCTGGCGTTGTCCGAGTGTTTGGATGTGTGTTGAGCAAAAAAAAACAAAAAAAAAACAAGAAAGTGGTAGTAGGCAGGCAGGTTCGAACCCATACCACGAAGGAGGAAAAGAGGAGGCTGGAGATCGGACAAGGGTCGGGTTCGTTTTGGACTGTACACACCCAGTGACGTTTTGATTCAAACTTATACCTGCTGCTGCTTCTGATGGAAATGATTGCATATCTATGACTGTTACTGGTTATTTAAAGGATTGCTTCCATTGGGGGCAGGCTGGTCAGATGATGGTTACTATAAGCAAACATTATTTTGTTACCAACACGAGAGATCAGAGTTTTATAGTCTTGTGTTTCTTGACTCCTAACAAAACTAAGGGGGGGGGGTCACTATTTTGGAAAATTTCGCAACCGTTATACCAAGCCCAACTCTGATTTACCCATCATCTTAGGTACTAGTACAGAGAGTGATCCGGACGTAAATAAAAACGTTATTTAAAAAGCCATTCTTACCGAGGGGAGGGAGGGGAGGGTGTTTTGTACCTATTCTATACAATTGAATAAAAAAAACATGTCATAAAACTTTAATTAAACTTGAAAATACGATTTAGAAAATAGCGCGGATCACTCTCTGCTGCAGTGCTGCACTAGCACTGAATTTTCGACAAAACGCGAATTGTTAATAGCGCGATAAAAACCATTAAAGGATTGAAGATATAAAGCAAAAGAAACTAAACATCAAAAAAAAAAAAAAGAAAGATATTTCTAATTTAAGTTCAAGTGAAATGGAGTTTCTTTTTTTTTTCTTTGAATTATTAATACAAAATGGACAAAAAAAGATCGCAACCAACTTTAAAGGTTTATATGTAAATAAGCATTTTTTTTCTCTTCAACAAAAGGAGGGTGGACCTGTAAATTCACCCTTGTCCCTTTATCTGTCCTCACCTTTCTCAATAACTACGCCTTGGAATTTTTTGAAATTTTGCACAAACATTAAACGTGATATGAGTAAAAAAAAAAAAAAAACAACACAACAGATTTTCCGGGAAAACTCCGGTTACCCCCATATGGGTGCCTTTCGGGTTAAAATGGCTAAAATTGACACTTTTGTGCTTTGTAAAAAAAATTGATGCCTTGGATTTTTATAAAACTTCCTGAAAAGTTGTAACTAACTAATTTCTATACAAATTTTGTTTGCCTAAACTTCGCGATAACTCTTGTGTGTGCCCCAGGGGGTCTTTTAGGGCTAATAAAAACACTCCATATTTGTCCAAAATTTTCTCCGTATGTCTATTTAACAGTTTTGCATGATGTCGGACTCGAATTTAAATATGTTTAAGTTTTGGGGACTTTTGGGGCTAAATGGAGGGGAGCAAATGATGAACAGTCATTTCTTTTTTTGCATGGTGCAGAACTCAAATTTACATATGTTAAGGCCTAAAACTGCACCGTTCTTTTTCACCAGGATTTGACGTCACATGGAAACTTTTGGTACTTAACGGGGGGGGGGCAAATGCTGAACTTTGTCATTTTTTTCATGCCTCGTTCACTGTGCACTCACAGGGGACCACGCATGCTTCACTTGTTTTTTGTTTTGTTTTTCACCAAACCCGGATTTAGCAAATGTAATTAAAATTCTGAATTTTTTAGATGAGGGCTGATTGTTTATATTAGTTGTATTGATCGGACTATTGTTCTCATCCTGAGTGTTGTTAGTGCAACATTTTGGTCGGATTGTCCTTCGACCTTCATCAGGCTTGTTGGTTGAAAAGAAAGGAGAAAAGTTACTGGCTCCGTAGATGTTTTCATATTTCTGTGAGTAGTCTTCATTTTTTAGTCATTGTTTCGAATCTGTGAGAAAAGAAAAATTGGTTAATAATATCTATGGAGCCAGTAACTTTTCTCCTTTCTTTTCAACCAACATGCCTGATGAAGGTCGAAAGACAGTCTGATAGAAACGTTGCACTATCAGGGCTCTATGGACAAATTTATCTTTATTTAACCTTTGACAACTAAATATTTCCGTTTACTAGCCAAATAGAAAAGTTACTAGCCAAACCCACATGATTTTTAAAATATGACATCTTCGTTTTATGACGAGTATGTACATCATAAAATTTTTTTTGCATTTTTCTTTTTAATAAGTGTAATTCTAGATATATACCGAATTTTATGTTGATACTTGAAGGTATAAACATTCTAATTTCTTCAGATGTTTTTTTTTCAAACAGCCTTTGCTAAAAAAAAAAAAAAGTATATTTTGTTGAACCTTTTATTGTTTAAATAATTTGACTTTGCTCGTTTTATTTAAAAAAAAAAAAAGTTGAAAAGATATTTTTCACTTAGAAGTGAGCTTTGGAAGATTGTCAGTGAAAGAAACACAATCGCCAAAAGATAAGCGGTTCATTATTTCTAGTCGCCATTTTGAAAAATCACTCGCAAATGCGACTGTTTTACTCGCAATGTAGAGCCCTGACTAATAACACTCAAAATGAGAGCAATAGTCTGATCAATACAAGTAATGTAATTAGTTTGATTGAAGTTAGCGCACAGGATATTTAAAACAAAATAATTTTCATATCCTTAATTGTTCCCCAGAGACAATTGGTCATCTGGCCTAATTTTTTTTTCTGTCTCTTCAGAACAGATGTTTATCTAGAAATCTTAATGCAAACATATTTATTTTCATCATTTTAACTTTTTTTTTTTCTTTTATTAAAATTTCTTTCTTTTATTCCCTTTTTATTCATTTCTCCCCCCTGGTTTCTGTTTTCAATTTTCCTTTTTTCATTTTTCTCTCCCCCATTCTCGCTTTTCACCTTTCCTCCCCCTTTTTTTTTAACATGGACCTTTTATAATTAATTTATTACACATAAATAATGAAATTCGCAAACTTCAACTATTAGATAATAAGATGTATAATTTAATGACAAATGACTTCCTTAGCGTTTTGGTTAGGAGCAAAGTGTAGTATCTGTTCTAATACTACACTTGTTCAGTGAAAGAGACATTTTGCCCTTTTCTGAATTTTGGAGATGAGGAGTATTCGTATTATTTGGATTCTTCGGACTACTTTTTTCATTTTTTAGGGTTATTTTCACACGGTTTCGGTTGATGTAACCTCCAACCTTCTTCAGGTGTCCTGGCATAATGGATGAAGTACTTGGTGAAATTCAGTTGTAAAGTTACTCCTCTGAAGTTCAATTCTCAGTGTGGGTGGCACTCAAAATAGAATTGCAAATTACTTAAGACTTTAGAATCTTTCCAGAATTTTGGCAAATATATTTTTAGATTCATATAAAAAAATATTTACAAAAAATATTTTTTTCCTGATTATTTTTTTTTTTTTTTTTTTGTTAAAAATAAGTTTATTTTTTAGATTAGTCGTGCCTTGGTTTTACTAATTATGCACGTTTAATTAAAGCCTAGACAATTATTTTGCACATTGTATTGAAAAAGAAAATAATTCTCAGTTGTTAACGATTTAATTCGTCACGGGTGATTTACTCAATTCGTCAGTGCAAAAAAAAAAAAAAAAATCTTGTATTATAAAAATAAACCACAAAACGAACTTACTCAAGTTTCGGTCGAAGTTATTTTTGGCAAATATTTTATTATTTTTCTCGATTTTAATCTTCATAGGGGATCATAAATTTGGTGAAAAATTGAATTTCAGTTTCTTTTCTAGAATTCAAATTAGGTAATCGATTTTTGATCAAATTTTGAAATAAGGATTCTAGACATAAGGTGTATCACTATATCTTGATTTTAATTGCCCTAATGGACATAAGTTATGTCAAATTGTTCTGTTTGAAAAAATTTTACCCGTCCTGGGATATGTTCTCGTATGTACATCTATAATATAAAACTCACTTGTCTGTTTAAATGTATGTATGCCTATAACTTTCGACAGAGGCGACGGATTTTCACAACATCGGTATCGTTTTGAGGCTCAACCCTTCGGACGACAAATATAAAAAAAAATTGGCTAAAAACATTAATTCCTTCACCCACAACTGCGCACTTTTCTACAAGGAGGGGTCGCTTTTTTCACTGATATTTTCGAAAGTCATCACCTCTTTTCAATTGACTAGCCTTAATTTAAACCTTCGCCACTTCTGGTTTGGCGATGGATGCAACGGCAAAGATGCCACATTTTCTTTTCACGTTCTTTTCCTCGTTTACGGTATGGGTTTGAGCCTGCCAGCCTACTACTACTACTACTACTACACACACACACACACACACACACACACACACACACACACACACCCCTCCAAACAACGCCGGACACTCAGGCTAGTCTAGAGAGAAGAAAATCAACTGGATTTTCGAAATAAACTAAAATTTTGTTTCTGTGTTTCACAAAAACACTATCAATACAAATTTTGAAATTATTTTTATAAGTTAACTAATTTTTTATTAGTAGTATTACCGTGTTTATTTGTGTGCTTAACAGAATTTGAATATATTCCAACTGTAGTGACAGGTTTAATTGGGACTTGTTTATGTGTCCTTATGGATTAGTTGTAATCCTATCCAACTTGAACTTAATGGTAAGGGCTTTGTATGAATTATTATTATTAGTATGTATTTTATTTTTTTTTTTAACCTAAGAATCACGTGATGTCTTTTTTGTGTTCTGATTTTCTTTCCTATTGTTCGCGTTTCATCTATTCAAATTTAGTCAGTTGCGATATTCTTGTTCTCTGTTAGGGAAAATAGATTTTACCGTCACTGTTTAAACAATTGAAAAAGAAAATATTTCGTTTTCAAAGCCTTATTTCTGTTTCCATTTTCTTACCACTTTTCCCTAGGTTTTCTCCTCTGTTAATTTTATGGTCTACAGACTTAAAACTTGGTATATAGGGGATTTGGACATGTTAAACAAATTCAATTTGGTATTTAGCTGGTAAAAATAGCTGCTAAGATAGCAAAACGGAAAAAAAATGAAACTTAGCAGGCGTTGGTCGACTAAAAATGTTATTTGTATGCATGTGCAAATATACATTTATATCTTTAATAATGTTATTTAAAAAAAAAATTGTTTTTCGTATAGATTCAGATAAGACAGTAACGAATAAGGCTGGAAAGCTGTATTATTTGGTTTCAATTCTAGCTGATGGCACCCAAATCATTTTTTTTTTTTTTTTTTTACTTTTGAAATCACTGCTCTATATTGGGTACAATATAATAATCAATAGAGAATTGGCTCTATAATAAATACAAAATCTGCATAAAATATCATGTTAAGCATATTTTATGACTGGGCAGCGTCGGACAACCTGCAAGTATGCAGATATTTTTCATTCAGAACATTGTTTTTCCTGGCTAAGTAATAAAAACACTTATGTTGTAGTGCATTTCCTTGTTTTTTCTCTCTTTATAATTTTTCTGTCTTTATTGCAAGAATTTGTGTAGAGGATAAAGTGCTTGGTAAAATTCAGTTGTAATTTACACTTTTGAAGGTTCAATCCTCAGTACGGTCGACACTAAAAATGGCATTGTGAATTAACGACTTCTATGCAGTCATGTCCGATGGAACGAGAGCATGCTACCTCTGAAATTTTGTGCAGATCCTAGAGTTGGACAAGATGTATAGTGGAGCAGGTTATTTCAATATTCCATAAGAATCTTTCACTGAGTGATACAAGCACCAAGTGAAAGATGGTTTCAGCAATCTGTCCCACTAGTGCCTGAAGAAGGTCTGAAGTTACATCAACCAAAACATTATGCAAATAACACTTAAGATTGAGGACTGTAGTTCGAATAATTCAAATGCAAATGTTTTGGCTTTGTTGCAAAAGGCAAGACGTTAATTTTTTTAAAATATAACTGTACCCAATACAAGGAATGTCATGATTTAAACACAAGACGCAGGTCATGTTTGTCCAGTAAGTTTGTTCAAAAAAAATAAAATCATGGCCGCTTTTTGTTTTCAGTCACCAAACAAAACCATTTTTACATTGCACTTTTCCTTTCTGTCAATTATTTTACTTCCCTCCTGTGAGATTAAACATCTTTGTATTCATCCATTTAGGGAACTTTTTTCTTTTAATCAGTTGCCACTTATCTATATATATAAAAGGGAAACTTTTGAGTTGTAAGCCATGTTTAGTTTCAGAACAGTTTCCGATGGTTAGTTGTTCTATGCAAGTCCTGGAGATGACGAGTTCTCAGTAGAAAGCTGTTCTGTACAGATTCCTGACTTTATAATTTTGTAGCAAAAGATTCTTCCCGTGTTGACACGAAGAAAAAACATGCAAGGTTGCTAAAGAAAAAAAAAAAAAAAAAATTTGATTTGTCAGTTTCTAGCAGCAGTGTTTATAAATAGAATCTCCCAACTGTGAGGGACCATACCCCCATTAGTAATAAAAAATATTGCAACAGAAAATGTGTGCTAGTTTGTGTGTGTGTCTGCCAAAAACTTTTGACAGATGCATCAGAATGACAAAGTTGGTATCGTTAGAACGATCAATCTCTCAGATGAAAAATATCTAAAAATTGGCCAAAAAGATTAATTTTATGCTGGTCAACTGGGCCGTTTTTTGCAAGGAGGGGTCACCTTTTGCATCAACATTTTTGCAAGTCGTGCGCCTAGCAATCTCAATGTACATTTAAAAAAAATATTATTTCGACCTGTTGTGATGCGATAAGTCGTCGTGGCTGTAACAATTAGTGCATTAGCTTTTTTCACCTCTTTTGCGTTACAGGTTCGAGCCCGCCTGCTGCGGCTTTCTTTCTTCTTTTTTTGTGTACTCGCACGGGTACTCTATTTTTTTTTTTTTTTTTTTTTTTTCCTCTGCAGAGGATTGTTCAGTATCCTTAGTATACCAACTCTTTACCCGGGCAACACCGGGTATCCATGCTAGTCACTGAAAAAAAAAAAAATGCCGCTCGAGGATAAGGGCGAAAGATGGATAGCTTGTCAGTTGAATGATGAAGAATATTATGAGAGGATTGAAAATGATGACTAGCATGATCAAAATTTGATTTCTTATGAGGAATATTTAGCATTGAATTTGAAGATGACCATGTTGTAGCTTAAAGGGAAGTGGTAACGTGTGCTACAGTTATGAAGGTCTTGGAAAAAAACATTCATGTAAATTTAGTTTAGTGTTAAGCACATGGCGGGTATAAAATATCTTGTTTTTTTTTTTGTTTGTTTTTTTTTTTGTTTTTTTTTGTTTGTTTTTTTTGTTTCTTTTTTTTTGTTTCTTTTTTTTTGTTTCTTTTTTTTTTGTCTCTTTTTTTTTTGTTTCTTTTTTTTGTTTCTTTTTTTTTTGTTTCTTTTTTGTTTCTTTTTTTTTGTTTCTTTTTTTTTTGTTTCTTTTTTTTTTTTTTTTTCTTTTGCACAAAAATTTCACTATTTCTGTTAGAAATTCAGAATTAGCAACATTTAAGAATTATGTTCACTTATTCACTAGCAAGAAAGGCATGAAACTATGCTTCGTATTAACTGTTTGTAAAATAGTAAAAATGAAGTTGTCCAAAATAGGTCGTTTGCAGCGGCCACGCGGGATGCCTCGTTTGCAGCGGCCACGCGGGATGCGTCATTTGCAGCGGCCACGCGGGATGCGTCGTTTGCAGCGGCCACTCGGGATGCGTCGTTTGCAGCGGCCACGCGGGATGCGTCGTTTGCAGCGGCCATACAAGTTCACAGTAAACATCCAGAATAGGTCATGTACAGTAGCTGTGCAGATTTGGTAGTTTGAAGCGACCGACTATGTTTTCAACAATTATTCAAATCATTTTCAATGTCGGTGTAGGTTTACACTGATTGTACTGAATAAGTTATTTGCAGTGGTCACCCATAGCAGTTTGTATACAATAGCTGTGCATAAGTTATTTGCAGTGACATTTCAGTTTTTCAGCGGTCATTCAAGATAAGTAATTTGCAGGGTCTGTTTAAAATTTGTTGCATACAATGACTGCAGGTTATCAGTGGTCATCCAAAATGGGTCGCGTTGTGATATGTATTCTGATTATAGCAAAATTATAAACAACTAAAACTAGGACGTTAATTAACTCACAATTTTATTTGATCTGCCATAAAAAAAAATTTTACAACATGGCTTTCGATGGAACCAGGTTCATATCTCTAAAAACGTATTTGCTATCATATATTATGATTCTTTTAGAAACCTAGATGGGGAATGAATGTACCTTATTCATTTACTGTTTGTTTGTTTTTTCACTAACAAAGAAGTGTGTGTTTGTGTGAAGGAAATTAGTTTATTGAGAAGTTCTATTTGTGTGCATTTGGTCGGTCCAAGTGAACCTCGTTAGTTTTAAATAGAATTGATATCTGATGTAACCAGACTCTGATCGTCTATAATTGCTTTCTTTCCTCTTTTGTATACCACTTCAACTAGAAAACGCTTTTGTATACCACTTCAACTAGAAAACGCTTTTGTATACCACTTCAACTAGAAAACGCTTTTGTATACCACTTCAACTAGAAAACACTTTTTTTTTTTTAATTATATAAATTCTCTGCGATGCCAGCATTCGCCCATGCATGGAGTATTGTTGCCAGATATGGGCTGCTAAATCTCTATTGAACAGGACTAAAAAAAAAAACAAAAAAAAAAAACAGTCTAATAGGTCCCACACTGTCGAACAAGCTCCAACTACTGTACCATCGCTACAATGTTGCATCCTTGTGTTTATATTTACAAGTACTTTTATGCATTGTGCTCTGACAAACTTTTAGCATTGGTGCCCTCTCGACATAAGTATACCCGACAAACTTGATAAGCAGAAAAATCCTACACTTTCACTGTAAAAGTTTCTTGATGCCGGAGAGCTTTCTACTCTAATAGTTTCTTTCTTCGAACTGTTGGACTTCAAAATTCTTTGTTTCCTGCTTTCTCCAACATGCAGAACCTTCAGTATAATGGCAGCATAGATCTTGCTGTTCAACTCCCTGCGTAGACTCTCCCTGTAAATATGGTCTCTAATTCACAATAGCTCTTACATTTCTGGCAATCTTTTTTTCTCTCGAATAAGAGTAAAATACAAAAAAAAATTCTATTTGGTTGTTTGGAAATTTTGTGGCGATTTTTAGTAATCCTGTTTCTACATGTTCGAACATGTCGAATTATTGACAAATATAATATACTAATTCCGATTATAGCCTATTTCAAGCTATCTCTTGAGAAAGAAAATTATGCCAGTTGTTTTGACTTTGACGGTAAATATGTTCAAAAAACAAAGAGGCATAGAACATATTTACCGTCATAGAGGCATGGTATTAACTGGTAGAATGCCAGGAACGAAAAAGCAAAGGTCGACCGAGACGCACTTTGATGGGCAACTTGATCAGTTGGACAGGATTATTGTCAAAAGTTGATCTGTTTCAGGCTATGGATACCTACCCTACAGTGGAAAAACCATGGTCGCCAAAGCTGTTAAACGGCAGAACTACTGCTGATAATATGACTTTGGAGCTCTTTGAAAATGCAAAATTCTAAGACTCATTTTAATTATTTGATTTTTTTTTATTCTCATAAAAAATGTTTCGCAAACAAAAAAAAGAATATGTGCAGTGTTATGGTGATGATGATTTGGGTGAGGAAATTACAAAGTTTAAAGCTAGAGATTTTAGCCTTAATCATGAAAAACACGTAGGCAGATAACTCTCTAAAATCAACGAGCAAATATTCATTGAAAATAATCCACATTATAAAACACATCCATTAACAAATGCGTAGTGTATCGAAATACATCATTTATGAATTTTAATTAAATATTTAATGGCATATATATATAATATATATTTCCTCAAAACCTCTTAACTTGATGGAGGGGAGACTAAAACTTGCTACTATGGTTACAAATGATCTGATATAACAGCCAGGGGAGACTTTATTCACAATATTTCTCATATGCTATATCTCTCCTCTTTTTGGAAATAGAGTACGATCATGAATATCTCCAGTATCAAATAATCCTTATACACTGTGAAATTTACTTTATGTATGAAAACCAAAGAGGCGAGATATATAACATGAGAAATATTTGGAATCAAGTCTCCCCTTGCTCTTATTTCAGATCATTTGAAACCATAACAGCAAGTTTTTGTCTTCACTCTATCAAAGTCAGAGGTTTGGGTGAGGGATATCAGATATTTTGTAATTCATATGCAAAACTAGGAAAACAAATGCCTGATTGAAACATTTTATGGCTGTAAAAAAGTGCCAAAAATATTTTCTGGATGATCCCCTTAATGTGCGACCGTAAGGGCAAATCTCACATAGCCCACTACACAATTCAGGTCATTAACTTACCAACGAGCCTTCATTTGTTAAATTCTGATGAATAGTTGCTGGAATTTGAAACTTATAAAATTGCCAAACGAGGTAGTACACACACACTGGTAGCCAAATTGAATATTAAAATGTTCATATTTTCATTCTATGGGACGAAACTACATAAAAATTTGCAGGCTTTTTGAAGATTTAATACTATTCTATTAAAATTTTATGACAATTGGTAAAAAAAAAAGCCTATATTTTCAAACCAATAAAATATGCTCAAATTTATATGCACACACACACACACACACACACACACACACACACACACACACACACACATATATATATACACATACACACTAAGTAATTTTGTGTTGCAACTGTACACGAAGGACTATGAAGTAAGGAGAGTGTTTATTTTATTTGTGATTTTTTTCAATAGTAGAACATAATGGACTCTTCAATTTTAAATAGTTTCATTAATCCATAGAAAATGTAGATTTTGCAAGTAAAAAAACAAACTTAAAATCTGATATCTCTAATACATAAAGTAAAGTCAGTTTTATTTTTTGTAATCGATAGCTTTCTTTTCATAAAAGCAAAATACTTGAATTCTGATTCACCCCACACCTTTTCACTGCAACCTCTCTCACAGACGTGATGTTGCTAATCTCGGTCGTTTTTACAAATATTATGGCATGTGTTTCTTAGAATTGTCTGATTTATTCCCTGGTTCCTTTGTCCCGGCTCGTTTGGCTTCTTGGTCTAAAGGTCTCCATCAATTCGCTGTTTTAATAATTTGTTGGAATACAGCTTCCTATTCGAGTAGCTTTTTTTCCCCAAGGACTGTAAGGTTGTGGAACTCTCTTCCTGCTTACTGTTTTCATTCTGCCTACAGATTTGGTCTTTTCAAGACTAAAGTCAATAGGCATCTCCTGTCTTTGTAATAATCAGCTTTTGGTCTTGTTAACGTATTACATCAAGTTGCTTCATGCCTTGTCTCAAGCGATTTCCATTAAAAAAAAATGGATCTGGTTTGTCAGTTATTGTTTCATTTATTTATTTTTTAGCATCAGTAGAAGGTATGAACATCTGTGAGTGAAATAGAAATTTACATTTAATGAATCGTTTATGTTTTGCCATTCAATAAGCCGGAAAGGTTTAATATGCTGTAAAATTGGACAAACAGAATCTCTTGTGCGGACATTTTTTTTCCTCTTCACTTACGGATTATACACCAATGGATGAACAATGGATTGTATTTTCCATGTGTTGCTGCAGATTTTAAATAAATTGTTCATTTTCTTTGTTTCTATTTTTTTTTTTTTTTATGATCATTTTTTTTTTTTAATATCTGAATCTGCAATATATACTCAACATCTGTAGAATAGAGGCTGCTTGTGTTGGGAATATGCCAGAAACATTTTGGTTTTGCTCTTGGTTTGGTGATAGGGAAACAAAGCATATATATATATATATATATATATAAGACTAAACGAATTAAAGAAAAGCAAAGAAAGAAAGAATAAAACAGCCCCCAAACAAACATTGCATTTTGTTATATTGAATTAATTAGAAACGTTCATCCATCTTTAAAACAACAGTTTATTTTACAGTGTAACCCCCCCCCACACACACACACTTTCTTGAACTCATCATTCATGTGCTCCCCATCCATTCCAGGAAATCCATAACTTAATAGCACCACTGTCCCCCATTCCACTAACTTGACTCTCACTTATGTTAGCTTAAAAGATTGACAAAATCTAGCTTGATATTAACTTCCCATTTTTTTCATATTATTGGGATCCTTCTAGCTACTGGCCCTGTGTGTGGGGCATTAGAATACGCTGACTGCCCTCCTGCAGAGGGTAAAAGTCCCTCAATGGGGGTCCTGGATATGACCTTAAACTATATCCAGTGGTGAGGCCCCAGCTTGTGGGCTTTGCAGAGTGTGGAGCCACCCTTTAATTACCATTGCTCCCAGGTCCACTCTGACCCGGAGTGGTAGTACCTGTTAGGGTCCTAACTATGGGTTGAATAGAAACCGACGTGAAAACAACAAATATATTCTATTAAAAAATTTTTTCTTCCAAATCTTTGGATTCGGCATTAAATAACCCGAAAAGGGTTGATATGCCGTAAAACAAAACCAACCAACCAACCATCCTTCTAGCTACTATTCTTCACAAAAGACCTGTGGCGTAGTGGATAAAGTACTTGGTAATATTCAGTTGTAAGTTACACTCTTCTGGAAGTTGAAGGTTCCATCCTCAGTACAAGAGACACTCAAAAATACAATTGCAAATTACAACTTCTACCCAGTCATGGCTGACAGAACGAGAACATGCTACCCTCTCGTTGATTAAAAAACAATTCCATTCGAAATTTCGTGCAGATTCCCGTGTTCAATAGATTCTCAAATTCGACAAGATACACCTGAAAAATGAGAACCGTAGTCCGAAGAATTCCAAATTCAACCCCATTCTTTTGTTATACTATAAGGAAGAAAAACAAACAAAAAAAAAAAAAATTGATGCCAAAAATGAATTGCAAAAGAATTTTTTTCATATAATAGATGTATGTGAGAAAGTGTTTTCCTTTGGTTTAGAAGCACATATAAACCATAATACTTGACGTTTTCCTTTTTATGAATTTTAATTAATTTCTATTTGTCAGTTTAAAGTTCTCAAAATTATTTCAAATTTCGAAAGGCGACCATAAAGATATCAGACATTTTAATCGATAAATAGCTTTTTAAAAAAATGGTCGACATGTGTCCATATTGAAATTTTTTGTTACTTTATACTAGGCGGTCACCATTTATTAAGGTCTGAAGGTCATTCGAGGATAAAGGTTTGGTCGGTAAGACAACGTCATTATAATTGCTTGTAGTGAAAATTGGGTAGAAATTAAGAGGACGGCTCAACAAGAACTTGTTTACATTGAACTTGAAACCGATTATGTTAACTGGGAAAGCAGCTTTGCAGTATTGTGTTCAACAGATGGATAGTTCTAGAAAAGAAATTTAGCTTGTAGAATTTTTGTTTAGTCTAAGGCACAGATAGAGTAAGGAAAATTGTTTACAGTTGTGGTAGTTAGACAAGTGTTTATTGTAAATGTTTTGTAGAACACAACTATAGATTGCTGCTCAAACACCTGCCTTGAAAATAACGATAAAGCAGAAATAGACTTGTCATATTTCTTCTGTGTAAAAGAGGAAATAGGAGGGGAGAAAAAAAATGACGTCACCTACTAGATTTCGAAACCAGTTTTGTACCCTCTCAAGGCAAAAAAGTGGTAAATGTAAAAAATTATTTTGAAGCTTTAAACTATTGGCCTTCTATCCACAACTTCGTTGTTGCAACGGGTTTCAACTTGGTTGAAACCGGTGTTTTCCCTAGCATGCAGCCCATCTTGAACCATGGCAGCCCATGCAAGGCAGTCAGCAAACATGCATGAGATGGTTAACAAGTCACAATTCCACCGTCAAACTTGGCTATGTCCACCTTGCATATTAGAGATATTACGTCAGTAGAGATTAAGTTAGCTAGTGTAAATTTTGACAAGGGTCACATTGAGTGCATGACAACCGTAGAGACTCAACACCTCGATCCACTGTGCCATAGGCTCCGAAGGGTGATCATGGCTGGATTTTATGGTCTTATAAATTGAATTTTGTATTCTGCGTTCCTATCCCGTCACGATTAATCACCTGAAGAAGGCCAGAGGATGAGTTGGCTGAAAAGTGGTGAAACAACAACTATGATGATGAGGATAACACTCTGTGAAAAAGAATGAATGCTGAAATGCATTTGCATAAAAATCCGGTATGCTGCACAAGTGCTGTACGTTTTAAGGCTGAAAGACTGATGGACAAAGCGTTTGAGAGAGACGCAAGGACACATCTCAAAATTCTTTGATAAGATTTAAAAAAAAGCTGTTAATTATCTTAAATCTGATCCGGTGACTGTCATATGCATGGAACATTGCCAATTGTCTTTTTTGCTTACAAAACTATTTAATTATTACTTATTGTTTAGACCTACAACTAATATTTCCTTTGTAATCTTCTAATTAAAATTAACAATCCATTTTCATAGTGCATATTTTTTCTACTTTATGACCCATACCAAGTCACTCTACTCGGCTGCCATCATGTAAGTTTATAACGCAAAAAAAAAAAAAAAAATTGTTATAGATGCATTGTTATCTATTCAAATACATGTAACACACCACTTAGTAAGTCACAGGCCTAACATAGATTGTGCTATTCATTAAAAGAAAAAAAAAATCATATTTATAAAGTACTAACCTTCAAATGATATTAAATATTGCCAAACATTTATAGACTTATTCCACCACGGACTGAAGATTATTTTCTAAGATTTCTGCCATTGCCATTATTATCTGTACATTCGTTTTTCCCCTTGTGTTTATTATAAAGTGTGGGGTCATCAGTAAATATACCCATCTCTTACACAATTTCATTAGGGAAATCATTTATAAATATCTGGAATAAGTAAGTTCCAAGTATCGATCTCTAAAGCGCACCTGCATTAATGTTTGTATGTACGGCCATCAAGAACACACACATGTAGTTGATCAAACACCATCTTCAACATACACACATTGTGCGTGTGTATATGTGTTGAAGGTGGTGTTAGATCAACACTGTTGGAGACATAAAATACTGTTTTCTTTTTAAAGAAAACTAATGCTGAGAAATCTCCAATCTAATAGGTTCCACACTACCGTCCAAGTTCCAACCTCTGGCCCATCACTGCAATGTTGCATCCCTAACCCTGTTTTACATTAACTTTTGTCTGAACTCGTAGCACTTGTACTTTCTCAAGGTACATACTCCCAACTAACTAGACCAGCAGCAAAATTCCACCTCTTCACTTTTGTGGTCCATAGATGCGAGAAAGCTTTTTACTTAAATAGTTTCTTTCCTAGAATTTGAATTCCCTTTCTGTTTCCAGCTTCCCTAACCTGCACTTGTGACTAACATGCAGAAATTTAAATGTAACGTGAACAGACATCTTACAGCTTAACTCCCAACGGTCTCTTGTTCGACATGATCCCAAGTTGTAGTCTTTTACGTCCATGTGGGAATATGCTTTGTTTGGGGTGAAAGAGTTAAAAAAAAAAAAAAAAAAAAAAAAAGTTATAAAAAAAGCAAAATGCGATTGTATTCGTCTGAATTAAATATCAATATTTATTAGATATCCGATCGATTTTATTGCAAAATCGATATCGTTTAAGTAGACTCTTTTATTGAATTATCTTTCGAAATTTCCCTGAAATTAAATAAATTAAACTTTTCGTATCACATTCCTAAAGGCGAGGTGCAGTCTGTGAAGGATTATTGTAAAATGACCATTTCTTTGGTTTTGAAACACAAAGGAACAATGTATTTGATTTTTGCCTTACTGTAATAATTAAATTTAACTTGCCGTACATACTTGCGTATAAGTCGATGTTCTGTATAAGTCGATGTGCATTTTAAGATAAATTGTTATTTTAAGTATTACCTGTGTATAAGTCGACTGTAAATTCTAGACAAATAGTCCGTCTCGTGGCTCTTTCTTGCACAGATAATTTCCCTTTTTGTGTTTTTTTTTTTAATTTTAAATATAAAAAACAAAATTTTGAAATTTAAAAGAAATTTTTTAAATTAATTTTTTTTAAAATTTTTGATTCTTAAAAATAATTTTAATTAAAAAATTTTTTAAATTTTTTTTTTTTTTTTTTTAAATTTTTGTAAGGCATATGATAAATTGTTTCTCAGCATCTGCCAGCGATAATACGTGCATTTACGCAAGTGTGATCTATTCGATTTTCATATATAGAACCAAACCACTACACACTACACGAATGCAAATGTTGCTAATCTGATAATTCTGATCAATGACCTGCTGTAGATTCCAAATGCAGTTATTGTTTTAGACATAATTTATATCACGTACCATAATAACGCAAACGCATACATTGCACGAGCCGTAATATACCGTAATAGTGTGAATGCATGTGTTAAGTGCCATTAAATGGTTTCATTAAATAGTTTTCATGAAATCGTTAAAACTTGTGGAACTTAGGGAGAACGACTACACTACATTTCCACACCAAATAAAAAACACGCCTTATCATTGAATACATCATATCGAACTTAGGCCTATAGCCATGTCCAGAAATTGAACATTACGAGAGCTATTCCAATTGTTATCAAGCCTCTCACTGAAAAACCGCGTATGTGCTTACATGCTGGTAAACATACTGCAGTGGGATTCGGAAGGAGTGCAATTAGTTACTAGAATTACTGGTGTATACCAAGGGCACAAACAAAATGGCGTTTTCTATGTTATGATCGAGCGCCGAGTCGCTCTTAAACAATTCCCAACACATTACTTATGTATAAGTCCCCCCCCCCAAAAAAAAATCTTGAAATCGTCTCCCAGAAATTCGACTTATACACAAGTATATACGGTATAAAAAAATAAATTGAGGGCAAAAATGAAAATAAAAGGCAATAATTTTATATTTTTGTTCAAGTGTAGAATAATAGAGAAAGCCGGGCGCTTCAGCTTGTGACTTTTGTGTTAAGTATTTCAAGTTTTTTTTTTTTTTTTTTATGACAACGTATGTTTGTTTACCGTGTGATAAGTCAGCTGAGATTGTTAATATTAAGTTTGATCGAATTTAGTAAATGTTGAGCAGCAGACATCGAATCCGTAGAAATACATTTAGTTTGTAATTAATGAACAGATGTTCAATTTTCTCAGAACATCTTAATTTTTTCTTTTCTTTTTGTCCTTTTTTCGTTTCCTTTTTCTTTCTTTTCCTTTTTCTTTTTTCTTTCCTTTTCCTCTTTTTTTTCTCTTTTTTCTTTTCCTTTTTCTCTTTTTTCTTTTCCTTTTTCTTTTTTCTTTTCCTTTTTCTCTTTTTTCTTTTCCTTTTTCTCTTTTTTCGTTTCCCTTTTCTCTTTTTTCGTTTCTCTTTTTTCGTTTCCCTTTTCTCTTTCCTTTTTCTCTTTCCTTTTTCTCTTTCCTTTTTCTCTTTCCCTTTTCTCTTTCCCTTTTCTCTTTCCCTTTTCTCTTTCCCTTGTCTCTTTCCCTTGTCTCTTTCCCTTGTCTCTTTCCCTTGTCTCTTTCCCTTGTCTCTTTCCCTTGTCTCTTTCCCCTTTTCCTTTTTCTTTTCCCTTTTCCTTTTTCTTTTCCTTTTCTCTTTTTTCCCCTTTTCTCTTTTTTCCCCTTTTCTCTTTTTTCCCCTTTTCTCTTTTTTCCCCTTTTCTCTTTTTTCCCCTTTTCTCTTTTTTTCCCTTTTCTCTTTTTTTCCCCTTTTCTCTTTTTTTCCCCTTTTCTCTTTTTTTCCCCTTTTCTCTTTTTTTCCCCTTTTCTCTTTTTTTCCCCTTTTCTCTTTTTTTCCCCTTTTCTCTTTTTTTCCCCTTTTCTCTTTTTTTCCCCTTTTCTCTTTTTTTCCCCTTTTCTCTTTTTTTCCCCTTTTCTCTTTTTTTCCCCTTTTCTCTTTTTTTCCCCCCTTTCCTCTTTTTTTCCCCCCTTTCCTCTTTTTTCCCTTTCCTCTTTTTTCCCTTTTCTCTTTTTTCCCTTTTCTCTTTTTTCCCTTTTCTCTTTTTTCCCTTTTCCGTTTTTCCCCCTTTTCTGTTTTTTCCCTTTTCTCTTTTTTCCCTTTTCTGTTTTTTCCCTTTTCTGTTTTTTCCCTTTTCTGTTTTTTCCTTTTTCTCTTTTTCCTTTTTCTCTTTTTCCCTTTTCCTTTTTCTCTTTTTCCCTTTTCCTTTTTCTCTTTTTCCCTTTTCCTTTTTCTCTTTTTCCCTTTTCCTTTTTCTCTTTTTCCCTTTTCCTTTTTCTCTTTTTCCCTTTTCCTTTTTCTCTTTTTCCCTTTTCCTTTTTCTCTTTTTTCCTTTTTCTTTTTTCTTTTCCTTTTTCTTTTTTCTTTTCCTTTTCTCTTTTTTCCCCTTTTCTCTTTTTTTCCCCTTTTCTCTTTTTTTCCCCTTTTCTCTTTTTTTTCCCTTTTCTCTTTTTTTTCCCTTTTCTCTTTTTTTTCCCTTTTCTCTTTTTTCCCTTTTCTCTTTTTTCCCTTTTCTCTTTTTTCCCTTTTCTCTTTTTTCCCTTTTCCCTTTTCCCTTTTCCCTTTTCTCTTTTCTCTTTTTTCCCCTTTTCTCTTTTTTCCCTTTTCCTTTTTCTCTTTTTTCCCTTTTCTCTCTTTTTTTCTTTTCCTTTTTCTTTTTTCCTTTCCTTTTTTTCCTTCTTTTTTCTTTTTCTTTTTCTTTTTCCTTTTTCTATTTTCTTTTCCTTTTTCTTCTTTTCCTTTTTCTTTTCCTTTTTTTTCTTTTCTTTTTTCTTTTTCTTTTTTTTCTTTTCCTTTTTCTTTTCCTTTTTCTTTTCCTTTTTCTTTTCCTTTTTCTTTTTCTTTTCCTTTTTCTTTTCCTTTTTCTTTTTCTTTTCCTTTTTCTTTTCCTTTTTCTTTTTCTTTTCCTTTTTCTTTTCCTTTTTCTTTTCCTTTTCCTTTTTCTTTTCCTTTTTCTTTTCCTTTTTCTTTTTCTTTTCCTTTTTCTTTTCCTCTTTCTTTTTCTTTTCCTTTTTCTTTTCCTTTTTCTTTTTTTCCTTTTCCTTTTTCTTTTTTCGTTTCCTTTTTCTTTTTTCGTTTCCTTTTTCTTTCTTTTTCCTTTTTCTTTTTTCTTTTCCTTTTGCTTTGCGTTTTCTTTCCTTTTTCTATCGTTTTCCTTTTTCATTTATATCCTTTTCTTTCTTATTTTTTTCCTTTTACGATAAAATTTCCTATTTTCTTACCATATCAAGACCACTTCATATTTTAGAACAAGTGATATCCTATTGTTTCAATCGTGGAATGTTGTTATTGTTCTCTTGTTAAACACCTGTTATCGTGTTATTTCATTTTGTTTTTCAGATAATGACTTTATTTTATATCTGTATATGCCAATATAATTAACATGCTTAGATTTGCCCACGCATCTGAGAGGCTTTGTTGATCTGTCATCATGCATATCTGAGAGGCTTCGTTTCAGTGGCTTGCAGAGGAACATAAATTCCAAACATCCCAGCGTTTTTTTTCTTTTTTCTAGATGAAAACCGATTAAAAAGCTTTCCACATGTCAGATTACGCTATATCCCAAATTTCAAGTCCGTAGATGAAAAATTTGTTGAGTATATAGGTTGAGAAGTGTCCTCACACACATTCACTTATATACATATATATATATTGGTAGCCAAATTGAATATTGAAATGCTCATACCTTTGGTTCTATGAGACGAAACTACATGAACATTTGCAAGCTTTTTGGATATTATACTACTATTTCATGGTTAGATGTTTATGACAGTTGATGAAAAGAACCTATATTTTAAACCAATAAAATATGCCCAAATTTGCCTACATTTGTATTTATAGTATCCGGCAGGGCAGCTTCAGTTGTGCTGCTTCGATTGTCTTCCCTTTGGCCTTGCCAGTCCATTAATATAATAAGATTTTATTTCAACTCAAATAACCTACTTTATTCATAATATTTTGTTTCTAATCATTTCATCTTGAATATTTCAGGTATTTAGGTGTGTCAAACACCTTCAAATTTTATTTCAATAACAATCCTTCACGCTGTATATAAAAAAAAAATAGCCTATTTAATCGACATTATTACCCGATGTGTAAAACTTGTACGTCTTTATTTGCTTGATATGTATGGCACATACGAAATTCAGAATATGAGAATACTATAAAAAACAAGATTCTGTATTTCGTTTGGTTAATTTAACTTGGTCTTTTGTAAACTTGCCTTTCTTAACACGCTTGATCTATTTGCTTGGATTCGTCAGGTCACCTGTAAGAAAGAATTCGCTTTTACATGCAGAAATTATGAGAATGCCTTTATCTTTTTATGCCTAGCATAAATAGCATTTTTCAGAATTTCTGTCTCTTTGAAATAAGAAATTTAACAAAGATTAAGAAAACCTTCATGCTATAATAAACACCAATGTGTATTTGTGTGTGTGTGTGTGTGTATATCTATATATATTAATATATATATATATAAATATAAAGTGAACGTGTGTGTGTCTGTGTACATTTCCCTACGCTATAACTCTGTCAATTTTAAGTCTACAGACTCGAAAGTTGATATACAGGGTACTGAGATTTGGGAAAATCTTTGACACCTTAACAGCAAAAATTTATGGCTGAAAATGGATTACAAAGTTCAACGATTTGACCTTTGAGAACTCTACCAAACTCCTGCGATAATTTTGCGTCTAAATACTTGAAATTTTAGATATGGGTTCCTTGGACATGGATCTAACTTAACTTGATTTGAGCCCCAAGCAATAAATGTTAAGGGGTCATAATAGTGGTCAAAGTAAAAAAAAATTGACCGCTTTTTTTTTTTTTTTTACTCAACATGCACTTCCAAACACCCGGGCAACACCGGACTGAAATACTAGTATATATATATATATATATATATATATATATATATGATGATTGTATAGATTGGTTTTCTAGATGCAAATCCAATGAAACCCATGTGATTATTAAAGAGAATATGGCTCTTTTTTTCTGGTCTGATGTGGTGGTCTCCTTGAATTCGGATTTCACTGAAACATGTATGCACATATGTAACCAATAATAATAAATAATTGTATAATAAACAGACATATATCTATTTAAATGGAATTCAAACAAGCATCTCGCTGCTCAACTTTCCACATAGTCCCCTGTAGACGTGATCCTAATTAATAGCTTCTCACGCCCAAGTGGCAATAAATCTTGTTTGGCGTGAAAAAGTGTGTGTGTGTAACCCATCTTGTCACACAAAAATTAGTTAAAAAAGATGCGTTTTTTTTTTTGTTTTTTTGTTTGTTTTTTTTTTTGTTTTTTTAAGTCTTCCAGATGAAAATATTTTCAGTGGTGGGAAAAAGAAAGAAAATAGCAAGTCAGACCATCACCTCAGACTAATCCTGCCACCCAAAGTGAATCACCCTTCAAACAATCTAATCGAAGTTTAACAGGTGACTCATAGAGTTTCATTTATTTCTTATATATATAGTAGGGTTCAATACATGGCAATATATGGCAATTTATCTCTGGAGAATCTCCTGCATTTCATCCTTGTGAAGAATATAACATTTCCTACGAGGATGGAACGCGGAAGATTTTGTGTAGCTTAATTGCCATATGTTTTTATAACATATGTTTTTATAATTTATTTCTTTGGACATGGATCTAACTTAACTTGATTTGAGCCCCAAACAATAAATGTTAAGGGGTCATAATAGTGGTCAAAGTAAAAAAAAATTGACCGCTTTTTTTTTTTTTTTTACTCAACATGCACTTCCAAACACCCGGGCAACACCGGACTGAAATACTAGTATATATATATATATATATATATATATATATATATATATGATGATTGTATAGATTGGTTTTCTAGATGCAAATCCAATGAAACCCATGTGATTATTAAAGAGAATATGGCTCTTTTTTTCTGGTCTGATGTGGTGGTCTCCTTGAATTCGGATTTCACTGAAACATGTATGCACATATGTAACCAATAATAATAAATAATTGTATAATAAACAGACATATATCTATTTAAATGGAATTCAAACAAGCATCTCGCTGCTCAACTTTCCACATAGTCCCCTGTAGACGTGATCCTAATTAATAGCTTCTCACGCCCAAGTGGCAATAAATCTTGTTTGGCGTGAAAAAGTGTGTGTGTGTAACCCATCTTGTCACACAAAAATTAGTTTAAAAAAATGCGTTTTTTTTTTGTTTTTTTTTTGTTTTTTTTTTGTTTTTTTAAGTCTTCCAGATGAAAATATTTTCAGTGGTGGGAAAAAGAAAGAAAATAGCAAGTCAGACCATCACCTCAGACTAACCCTGCCACCCAAAGTGAATCACCCTTCAAACAATCTAATCGAAGTTTAACAGGTGACTCATAGAGTTTCATTTATTTCTTATATATATAGTAGGGTTCAATACATGGCAATATATGGCAATTTATCTCTGGAGAATCTCCTGCATTTCATCCTTGTGAAGAATATAACATTTCCTACGAGGATGGAACGCGGAAGATTTTGTGTAGCTTAATTGCCATATGTTTTTATAACTTATTTCTATTTGTTTCATTTTACTTCAACCGAAATTCTCTGAAAGTTCTCCCCCTTTCCTATGGCTAACACTTGATCTCTAGATATTTGAACATTCCAGAAAAGTTCCCCTTTACCTCTCAAACACTGAGTTAGTAACAAAACTGAAAAACTTTCCCTCTCCCCAGTTGACCATTTTCATACGTTATAATATAGCTTTCATTTTAGTCTCTAGATATTACAGGATTCCAGGACATAAATACATCTTGTCTGGTAGAGTATCCAACTTTGTGCTGTTACTTGAGGTAACTTCAGTTAGAGAAGGCGCACCATCTAATATATAAAAGGCAAAATATGTGTTTCCCAAAAACTTTTGATACACGCAATGAACACTGACAAAATTGGTATCATTAGAAAGATCGATCTCTCAGATGACAAATATGTAAAAATAACCCAACCGTTAACTGGCTTTTTTCTTGTTTTGTTTTTTTGCAAGGAAGGGCCAGTTTTTGCGGCAACATTTTTGCAAAGTCATTCACGCCTTGCGATCTCAACGTGCGCTTAAAACACGTTATTTCGAAGGCCCGTGATGTCATAAGTGTGGCGTGGGTGAGACAGCTAACATGTTTGCTTTTTTTTCACCTCCTTTTCCTCTTTCAGTTCGAGCCTGCAGCTAATATTTTTTATTTATTTACTTTTTTTTTTTTTAAAGAGGGTTGGTTGTTCAGTATCCCTTACTATACAACTTTTCCACACCTGGGCCACGCCAGGTACCTATGCTAGTTTCTCATAAAGGCAAGTGTGGGTTAGCCATATCGAGAAGATGTAATTTGAGCCACGACTACCATGTTATTTTGAATATTTAGTCAGGGTTTACTTTCAACGAAAGTATCCTCATGTTAGTTTGTAATGACAAACCCTTATATAGAGAGATCTTAGACACTCAAGGAGAATGTCTATTAACCATTCAAATTCTTGCCTGTTATATATATATATATATATATTTCTATAAATTTGGGTTTCTTTGTGTATTGATATTCATATTAAAAACCTTTTTTTTTTTCTATTGATCTAAAAAGAAAATACAACTTTGTTATATATGGGCCGCAGAATTGCATTCATCTGCAAAAGATCTAGCTAATTTGCATATTCTTTTAAACATTTATTTTAATTAATTATTAGATTTTTGATTTTTTTCGTGGTTTTTATGGGATGATCATCTTTACTTAACTATTACGTGTAATTATATTCATGCAGATATTCTATATGATTTAAGGTAAGCACAAACATCTTTCTATATATATTTATGTCTGTGCATATATGTTTTAAAAAATTTTGCCTACCAAACAAACTCTTCTGTCAGTTTTTGGTCTACAGACATGAGACTTAATATATAGGGTATTCGAACCCATGCAAAACTTTGTATTTGGGTTTTAGACGGGAGAAAACCGGTGCAAATATGTGAAAATTAAAAAAAAAAACCCCGAATTTGCCAGGTGAAGGTCGGACAACGGCATTACGAATATACATGCGTAACGTAATAGCTATTGGTTCATATTTTAATTTTTAGCCTTGCAGCAAACATACCTTCATAGCTCGGGCATTAACATCAAAGGAAAAAGTAAATCGTAAACTAAACGTTTGGGTTTCGATTTTCGGTGATGGTGCACGTGTCATTTTTTTAATTTATTTTCTTTTTTATTTTTTTATTAACTTTTTTTAAATCATTACTATATATTGGGTCCAATATAATATAAGAATAGATACGAAATCTGCGTTAATCAAAATATCAGGGCGGCCTACTAGTGTGTATATATATATATATACACACACACACACACACAAAGTTGTTTATCTTTATTATATCGGTATACCAAAACTTACATTTACAGATCGTATAATATGAAATACAGATCAAAATTAATAGTTAAGATAAATCGCCACTCCAAAGTTGAAGATAATAAAAAAGGAAATGATTAAGATTGAAATAGTTCATTATAAACAGAGAATATCATCACAAGTATTAAGATTATTTAATCCGTAGCTTTTTTTTTTTTTTTACTTGTGAATCACCACTACAACTCTAATCATGCTTACACATTGGTTCCTGTGAGATCTCTTAATTTAAACAACCATTGACTGTGGTCAGTACTTGGATGGGTAACCATTTGGGAACACAATGTTTTGTTCGGATTATTTGGATTCTTCTTGGGAGTCATTTTCACGTTTCGGTCTGTGTTCAAGTGTATCTTGTCAGGAATGATTCTATCGAATTCGAGGAATCTGGACAGAATTTCGAACGGAATCCTTTATTTACTTCATGGCGGTAGCATGCTCTTGTTCTGTCAGCCATGACTGGATAGTAATTTTCAATTGTATTTTCCAGTCTCCCACACTGAGAATTGAATCTTCAACCTTCAGTAGAATATCTCTTTTACAATTAATTTTTTTCAAATACTATAACCACTGCGCCGCAGGTTCTTGCAGACGTTTGAAGAAGACAGTTCTAGTAAGAATTTTAGAAACCTCACACCTATTTTATTTCTAGTTATAAATGTCAGTGTGTGTGTGTGTGTATATATATATACACACATTATTGGTGTTTTCTTATTACTGTATATATTATCCATTATTTATAATTAATGGTTCCCATATCGTGTTAAATTCTATTAGAACTAGGTCAGAGGTTACATCGACCGAAACATGAAAATAACGCTCAAGATGTAGTTAAAAAATTCTAAATAATACAAATAACCAATCTGCATCTAAAATCCAGAAACGTAATACCATGTTTTGGTGAGCTTTAATAATCCAAGAGTTGACTATCAATCTCTAACTATAATGGACCCTTCTTTGCGGTCAGTGTATACCAAACACTAGCTGGTGATGACAGATGTGTTTTAGATTTTCACATCCCACGTCCCATGCCGAGCTACTGGTGCCCAGGATTGTGTATAGTAGTCTATATGAGGTCTTATTAGTCTTATTACGATAATATTTGGTTTGTCTTGAAATAACATTTCTAATCTCTCCAGCTCAGATAAAGACGTTTATGCAACTTGTTTTAATAATCTGTTAAAGCTGTTGTTAGCAGATAATAACTTTTAATAAAAAAAATTATCCATTTCAAATTGAAATTGATAGAAATTTTTTTAGCTGTAACTATTGTTTAGGGTGAAACTTGAAGTATGCAAAAAACGTAGGCTATCACCTTTGAACCCCATATAAATATTGTTAGTTGATTTAAAAAAAAAAATAATTTTGTCCTAGATGGGGGAGGGGGATCTTGCCTGGTTGTAAAATGCGCTTAAATATATTTTAATTAATTCAGATTTCTTATTATTACAGAGCCAAAGTATTCGTTTCAAAAGTTTAAAAAATAATGATTTGAGTGCCATCAACTAGAATCGAAACCAAAACATTTAGTGTTCCCTACCGTTTGAGCTATCGATAGATAAGATTTAAAATTAAACCACGTTAAGCTATGATTACATTTGCGCAAAAATAATAAAAATATGCTGGCAAGTTGAAATAAAGATTTTGCATTTCAACATGGCGGCATATTTCTGTAGTGCTATTCATCCATTCAAAGATTTTACCTGTTACAAGTCATCCTTGGATTACAAGTACTATTTCCTGTTACTTTCAGTGTTATATGGCCTGTAGTTTAAGGGTTTATCGGTTAAATATTTACGCACACGTACTGTTTTATTTATACATGTCTGGTTGAATATCAGCGCTAAGCTCTGCATATTCTTTTTTTGTGTCTACCCCCCCCCCCCGCATGGCGGACGAACTTTCTCGCGTAAGAATAGAGAAATTTGTTAAACGTACTAACGTCTTCAACCCACATGGGTGTTTTATTTATATAGATTATCTATAAATCTAAATTGTAGTTTTCTGTAAGTATTAAAATTTCAAATGAATAATAATGAACATTTAAAGTATCCAGATTGTTTCTTAACAATAAAAAAGGAGCATCCTTGCAGCAAGATACAGTACTGACAACTATCAATATTACAAAAGATCTCTTAAAAGTTTACGCCGGTAATCACACTGACAACAAAGTTGACAGGGGAAGCGCACATGAGGATGAAAGCACAACAGGAAGCGCTATTTTTACATCAACTAAGTGCTTCCTGTTGAACGAGAGGAGAACAATTTCCTTTGAGAAATACAACAGAACTAGAGTCAAGAAGTACAATTACGAAATGATTTTATTTGGCCTTATGTATTGGAAAATAGTGACACTGAACAACGGACGTTTTGTAAAAGAATTGTGGGCCAGTTTGCTATTGAAATATTACCAAAATTCAAACCAATTCAAAATGGAGCAGATGGAAACAGCTAACCTGTTTTTATGTTAAAATAGTTTTTTTTTTTTTTTTTAATTTCTGGTTGATTTATTGGTCAAAGTTAGTTCAAATGAATAGGAAAGAGGAAAAAGTAAAAACATCAATTTAATCGAAAAATACTGATTTTTTTTTTTTCAAAACTAAAGAGGAAATACTACCGTGCTATTTCTCCACTCTACCAAAGAAATACAAATTAATCAATTTTATTTGTCGATTAGACTTACACAATCCTTTTATGTAACTGTGTGTGTGTATTCATTGGTTTGTGCAAGTATGTGTGTATGTATATATCTGTGTAGCTTAATTGCCATATATATTTTTATAACTTTCTATCTAGCTCTACTTATGAATTGAGCACTGTACAGTAAATACTGAAAATTGATGTATAAAATTATATTTTCAGATATCAATTTATGATACAATTAAATATATATATATATATGCAATAGCCTGACGAATCCTTACAAGGATAAAATGTGGAAAATTCTGCATATCCTAATTGCCATATGTTTTAAAAAGTTTATGCGCGCGCGCACACACACACACACACACACACACACACACACACACACACACACACACACACACACACACACACAGAAATTGAAATTGTTTCAGACAAAAATTGTTTTTTATTTTGTAAAGAAAAACAACAAAAAAGCAACCATTTTTTCATAGGCATACAATCAGAACATTGCTAATTGCAAAGTCTGGATCTTATAGACAAATTAATCTTTGGTGGGGGCGATGTACTATTGAATATTTCCACAAAAAGATTTTTTCCTTCAGTACATGTGACAATTTTAAATTTTAGATCAATTTATAATTATTCTGGAATCGCATATTAATACTGTTGGAACTAATCGTATCCATTGAGCTTAGACTACACTACGAAAATATGTACATATAAAAATAAAAGGAGTTGATGTTATGTTTCTGAATTTTTTAGATTGATTATTAATATTATTACATTCTTTGTACTACTGTTTTCATCTTGAGTGTTATTTTTACAACATTTCAGTTAATTTAACCTTCGACCTTTTTCAGGTGCATCTCGTCAAACTCGGGAATCTGCCTAGAATTTCATACAGAACGTTTTATTTAATCCACGATAGCATGCTCTAGTTTCGTCAGCCATGGCTGGATAGAAGTTCTCAGTAATTCACAATTGTATTTTGAGTCTCCACCACAATGAGGATTGAACCTTCAAACCACAGAAGTACAACTGACGCCCATTAACCCCTATACTCGAGTGGTTTTTGAACCTTGATAAATGGCAGTGCTTGTTAGTGCATAAAAAATATCAATAGGCACCCCGTCTAGTGATGGCGTCACGATAAAACATACCCTTGATAGCCCTGGCGAAGCATCAAGTATTCAGCTACCGACAAGATTTGAATTACACTATAAACTCGTGTAGTGAGTTCAATCTCGGCTGCGGCCGCACTGGATGGATGGATACATACTAACATGCCATCCGATATTGCCCGGTTATATTGTTAAAAATTCCGTGCAGATTTCAAGGTCTGACAAAGATTCATGAGTTTGACACGATACACATGAATGCTGGCGGTTACACCGTCTGAAACGTGAAAATAACACCGAAAAAAGTTCTGAAGAATCCAAATAATAGGAATTTATAGAGTTCTTTGTGCGTGCAAGACCCGCTGTCTTGGATCCGATTTATTCTGATTCCAAGAAATTAATTTACCACTGTGTGTGTTATTGTCTGATGCATAACACTTATTTTTTATGAATAGGGTTATTTTGATTTCTTTATTTTATTACTTCTGTTTGATTGCGTAGGTGTCAAGCATAAATAAAGGCAGACAACACCAAGCATTTTGTAATAGGACACAAAGTAAATAAAAACGACGTGTTAAGTAAAATATACAAGATGCAACATTTCTAGCCGAGCATAGAAAAGGTTTTGTAATAATTATGACACCAGTCAAATTTTAATTTTCAAAAGCTGTGCCGTTAAAAATTAAAATTCACCAGAGCTACTTTGGCTGCTTATGCATCTATGTTACCGCACTGATTTAAAAAAAAAAAAAAATAGTATTTTCAAGTTAAATTCAATTTTTACGATGTATTTGTTTATCGAATTGTTAGGTGAAAATACCGAATAGTTACAAAACACCCTCCCCTCCCCATGTTAAGAATGGCTTTCTAAATCTTATTTAAGCACGGTAACATAGATGCATGAGTACCCTACTTTGTTCTTGATAAATTTATGTATAGAACTATTTTAAATATATTTAGAATAGCATAACCTGGGGCTGCTTTCCAGCTGACTACAACATGGTCGTCTTCAAGTCTAATGTTAAAAAATTCTAACCACTTTCAAACACTTAGCAACTTTCAGTGTTTTCTTACAATCCATCAGACGTTCATTAACCCTTATCCTCGAGTGGTTTTTAGCCTTGATAAGTGGCAAGGCTTGTTAGTGCATGAAAAAATACCAGTTGTATTAAGTGGCTGGTTTATTATTTAGGAAAGATGGAAAACGATCATATTATTTTGGCCTAATTTTTATGAATAAATGCATATAGAGAAATATATATACTAGTAGGCCACCCGGCATTGCCTGGTTATGAAATATAGTTAAATATTATATTTTGATTCATGTAGATTTCATATTTATTATTATAGAGCCAATTCTCTATTGATTAGTATATTGTACCTAATATATAGTAGTGATTTCAAGTTATGTATATTTAGAGAGAGAGAGACTTGGGTGCCATCAGCTAGAATCGAAATCAAAACCTATAGCTCTCCAGCCTTATTCGTTACCATATGAGCTACATCCATATGCATAAAAAATAAAAATAAATATCGTTTAAAGTATAAATGTATATTTATGGATACGGACAAATAACAAGTTTAATCGAATTTGTTCCATGGGTCCAAATCTCATATATTAAGTTTCGAGCGTACTGTAAAGCTCATTTAAATGTATTTTAAGATCGAGCCATGCTGGGTGGGTGGGGGAGACTACTATATATTGGGTACAATATCATAATCAATAGAAAAGTGCTCTCTAATAATAAATATGAAATCTGCATAAATTAAAAGATCATATTTAAGTACGACCAGGCGGACTTCTAATATGTGTGTGTGTTTATATATTTACACACACACACACACATTGTCTGCTTATTACACAAACATTATTAGTTAAATATGTGCATACATGCTTCAGTGGAGTCCCAATTCAAAGAGACCTACTTCATCAGACCAAGAAAGGAAACGTTTTATTTTCTTGGTCTGATGAGGTGGGTCTCTTTGAATTGGGACTCCACTGAAACATGTATGCACATATGTAACCAATAATGTTTTTATAATAAACAGACTATATACCTGCTCTATCCTCCATTCAGCACTCTTTAATAATCACACGGGTTCATTTGGATGTACATCTAGGAAAACCAATCTATGCAACAACTATAATTTGTGTTGTGACTTTTAACTTAGGGAGAATTACAAAAACAACTTTTCTTGCAAAACAAACTTGATTTAAGAAATGGAAACTTTGTTTTTTCTTTTAATACCTATTTATAGATTAGACACATGTCTTCTGAGGGGGACTGGGCCTGTGGGTGGAGCAGATTTAAAAAAAAAAATGCTTTTTGTGACAATTTCTATGTGTGTGAACTAAATTATTGTACTTGGAAGGAGACAGTCTGTATCATTTTACACATTGACCTCCTTATTGGGTAAAGTATATAAGCGTTTTCACAAGTGGGTTGAGATTTTTGATGGAGGGGAGGTTGGAACGGGGGGGGGAGTGTAACATGTGTTTTGATTTTGAAGCTGCAGCTGTCATCGTAGGCACACAAAACACCTACTTGTGTAAGAATTTTTTTTATTGTTTCCTATCATCATCATCATCATCATCATCGCTGCACTTCCATTTCTTGTTCTCTTTCGGTGGAGGAGCAGTCCATCACGACTGAGACAATTTTTTAGTTTTGTACCTTATCTCCACGTTAAAAAAACGATACTGGTGTCTAACTCTGTCCCGTGGGGAGGCATTGTAATTAGGTACATCTACGACAAGCCCCCCCCCCCCAATCCAACGACAACTCGGGGCGCAGTCAAAATTATACCAGTACTATTAATAATAATAATAATAAACTCTTCGAAAATTATTGAGTCAAGTTTTTGTCCCCCCCCCCCGTTAAAAACGGGTAAAATTAAAGCTCATTGATTTAGACTGAGTCCTCTTTTTTTTTTTTTTTTTTTTTTTTTTTACACAGGAATCACTACTTCTCGAGTGGTCTCTGGGCCTTGATAATAAAGGTTAATGGGTATACATTAGTCGATGTGATTAGCATAGTAAACATAAGTTGTGGGAATTTTGTAAATTGGATTAATTAGGGGGACGGTTCATCAAGAACTTGCTTACGTTGGACTTGGAGACAATCAGATTGTAGTTAGCTGGAAAGCAGGCAATTGGAAGAGAGTTCCACAGGCGTGCAGTTCTAAGAAAGAAGCTTTGTTCATGGAATATATGTTTAGGTTTAAGCACAGATAAAGAGTGTGGGAAATTATTGACAGTGGTTTTGGCTAGATGAGTGTTTTTCGTGAAAGTTTGGAGAGGGAGACCATAGATTGAAGCTCAACTGAGCATTTGCCATGAATATTGTTAAATTTGTACTAATTTTTGCATTAAATACTAATTTCTATTAATCTCTAACTGTGAATCGAACGGATATCATAATACTTAGTTCTGTACCCCTTATCACAAAGGGCCATACAAAATTTCAACCAGATTGGCTCAGTAGTTTCCAAGAAAACTTCTATAATAAATGTTGTATTGGGGTGACTAATCCCTATAAATTCCATACTGTGCATCGAACAGATACCACAGAACTGAGTTTGGTGCACCATATCATAACAAAGGTTTGTGCCAAATTTCAGCTAGATCGTTCAGTAGTTTACAATAAAAAGTGGAACAGACAAACAAATACTTTATTCTAGCAGCAGATGAGTCATCCTATCAGATGCCAGACATTTACCAGCTATCTCATACATTCCAACTGAGATATTATATTTTTTAAGATTCTAGTCGTTCATTTAATTGCAATAGTTTGTATCTCTCCCGCACTTGATTCACCGGGTGCATTTTCTAGATAGTTTTTGAAATTCTTTTTCCTGAGTCCGGTTGCTCCTATAATTACTAGCATGATGGAGATCTTCCTAAGATTCCAGTTTCTCTTCATGTCGTACTTAAGACCTTGAATGAGAAAATGATTTAATATCCTTGAGAAATCTGACATAATTACAGACACCAAATCTTCATTATAATATGATTTGTTGTTTTTGTGTCGTTTGATGTTTTATCTCTTATTTTTAACACTGGAATTTTCAAAGCTGACCGTAAAACCGAAAGTCAATGGCGTCTTTATTTTCAACATCTTTCCATATCATTATGTAAGCAACATGTTGATTAATATCTCTTGGAGTATGCATCGTGTGAATGTGTCACTCTGCTTGTGGTCTGTGTTCAAGTCTTCAGAATAATTCTCTGATGGGAATCTGTCCCTATCTAGGACTTTCAGCCATACTATGCTTTTTTTTCTTTCATGGTCATTTTTTTTTCTTATCCCACTGGGATGTTTGTTGATCATATTGAATGTTTTGAACTCTGGTAGATTGTACTGCACTAATGTTAATTATCTTTTTCACATTAAATTTATTTTAACACAATTAGCCATCAAATTATGATCATGCAAGTTTTATTAGAAATAAAAGTTGCCGTCTTGTGTGCTGTTCGTTCATAAACCAATTTCCACTCTTGTGCTATTAGATGAAGTTTTTTTTTTTTTTTTTTTTTACATAGGCATCACCACATTATCAAGGCCCAGAGGCTACTCAAGGATAAGGGTTAAAGAGTGTACAGTAGAAATTGGACAATATAGTAATCATTAGTAATGAAAATTTGGTAAATTTGATAACTTATATGGAACGGCTCATCAAGAACTTATTTACTTTAGACTTGAACACAACCATATTGTAGTCAGCCGGAAAGCAGGAAAACGGAAGACAATTCCACAGGCGTGCAGTTCTAAGAAAGAAGCTTTGTTCATGGAATCTACGTTTAGGTTTAGGCACAGATAAAGAGTGGGGGGAATTATTGATAGTGTGTAAAGCTAGACGAGTGTTTCTTGTGAAAGTTTGGCGAGGGGGGACGATAGATTGAAGCTCAGTTGAACACTTTCCATGAAAATAACGATACATCAGAGACAAACTCGCAACATCTCTTCTGTGAGATAGAGGTTGCAAGGAGGAGAAAAGGACATCTCCTACGAGGCAACGAAGTCTATTTTGAACTCTATTATCTTTGACTTTTTGATTTAAAATGCACCAGATATTCTAAGATTTTTTTAATATTTCTTTTGCAAAACTCAATCATTTAATGCCAAAAGCAAAAACAATTTTTCTCTAAAAAAAAAACAAAAAAATAAACACCATGAATAAATATTTAAAGATATAAAGAACTTAAAACATCAAAGCATTATTATTTTATTTTCTATTTTTTATTTATTTTTTATTTTGTCGAAAATTATTGGATTTGGCATCAAATGAGCCAAAAAAAGGGTCGATATCGCTTAAAACAAAACAACCAAACCAAACACCATGAATAAATATTTAAAGATATAAAGAACTTGAAAACCGTACCAAACGTCCCGAAATTCGTAGTTATTCAGTTAATAGAAAAGAAAACGATTGGAGACTCAACAAAAAGCAAGTAAAAAAATAATTAAAAAAATAAAAAAAACGGAAATTTACTAGTCGAAGTAAATAATTATGAAGATGCTCAATCTCTACTTAAAATGGAGAATTTCCATGAGTATAAATGCAAGGTCTTTCCACATGAAAGACTAAACACTTCAAAAGGAGTGATTCAGAGCTAAGGGTTATCATTAGCAACAGAGGAAGAAGTAAAAACACCAATCGAAAAAAAAAACAAGGAGTGGTCAGCCACATCTGTATCAACATAAAGACACCATGAAATAATTACTAATACATATATATTAACTTTCAACAGATCAACAATACCCAAAGAAATCAAGATCGGTTACTTAAATGTAAAATTAGATCAATATATTCCAGCTTCGTTAAGGTGTTTCAACTGCCACAAATATGGACATCATAAAGAAGTCTATAAAGGAAAAAGAATATTCGGAAAATGTGGCAACAGAGAGCCAGATCACACCAAACAAGAATGCATAAATGATGTGAAATGCACAAATCGCAGAGAAGATCGCCTGGTCTTCTCTGAAATGTATAAAGCATATGGAAAAGAAATAATGGAAGTAAAAAAAAAAAAAAATAAGTAAATATAAAAAAAAAATTTCCAGAAGCCAGAAAAATAGTTGATGCGTACTTGAAAGACAACACATATGCTGAAACAACAAAAAACACAACTAAATCATGCCAACATAATAAAATACATGATTAATATAACTGAAAAGCAAACTGATTACATTAAACATTAAAGAATGGCCAGAATTTCAAAATAACCAACATCCCAAACAAAACCCAGATCGACATCCCGATCCGACAAAAATAAAGAAAAAAACCTCAAAGCATTTCATCAAGGACACAAAAGACAAACTCTCTAAAGAGATGGAATTAGAGGAAAATTAAATAACCTCATGAACAGAAATTTAAAAAAAAAAAAAAAAAAAAAAAAAAAAAAACCCAACAAATCATCCAATGGAATTGTCGTGGAATGAAATCTAATCATAACTAACTTCATATACTCATTTCACTCTTCAACCCAGTCATTGTCTGCTTACAAGAAATCTTCCTACAAAACAATAGCAATTTCAAAACACCAAACTACGAACAATACAACTATTTCCATAACACAGGCCTTCATGCTAATGGAGGGACCTCAATTCTTGTAATGACATACCTCAAAATAATTTCTATCAAAACGAATCTCCAAGCGATCAAAATTCGTCACATTACACAAAACAATTACAATCTGCTCAATATACCCCCCTCATGAACTAATAGATGAATTAGAAAATTTAATAAACTACCTTCACTGTTCATCCTCCTGGGAGACTTTAACTGTCACAGTACGCTATGGCGATGTAAAGTCACAAATTTAAAAGGAAATAAAATTGAACAACTAATTAACAAAAATGACTTATGCCTTCTCAATCCAAAAAATCCCACTTGATTATACATGGAGCACCTACAAAGAACCATGTGGAAGTGATCACTACCCTATTATAATCAATTACAATAATTCCATCCAAAATCACATACCCAGATGGAACACAAACAAAGCCAACTAGGCCCAATTCAAAGAAATCCGTTCATTACAATTAACAGAACACCAAGTCCAAACAATTGAAGAATTCACCAAAGTACTCAATAAAAAAAAAAAAGCAACAAAATGCATGCCCAAAAATTCTTATGAAAAAAACAACAAAAAAACAAAACAAACAAACCATGGTTCAATCAAGAATGCAACCTTAAGAAAATTTGGAAAACCAACAACTTAATAGAATACAAGCACCAAAGAGCTAAACCTCTAAAAACAGTTAAAGAATCCAAAAGCATCTGCTGGCAACAATTTAACAAAATCAACACCGCCACTAAACTCAAAACCATCTGAAAATATCCGGAAAATATATCTAACCCAATCAAACACAAAACAAAAAAAAACAAAAAAAAAAACCAAAATAACCGGAAAAAAATATATTGCCAACACACTAGCTAAAACCTTTGAAGAAAATTCATCATCAAAACACTACAATAAACAGTTTCAAATACTTAAGAAACATGAAGAAAAATACAAAATAAACTTTAACTCCAAAAACCAAGAGCCTTACAATGAAATCTTCTCACTCAACTAGAACTAGAAACCGCCATAGAAAAATCCCACAACTCGGCTGTAAGACAAGATGAAGTGCACTATAGCTTCCTTGAACAAATCCCGCCCAAATCATTAAAACTCCTTCTCAAAATTTATCATAAGATATGGGAAACAAAAGATTTCCCCAAGTCTATGAAAACAAGCAACAGTAATAATGATACCCAAATTGGGAAAAGATACATAAAACCCTGAAAACTGCAGACCGATAGCTCTCACAAGCTGCCTATGCAAAGCATTTGAAAGAATAATCAACTACCGTCTCGTATGGTATTTAGATGACAACAAAAAAATCGAAAATTATATCAGAAGCTTTCATCAATAAGGAACACAATAACATGTTTTTTTCGATCTCGAGAAAAAAAAGCATACAAAACTACTTGGAAACACGGTATCATAAAAGATCTCCACAACATCGGACTAAGAGGCAGATTACCTGAATTCATAAAAAAATTCCTAACAGACAGATCTTTCCAAGTTCGCATAGACTCAACTTTATCAGACCCACAAAATCAAGGCAGCATATTATCAACAACTATCTTTAACATAAAAATCAATAACATTATAAAAGAACTCTCTCCTGATATACATAGCTCCTTATATGTAGATGACTGCTCAATCAGCTACAGATCTAAATACACTCACACTATTGAAAGAAAACTCCAACATAACATAAATAAAATTAATAAATGGCAACGAAAAATGGTTTCAAATTCTCCAAAAGCTAAAACAAAATGGAAACATGGCATCATAAAAGATCTCGTCAACATTGGACTAAGTGGCAAACTACCTGAATTCATAAACTTCCTAACAGATCTTTCCAAGTTCGCAGAGACTCTACTTTATCAGACCTACAGAATCAAGAAGTGTCTCAAGGCAGCATATTGTCAACAACTCTCTTCAATATCAAAATTAACAATACTATAAAAAAACTCTCTTGATATACATAGCTTCTTATACGTAGATGACTGCTCGATCAGCTACAGATCAAAATACATTCACACCATCGAAAGAAAATTACAACATAACATAAATAAAATTAATAAATGGGCAACAAAAAATAGTTTCAAATTTTCCAAAACTAAAACAAAAAGTATCCATTTCTGTAACCAACGTAAACTCCACACTGACCCAACCTTACAGATTGAGGTGAAAAAATTCCATCCGTAAATGCACTTAGGAATCAGTTTTGACAAAAAATTAAACTTCATATATATCAATCCACCAGGAAGTCATATCTAAAAACCCTCAATATAATATGCTGCTCTGGACTATCACTGGGAGCGTATCAAATGCCTGTGGAACTCTGTTCCATCTGCCTGCTTCCCACCTGACTACAACTTGGATGTCTTCAAGTCCAACGTTAACAAATTCCTAATGAACCGCCCTCTTAAGTAAACACTTCATTAAATCTCCACACTAACGTACTGTACTTGCAATAACCCTTATCCCTGAGTGGCTTCCGGGCCTTGATAAGTGGTGACCACCGTGTAAAAAAAAAAAAAAAAAAAAATCAAACCTCCCCTGTGGAAAGCCTGTATTGTAGAAGTGCATGAACCTCTCCAATGCTCAGAAACCAAAACCTTGGTTTACAAGTACTACACAAGACTAATAGCCAACCCCACAAACCCAGCACGCAATAGCACTTGAAACCCAAATTGTAAACACCTTTTAAACCAAAAAGAAAATGCAATTAAAGCCGATCTTTAAAGAAGCAAATCTACCCATAACCAAAATTCATGAAATTGTCATTCCCTAAACCCCACTCTGGAAAATCATAACCCCTAATATTGATCTAAGCTTAACTAAACACGAAAAGAAATATACCCATCCAATAACTTACCATGATGATCGCAATAAAAATAAAGAAAAGTATCCAAACCACACACACATCTATACAAATGAGTCTAAACAAAATAACATATTTTTCCCCCACTCTATATCTGTGCCTAAATCAAAACGCGGATTTCATGAGCAAAGCTTCTTTCTTAGAACTGCACGCCTGTGGAACTCTGTTCCGTCTGCCTGCTTCCCTCCGTACTACAACTTGGATGTCTTCAAGTCTAATGTTAACAAATTCCTAATGAACCGCCCCCCTAATTAAACACTTCATAAAATCTCCTCACTAACGTGATGTACTTGCAATAACCCTTATCCCTGAGTGGCTTCCGGGCCTTGATAAGTGGTGATCACTGTGTAAAAAAAAAAAAAAAAAAAAAACATAACAGCCAGTGCAGCAACACTCAACAAATCAACCAAAAAATAAGCAAACCTCTCAAAAGAAACATCAATTTCATTGCCGAAATACATGCTCTAATCCTAGCCTCCAATAAGAAAGCATCCAAATTGATAATCCTTTCAGTCTCCCAATCTACTTTAAAAGCTATCCAAAATAAAAAGATGGACAATCCCCTAATTGCAAAATTACTCCACAAATTAACAGAATTAAACGGCCAAAAAGAAATTATATTCTGCTGGATACTGAGCTATTCTGGTATCAAAGGTAACGCCTTAAATCTTCCAATTGATGTAAATTTTAAAATTTCATACATAGATCTTAAGACGTATCAATGCATACACAACAGAGAAATGGTAAATTTACTGGAATGAACATCCTAACAACAAACTTAACGAAATAATGCCAAAAATTAAAGACAAGAATAAAATACAAAACTAAACAGAAAAGAAGTCAAATAAAAATAGGCCATACACATTTAACCCACTCATCTCCTAAAAAAAAGGAAGCCAACCCATCTGTATACCTTGTCAAACACAATCTTATATATATATATATATATATATATATATATATATAATGTATATTTTGTGTACAGAAAGTTGTTAGTTGAGACAGATCATTGGTACCGTCGGTTTCATGCCCGATAATAAGGCCCGTTTAAGGTATCCTTATCAAGCTCTCTTCAGCCAATATTCGTCGGGCCTTATTATCGGGCTTGAAACCGACGGTACCAATGATCTGTCTCAACTAACAACTTTCTGTACACAAAATATAAGTACGCTCTTAAAATTTGGATTTTCCTTTTAATTGAGCACTCTGCTGGAATTCTTTTTCCAAAAAAAACTAATCATATATATATATGTATATAAAAGCGAAAATGTGTATGTGTGTATGTCTGCAAAAGGCTTTTTTCGTCGGCCTTCTCGCTCGGCTCGCTCCTTCTTAAAACTTTTTATATCGCGTCTAAATCGTTATATATACGACTTAAGAATCTAGTTGGCCAGGCCCTTCTGTTTGTGCCCGACTTTTACCAGCTCGCCGCGTCTTCGAAAAGCAAGCGGGGAAACAGTAATTGGCTTGCAGCGCAAAACTAGGTCAAACATCACACCACTTCCCCGCACCTGTATATTTCACTTTATAAACCTTAACTGAACACGCTTATCAATTCCTCTTCCCTCGTGGCCGAGATGGTTAGATGTCTGGCTTTTTTTCCCTTTCGTTTCCACATTCGCGTCAAGGATTAGGGGTTCAATCCTATCTTCATACTAAAAATTTTTTTTCTTTTACACCTCCAAACACCCGGGCTACGTCGGGTCCGCCCCCCGCTAGTTCACAATAAAAAGCAAACTAATTGAATGCACTGATTTTGTAACAAGGAATAATTTCTCCAAAGAAAACAATATCAAGAATTTATTTGATTAAAAAACAATCCCCCACCCCACATCATACTTGCATACCTTAAAGAGATTGGTCTTTATCAAAAAATTTAATAAGAACTCACTTATACAACAGCTAGAACAAGGGGGCAAAGGCTCCCTGAACCCATAGACACTCGACATAAAATAACCCAACAAAATAAACAAACTTTTAAGGGACAGAAAAGTTGAAAAAAAAAAAAAAAGTTTTATTTTCCCAACGTTTCTACTTTGCTCCCCCCCCTCCTATTAGAAAATTTAAAACTTGTGTGATGTTCCCATCTTAACAGCAATTTCAAGTGTTTTTATTGCCTTGAACTTAAGTTAGTCTTTAAAGTTGAGAAATTTGTTTCAGAAAAATAACATTGCACACAACCAACCAATGAGATTTGGGGTTCGTCCCTGACACACAGCAAGTGTTTTTTTATTTATTTTTTATTTTTTTGATTTGCTTTTATTTTTTTTATGTATCAACAGCGTGATTCGTGTGATTTTTGTTTTGGTTGAAAACTTTAAAAGAATTTTTTTTCTGTTGCATTGTATGACTGAAAATAAACATCGTCTTGAAATAGCTGTAAACAACTTGAATATCTTTTTTATGTACTCTTTATTTGGAATCTGATTTGAAAATAATGTAAATCGTTAAAAATACATTAAATACCTTGCTCTATCCCAGAATATTGTGGTCAGTTTTTATAAGTTAACAAGGATTCTTAAGTGATTTTCTGATTGATCTTAACGTATGTGCGCGTGTACACACAATGATATATATATATATATATATATATATATATATATATATATAACTACTTCATTTTTTACTCACATAAATTTAATGTACGAAAATATAGATTTATGCATAAACTTTAAGTATTTACTTCAAAAGTGCTCAATACGTAGGTAGAGCTAGTTAGTAATTTATAAAATATATATGGCGACTAAGCTACACAGATACAAAATAGCTTTAAAACTAACAATAACAATAGAAAACAAACAAATAAATAAATTAAATAAACATGAATATACATAAACGATCACACACACACACACACACATATATATATATATATATATATGTGTGTGTGTGTGTGTGCATACACATAGGTATATTCATATATATATATAAAAATAAAAAATTAAAAAAAAATATTTAAAAAAAAAAAAGAGGGAAAAGATCTACCTTAAACCACTAACCTAGTTCTAAAACAGATCCTTTGTTCGATAAAATGCATGCCCATTGGCTGATAGAAGGGGGCGCGGTGGATACTAGAAAGCTGATTGGCTAACTAGAAATCCTCAACATATATAAAAACAAGAAACAACCACAAAATCCGCGCATAAGCCTGACGAATCCTACAGTGGATGAAACGCAGAATATTCAGTGTAGCTTAGTCGCCATATATATTTTATAAATTACTATATATATATATATATTCAACACCATCTGATCTCTGACAATAAAAAAAACTCAAATTAGTGAAATAATACCAATATTAAGTACAAAAATAATTGCACACACAGATTAAAATTAAAGTAATACTCATAAAAAATTAAATCCAATTTTAACAAAAAAGCATTTGATACATATTAAACGTATTTAATAAAAAAAAAATAAATAAAAATAGCTAAATAAAACCGAATTATAATTGCAACAAATAAACTCAATCACACCCTGTCTTATCGTTAATCCACAATACATTGTAGTCTACATTCCGCTGTAGAGAACCTGTTTATTTTATACTAATATTTTTTGTATATATAATGGCTTGAATTAAAGTTTAAAATGCAAAAACCTAGTATTATGGTTCAGTTCTAAATAAAAAAAAAAAAAATTCATTTTGAACGCGCCCCTGTTTTATCAAAAAATCTGTTCATTTTTATACACTAGGTCCTTCTGTCTGTGTAGTGATAAAAATTTTCAAATGCACTTGTGATGTTAGGCTATGTAAGGATGTTAACTTTGATCAAAATCAGACTGTTCCTTTAATTGGATTTTTCAGTTATCAGTTTTCCAATACTTACCGGTCCTGGATATGACCTTAAACTATATCCAGTGGTGAGGCCCCAGCTTGCGGGCTTTGTGGAGTGTGGCGCCACCCTTTTATTACCATTGCTTCCAGGTCCACTCTGACCCGGAGTGGTAGTACCTGTTAGGGTCCCAACTATGGGTTAAATAGAAACTGATTTGAAAACAACAAATATATTCTATTAAAAATTTTTCTTTAAAATCTTTGGATTCTGCATTAAATAACCCGAAAAGGGTTGATATGCCTTAAAACAAAAACAACCAACCAACCAACCAATTATTACTTCAGGCATTTCGATACAAAACCTATCTAAGAACACTCCCAGACACAAAGTACATTTGTGTGAAATTTAAAAAAAAACAAAAACAGTCAAGCCATTTTGGAGTCCATAAAAAAAATATGATGAAAGTAAAAATAAAATAGATAAACCCCATAATTTATTATACCATACCTGTTCACACTGAAACACGTATCACAATATTCTGTGGATTTATATTAAACAATTAATTTATTTATATTGTTAAACTTTGTGACATATTTCCATTCTTTGGAGGTCAGGCGCGAACGAACACCCCATAATTTTATTATACCATATTTCTTCAAACTGAAACATAATTATCAAAGTATACTTACGCAGATAGATATGAAAAGTCTTTATTAATGTTTGTGCCTATTTCCATTTTATGGAAGCCAGGCGTGAATGCAGACCCCACAATTTTATTATACCATCCCTATTTAAGATAAAACATACTTATCAAAGTATTCTTATGTACATTTATATAAAAAAAACTTGTAAACGTTTTTTTTTTTTTAATTTTTTATTTCCATACTTTGTGGACCAGGCGCGAATGCAGACCCCACAATTTTAATGAACCACTGTTCTGCCAGATCAAACATACCCATTCCTGTCTCAATACATCTATCATTATATGTAATCAGTTTTTTAAAATAGTCAACCATATAGGAGCCTGTTTGTGACCTGACACACACAGCTTTATATATATATATTAGTGTGTGTATTATGTTCTTTGCTAATGAAGTCAAGTGGCTTCATAGCAGGGTTTGAAGCTTCCACCAGCGTTAATCATCTTTTTTTACAGATGCATGCTTAAGCATGAAACACTAGTGTCTGTAAGTATTAAAATATTTGTAATTATTGTCGCTCCGTTAAGAAATAAATTTTTTAAAGTTGAGCACCGTCTGGTGAAATTGAAAAGGTCGGCCATCTGGCCTTGTTTGCGAGATCGTGACTTCCTGTTATTTGATCACTCTAAGATCGTCTGTATTAAACGTTAAGCTTCATTAATGTTAAAATTTCACTTAATTTTGTGGTGGCGAACGGTGGCCCCTGGGTGTGCTCTTTGCTAATGGAGTCAGAGGTGGGTTTATGGCAGGGGTTCAGATCCTTCGACCAGCGTTGATCATCATCTCCTGCACTGTTGATTGCATAAGTATGAAGCACTAGTGTCCGTTGCTATTAAAATAATTATATATATTGTCATTTATTCTATCTCTCTCTCTCTCATATATTGTTTATTTAAATTGCAGTTTGCTACATCGACCGAAATGTGAAAATAAAATTTAAGATGAGAACAGTAGTCTGAATTATCCAAATAATGACTTAACCAATCCTCATCTCAAAAATTCATAAACATTATGTACAGTTAATATTAGGTTCGTGCAAAAAATTTTTTTGACGTATATATATATATATATATATATATCTGATAGAAAAATACATTATTTTTGCACCAACCTAATATATTCCTTCGACGCTGGCATTTACTTACTGTCCATAAATGGTCACTTCTCAAATCGTCACATGAGCCGCTTAATATTGTAATAGCACAATTCCACTGAATACACTAATTAGTCTTTCCTTATCTTCATTGTTCATTATCGTATGAGGAGTTTATGTAACGTGCGAGGTCGTGTGTAGAATTTGTTCTAAAAATATATTCAAACTCAAATTCAGTCGCCCGAAAAACCTTCATGGAGAGTTTTCACGGTTTCTTCAGAGAAAAAAAAAATGGAATCATTTAGACAGTTTTGAATTTTAGTGGCAATCGCAATTTCACTTGGTAAGAATTTTCTATTTGTTTTTTGTTTTTGTTTAAAAAAATTGTTATAAAAAAAAATTAACAGCCCTAATAAAAATAGCAGGAAAGAAGAAAAATAAAACAAACAAAAAAACAAACGTGCAGAAGACAGTATTTTGCATTTGTTCTTTCATTTCTTTTTGCTGTTTTTATATGCAGCCAATATATGAACTCATTTTTTTTTTTCAATAAATGATAATCTTGATTAATCATAAACTGTGAATTGAACTGTGAATACCATAATACTTTAGTCGCTACACCTTATTATAACAAAGGCACATAAAACTTTTAACCATATTTCTGAAAAAAAAAGTTGAAAACACACACACACACATATATATATATATATATATATATATATATATATATATGATTACTTCATTTAATCTCATAAATTAATATATGAAGATATAATTTTATGCATAATTTTTTTCAGTATTTACTTCAACAGTACTCAATACATAGGTAGAGCTAGGTAGTAAGTTATGAAAATATGCATGGCAATTACGTTACACAGAATATTCCGCATTTCATTCTCGCGAGAAGTTGTCAGGCTGATGAATTCTCATGAGAATGAAACGCGGAATATTGTGTAGCTTAACTGCCATATATATTTTCATAACTTATATATATATTAGTAACTCAGACAGCTGTTTCATTTTTTTATGACATATCAGTGTGGCTAGAGGTAGTGAGATTAAAAATTCCAGTGGCTGCACGCACACACACATTAAAGGATAAAATATAAATACCTACTAAACACAATCCAAGAGTCTCTGTTACAAAAGTTTTTCAGAACAACATAACCCAAGTTTACTTCCACCCTACAAAAAGTAAACCATAACTAAATATTCAAAATATTATTCAAAGACCAAATAAGAAATATCTTGATGGAATCTCTCACTATGTTCATCACTCACATCAATAAGATTCGCTGCAAAATTCTTGAAAGTGGCAATTTTGCAAAAAACTGTACCTAATTCGACAAACAGAAAAAAACTATACCTAATTCGACAAACAGAAAAAAACTATACCTAATTCGACAAACAGAAAAAAACTATACCTAATTCGACAAACAGAAAAAAACTATACCTAATTCGACAAACAGAAAAAAACTATACCTAATTCGACAAACAGAAAAAAACTATACCTAATTCGACAAACAGAAAAAAACTATACCTAATTCGACAAACAGAAAAAAACTGTACCTAATTTAACAAACAGAAAAAAACTGTACCTAATTCGACAAACAGAAAAAAACTGTACCTAATTCGACAAACAGAAAAAAACTATACCTAATTCGACAAACAGAAAAAAACTATACCTAATTCGACAAACAGAAAAAAACTATACCTAATTCGACAAACAGAAAAAAACTATACCTAATTCGACAAACAGAAAAAAACTGTACCTAATTCGACAAACAGAAAGTCAGCAATGAATTTTCCATACAGTTGTGCCCTGTACTTTTTCTTTTAATGTTGCACAGTCTAACCGGAGAAATTAGACTCTTAAACAAATCTAGCAGAGAAAAATGTCGTTTGGTTCCGTTCAGATTGGAGCCACACTTAAGTTTTGACTGCTATTTTAATTTGTCGGCCACATATGTTTGAAATCGCAATTTTAGATGTGTTGGTTTACCAATTTTTTATACTTGCATCTGAAATAGAATTTTTCCGTTGTCTGTAATATATCTATGAAATGCCATTTTTCGATTGTCTGTCATATGTATGAAATAGCATTTTTAGTTTATCTGTGACGTATAGAAATAGTTTTTCGTTTGTGACATGGATGAAATAGTATTTTCATTTGTCTGTGACACGTATGAAATGTAATTATCATTTGTCTGACACATGTATGAAATGTAATTATCATTTGTCTGACACATGTATGAAATGTAATTATCATTTGTCTGACACATGTATGAAATGTAATTATCATTTGTCTGACACATGTATGAAATGTAATTATCATTTGTCTGACACATGTATGAAATGTAATTATCATTTGTCTGACACATGTATGAAATGTAATTATCATTTGTCTGACACATGTATGAAATGTAATTATCATTTGTCTGACACATGTATGAAATGTCCTTTTTCGATTGTCTGTGACACACGTATGAAATGTCATTTTTCGTTTGTCTGTGGCAGATGTATGAAATGGCAATTTTTGTTTATGAAATAGCATACTTTGAATATACTTGCACAATGAAGGCTTTATTCATTCATCTGTTTTCTGTGCTCGAGTATGAATTTATGTTGTCTGTGACAAAATTTCATTTTTGTTTGTCTGTAACTCTTATTTATTAAATATTACATCACTAAATGTATACATTTGACTGATTTTAAGAATATCAGTTTTTGTTTGTTTGCTTCTATATTTGTTATAAATGTCAGAATATATATGTGACACTAATAAGATCTCATGTATTCAATTCTGTGCATGAGGATGTTTAAATATGAAGCCATACGCCCCCCTCTTTTAAAAAAATATTACAAAACGATTTATATTGTAAGCAATTTACTTAAATTTAAAAATAAATTCTTGGATTTTTCTTCGTCTGTTAACATGTTATTTTCATATCAGATGTTCAGGTTGGTCTGTAAAATATTTTTGACTCCTGATGGGGGTATGACACGAATGGATTCGCCAATCATTTTTATAAGCACCGGCTGTGCTAAACAACCAAAATTATTATAAAAATTGTCGAATTTTGGATTCAATCAATTCACCGTTAACTATGCCATGGACAGCATTTGATTCTTGGCTGCCATCTTGGTTACTGATCTGAACTACGCCGCCATCTTTGTTCAACACAATGTCTCAAAACTTAACAGGTTATGCGCCCAGCCATCGTCTTTTCTTTGACGGATCGGAATCTAAATTCGAATTGTGGCATGGTCCAAAGTAAATTTTACCGTGAAATTCTCTACATTTTGATATGATATTGCTTGTGGTCATTTTTGACTGAGTTACACCAAGTCTTTTTCAATAGTCTGCTTTTCTTTCTTGATTACCTTCAATCGATACGTGTTCATCTATTTGATCAGAACTTTGTTTATCATGGTAATACCATAATAAGTGAATGGGATGCAGTCTCTGCAGATTCAGCATCAATCGTAGGATATTAAAGCTCTGTGACCAATACACATAATCGCAGTTGCAAATGGATCGACCACCGTCGCAAATCGATTGATTGAAAATCGACCGTTTACAAATCAACCCCTAAATCGACTGATAGCAGTCACAAATTATCTCAACACTGATCAACTGAACTAGATCCCCGTTTTTCCTATACATCTTTAGAAAGGCTAAATTAGATGGAGCTTGGCATTCATTCGCATATAAATTCACACTGAACATAGGTTTTATTAAATTGACTTGGCGTAACAACTGAAATGGAACACGTACATCAAGTCTGTTGCCAAGGTCACTGGAAAGATGGTGGGATCCTTCTACCGCTCCAGAAGATATCTCACTACTGATGCAATTCTCTATCTATATAAAAGCCAAGTACGTCCAAGGATGGAATACTGCTGCCATATCTGGGCAGGAGCTGCTAAAAACAGCCTATCCTGCCTTGACAGAGTACAAAATAGACTTCGTGGCTTAGTGGGGAATGCCCTTTTCTCTACCCTGCAACCTCTCTCTCACAGAAGAGACGTTGCGAGCCTATCCTTGTTTTATCGTTATTTCCATGGCAGGTGCTCGTCTGAACTCCAATCTCTGGTCCCCCCTCGCCAATCTTTCATGAAAAACACCCGTCTAGCTGAATCCACCGTGAAAAATTTCCCCCACTCTTTATTTGTGCCTAAATCAAAACGTGGATTCCATGAACAAAGCTTCTTTCTTAGAACTGCATGCCTGTGGAACTCTGTTCCATCTGCCTGCTTCCCACCTGACTACAACTTGGATGTCTTCAAGTCCAACGTTAACAAATTCCTAATGCCGCCTTAAGTAAACACTTCATCAAATCTCCACACTAACGTACTGTACTTGCAATAACCCTTATCTCTGAGTGGCTTCCGGGCCTTGATAAGTGGTGACCACCGTGTAAAAAATTAAAAAAAAAAAAGTGTGTTAAGGTTTTATCTATTCTGAAGATACTTTGTTTCGTTTGTTCATCTTTCTGATTCTCGCAACAGCAGTTTATCATGAAATTAATCATAACGTTGTAATAATGAACACAAGGACAGTTTAGTTAGATTTTTAGGAGAGAAAATATTAGCTTTTGCAACAGGAGAGTTTCAGTATCAATTCTTTGCAAATATCTAAAATTTCCTCGGTTAGTTTTTGCTTAAATGTACAGTATAACCGTATTGATACTCTGATTCTTGTTAGATCACTAAAGTTAAGCGATATTGACTCTGGTCAATGCTAAATGGGTGACTATTTGGGAATAATGGACACTATATGTGGGAGAATAGCAAAATCTTTTTGCAAAAACTGAATCCATGAATATGCCTTTAGCAAAACACTTTGGTATAATCTGCTAATCAACACGAGTATGTTATAACTAGGGCTAGGACAACAGCATATTCTTCCCATTGTTTGGACTCTTAAGTGTGTATCCGTTGATATTTTATATGCTTTTATATAGAGTGATGTGATTCTCAGTTGATTAGCTGTCTGTGTTGGATATATACTCGAGAGTCAAAACAATGAAAAGAATATGCTGTTGTCATAGCCCTAGTTATAACAAATAAGTTCTGTTCTCAATCATGTGATGAAGCTCCATGCAATTCATGTGCATTTTCTTTTGTTTTTGCTCAAAATCAAATATACATGCCATTTTACGACCATATCTAACAAAGTTTTATTTTCTTTTTAAATAAATAGAAAAAAGGGTATTAATATGAATATCAATACACACACACACACACACACATATATATATATATATATATATATATATGAGTATAGATTGCAAGGTTTGCTTAAGCAGAAAGCAGTGAAAATTGCATTTCTGTTTTTATTCAGTGTAAAAATAAGATAACAGTTTCGTTTTTTCTTTTTTTTCCTCCTCAGAAAATTCAACGGAATTGGAGATGTTCTGTTTAGATTCTGACAAGAATTTGATTTTTATTTGATTTGTAGTCTGTCTAAATGTTGTTCAATATGATTCGTCCATATCACGATTTGTTAATTATTAGAGTGATAGAAAAAGGGGGGGGGGAAGGGTCGACTCCGTTGCATATGACTGGTACGGTGGAGTTAAAGGTGGATGGATCATTTTCGTAGATATTTATTGGCTAATTTTGGCATGCGTTAAGCTTGGTTGCATGAGCTTGTGGATATGGGAGCTGTTACGTTGCCCGCGACTGAAGCATTAGCGGTGATTGGAGCATGGAGAGGAGAATTCAGCTGTGAAATTGTATCTCTGCATTGGGATATATAAAATCTAATGCTGGAAAGAACAGTTAATCCTGGTCCGCCGTTGCCAGAAAAATAATTGCATTTGAAGACTTATTTTTTATTAACATGACAAATGTTGGATCTAAAAAAAAATAACAAGAATAAATATTCTTAAGATATTTTGTTTAACGGGGGAGGGGAATCGCCATTTATCAAGGCCCAAAGGCAACTCGAGGATAAGGGTTAATGAGTATCAGTTGGCCAACACTAGTAGTGGTGGAAATTGGATAGAATTTGATTGAATTAGAGGATGGTTCAACAAGAACTTGTTTACATTGGACTTGAAAACATGTTATAGTCAGCTGGGGAGCGGTCCTGCAGTTTTGTTTCAGAAGCTGGTAGTTCTAGGAAAGAATAAGGCAAATTATTTACATTGGTTATAGCTAGACGAGTGTTGTGAATGTTTTGTGGGGGGGGAGTCATAGATTAAAGCTCAGTTGCACACTTACCATGAAAATAATAATAGAGCAGAGATAAACTTGTAACGTCGCTTTTGAGAAAGAGGTAGTAAGGAGGAGAAAAAGTCATGGCTCACTAGATTTCGAAGCTGGTTTTGTACCCTGTCAAGGCAGTGAAGGGAATACTTTGCCACATCTAAGGAGCTGCTCAGAATACCATCTTGGTTTAAGTGCATCAAAAGTAAGATGTGTTCATAGAATCTGTACATTTAGTGATTTTTGCCCCCAAACAAGGCATACTACCACTTGGAACTACTATTTGGAATCGTGTCTAACTGTGGGGAGTTGAGCAATGAGATGTTTGTTTACATACATTTAAACTTCATCAGGTTAGCACAGTCAGGAAAGCAAGAATCGGAAAGGAAAATATAAAGTCTAGCAGTACGAGGCAAGAAACTATAAGAGTATAAGGTTTTCTGGCATTTAGATACCTCAATAGTGAAGGCGTGAGATTTTGCTGCTTCTCAGGTTAGTCAAGAATATGTACATTGAGGAGGCACAAGTGCTGTGAGTTTATCAAAGCACATTCTATTGAAATACTTCTTACACAGGTACATTGATGCAACATTGCAGTGATGGGACAGAGGTTGGAGTTTGGTCTATAATGTCGGACTTATTAGATTTAAGAATCTTTTTTGTTTAATCCTATCTGAAAGAAAGAGACTAGTGGTAGATGGAATAACCCAGATGTGGCAACAATACTCCATGTATGGATGAATTGTATCTTTGCTCCTGTGTGTCTCTCCCCTTTCTGCTCCTGTGTGTCTCTCCCCTTTCTGCTCCTGTGTGTTTCTTTGCCCATCTCTTGCTTTTCTCTTTAGAAAAACAAAAACAAAAAAACAAACCCCCCAAAAAAACAAAAAAACGCTTAATAAGTATTACTTCCTCCAGGAAATCACTCCAAGATTCCGCATGTGTAATTAACCAAAATTTATCACATCGATATCAAATATCAACATATGCTTCTCTGAATATCACATTTTTTTCTTGTGTTTGAAGCATCGTTTCGTTAGGTTCACAAGAAACCTGATAAAGGGACTCTTATAATTGTATATATTTCTTAGCTATATAAGTTATTCATAACACCTACTATATGGTTTACCTATATAATATTAAAACTGAACCTCCTTCGCTTATCTTGCTAATATCTTGTCACCGTACATAACGTATAACATCACAAGAGGCGAATGTCTATTCTGTGGTAATAAGTTGCAGGAAAGAAAAAAGGTTTGGAAGCCGGCCTTGAACTTTGCAAGGCAAGATAGGTGCTCTGAGCAGCTCCTGCCCAGATATGGGTTAGTATAGAATTGACCTTTGAGTGTTTTACTAATTTTCATTGAAGAAAAGATCAGTTTTGCGTTACATTTTTTTCCAGTTATTGTTTTTATTTTATTTACTTTTATTTTATTTTTGTCCCCCCTCCCGGACAAAAGGGGGATGGACCTGTAAATTCACCTTTGTCCGTTCGTCAGTTTGTTTGTCCCCACTTTTCTCAATAACTACGCCTGGGATTTTTTTTTTTTAATTTTGCACAAACATTAAACATGATATGAGTAAAAAAGTAACAACAGATTTCTGGGAAAACTCTGCCCCCCCCCCCTGGGGGGGTGCCTTTCAGGCTTAAATGGCTAAAATTGACACTTTTGTGCTTATTAAAAAAAAAAAAAAAAATGGATGCCTTGGATTTTTATAAAACTGTCTGGAAAGTTGTAACTAACTGATTTCTATATAATTTTGTTTGTCTATACTTCACGATAACTCTTGGATGTGCCCCAGGGGCTCTTTTAGGGCTAATAAAAAAACACTCCATTTTAGGGACTATTTTACCATATTTGTCCAAAGTTTTTTTTGTGTATGTCTGTTTAGCAGTTTTGCATGGTGCTGAACTCAAATTTAAATATGTTAAGGCCTTGGGGACTTTTGGGGCTAAATAGGGGCGGGGGGGCAAATGATAGACTTGATCATTTCTTTTTTTGCATGGTGAAGAACCCAACTTGACATATGTTAAGGCCTAAAACTGCACCGTTTGTTCATTTTCAGCAGGATTAGAAGTCCCCTGAGGACCTTTTGAGTTAAATGGGGGAGGGAGTGGGCAAATGCTGAACTTAGCCATATTTTTTATCCTTTGTGCGCTCACGGGGGACCATGGATACTTTTTCTTTTTGAAATTAGTTTCACAATGTATTATTTTTTATGTTATGTAAAATTTGTCTCCAATCAAAAGGAAGTAATTATGCTTTTTGTTTTTGTTATTTGTGCTGGTAATTGAGCTATGGTTTACCAGGTGCATGGCGACTCTGTGGAAAATATATATACACTGGCACGACTACCCGGTGTTGCCTGAGACCAAAAAGAAAAAATAGAATTGGTTAAAAAGTGCATAACAGCTTTTATCTTAAAAATTCTACCTCTCTCAATCCGTCTCTAACTTTCTCTCTTCTTCATCACTTTTCCCCATCATTCTTTCACCTCCGTCCTATTTTTCCTCTCTTGTTTCAATATATTGGAAATAATAATAATGTTAAGTCATTCATCTCTCCACTATATAATAGATAACATTGGAAATAGCTGAAAATCCGACCCTCATATTTAAAAAAAAATTTTTTTTTTTAACAAAACTTAGCCCAGTTACTATTCCAAATAATGAATAATTTCTCTTAAATTTTAAATATTATTCATCCAGGGGAACGTCCATGAAGAATATACAAACTTTGTGGGTGTTTGTTTTGTAGTTTTTTTTTTTTATTTAGCTAGACATACACACACACACACACAGACAACTGCCGTTTGTATAATCTAAGATATATATGCAGTCTGTATTAAGGTACACTTTTTTTCATATCGGTAGGTTTCAATATTTTTCTGTAATAAATAAAATTTCTTATTAGTTTAATTTTTTTTTTTTTTTTTTTTTAAATGTTTTCTCTAATGATTTTTGAAAGTTTCCAATTCATTTTAACATTACTTAACATTTTTAATCCCAAGGAATTTTTTTTTTGTTTTTTTACATGAAACTGATTTATTTGGAATATTCCTGCCATCCAATGAAACACGTGTAAGGCGAAGCAATAAAACAATATGAATGTCAATTAAGTGAATACTTCTGTGACTTTAGAATGTTTCATAAAGTTACATATGCTCTGAAAGTTTAAATTCATTTTTATTAAGCTTAATCAATTGTGGCAATTTTGAATAACTTTGTTGAATGTATACATTACTAGCCTGGGTGCCCGGCGTTGCCTGGGTGTTTGGAGGTGTGGGTTGAGGAAAAAAAACAAAAAAGTGATAGTTGGCAGGCAGGCTCGAACCCGTACCGCGAATGAGGAAAAGAACGTAACCCCCTCCCCCCCGGAGACGTCCTTGCTGTTGTGTCCATCGCCAAACCGGAAGTGACGAATGTTTAAATTAAGGCTAGTCAATCAAAAAGAGGGGTTGACTTTAGAAAATATCGGCGAAAAAAGCGACCACTCCCTGTAGAAAAGTGTCCAGTTGAGGATGAAGGAATTAATGTTTTTAGCCAATTTTTCGATATTTGTCGTTTGAAGGGTCAAGCTTCAAAATGATACTGATCTCATGAAAATCTGTCACCTCGGTTGAAAGCTTTAGACAGACATACAAACATGCGTACATTTAAACAGACAGGTGAGATTTATATTATAGATTATTTGTGTGTGTGTATATATATATATATATATATATATATATATATATATATATATATCTGCGCAGTCTCCAACCACGTCTCTCCTCAGTCAACATTGTTGCGTACCAGAGGCAAGTTGAGGTACAGGATGACTGGAAACAATGCCGAAATGAGCGGAGAGCACATACAGTGCCTAGAGTTCCCAAATGGTCACCCATCTGGTACTAGCCAGACTCAATGTTGCTTAACTTCGGTGATCTGGCGAGAACTGGTGTGTCAACGTGATTATGCCGTATATATATATATATATAGAGAGAGAGAGAGAGTACAGTACAGGTATATTCTAAGATCCAAATATTTATTTTTCTTATCAAACAGCTCTTTCAGCATATTCAAATTTCGATACATTTTTATTTATTTTTATTTTTTTACAAATTCGTTAAGCAATCTATATTATTATGTCAATATTGAATGTTTTCGTGCATATACTCGTCAGAGAAAGATAATATTTTTGCTTAGAAAAATAAATGACAATATAATGCGGGGGGGGGGGAATTCATAGCTTATTTGATTAGCCCCCCCCCCCACACACACACACATTTAAAGTAAACATTGTTTTTACAGTTTGTTATTATTTTGGATTTAATTTTTATATTTTTTTGTGTTAAGTATTGATTACTATTGTTTTAAATTTCCCAGAATTTCTTTCGTCCTGATTTTTTTTTTTTTTTTTTTTTTTTTTTTTTTTTTTTGGTAAATTTCTGTTTCCTGCTGATAGTTGGTTAATACTCTTTTAGCTTGAAGATTAATCTTGCATGCATTCTTGGGCTCCTTGGAAACGGTGTTTCTTTTCCTTTTTTTTTTTTTTTTTTTTTTTCCGGGTTCCTTTTCCTGCCCCCACATCTTTGTCATGAATGAAAGGAACCAGTTGACATTAATTTTTGAGAGAGAAAGAGGAAGAAGAAACAAAAAAATAATGCCTCAAGTTAGAAAAGAAAAGATATCCTGTTATCTTATTTCATGTTAGGTTTGATTAAATCTGTCCTTGTTTTTTAAGCTCGGGGTAGGATTGAGAGATGGAGTAAGAATGGGGTGAAAGAGATAAAGGTGAGAATAAGGGAGCAAGAGAGTCGAGTGAGAAAAGGGCCAACTAAAATGAAGGACACAAAACAAGACCAAGAAAAGGAACTATTTTTCTAGGTCAGGTTAACTTTTTTTTTTTCTCTTTAAAAACATGAGAAGAATTTGTTGGTTGGTCCGTTTGTTTCTATTTTACTGGTATCCCCACGAGGGCAGTAATCGGGTTTTAATAGTGTTGGGATGATTAATCGGAAAAAATCGAATCTCTTGGGGTATCGGAATTACTGTCAATATTTTCCAATGCAAAAACGATTCCTTTAATTATCATTTTTTTTATTTTATTTTGTTTAAAACAAAATCTTCCACTGCTATTAGTAACAGTAAAACACCAAATATTTATTGATTAAAAAAAATCTACCAGTAAAAAAATATTTATTGATTAAAAAAAAAAAATCTACCAGTAAAAAAAATATTTATTGATTAAAAAAAAAATCTACCAGTAAAAAAATATTTGAATAAAAAAAAAATCTACTAGTAAAAAAATATTTATTGATTAAAAAAAAAAAAATCTACCAGTAAAAAAAAATATTTATTGATTAAAAGAAAATCTACCAGTAAAAAAATATTTATTGATTCAAAGAAAATCTACCAGTAAAACAATATTTATTGATTCAAAGAAAATCTACCAGTAAAGCTAAAATCTATATATATATCTGTATTTTATGTTTGAGAAAACGTGTACATTTAACACGTGTTCTTACTGTAATCGGGGAAAAAATAACAACTTTGTAGTTAAATGTTTAGAGATTTATATATATATATATATATATATATATATATATATATATATATATATATACATATAAAAAAAAAAATCGGAATCAGTAATTGTATCGGAATTGGAAAAAAAACATTGGAATATTCCCATCACTAGTTTATAATGTGGGTAAAATCTAGCTCAAAAAAAAGGTACTCCGGATTCATTTTCTTCCTCCTACTATGGGAAGATTTGACACCAGGGTCGGAAAGTAGGATTGAAGAACCAGTGGCCTCAAGGAAGAGTACTCTGCCAAGAGGGCTGCAGAGACATTTTTTGCAAGCCATTCTGCGGTAGACATCTCAGGTGATGAGCAGTAAACTAACACTTTTCTGAACAGAAGGCAAAGTCTGAGAGGATGGACCTTGTAGAACTGCACATGAATTGCAACATTCTATAATCAACTGGGAAAAGGCCATTTTAAAAATGGTAAACTCTGCTGAATTTGGTGCCAAGGGAAAAAATTGCCTCAAACCTTACATATGAAAGGTGTTGGTATGAAGTTTCTACAGGTCCCGCTAGTCAGAATAATACTATATCTTTATCTTAATCAAAAGGTAAATGTCTCTTTGGTCATGATTAAGTTTTTGAAATAGCATTTGTATTGCTAAACATACAGATTGAATACATTCTTTTTTTTTTTTTTTTTTTTTTTTACACAGGAATAACCACTTATCAAGGCCTGGAGGTCACTTGAGGATAACGGTTAATGGGTATACATTAGTCAATGTGATTATAGCATAGTAATCATAAGTAGTGGAAATTTTGTAAATTGGATTACTTGGGGGATGGTTCATCAAGAACTTGTTTACGTTGGACTTTAAGACAATCAAATTGTAGTCAGCTGGAAAGCAGGCAAACGGAACAGAATTCCGCAGGTTTACAGTTCTAAAAAGGAATCTACGTTTAGGTTTAGGCACAGATAAAGAGTGGGGGAAATTATTGATAGTGGTTTTGGTTAGACGAGTGTTTTTCGTGAAAGTTTGGTGAAGGGTACCATAGATTGGAGCTCAGATGAGCACTTGCCTTGAAAATAATGATAAAGCAGAAACAGGTTTATTTTGGAGATTGTCGGCCAATCGGTCACATTTAAGTTTGATATAGGATTTTCGTTTTTTTAGAAATTGTTAAGATGAGGATGGATAATTTGGATAATTCTTCATAACTTGGATGTTATTCTTGCAACGTTTCGGCTAATGTAACTTCCTATCTTCTTCAGGTGTGTCTTGTCAAACTGTGGCATCTCTACGGAATTTTGAATGTGACTCTTTAATTCGTGGGGGTAGCTTGCTCGTTATGTCAACCATGACTAGGTAGAACTCTTAATTCAGAATTGTATTCTTAGTACCACCCGTACTCAGGATTGAATTTTCACCCCCCCCCCCGAAAACTGTCACTTAAAACTGATTATACACAACACTTTTATCTGTTGCGCCATCTGTCTTTGTGGCATTTTCGTTGCTTTGTTTGAAATAGCAATTTCATCTTTAAACAGCTAGATTGAATTGACAGGGCTTAAGAAAATCTGTTAATGATTTGCAAAGAATGCTTTTTGTATTTATATAGTTTTTTATTTTATTTTTATCATTAAAAACAAAAAACAAAAAAAAAAAAAAATGGTACCTATGGAGAGAATGACCTTTTCTCCGTGGATGTTGTGCTGATGTTTTACATAAATTGCTAAAATATGCTGAGCGCAAATCAAATTTTAAAATATAAGAAAAAGAAAACATAATTTAAATGAATAAAAAAAACAAAAAAACTGAACTACAGTAAGTGTCATGAATAAATGTGGATAGAGGCGTTGAATCTCTGTGGTTCCAGGTGCACATTGTCTGAAGATAGCGATTTCAATCCTACCCAAAGTCGGATGATGAAAAACGTGGTGAGACGACAAAAACTATGAAAGGAAGTAATTACTGAGGATACGATTAAGAGACTCGGCACTCCTATCTCATCGCGGTTAACCACCTGATGAAAGCCAGAGGAATAGTTGGCCGAAACGTCGTGAAACAACAACTATGAAGATGAGGATGATAATAATCTGCAAATAAATAAAAATATACAATTTACTCATCTCAAAGAATTCCAATAAGATATTTTGTAAAAAAAAAAAAAAAAAAAAAAATCTGTTGCAATAAATTAAAAACATTTTTTTTTCTTTTTTTACTATTTTTTCTTTCAACCACTAACTTTAACAAAATTTTTTTTTTTTTTTTTTTTTTTTTTTTAATTATCGGTTATCTGCTGGGAATTCCTAAAGAAGTATTCTTTGCAAATGTCTTGGAACATTTTCTAAATGGTCACGGTGTGATAACATCCTCTTGCTGTAAATTTCGAACAGTTGCAATGTCGTGAGACTACTTCTTCCAATTAATTGTTGTCTGCTACATTGGCCGAGCGTTTCATTTCACCATATTCCGGCATTTTTGCATAAACTGCTGAAATATACCAAAGCAACATTCACGGAAAAACGTGTCGTTCTCTGCATAAGCGTCAAAAACATGTTTTTTTTTTTGGTTATGTTTTTTTTTTCTATTCATTAATTGTAGTCGTATTTAACAAAACAAAACTTTATATTTTCAGGTATACAAACCTAAGAAAATCATGTAATACTCATTGACCAACTTGAGAACTTTGTAAGTAAAAACTTTTTATTTTTGATTCATTTTGCAGCATAATGAGGAGCGCAGAGAAATAATTTAGAGTAAATTAATGATGAAAGCTCTAAACTATATGAAATAAATGACATTTATTGGGTCGGATTCTACCAGCATTTTGTTTTAATTTTTGATTTTTGAGCGATTATTGAAACTCTCCAGATGATCGTCACGTTTTAGCCATTTTTTTTTTTTTTTTTTATTTTTTATAGCATAAGTTTCGGCATTACTTGTGCTTGAAACTATATAAAGATTTATAATAAAACTTATCCAAGTGGGTAGAAAAGTAATTCATCTTGCCTTTGGTAACATTTATTTTTCTCTATTTTTTCTTCACCACTTTTTCATCGAAGAACCTTCTCATGTATATAAAGTACATCTGCATGAAATTTTTAAAAATCTGCCCAACTGTTTTGAAGGCCATAGGGAACGAACTCACGCACAGACATGGTGCCTTTTATATATAAGTAGAGATAAATGAACAGAAAAGGACCCTCTACTGCCTTTTTTTTTTCTGCCAGACTATAATTTTTTTTTTTTTTTGCTTGTCCTAAACCAGGCATATACCTACATAAACGTAAGGGGTTGCTGTGATGTTTATTCATATTCTTGAGTTGTAAGTCGTGTTCAGTTTCAGAAAAGTTTCCGATGGGTAGTTATACTATGCAAGTCCTGGACTAACAAATTCTTCGACAGCTGTTCTGTACAGGTTCTGGACTTTGCAAAAGAGCAAAAGATCCTTTTCTTGTTGACACGAAAAAAATATGTGCAAGATGGAGCAATTCTGATTTCTGATTGGTTGCTAGCAGAATCTGAATTTGATTTGTCGGTTTCTAGCAGCAGCGTTTATAAATAGAATCTGTGAGGAACCATACCCCATTATAAGTCTTATGATGGGATGTGTCTCCTAGCAGCGTTGGCTGCAGGGAGACAAGGTAGTAGTAGTACATGTCAAGCATCCGTTCTTGACACTCAGCCCGACAGGGGAGGTGCCGGCAACTGGCCTAGCACCTGTCAGACTGAGGTACACCGCCTGGGTATCACCCAGGAGGTCCACCCTCCCAGGCCTTGCCACCCGGCTTTCGGGTGGGGCAAGTTTATTGCTTGCTGTCTGAGGCGCCCTGACTGGGGAATGCCAACGGGGTTTACTCAGGCAATTTTTGTAATTGCAAGAGTGCCCCTCCTTTAGGGGAGCTTGCTTTTGATCTCCACTTTCTAGGCCTTGTGCCAAATATTGCTTATGTTGGCAGCAATTAAATAACTACCCCATCATGAGTCAAAAATATTGTAACCCGCCCCCCCCATTTTTTTTATATAATGGGGAAGATCTTTTGGTTCATTTTTAATTCTGTTCAAAATAAATATATTTTTATATTCAATTATGCATAATAAAAATGGAAGTCATTTTGATCTTAAAATTTCCGCATGTAAAAAAGAAGCCATTTTTAATTTTGTTCAAAAATATATGTGTAGAGAAGAGAAATAAAAGAAATACATTTTTATTTTACCTTAAAAAAGGGTGAGGATGTGAGAAAGGAGGCCATCTCTTAATTTTGATTATGCAGTCTCGTTCCGAAAAGGCATACATACATATAAATAAATATACATGTAATATATATCCGTAAAAAAAAAAAATTTTTTTTTGTGTTTTTTAAAACAAAACAAGAATAGGAAATATTCGGTAAATCAGAAAGAAAACTATTGTGCATAAAATAAAAGTAAAAAAACTTTAAAAAATATCGCAACAGATATTACATCTAAATTTTTGCATGTGTTGTGAAAATAAGGAACAGGAAAAGAATTCTAAAGACTAATGGTCTGATAGAAAGATGCCGTTATAGTAGAAAATTTTCTGGCATCTAAGGAACCTCTACAATGAAGGAGTTGATTTTGTTGCTAGTCTGATAGATTATGGGCTTTTTTTGTTGATATGGTACATGTATTGAAAGTTCATTCAAACACATGCCTTGGAAATAAAACAAGCACTGGTATGAAATACTGCAGTGATGTGACAGGGAGCTGGAGATTGGCAGACACAATGGAACTTATTAGGCTAGATTTTTTTTTTTTTTTTTTTTTTTTTTTTTGTACCCAAAGAGGCTAGTGGTTGGTGCACCAGCTTAAATGTACCAACAATACTCTGTATGCAAGTGAATTGTGGGTTTGTAGAGATATAGGATACTGGTTGGTGTGAATGTTTCTAGCCTCGTCGTTGTCGTCATCATCATCATCATCATCGTATGAATCCAAAGATTCTATTGTTGGCATTGATTCCTCCATAATTCCTTAGTCAGAATTCTTTCTAGAAAGACGTCGGGTACTTATGGAAAGGATGAGAAAGTTGGCAACAAGCACAAGTGAAAGTGACTTTTGTGAAACGAACTGGATTCGAACTTGGAACATCCAGGTCGTCAGTCGGTTTCGTTAACTACTTGACCACCGTCACCTCCCTTCTAGCCTTATATAAGAAACCTACCCCCTTTTTTTTTTTTTTACAGCAAACTTGGCAACATCTACATACTTATTCAACTTCATGTTGTCTAAGAGTGTCAGTTTGACTGCTGTACTCTTAGGAAGAGTGCTATCGACCATGACAATCAGTGGTTGGCAAGGTTTTTTATAGTTCCTATTTACTTTGCCTCTCCACAGGACAGAGATGGACACCTGGGTCGTTTTTAACATGGAGAAAGAAACGTTTCTTATAATTGTTACAAGAAAGGAACATTGTATTAATAACATTAAATGTGACCATCCACTTTCAGGTGCATTCTACTATACACTGGAGGTCATTTTCCAAGGATTCATTGTTTAGGTGAACATTAGATTTGTTCTCATGTTGGTAATAGTGTCATGTCATTGGCAACCAATAAAGTCAAGTTTAATTTGAAATTAAACTCTATTTTTAATTTATCCAAATTTCGTGTGATGGTTGAGGAACATATCTATAAAATTATGCATCTATGGATGAAAAAAATAAAAAAAATAACGGCACTATTTAGAAACATAAAATGAAGTGGGATACTTGAAGAGAAATTCTTTAAAAGCTTGAATGATGAACAAGAAAAATAGTTAAGCGTAATAATTATATTTTTGTGTTAGAGAATTTCTTGTTGCATATAATTTCGTTATGGATGGAGAAGCTTTACTTGAGAAATGCCAAAGGAGGAGCTGAAAAATGATCAGATGCTGAGGTTGAAAAGCTGCTAAAAGATAATCATGTGACTCGCATCATATGTTCAATCTTATCTTCATCTTAAGATACCCCACAGATTATTCAATAGGAATGCAATCAATCTTTTAAGAGAAAATTCCAAGATTGACTTGGATTTTGTCTGAAATTGGTGCAGTTATGCATTCTTCTTGCCATAAATTGCATGGCAACCAGTAGTTAAATCCTTATTCAAAATTGGTAGACCACACTGTTACTTTTGGAAGAGATTGTTTTTCTCTCAAAGAACTTTTAATATGACTGCATATTATATATATATTAATGCAGAGGATAAAAGATCGATAATTGTACGATTGTTTCAGAATTTAAAATGAAAACTTTTAGCATTCCAGCACATAATTTTTTCTGGTCAATATGAGGAGGACCTTTTGCTCTTTGGCTGAAAAATTATAAAGTCCAGGACCTGTACAGAACAGCTACCCACTGAAAATTCTTCATCTCCAGGACTTGTATAGAATAGCTACCCATCAGAAACACTTCTGAAATAAAACATGGCTTCTAATTCAAGATATTCCTACACCAAACTCATAAACAGTTTAAGCAGATCAAAAAGACAAGATATATTCATTTCATCAGTAGCCTTGTGGATAAAACATTCACTGTTAGTTGAGAGATATTATGCCATTGTTCAGGGTTCGAATCTCCTACTAGACAATTCATTTATTTTTAATTTTTTGCTTGAGCATTCCAATTATTTCTTAGTAAAAATCAATGATCATCATAAACATGAATAATGCACGTTTTGGGTTTGTTTTACTGTACACATAGATTCGAAAAAGTTGTCAAAAAACGAATATATAACAAATAAATGTTATCAAAGGCAAGTTACTTTTCTACCTCACTGGATAAGTTTTTAGTGTTTTTATTTGATGTAAAATGTTTATTCAGCTCGAAAAACATACAGCATTTACTGATGTATTGTAAAATTTAAAATGGCGCCCGAGTCTCTCTTTCACATGGTAAGTTTGAGAAAAGGAATTAAAAAATAAAAAATATACAAAATACTGTTAAAAACCCACTGAACATATGTCAGCCCATGTCACGGTAACATATATTGAACGAATTTCTAACAGTATTTTGTCTTTTTTATTTTTAACTCCTTTTCTCAAACTTACCGTTTGAAAGAGTCGGGCGCCATTTTTAATTTTCCAATAGATCGGTAAACACTGTATCTTTTTCGAGCTGAATAAACATGTTACATTAAATAAAAACACTAGAGAATTATCCGGTTTGGTAGAAAAGTAACTTATCTTGCCTTTGATAAGATTTATTTCTTATATATTTGTTCTGTGACAACTTTTTTGAATCTGTGTACAGTAATACAAACCCCACTTTTTATTTTATTGCTATTTGAACTTAATACGATCAACCCTAATATTAGTGTTCACTAATTAAGCAGGGAAGCTGGGGTTCAATTCTTGTTTAAGTCATACCACTTTTAAAAAATGGTACTTGGTGCTTCCTTGGTAAAAATTTGTTATAAGATCAAAGATAAATGGAGTAACCTTGGAAATGAAGTGACTCTCTCCCCATTACATCTGTGTTGTAACTAACTACAACGGAACCTTTGTGTCGCCTTCAACTAGAGTCTGTCACTTAGTTTTACTTAAAGTATAGAATGGAACAATAAAGTTGTCACCCTAAAGAAAATAACCCTACAGTTTTGTTTTATAACTTTTATTGAAAAAAAAAATCAATTCAGGTAACTTGATTATATAGTAGAGCTGATATCTATTCAATGTAGCCATCTTAAGTCTCAATTACCATCTTTAAACGGGTCCAGAACTGGGAGCATGCTATTTTCACAAGGGCCGTTTCCACAAGATTTGCGAATACTTGACGGATGGCTTTAGTGTTGTAGGAGGTCATATTGGTAATGTTCTCAACATATGACCAAAAGAAGTATTCCAGTGGGCTCAGATCGGGAGAGGGTCAGTGAGAGAAGGGTACAAAGTCGTAGCACTCCTTCTGAAGCCAAGCCTGGGTGTCTTTGGACTTGTAGGCCAATGCCAAATCCTACTACCACACCCAGAGTCTGCCTGTGACCACTTGGTTGCACTAGGAGATGACCACACTCTTCAGCACATTCAGGTACACTTTGATATTGACTTTCAAGCTGTGAGGTGGCATGATGTGGCTGGAAACTTTGTTTTCATCACCCTTGACACGTCTATCATTCATGGCAATCCAGCGATTCATTTTGAGGGTGCTGGCAATGGTCCTGTTGTCATAACTTGGATAGGTAGAGAACATGAGTTGTACAGCAGCGCGTCTCTGATCTCACTCATATCACTTTCAGACATGATAGAAGGCTCCTGTAGCTCTTGGGATATGTACGCAACTGGCCAACTAGTAGATGGCCTGTTATCGTTCCACCTTGTAAACATAATGAAACTTTTTTATTTGAACATGTGCAACACAAAAAGTTCAAGAAACTTGGGTCGACGGGTACTTCAGCTAGTGTATTTATATATCGAATAAATCTTTTGACTAGAAAAATAGATGATTCTGTTTTGAAAATAACTTTGTGCAGGACCATGGAAAAGGAATCTCTTTTTACTGATGATTATTAATTATCACGGTTCCTCCCAGGAAGTATTTTATTTTCTTTTATGGAGAATCATATCTTGGAGAAGTTGGGATTGCCTTACAAAGAAATATAAAGCTTTGATCTCAATGTAACCATGACTGTTTAATGATCGTTTTTATTTGTGGCTTATAGTGGAGATGCATGGATATAATCAACTAATGTACACAAAGTTTTAGCTTCATAACTGGCAACAGTAACTGAAAAATTTTCTCATTTACATATGTTGAGTCAAAATATTTGTTTGTGAATTTTTGAGATAAAGATTACTCATTCGTATTTGGATTATTCGAACTATTGTTCTCATCTTGAATGTTATTCTCACAACCTTTCTGCTGAGCTTTGGAATCTTGTCTGCTGAGCTTTGGAATCTTGTCTGCTGAGCTTTGGAATCTTGTCTGCTGAGCTTTGGAATCTTGTCTGCTGAGCTTTGGAATCTTGTCTGCTGAGCTTTGGAATCTTGTCTGCTGAGCTTTGGAATCTTGTCTGCTGAGCTTTGGAATCTTGTCTGTCGAACTTTGGAATCTTGTCTGTCGAACTTTGGAACCTTGTCTGTCGAACTTTGGAACCTTGTCTGTCGAACTTTGGAACCTTGTCTGTCGAACTTTGGAACCTTGTCTGTCGAACTTTGGAACCTTGTCTGTCGAACTTTGGAACCTCGTCTGTCGAACTTTGGAACCTCGTCTGTCGAACTTTGGAACCTCGTCTGTCGAACTTTGGAACCTCGTCTGTCGAACTTTGGAACCTCGTCTGTCGAACTTTGGAACCTCGTCTGTCGAACTTTGGAACCTCGTCTGTCGAACTTTGGAACCTCGTCTGTCGAACTTTGGAACCTCGTCTGTCGAACTTTGGAAGCTCGTCTGTCGAACTTTGGAAGCTTGTCTGCACAAAATTTTGGAATGGAAGCCATTATTTAATCTACGCAGGTAGCATGCTCTCGTTTTTTCAGTCACTCACGATCAGGTAGAAATTTGCAACTGTATTCTTAGCATCACCTGCACTGAAGTTTGAACCTTCAGCCCCCCCCCCCCCCCCCGCCCAAAAAGTGTCGGATAAAGTACTAAATTAAAATTCAGTTTTAACTAAGTTCTTGAGTTTGAGACTAGACATGTGGAAGGTCGGAGGTTAGATCTGTACAAAAACAACACAGAAGTGCAACTTTAACTGTTCTTATAATATTTATTTCAACAGCTAACACATTGAATCTTTGTAATATGATTCATAGTACAGTAGAAATCAAGTTTTTAATTTTTCTTTTAATAGTAAATTAAATATAAGAAAAAAACCCTCTGATTTGCAAAACTGTCTGACAGGAACACAATTCACTACATGCAAGGGCTCTATGTATGTGAGCACTCTAGAATGATATCACTTTCAGTCTCAAAGCAAGCATCTAAGAAAAGAAAACGTTGGATAGAACATCTGCAAAGACTGTTGCTTCTAATAATATAGACTTTATCATCTTTTTGGATCAAGATCATAACTACTTAGAGAGTGGAATTGGTTCCAGGCAAAGTTTTTCTCGCCTAAAAATGCTCCGTGTGCAGGTCTGAAGATTCTTTTACAAGAGAGTCGCCACTTATCAAGGCCCGAAGGTAACTCGAGGGTAAGGGTTAATGATTGTAAGTTGGTAGTGTAGTAACTGTTAATGGTATAGCTTGGGTAGAATTTGGATTATTTAAGGAGACGGTTCAACAAGAACTTGTTTACATTAAACTTAAAGGCCACCATATTGTAATCGGCCGAGAAGCAGGCCAGTGGAACAGTGTTCCACAGGCGGGCAGCTCTAGATGTTGCTGTTTTCTTGGTGTTCTGGTAAATAGGTAAGCAATGGCGACGCTTTAACACGAGTGTGCATCATACGCACGAAAGTCACACGCAATATATTTGAATGAACATTTCTGTGTATCGCTTTTGTATTTGGATAATAAAACCTGCTATTGTATTTGTAATTAGATTTACTGGTTCTTTTCAATTGTTTCAATGCGATTCCTATATCATCAGGTGCCAATATAATTATGTATAATATATTTATCATGCAAACGTTCAGGAAGAAACGTTGAACTATTATTCAGATTAATTATCCGCTTTTGTTTGTGTTGTAACTCTAACACTGGCCAATTCAACAGAAAAAGAGGATGTGGTTTTCGTTTTTTTTTTTATTGGTTGACTTCCTAATTAAACTTTTACATCTGTGTCTACCTCGTGTGTATCTGATTTTGAAAATGCTGAATAGATGTGCCTGCTTGATAACAAAAAAAAAAATTTACCTATATATTACTTACTAGCAAGGTTATTTGGCATTGCTTGGATAAACATCCAGTGATTTTTATTTTTTTTTTAATTTTATTTTTTACTCACGTTCACCCCTAACAAGGCATATCGACACTTTGACGTGAGGTGCTAATATTTGGGGCCATGCCTTGGAAAGATCAACAATATATTGGTTGACATTACATTTAAACATCTGCACAGTCAAAGAAACAGGTAGCAGAAAGGGAATTCCAAAGTCTAGCCGTTCAAGGGATGAAACTATTAGAGTAGAAAGCTTTCTGGCATTTAGGAACCTCGACAGCGAAGGGGTGAGATTTTGTTGCTAAGTGGGTTTGTCGGGAATATGTACATCGAGGGGGCACAAGTGGAACGAGTTCATCAGAGCACATTCCATTAAAATATTTGTAAAACAGACACAGAGATGCAACATTGCGGCGATGAGACAGGGGTTGGAGCTTAGTTGACAAAGTGGGAGCTATTAGATTGAAAACTCTTTTTTGACCCTATCCAATAGGGAGAGGCTAACGGTAGATACACCAGCCCAGGATTATTTTGGCGTCGCTTGGGATCCTAATTCCAGTAAATTATGTGAATAACTGAAAAAATAAAATCAAGTACACACGAATCAATCTGCTTAATATCATAATTAGAAATGTTTGGAGACAAAATTAGGAGTAAAAAATATTTGTACTCCTAATATGATTTGAGTATGGCACAATCACGTTGACACACTGGTTCTCAGCAGATCACCGAAGTTACGCAATGTTGAGTCTGGCCAGTACCAGATGGATTAACATTTGGGAAGGCTAGGTGCTGTATGTTCCTTCTGGGAAGGTTAAGCGTGGGGCCAGCATCCTCACCCCGAAAAAAGAACTCCTCGCTACAAAACATCTACAAAGTTGTGGATGGCCTAATGCCCCTCCGGGGCTCAAGGCTATGGATGGATGGATGGATGGATATGATTTGAACTCTAATTTTAAGTAGACAAGCTAACCAATTGACTCATAACAGCGGATATTAAATATCTGAAATAAAAAAAGGGGTTGATATGCTTTAAAACAGCCAAAGCAATAGTGATTTATAGTAAGTAGTAAGAACTTATATCTAAAAAAAAAAAAAAAATTAAAAAAAAAAAGGGGGGGAGGGTTAATGCTCCTAAAATTTGTACTAGAATTGTCCGCAAGATCCCATGGCGTAGCAGACAAAGTACGTTTTAAGTTATACTCTTTTGGAGGTTGAAGGTTCAATCCTCAGTGCAGGCGACACTTTAAAATACGATTGTGAATTACTTAGAAATTCTACCCAGCCTGACGGAATGAGAACATGCTTAACCTCATGGGTTCAATAAAGGGTTCCATTTTAAAATTTTGTGCAGATTCCCGGAGTTCAACAGAAAGATCTTGAAGTTCCAAAACATACACCTGAAGAATGGTTGGAGGTTACATCAACCGAAACTTTGAAAATGACACTAAAGATGAGAACACTTGTTCGAATAATCCAAATAATATGAACTAGCAGGGGTAGTTGACTTCGCCCGGGCGTAAAATACACTTAAATATGATATTTTGATTTGTCCAGATTTTGTATATATTATTATAGTCATTATTTCAAAAGTTAAAAAAAAAAAAAAAAAGTATTTAGGTGACATCAAATAGAATCAAAGCAAAACCGTAGCATTCAAAGCTGGTGACGTTACCACTGTACCAACGTGACATGCATATGAACCAATTAAAAATAAACTAAGATGAATGTACAAAATGTTTAATGATTTTTTTCAACTTTGACCCATTTTTGACCCCTTAAAAACAAGTTTAACCGGCTAAAGACCCATAAAAGAACGGCCGTAAAAATCCAATCATTTGAGGCTCCTACCATTGCTCTGCGACTTTTAGTTTCGGAGGAGATAGTTTGAAAATATAGACAGACTGACCGACCGTCCGACCAACAGACAGACATATAGCTGTTTATATATTAGATTATAAATCCTCATTTCAAAAATTCAGAAACACTAAATGATTTCTTATACAAGTTTAACTGAAATATTTATCTTTTTAAAGTGTATGTTTGAGAATGAAGCCGCATACGATTAGCATATTACAAAAGTAAAAAAAAAAAGTACGACCTTGGTATAACAAACTATTTTACTTTGTCCTACTTTTTTGTTTGTTGTTTTTGCACGCTTTTACTTAATTTTTTCTTTCCCCTCTCTCCTAACCGGATTATTTTTTTACCTGTGTTCATTTCAGTTTCAATTCTTTCTTTCCCGCTTTGCTCTGTCCCTAATTTTTCGGTTTCTCGTTCCATTAACTGTTGTTATATCATTTCTTTTATGACATTGACAGAAATATCGAGTAATTTTTTTTTAAACTAATATTGTTCCGTCACCACCTATTTTGTTAACTTGCCTTCACACAGATTCAAAGTTAGGCACAAATGTGAAGAAAATCAAATTCTCTAAAAATCTGGATTGAGACAAAAAAAAAAAAAAAAAAAAATTGCCTCTGTCTTAAAATATTTCTCATTCATTGACCGAGGACAGGAGAAAATGAAGTCTATCAGAACAGATACTACACTTTGTTTGTACCTATTTACTATGCCTCCCCACTGGACAGAGTTAGACACCAGGGTCGTTTTTTTAACGTGGAGAAAGGTACAAAAATAAAAATTGTCTCAGTCGTGAAGGATTTCTCCTCCACCGAAAGAGAACAAGAAATAGAAGTGCAGCATCTGAAGAACAGATACTACACTTTGATCTTGTCCCGAATTGTTTGTAGCCAAAATTTATATCTTACCTATTTTATATTCTCAGGATAGCAACTTTTTTTAGTCAAGACAACGTGTCTCATACCTTTCAACCGCGTTTCTACGTTGCTTTGTGTGTCACAAGTTTTTGTAACTCATCAATGTCGTATCCAATTTGATTTATGCTGTCTATCGTGTATCTTGTTGAACTCTGTGAATCTGTACAGAATGTTGAACGTAACCTTTTCTTTAACCATAGGGGTAGCGTGTTATCGTTCCGTCATCCATGACTAGGTAGAAGTCCTAAGCAATTCGCATTTGTATTTTGAGTGTCGCCTATACTAAGGATTGAACTTTCAACCTCCAGAAGAGTATCATTTTTTTTTTTTTTTAACACAGGAATCACCACTTATCAAGGCCCGGAGGCCACTCGAGGATAAGGGTTAATAGATATGCATGAGTCAATGTGATTATAGCGTAGTAAACATTAGTGGGAATTTTTACAACTGAATTTTACCAAGTACTTTATCCGCTGGCTCTTGCATATAAGAACAGTAGTCTGAAGAAGTCACATGATACAAATAATCAATTCTCATCTAAAACAAAATTAAGAAGCATAATAAGGTATTTTGAAGAACTATTAATGTCAAATATCTTTGTGCGTTTGAAGGAAGAAATCTTCAGATATGCAAATGAAGAAAAAAAAATTCCCTTTCACCAAGACAATGCACCATGTCACAAGTGAATCATAACGATGGCATTTCGAATTGTTTCCAGATTTGCTCCTCATTGACCACTGCTTAAGAGAAAAAGATTTAGTTCCAATGACTCGGTATTAGGAAATAAAGAGTAAAAGATAATATAACAAAGAAAAAAAAGGTTGTGGCAGGGATCGAGCAAAGTTTAAAATAACTCAAGATAAGAACAATAGTCCGAAGAATCTAAATAACACGAATAATCAATCCTCATCTCAAAAATGTAGCAACGTAAACATGTTTATTAGAATCTTTTTTGTGGTTATCTTAGCCCATTTCTTAAGTTAAACTATCGGGGTGCCGCCCGACTTTGCCTGGTCATAAAATACGTTTAAACATGATATTTTACTTTGTTCAGATTTTGTATATCTATATAATTATAAAACTCAAATGACCTTGTAACGGGTGTTGTAACCCAACATCTTGTTTATGACTTCCGGTTGCGCATGCATACATAAACAATCAACGCGACAATAAAACATTGTTCTACTGTGTACATTTTCAGCGTACCAATTGTTTGTTTTTTCGCGTTTAAATTATCCAAATAAACAATTGTTAATACTTTCTGCATTTTTTTTTTTTACATCGTTCATTTCCATATTACGTTTAAGTTATTTTAACGCAATTTTCTTACAAATAAATCTACTTTAATCTGTTGACAACCATAAGAGCATTTTACAACAGCAATTTACCCACCGCCTTCCCTTTTTTAAAAAAAATTATCCTTCATTTTTTAAATAAGCCTTTCTTAAAAAAACATTCATACATTTTCTTCTACACTACCAACATATAAATAAATAACCCCAAAAATAAATAATCAACATGACAATAAAACATTGTTTTACTGTGTACGTTTTCAGCCTCCCAATTGTTCTTTTTTTCGCGTTTAAATTAAAAGATGTATCAAAATTTGAATTTAACTTTAACTATTATGATATCTGTTCAGTGCACATTTACCTATAAGTATGGCAAACCACTTATAATTCAATGACTAAGTTTTTTTTTTTTGTTTTTTTTCAAAAATAAACAATTATAAACAGAACGACTCATAAAAATCTATCTATATTCTTTTTTCATTTTAATATACTTTCATAGAAATGTTTCCGTTATGTCACAAAAACTATTTTCTTTACGTCACGAGTGTCACGCTCGTACATTAATTTCATAGCTAATATAACATACTGACCCAATGGGTCACGGGTAGTCTAGTATTATAGAGTTGTGATTTCAAAAGTAAAAAAAAATAAATATTTGGGTGCTATCAGCTAGAATTGAAACCAAAAGCAACACTGTAGCATTCACAGCTGGTGACGTTACCACTGTACCAACGTAACACACATATGAACTGATTAAAAATAAACTAAGATGAATGTACAAAATATATAACGATTTTTTTCAATTTTGACCCATTTTTGACCCCTTTAAAACAATTTTAACCAGACCCATAAAATAATTGCCCATAAAAAATCCAATCATTTGAGGTCCATAGCACTGCTCTGCGACTTTTAGTTTCAGAAGAGACAGAGGTTGAAAATATGGAGACAGACAGACATAGTGCGTTTTATATATTAGATTTGAACGACTTGACGGATTAGATCGGTTCGTTTATTTCTAGTACACGTTCGTTTTAAAAATGGCTGCTCCTTTTAATGCTTACCAATTTTCTTTAGCATTAGTTCTGTAGAATTTAGCAGGGTTTTTTTTTTTTTGTCTTTCCTTTTCTCTACACTTTGATAATCACATGATTACGTTGTGGCATAAAAGAGTGCTGAAAGAATCAACAAATCAATCGAAGCCATTTTTGCGAAAAAGATGCTACCAAGTTGGCAGCATTGTTTGAAGTCAGGGTGGAACTTAGTTTTTTTTTTTTTTTTTTAAAGACGATGAGCTTATGTTAAAAAATCAATATATAGTAATACATGGAAACTAGTGTTAGGATGATGAATTGGAAAAATTTGAACTTTTGGGTGTATCAGAATCAGAAAAAAAAATGTGCCGAAAGTAAGTCTAAAGTAATTCACAATTGTATTCTTAGACTCTCTATTCCGAAAATTGTACTTCCAACCTCCACTGTCACTTGGAACTGAATTTTACCTAGCAATTTATACATTATACCACAGAATGAGAGCTGCTATTCCCGTAGAGTTAAATAAAATGTCCTGTTCAGGATTCTGTGCAGATTTCTGCGCTTTACGGAAAGGTTTCTGCGCTTTACGGAAAGGTTTCTGCGCTTTACGGAAAGGTTTCTGCGCTTTACGGAAAGGTTTCTGCGCTTTACGGAAAGGTTTCTGCGCTTTACGGAAAGGTCTCTGCGCTTTACGGAAAGGTCTCTGCGCTTTACGGAAAGGTCTCTGCGCTTTACGGAAAGGTCTCTGCGCTTTACGGAAAGGTCTCTGCGCTTTACGGAAAGGTCTCTGCGCTTTACGGAAAGGTCTCTGCGCTTTACGGAAAGGTTTCTGCATTTGACAAGATACACCTGAATGTCAGATGTTACAACAGACGAAGCATTGTAAGAATAACACCCAAGATGAGAACAGTAATCAAAATGATTTCAAATTATTAATACTTATCTAAAAAAAAAAAAAAAAAATTCAACAACATAAAAAGGTTTTTCGCTTTATATAACCTTAATTGTTGATTAAACACCGTCTTGCTAATTGGTTTATATTTAGCATTTTTAATTGAATTATTTCAAAAACTGAAACGAGAAAACAGTGATTATTCCAAGATTATAATCGTCTAACATTAATAAAGGATTATTATTATTAGTGCATGTTTAAGTAGCGTTATGGCACTTGAATCTCTAGTGTTAATTATCCTTGAAAAAAGTATTAAAAAAAACAATAATATCTGAATCAGCATGGTTCACTATTTTTCTTTTTTAATTTTTATCTGTTATTGATATTGGTTTTCCCCGACTCATTTTAGAATTTGGTAATTATAAGAGTGACCATATGAAGGTTCGTTTAGTTCTTTCCCACTGCAAGAACTTAGAGGCCTGGGTCGGAAGGTGGGATTGAGAAGCCAGCGCCCCCAAAGAGGGGTACTCTAACCTGCAAAAAGTGCCTCGGCATCCTCGTTTGCATTCTCCGGTTAGAGCACCTCAGGCGATTAGCAATAAACTAACCTCTTCTCAAAGAGAGAAGGCAAGGCAAGGCCTGGAAAGGTGGATCTCCTAGAACTGTGCAGAACTAAACTCCCACTGCGAAATCAATAGGAACTGAATAATTAAAAATATATATTTGCAGGTTAAATTGATTTCGCTGTCCGTGAATGTACCAGATGTAGCAAGATTGGGTATGCGTGAGTTGAAATAATGCCCAAAGCAGAATTTATCACATAAGGTTAGATGATTTAAATCAGAAAATTCCATTAGAAGATTAAGATTAGAATTAAAGATAATGCTTTTAAGATGTGTCACAGACAGGAAATCTCCAGTGACACATGGTGAATAAGCTGATAAAATCTTTCTCTTGTTTCTGAATCATGAAGAGGAGTGGTCGTTTTGGGGGATAACTGCTACTCCCCCCTTCCCCCATAAGGAGGATTGGTTGAGAGGGAAGATTCACAGGGTATTTTTGTATGTATGCTGGAAAAATAAAATAAAAACCTTGAACTAATCCCCCCCCCCCAAAAAAAACGGTGAACTAATTCACAAAAAAAAAAATTTTTTTTTAAATAATGATGTTCATCAAATTTTGTTTGTATGTGTTTACAATATCACGTCAGCTGATATTTGGGTTTGACTATCTAAAAAATACTCTTTCTTTTTTTATAGATGAAAAAATTTTCTACAGGGAAATGTTTTAGGTTACATCGACCAAGTTTACATCGGTGTAACAAAATAGTCCCCTTTAAAAATTCTTTTTTTTTTATCTATAAGAGGAAAAAGACTATTTTAAGATTGGATTTTTTCGATTTTCAATATTATCGGATGAATTTCTGTACAAAACCTATCTAAGAACACTATCAGAAATATAAATTATCTTTGTTAAATTTGCAGAAGATAGGTTCAGCTGTTTCGGAATGTATGAGGAACTCACACAGACATAAAGTGATTTTTATATAATAGATATAAAAAAAAAGAGCAACATAACTACTACTACTACTACTACTACTACTATGTGTCAGCAAGACATCAGCTGTTTGTGCAGTGCCAATGTTCGGATAATCTGCTGGAATCAAACAATTGATCCACCTAGTGCTACACCAACTACTTGTTTGAGAGAAAAAGAAATATTCAGACCCTAATCTTAAACCAGAGAAATCCCTAACCTGTCCATTAAAGGGCTGGGTGTAATTAGTGATGGGGCGATTCCAATATAATTCCGATACAATTAACGATTCCGATTCTTTATAAATCTCTAAATATTTTACTATAAATTTTAAAAAAATTTTCCCGATCACTGTAAAAATGCATTTTAAATATGCATGCATTTTCTCAAACGTAGAAATACACTTATGACGGGGTGATCGAGAGATTCTAGTCTTACTGGGAGTTTAAATCAATATTATTTTATTGCTACAAGCAGTGGAAGATGTTTTATAAAAACAAAGTCAAATAAAATAGATAATTAAAGGAATCGGTTTTGGCATCGGAAAATAAACTCAAATTTTATCAATTCCGATACCCCAAAATTCTCCAATATTTTTGATTCCGATTCATCGTCTCAACATTAGGTGTAATACTATGGATTAGCTTACCCCTTTTCCTCCCTAAGTCCCAAGAGAATCTTAAGAAATAAATTACAAAAGAAAAAATGAGCAATATAAATGGGCAACAATAGAGAGGCTAATAAATCTATTGAACTCCCTAAAATAGAGCCCTGGCCATTGGTGATTAGTTTCTGGGTGGTCAGATAGCAATGAGCTGATGAATGGAGTCAGTTTAGGTGACCTATTAAGTGTCTAAGAAAACGATTGCATATCTAGGATTTCCAGTCAAAGATAGATATATTTAGGACACAGAGCAGACGAAAGTTTGTTAAAGTTCAGTTTGGAGTAGACCAACAAATTGAGTCAAGCAGTCGATGAGAGGAACTGACATGGAGATGATTTTAAGTGAACGACAAATATCTCGACAGACAAATGACCTCCGTTCAATTTTAGCTGATATACTGAAACATAACTCGAATGTGGCTGCTAGTGATGAGGTTCTCAACGATACCCACAGATGCTTCTCAAGTCAAATAGACGATGTATATATCTGTTTGTACTTGTATTATGAGTTGATTTTACTTGTAAGCCAGTACACATTCCCTAGACGATCAGTAATAAGTAGGGCTATGACAACAGCATATTCTTTTCATTTTTTTGACTCTCGAGTATATATTCGACACAGGTAATCAACTGAGAACCATATCACTCTATATAAAAGCATATAAGATATCAATGGATACACACTCGAGTCAAAACAATGAAAAGAATATGCTGTTGTCCTAGCCCTAGTAATAAGGGATGACATACCGAGAATAAGATGAAGGAGAAGAAAACGCATAGCAAAAACGTTGGAGGCTGACGGTCGTTGGGGACTGGCATGGTTTTACATCGGTAACAAGAGTGTTTAGATTATTTCGGCAACTGTTCTTATCTCACAATGTTTCGGACAATGTAATCTCTAAAGACTTATGGCGTAGTGAATTAAGTACTTGGTAAAATTCAGTTGTAAATTACACTCTTCTGAAGGTTCAATCTTCAGTATGGATGACACTGAAAATACAATTACAAATTACTTAGGCCTTCTACTCAGTCATGGCTGATGGAACGAGAGCATGTGGATTAGATAAAGAGTTCCATTAGAAATTCTATGCAGATTCCAGAGTTTAACAAGATACACCTGAAAAAGATCGGATGTTACATCAACCAAAACTAACAAAAATAACACTCAAGATGAGAACAATAGTCCGAAGAATCCAAATAATACAAATAACCAATCTGTAGAATAATCAAAAGAACTGTAGTAGTCAATAACACACAACAACAACGATAATAATAATAACAATAATAATAATAACAATAACAATAATAATAACAATAGCAGAATCTCAAACGTTCTTCAAATGCTTCTCCTCAGGCTTCTTTCGGCTAATGGAACCTTTAAACTCTGCAATCTATACAGAATTTCGAACAGCACTTGATGATAGCTTGATCTCATTTCATCAGTCATGACCAGTTTAAGCCACCCCCCAGGAGTCACCACTTATCAACGCTCGGAGGCTACTCGAGGATAAGGGTTAATCTGTGTACAGTGGTTAAGGGGAACATGTTGCAGTTATCTTTTTAGTGGTGGAAATTTGATAGATTGGATTACTCAAGGGGATAGCTCATCAAGAATTTGTTCATGTTGAACTTGAAGACCACCATATTGAAGTCAGTTGGAAAGCAAGAAAACGGAACAGTCTACAGGCATGCAGTTCTAAGAAAGAAACTTTGTTCATGGAATCTGCATTTAGGTTTCACCACAGATAGAGAGTGGGGGAAATTATTGATAGTGGTTTCAGCTAGACGAGTGTTTTTCGTGAAAGTCAGGAATTCGTAATTGTATTAGTATCGCCTGTATTATAGATTGAACCTTCCAGCATCAGAAAACTGTCACTTACAACAAATTATCGCTTAGCACTTTTAATCGTTCTTCGCATTTAACAATTTGTTTTGTTTGCACAACTTTGAATTCTTTTTTCTTTGTATCTAACTCCTTGTAATTTATCTTGAAATAAATATTTATGATAATCATTTTATCATGTCGTTGGATTTTTTGGTCTTATTTGATCATAAATATTTATCTACAATAAAACCCGCCATGCCCGTTTAAAAGTCGCATATACGCTTGACGAAGGGAAGACATCCTGAAATATAGCATCACGGACACATCACCTGACCGCCTGTCTCTGTGTGTGTGTATATATATATATATATATATATATATATATATATGAATTGAACCAATGAAAGCGAAACTGCATAGCTGGTTACACTATTATATCTTGTTGCATCAGTTTTAGTCTATCTGTCACACCTTTGCATTGTTCTATTTTCTATAAACTTAAATTGCTTAAATATTTTAATTTATAAAAAAAAAGAAAAGAAAGATGTATGAATTATAAATGGAACTGGTGTATTAATTTTTGAAACCATACCAGGCAGTTTGAAAGTTCAAATCTTCTCATTTTACTCTGAAACAAGGATTGTGCATCATTATTTCCATTGTTTGCTTTTCAACTATTGACCTCATTCACGTTTTACAAAACGCATTTAAAAATGCTGCAATAAAACTATGCTTCACCAATGTTCACGCTTTTATTCATAAAAAATCATAGAATTATTTTTCATACATAAATTATTATTTCTATTGACTTAAAGGAAAAAAAAACAAACTTGATTTTTATTTATTTATTTTTTTTATTTAAAGTCGATTTCTTTCTGGATTCATTACCGAGGGTGAGAGTTGTCTGACTTGCTATTTGCTTTCCAATGTGAGTTTTCTGATACTTTATATATATATATATATATATATATATATATATATATATATAAAGATAAAATTAAATAGCACGAGTTGAAGAAAAACACTAATCATTTCTGATGACCTAAAGAAGAAACACCAACCATAATTAGAGGCATCTAGATGTAAAACAAATGATGTCGGATGTTTAAAAAACGTGTAAAAAAAACAAAAAAGATTTAAGCAGCTGAAAATGAACCTAAAACAAGACAATGATTGCTCACATAAAACGTTTTATGGAAATATGATGAACGTAGTGGGGTGTCTGACTTGCAATCTGCATTTTTCATTCACATAAATACTTTTTTCTTTTTTACTTGCTATCTGTTGTGTGACAGGACGGATATATACATATAAATGCATGCATCATAGTGTGAAATATATATCTATAGCAATTAAGCCGGACAGAAGTCTCCATGTTTCATCCTTATTTCCTGGATTAACTGCAGGGATGAAATATGGATGCTTCTGTGTAGTTCAGTTACCATAGATATTATTTCTCTACTCTCCTATATATGTCCCCATTTGTCCTATCTTTTTCTATCGCTATTATCAACATCCTTCTCACGGCTATATACATAGCTTATCTATATTTAATTTCTAAACTAATGTCCTTATGCCAACTTTTTTATAGATATTCTCTTCTGAGGAGAAGCATTTGGCTTCGAAATGCTATGACCTAAAGAGGTTCTTTTTTTTTTTTCCTCTGTATTGATTTAATGATGTAGTAAAGGTTTATTTAACTTTGAATTCTCGTCTTATCTATCTATCTCTCTCTCTCTCTCTCTCTCTCTCTCTATATATATATATATATATATATATATATATATATATATATAGTAGAAATGGTAATTAATAAAAACTGGAGAAAGTGCTCAATACTGGTGTAGAGCAAATATGCGTTTTATTTTTTATTACCATATCTTTCTGTTAAGTTACATTATTGTTTCGGCTACCTGGCCGTTTTTTTGGCCGTCTGTAGCTTCCTCAAAAGTCTATAGGAAGCTGTAAAAGTCTGAGGAAGCTACAGACGGCCAAAAAAACGGCCGGGTAGCCGAAACAATAATGTAACTTAACAGAAAGATACGGTAATAAATAATAAAAAATAAAACGTATATATGAGAGAGAGAGACCCCCTCCCCTCTATGGTAGTTCTTATAAGGAAATCATCTGTAGAGTCACTAAGCGTAAGGCATTACTCATTGGGTGAACACCCGATTAGAGCTGTCAGACTCACTGAAAAGATGGTAGTTGACATTCAGATTTTCGCTCATACTTCGCTCGAATGCTACATGACATAATACACAAGGGTAGAAGCCTAAACTGTCAACACGACGGTCTAGTTTCGATCCCGGCTTGAAGTACTTGTTTTTCTAGCCACACTGATTAGCTGTAAACAGTGGAACAGTACTGTCCATGGATGACAGTCATCTCTGAATGCATATACCATGCACTGAATATAGCGGGCAAAGCCAGGGCTGTAGCCCTTGATATATCCAATGCCTTTGACAAAGTCTGGTATGAAGGGCTGCTAATGAAAATGAAATCGTACAGTATAACTGGACGTATACTAAATATAATTAGATGCTTCTTAGACAATAGAATCATCCAGGTTGTCATTGATGGACATACATCCAAGCAGCATAACATTAATGAGAGAGTGCCTCAGTAGTCCATCTTTAACCACTATTATTCCGGATATTCATTAACGACCTCACTGATAATATTGTGTCCGAGATGGGTATATTTGCTGACGATACAACACTCTATAACATGCACGAGGGTAGAACACTGATAGAATCGTTAGAAAATGACTTCCAGACTGTGGTGGAATAGGTCCGCAAATGTATGGTAACCTTTAATGCAAGTAAGACTAAGCTGCACTCCTTTTAACAATTACAAGATGTTGCTCCAACCACCAATATCCGTGACCAATAACACCCTACCTGAGAATTCTTCCTTCAACCTCTTCAGCCTAACATTCACAGGAAATATAAACTGGAACAAATACACTGAGGACATTGCGAAGGCTGCTGCAAAGAAGATGGGTTCCCTCTATCATGCTAGAAGACTACTCTCATCTGAGAGTATCCTGTACCTCTACAAGGCCACTATTCGCCCATGTGTGGATTATTTGTTGCCACATCTGGGCTTGTATTTCTACCACTGGCCTCTCCCTCTTGGATAGGCCCCCAAAAAGTTTTCAATCTAATAGGTCCCACTTTGTCAACTAAGCTCTGAGCCCTGTTTCATCGCCGCAATGTTGCATCTCTGTGTCTGTTTTACAAATATTTTAATAGAATGTGCTCTGACGAACTCGTTACACTTGTGTCCCCTTGACATACAGATCCGGACAAACCCACTTAGCAACAAAATCTCACCCCTTCACTGTTGAGGTCCCTGAATGCCAGAAGGCTTTCTATATTAGTTTCTACCCTACAAACAGCTCGACTTTGGAATTCATTTCCTGCTACCTGCTTCCCTGACTGTACTGATACGTAGAAGTTTAAATGTAATGTAAACCAACATCTTGTTAATCTTTCCTAGGCATGGTCCAAAATAGTAGCCTCTTATGTCCAAATGGCGATATGCCTTGTTAGGGGTGACCGTGAATAATATATATATATAAATATAAAGCTGAACGTGTCTGTGGTCACAAATAGACTCCTATATGGTTGACTATTAAAAAAAAAACTAATTACATATAATGGTAGATGTATCGAGACACAGGAATGGGTATGTTTGATCTGGCAGAATGGTGGTTCATAAAAAGTATGGGGTCTGCTTACGCGCCTGCTCCACAAAGTATGGAAATAAAAAATTTAAAAATTAAAAAAAAGAAACGTTTACAAGTGTTTTTGGTGTAGATGTACATAATAATACTTTGATAAGTATGTTTTAACTTAAATAGGGGTGGTATAATAAAATTGTGGGGTATGCGTTCGCGCCTGGCCTCCATAGAATGGAAATAGGCACAAACTTTAATAAAGACTTTTCATATCTATCTGCGTAAGTATACTTTGATAATTATGTTTCAGTTTGAAGAAATATGGTATAATAAAATTATGGGGTGTTCGTTCGCGCCTGACCTCCATAGAATGGAAAGATGTCACAAAGTTTAACAAGGTTTTTTAATATAGATCCACAGAATATTGTGATAAGTGTTTCAGTGTGAACATGTATGGTATAATAAATTATGGGGTTTATCTATTTTATTTTTACTTTCATCATATTTTGCTTTGGTTTTGATACCCCCAAATTCGAAGCTACTTCTTTACAACCCTTCCTTTTCATAACCTATCATACTTTCATAAATCAGAGTCCATTTTCTGTAGGCTGCTTTTGAAGCCAGTCAACGACGGGCACTTTTTGCTAGTATATATATATATATATATATATATATATATTCCCTCTATGGTACAGTTCTCGTAAGGAAATCACCGGTAGAGTCACTAAGCGTAAGGCATTACTCATCGAGTAAACAGATGATTATTGCTCTTTGACTCATTGAAAAGATGTTTGTTGACATTTAGATGTTCACTTTCGCCAAGCGAGTGCTGCATAATAATGCACAGAAGTAAAAGCCTAGACTGTAAACCCGGCGGCCTAGTTTCGTTCCTGGCTTAAAGTACTTGTTTTTGTAGCCACGCTGATTAGCTGTAAACAGCGAAACATCCATGGATGACTAAGCATAGTATTATTAATGACTTCATTTATTCTGTATGTGTTAATACTTAGCCAATGACCTTGAAAGTGTTTATTATATATTGTACGTATGTGTGCATTGTTTATAAGTCGCCTACTGGTGTTTGAATTCCTGAACACTTAATTTGCTGGTAATTTTCTTTTATATAATATTAGTGGCGTTACTAATCGCTAATGAATTGACTCGTTTTTTTAATCGTAATTATGAGTTCCGTGAGAAAACTTCTCATCTCTTTTGTTTCGCTGGAATGGTTTCTCGCTCAGTCGCCTCTTTGTAAGGAGCTGGTGACAGAAACTTTTGTCCTTCATCTTCTCGATTCTGCATGCGTTTTCATATTGTCTAAGTGAAAAAAGAAAAGAAAAAAGAGAAAGCAACTTTTTCAAAGTTATTAGTCAGAATGGAGATATTACGCTGTTTAAGTTAACACCGGCCTTCTGCTGACTGTAGAGATGCTTACGTAGGGACACACCCAATTTAATCTTCAAGTTTCGTCAATCCCCCGCTGAAACAGCGGACGACAACTCCAGTTGATACAAACACTTTTTTTTTTTTTTTTTTTCGGGATGGCTTCCTACTTTCGGAAATATATCCACAATAAAGAAAAGCAGTTTCGTCTATAAAATGGAAGTTAACATCTATTTATATTTGTTTGATATAAAACGTTTTATTTATACAAGCATTTTTGGCTACGCATTTGCAGACCTGGTTCGGTTTTAACTGGAACCAATCTGAACTTTCTCATGGATTCATTGGATTATACCCTGTGGACATAAATTTACCTAATATACATAAAATTTCCGAAACAGTATTTCATGGTAAACTGCTGATGCTCCCTTTATGAATATTGGTGCTATTGTTTGTTCATGTAAGTAAAACTATTCAGCTATGCGTATTTGGATTAATTAACTTATTGACAAAATAATGTTCTTACAAGTGACAATTTTTTTATTTAAAAAAAAAAATTTTTTGTTGATAGTTTTAGCTTTTTGAAATTGATTTTCATTCATATCTATCAATATGTTTCTATAAGATTACCTTTCCTCTCCTTTATCTCCCTCTCTCTCTATCTCTCTATCTCTTTATATATATATATATATATATATATATATATATATATATATATATATATATTAATGTGAAAAGTATAAAAGTTTATAGATTCATTCATTTTTTTATTAAGTGACGTGTAGGAATATAAAACGTCTTTCGAAAACATTTTTTTTTTTTTTTTTCAAGAACAAAATGTTCTGTCTTCCTCAGTTTAATGAAGGATGTGCATGTATGGGGAAGAGTTGGTAAAAGGTGTAGTATAAGCCTTATATATATATATCTCAGGGTCAAAGTATTTAAAAGTGATAACTAATGAATTTGATGGGGTTACGAAGAGTGCTCAATAAAAGAGCAAGATCTATGTTTTATTAATATAAACAAATTTACATGGTCAAAAAGATTGGACATGCTAATGTTTCGGACAAATGATCAGTTAAAACCAGAAGTCAGGTGACTTAATAAATGGTTACTTTCCATAGAAGAAACCAGTCCTTAATATATATATATATATATATATATATATATATATATATATATATATATAAGGTTTGTACAAAAATGTTTTTTGACATGAAGTTGAACGTAAAAAAAGCGACATTATTTTTGCACCGACCTAATACAACCCAGATGAGTATAATAGTTTGAATAATCTAAACCAGATATCTTCAAAGATTTTGAACAGGGAAGAGGAGCATATTTCTGAACTTTTTAGAGCTACGTGCCCCCCCCCCCAAAAAAAATCACCTGGACATGTTTTATACTGTTTTGCTCCTAAGCTTTGCTTTATAATGAAACTGGTTCTCCAAAACCTCATTCTTTTAATCATTTTCTGAATAAAAAGACCCCTCCCCCACACGCACACATACTATTTTCACACTTTTCCATTAAAAAAATTTTCTTTCTTGAATATTTTTATGTTTTCCATAAAAACTCTGCAAGCTGGATTAAATACTTTGGTGGACCAGATCTGACCTGTGTTTAGAAACCCTTAATCAAATTATCAAATCTAAAAAGTTCCAAAACATAAAATAAAATTAAAAAAAAACTGCTGTAGTAGAAATTTTATTTTGTATTTCTTAATTATTTTTTTGTTAAAAACCAAAAAAAAAAAAAAAATTCTATTCCTAACCCTTTCTCTGGTAAAGTATCCCAGAATTTACTTTTTTTTCACTCCCAACCAAGACACACTGCCACTTGAACGTCAGAGGTTATTATTTGGGATTATATCTACTTTCGAGAGGTTTCTTCACATTACATTTAACTTTCTGCATGTTAGTACAGTGAAGGAAACGGGGGGGGGGGGAGGAAGGAAACAAATCCCAAAGTTTAGCAGTCCGAGTGAAGACTCCGTTAGAGTAGAAGATTTTCTGGCATCTAGAGGCCCCTATAGGGTAGGTTTGGGATATTGCTTGTTGGATTAGTCGGGGTTAGGGTACGTCGAGGGGACACACTTGTTCATCAGATCACATTTCATTAAACAAACACAGGGATGTAACAGAGGTTAGAGAATGAAAATGGAATATTCCAAATCGCCCCAACCATATATATTATAATGTTGAATTCCCTTAAAATGAAATATTACGAAAATATCAAACAATTGTTTAAGATGGGTAAGTTAGTTATCTCCATGCAGTGTTTAATCAGTGCAGATCATAATACATATGTCAATTATCATCAGCCATTGCTTGGTCGAGGCAGATCACGATACTGGTGTTAGTTATTACCAGTAAGTGTTTGGTCGGTGCTGCCCCTGATGATGACCATGACGACATTGGTTTTTCTGTTGAAAAAAACTTATTTTTAACGCTATCCAGAAAATTATCGGCTAACATAATTGTTGATTAAATATATTTTGAATTTTGTGGAATTTCCACGGGTCCTGGTAGTAATAATAAATACAAAATCTGTATTAATCTAAATATAATATTTAAGCGTATTTTAAAACCGGGCAATGCCGGGTGCCCTGTTAGAATATATATATATATATAGATATCGCCCCCCCCATGTGGGGGTACCAAATTGGTTAAAGGGAAAATTATTCCCAACTCGCATTTAGGTAAAAATACACTTTCGTAAATAATTGAATTCATTCAAAACGTATCGCAAAAATAAATGACACACACACACTATATATATATATATATATATATATATATATATATATATATATATATATATATAAAATCTCATTGCTTTAGTTTTCCTTTAAAATTATCCGTTTATAGTACAAATGTACAGTGACATAATATGGTGTGTTTATTGCATGTGTAGAATTGTTCTGGTAGAAATGTTTGAATCTAATGTCTACATGAATTATATTGGTTATTTGGTCTATCCATTTTATTGAAAATTTTCCCCATCTTGAAGTCATTCCACACCAACCTCCTCATCACGGTACCACTTGTACATATTACATTTTTCACTTCCTAAACGACTATTAAATGCTGAATTTTTCGTTTTCATGACAAATATTTTAAGTTTCCTACCCCCCCCTCCCCATATGTAATGCAACGAATGTTTTAAAGAAATAAATAATCCATTTTGTTATGCCTCTTGAGTCTAATCTCTAACTCGTGGATTAATTGAATTTCTTTCATAATCTAAGGGTGAGAGGTGGGGTTAAAGATTATGTGGGGGGGGGGCAGGGAGTTACTTAATAAGGCCGAAGCAATCTTGTCAGAACGGATTCATAAGTTTCATTGGATGCAATCTTCATGATCAAAGCACAAGTGTTGAAGATAAGACAATTTTTTTGCAGACTCTGATATTTTTTTTTTATTATATTTCACATTCATTTTGTGCCAATTGCGTTTATATAATCTATTTCTCTCTCTCTCTCAGGACGGGTGATATCCAACAATGTTTTATATAAGCATTAACTGTCACTCTTACAGTGCTCTATTTGTTTATTTACAAATAACTTTGCGTTTAGCGCTAAAGCAGTAGTAGGCGGTATCAATTACCAAGAGTTTTCATTCGGAAAAGGGGGTGAGGGCTTATATAGTCATCCACAGACGCTGTTTCGCTGTATAATAGCTCGTCAGTGTGCTAGCAGTGTCAGAAATTTCGTGAAAATAGTGAATAATTCCACCCCATCTTTCCAAGCTTATAACTCCTCGAAAAATGTAATTCAAGCCCTAATTTTTTTTTTCAATTAAAGGAGTAAGGACCAAGGTTTTATTTAAAAAAAAAACAAAACAAAACAATGTGTTTTTTTTTTTTAAAAAAGGTTTTAAACTTCGGACTTTACAGGTAAATTTCTAAAAAACTGATTTTTTTTTTGTTTTAAATTTGAATATATTATTTATTGACCTTTTCTCTTCAATTTGTGATATATAAACCTATTAAACATAAATTAATTATTTACTTTTTAATAGACATTTCAAAATGAGAGGCGTAAATTATTCGACCCCCTATCTTTCTAAGCTTATAACTCCTCGAAAAATGTAATTCAAGCCCTAATTTTTTTTTTCAATTAAAGGAGCAAGGACCAAGGTTTCATTAAAAAAAAAAAAAAAGACAAAAAGAAAAAATGTGTTCTTATAAAATAAGGTTTTAAACTTCGGACTTTACAGGTAAATTTCTAAAAAACTGATTTTTTTTTTTTTTAAATTTGAATATATTATTTATTGACCTTTTCTCTTCAATTTGTGATATATAAACCTATTAAACATAAATTAATTATTTACTTTTTAATAGACATTTCAAAATGGGGGGGGCGTGAAAATGGGGGGGCGTGAATTTTAAAAAAACGTTTGTCTAAAATATTATATTCGGTTTATTGGAAAGAACATAAAATTTCACATTGACCCTGAAAATATCGTAAAAATAGAATCAATAGAAAAATTTTGATAGATTTTTAAAATGTAAAAATATTGAGTTTAAAAATTGAAAAATATTGAGTTCGGAAAATTCATTACTGTTTTAAAAAAAAATAAAAATATTTTTATTACTTTTAAAACAACTGTAATAGTTTATTTTGGAAGTATAATCCATAAAGAAAATAAATAACCCACTTTTAACAGAGAAATTACGAGATTTTTATATTGTATTCGCAGTTTCGTGTTAGGGGTGTCAAAAATTCCTACAAAAATTCTGATACTGCTATCAGTGTGCCTATACAAGTACGCATCTCAAATCTCTCTCTCTCTCTCTCTCTCTCTCTCTCTCTCTCTCTCTCATAGTTTGATTTCTCAAAACAACTTCACTTGTTTGTTTTAAGTTAATGTAAAAAAAAAGAATAAAAACAAAGAAAAATTCTTTTTATTACATATCTATTTTCTTCAATTATCAATGCAAGGTGTCAAATCAGGGGGTGCATAATTTGCCTAACAGATACAGTCTTCGACTATGAAATTACTTACACTGTAACCGGAAACTGCTTGAAAAAAGATTAGTTTTCTGTGTTCTTTAAAAAGAATGACATCTCCATTCTGATAGCTTTTTTCTGTTCTCCGTGGAAGTTTAGAGAATTTTAAAAATTTATTTTTTTATTTTTTACGTATAGGTAGCTTCATGTTCTAGTTAGTGAGCCGGTGACTCCCCAGTTGAAACTTGGCTTCTCGTCCAGTTCTGACTCACACAAGCCTGTCTGTGACTGTCTTCCGACTGTGACCTTCTCATCTTCACGTCTCTCAAATCTGCACGTGTTTGCACAATAGGTCACCACGTGTCTGCCAACACTATTGCACGATTTGTAAATATTTTTAACTAGAATCGGCCCTAATACATCTTACTTTTTTCGTTGAATACTATCGTTTATTTTTTAGTTTTTAATCAGTTGTGTAAAAAACAAACAAACAAAAAACAAAACTAGTGTTTTTATCTACCTTGTAAATACTTTCTCTTTATTTATTTTTTTTTTTTTACTATTGGTATCACTACCGATGAAGACTAAGAACAACTCGAGGATAAGACGAAATGTGATGATAATGATCACTAACTAAAAGTTAAGGAACACTATGGGAATACTAACATTGATGAATAGTATGAACTGCGTTTGATTATTTATGGGATAGCTCATAAGAACTTGTTGACAATGGATTTAAATATGACCAAGTGGTAATCAGCATGGAAGCAGTTCCAATGTAATGTGTTCCTTGCTTAAGATGCTAAATCTATTCATAGTTTGACATTTTATATTTATAACTGAGTCATCACTTATCAAGGCTAAACGCCATTTGAGAGTTAATGAAATGTATAGCTTGTCAGTTGAATAATGAATAATATGAGAGGATTGAAATGATGAATGGAATGAACAAAAAAAGCACCTTATCCTGCTATGACAGTTCAAAATAGACTTCCTAGCTTAGTGGGGGATGCCCTTTTCTCTTCCCTGCAACCTCTTTCCCACAAAAGAAACTTTGTGAGCCTGTCTCAGCTTTATTGATATTATCATGGCAAGTGCTCGCCTGAGCTCCAATCTATGATCTCCTCCTTGCCAAACTTTCATGAGAAACATTCGTCTAGCTGAAAACACTATCAATAATTCCCCCCACTCTTTATCTGTGCCTAAACTTAAACGTAGATTCCATGAACAAAGCTTCTTTCTTAGAACTGCACGCCTGTGGAACTCTCTTCCGTTTCCCTGCTTTCCAGCTGACTAAGATATAATCATTTTCAAGTCTAACGTAAACAAATTCTTGATGAGCCGTCCCTTTAAGTAATCCAATTTACTAAATTTCCACTACTAATAATTACTATATTGTTCCATTGACTATTGTACACTCATTAACCCTTATCCTTGAGTGGCCTCCAGGCCTTGCTAAGTGGTGACTCCTTTGTAAAAAAAAAAAAAAAAAAAAAAATGAACAAAGTTTGTGATTACTTATGAAGACTGTCTGTGGCAAGTATTTCTTGACATCCGATGATGAGATAAAAATTATGGAAGCTTTGGGAAGTATCAACCGTTCAATTGCTATTACTCCGCTCTGACTCTGAAGCATGGTATTTGTCAGGGCCATATCTAGTGTGTACATCTATATATTTAAAAGATGGGCTCCTTCTATTGTGCTAGAAAATTATTCATAACCCAGGGTATTTTATACCTTTACAGCCACAATTTGCACATGTGGACTGGTGCATCTATCACTAGTCTCTCACTCTTACAGTGTCCAGAAAAAGTCTAAAATCTAATAGGTCTCGCATTGTTGGCTAAGATCCAACCTCTGTCCCATCACCACTATGCCGTATCCCTGTGCCTATTTTACAAGTACTTTAATGAAATGTATTCTAATGAACTCATAGCACTTATGCCCCCACTCGAAGTACATACTACCTTTTCACTGTTGAGATCCCTAGATGCTGGAAAGCGTTCTGCTCTAATAGTTTCTTCCCTCAGACTGCTAGACTTTGGAATTGCTTCCCAGTTTCCTGCTTCTCTGACTGTACTGACATGCTAAAGTTTAAATGTAATGTGAACAGACATCTTGCTGCTCAATTCTTCGCATTCCATTTTTAGGGACGACCTCAAATAGTGGTCGCTTGCATTCCAAGTGGCAGTATACCTTGTTTAAGGTTAAAAAGAGTATTTAAAAAAAATGTAATCTAAAAAGAAATCTACAAAGCATTATCATGGATTACAATAGAAAAATGTGAGCATGAAAAGTGATACGGTTAAGCATAAACATGGAAAAGTAAAGGACTAATTATTAAAACTGGAAAAGTAAAGGACTAATTATTAAAACTGGAAAAGTAAAGGACTAATTATTAAAACTGGAAAAGTAAAGGACTAATTATTAAAACATGGAAAAGTAAAGGACTAATTATTAAAACTGGAAAAGAAAAGGGACAAGATACTCTAGTAAAAAATGTAATAAATTTATAATTTAAAACATTGCAACATTAAAAATTGATTATATAATGTTAAATAGAATTTTTTTTAAAAATTCTTAATGCTGCGATATTTTAAGTTATAAATTTATTATATTTTTGGCTAGAATATCTTGTTCTTTTTTCCAGTTTTAACAACTAGTTCTTTACTTTTCCATGTTTAAGCTTAACCATATTACTTTTCATGCTCACATTTTTCTATTGTAATCCATGATTTTTTCCAAGCTTCCAATAAATTTACTTGTTCTTTGTTTAATTTCAGTCTTATTTTTTTGCCTCCATAAACACATATGTAATAACAATGTACGGCACTCGTCTGCTTTCAATAAAATCCCCTCAATCATCTGCCTTTCATTCTTTCATACTGTCTGTTTCTCTTGTTACTTCTATTTTCGCGACAGTAGTGAATTAGTAGCAACACTAGTCGCTGAAGCAATGTGGTTGCTATGGAAACCAGTCGTAAAAAAGCGCCACCCACCTCCTTACGTTTTTTTTTTTTTTTTTTTTTTTTTTTTAAATGTTTTTGAACACCATTAAATTCATCATAACTTTAGTTTTACTGAACGAAAATTGAAATTTTTTTTTCACAATATAGCTGAGAAGGTGATCTATAAACTGTAATAATTATTTGAAATTTGGTTAAAAAAAAAAAAAAATGAGTGACCGTTGAAGCTTTAAAGCAGTTCTAAATGGCTAAAACTGCCACATAACCATATATTCAAACACTACCGCGTGTGAATAATGATGAGAAAGAGAACGAGATGGGATGATTGCTTGAGTTTGTTTCTGGGTGAGTGGGATGGCAGAGCTCCTCCCACCTCACCGCCCGGACTGTTATTGAGTTATGATGCTTGCATGTAGCAACCTTATTCCCTTGCATGGGTGGTAAAAGTTGAGTACAAATAATGAACAGCAGCTTTGCACTCACATTAAAAACAATCTTTGGCCTTAATAAAATTTTAAACCTGGGAGGGAGGTGGAGGAGAGGGGGATTCTTGTCATAACACTGATTTGTAACCACGTGCAAACACAAAGCTGATGACTGCGCTAAAAGTTATCACGCAGGTTGTCACCATTTTGCGCTATCTCATCTACCGTTTCACTTATTGTTGTGTCTGCACAAATAATTAACAAGAACACGGAAAGTAAAAGGTATAACAATAATATATGAGGCAGAAAAGTTATATACATGTCTTCAGATATACTTCAGTTGGAGATATTCCGGCAGGTGGCGTGTTGCATGTCTTACTGGAGGCAGCATAAGCGTCTTGCCTATTTGGCGGTCGGTTGCTGAACTCCCTCGGTATTAGTGATTGATACCTTAATATATCTCACTCACCCGCCTATGTTAATTAGTTGGCGTCTCCACAACACTTATCATTCACTTTTCTCTGGCAATGACCATCGGTCAGCTCTGAGATTTGGGTGCCAACAAGCTTTTACAAAATCCCAGTACTCTCTGCACCCTTCCAATGGAGGTCTAGTTGGTGCTCTACCTCTTTTGTCTGTTTGTCCTTAATTGTTCACAATCATTAGTGTTAGCAGATTGCGTGTGTGCTTTTTTTTTTTTTTTTTTAGCAGATTTCTTGCAGATCTGGTTCTCTTTGGTTTACATGGTGTTTTGTTTATTTTTTAAATTTTCTTTTGCAACTTCCATGTGACTGGTTAGCGTTTGTACTTTATATGGGTTGGTTTCCGTACTCAAGGAGTTTTCTTAGATTTTACTGTTTTCATCATTGCCATCCGTTATATAGTCACAACTTCCTTTTGATTACAATTACTCCTACTTTTTTTTTTTTAGACTGTTTCTAATGCATTTAGGATTATTGGTATTATTTGACTTTTATGTGTCGTATTCCTTTTAGTTCTCTCGCAGTTTCTACATATTTTCTTTGGTTTTCTGTCTCCTTGACGTTCATCCCATAAACTGCTGGGATGGCAAAATCAAGATTTTACCGTTTTTCTGAACTATTATGACATTATGTTACTCAGTTTTTGAGATGAGGAATAATGATTTAGATTATTCAGACTACTGTTCTCATCTTCAGTGATGATGCACAGTAAAAGGTATTGATAGAGATTAGCATTTAATGTAAAAATTAGCACACATTTAACCAAATTTAATGTAAAATTCAACCAAATTTAATGTAAAAATTAGCACAAATTTAATGTAAAAATTAGCACAAATTTAACCAAATTTAATGCAAAATTCAACCAAATTTAATGTAAAAATTCAGCCAAATTTAATGTAAAAATTAGCACAAATTTAATCAAATTTAACTATATGCAACCATCAATTGGCCGTGAATCACTTATTCTTAGTCAACTGCCTATAACTTTCGCCTGTTTAATGGATTAAAAAGTCTAAAAAGTAGGGCTATGACAACAGCATATTCTTTTCATTGTTTTGACTCTCGAGTATATATCCAACGCAGTTAACCAACCGAGAACCACATCACTATATAAAAACATATTAGATATCAACGGATACACACTCGAGAGTCAAAACAATGAAAAGAATCTGCCGTGGTCCTAGCCCTACTAATAAGTCTGTATTTGTCCTGTGTCATACTAGAAACCAGCTTTCTGGCAAAGAGTTTTCTCTAACCCTCCAGATGTTCTGCTAGAAAACTGGGTTACCAGATCATCTTTGGCGCTTCAAATGATGATGATGATGCTGAGTTGATATAATATTGTCATTAATTATGAGATTATAAATTTTTGCCAAGAAACACATTTTTATAATAGAACATAAACAACTTTCTGAAAAGCAGGGACACTCCATCCCCGCCCCCGCACCTAACACCCCCAGTGGAAAAGTCATGTCTTTAGGTCACGTGTACTTAAGTACAGCACTGTTATAATTGTTGCTTTTCTTGTCACTTCCTGGTCAGCGGGGTCAGCATGTTTTGCTTCAGCTATCATAATAATTTTTTTGAAACCAAATGAAAGAAGAAACAATAACAACAACAAAAAAGAAGGCACAACCTTCCTTTCTTCCTTATATTCATTGACTTTTTTTTTTTTTTTCAATACTTAAATCGAAATGATTCTTAGTAAATTTAATGATGACATTGTAATCGTCATTAATTTTTGAAATTCTTTGCTGTTTCAGAAATTACCAAAATAATGGCTACAATTTTTTTTTTCTTTTCATTCAATTTTTTTTTTATTTAATTATTGGAATTTCTTGAGTAATTCGTATCTTGTGTCTTTAAATTGAATATGACTATGATGATGATGGGTATGAATATGAATTGATTTAACGCTCACATGAAATCTCATCTTGTCTGGCTTAGAATTGGGAAAACCGTTCTACGCACTTGCTATAGTACAAAGAGGATTGTTTGACAAATCTGTTCATATAGGACAACGCATGACGTTTCTGAATTTTTGAGATGAGGATTGGTTATTTGTATTATCATTCGTCCGACTACTGTTCTCATCTTGAGTGTGATTTTCACAACGTTTCGGTCGATATAACCTCCGACCTTCTTCAGGTGTATCTTGTTGAACTCGGGGAATTTGGACAGAATTTTCGAAAGAAACATTCCCGAGTTCGACAAGATACATCTGAAGAAGGTCGGAGGGTATATCGACCGAAACGTTGGGAAGATCACGCTCAAGATAAGAACAGTAGTCCGATGAATACTAATACAAACAGGACAACAATCATCTATACTACAAACGACAACTGTTAGCATTTAGTATTTGTGGATTCATCCTGTCAACCATACTTAAAATACATTCATAGGCACGTATAGACAGAAATGGGCGCTTCTACACAATTGGGACGAGATTTTGTAGTTGATAAATGAAGTTTTCAGATATAAAAAAAATGGTTTCAACTGATTTTCTTTTGTCAATTCTAACAAATTACACTAATAGCTTCCAAATTATGCAGTGGAAATGACCTTATTATTAAACAAAACAACTTTAATCATGTTAGCAGGTGAAAAATTGCCGCCTTTGTCTTTAAATCAAAACGGAAAATTACCTCCCTTTTGAGCTCTCATTTGTCTTACGATCGTTTTCTTCAAATTCTGTTTCATTTTATTTAATAATTTTCTACCTAATCGATTTTCATAATTTTTTTTTATATAATCATCTTAAAAATACGAGGAATATGTAGATATCATTGTTTTAATGTGAAATTCAGTATTATGATTTCCGAAATTTCGTCCCAATAGTGTATAAGAACCCACAAATGCCAATCCGAACCCTCTCTTGGGTATCCCTCAGAAGCTTTACTAGAGAGAGAGAGGGGGGGGGTCGTTTGCATAAATTAGACTTTCTGTGTTTGAATATAAATTGATTTCTTAACTCTCACATTAAATCTCATCTTGCCTGGCTTAGAATTGTGAAAACAGTCGTCTGAGCAGTATCAACATATTAACAATGTTAATATGTTAATACTGCTCAGACGAACATTTATGAAAATAATTGATCGAAAACATTTGGTATATATTTTTTTTTTTTTTTTTTTTTTTTACCTTGGAGGATCACCACTTATCAAGGCCTGGGGGCCACTCGAGGATAAGGGGTTAAGTGTTAGCTAGATGGTGAGACAAGATCAGTCACAGTTGAGCTTGGATAGATGTAGACTATCTAAATGGACGACTCGATAGGAATTTATTCACATCTGACTTGAAAAACGCCATTTTATAGTCTGCCTAGAATGCATAACGAAAATAGGTAAAAAAAAATACATAACATCTTTAAAAAAACAAAAAAACTTCCCCCTCTCTTTACGTCTGAATGCCACATGTAGTTCTTTTCCTACGACTACATCGCTCTTCTTTAACTCTGACTATCCCATCTCTTCTAATTTCAACTGCCCCCCCCCTCTCTCTGATGACTGATCCAGTAGAAATGAAGAGTAGAAGTGAACCTTTCGACATATGCATACTCTTGCTTCTCTTATTCTGTCCTTTTAATTCTCACATCCCATGAGCAACGTTTCTGACAAAAGGGAAAGAATTGCTGTTTTCTGAGTCCAAATCTCTCTATCTATATATATATATATATATATATATATATATATATATATATATATATATATATAACATAAAAAAAATTGATTTTACCCATTTTAAAATGAATTGTTCCCAAATCAAATTATGTTGTCCTGTAGATGAAAAAGGTACAATTTTAAATACATTTCACAAGACATTAGTTTTATTGATTTGAAAAATATTTAGCTGATAATTATTGTCACGGTAAGAAGACAGAATATTGTTTGGAAAAGAATCGTTACAATTTTAACTTAAGAAGAGACGTGTACAGGGTGATACACACACACACACACACACACACACACACACACACACACACACACACACACACACACACACACAAAACGGTCATAACCAAAAATCGAATAACATCCGAAATTTTATTTAGATCGACACAAAACTCTAGCTATATTAGGTCAAGCCTATGTAGCAGACATTTCCAAAGTACTACAAAAAAAGCACAGACTTGCTTGGGTTGCGGACAACAGAATCTCTGACTGCAGTAACGTTATGTGATGCTCTTGCTGATTTCGGTCGTCCACAATGTGATTGTCTGTTAGTGATTTTAGCATTGATGTTATGCACAGTCCCATGGGTTCTGAACTTATTGACCCATCTGTAGATCATTGAGTGGACAGGAAATTCACAACATCCGAACCATTCTTTGAATTGCAATTGAGTCTTGGAGATAGACTTTAGCCAAAAATATACTTCAACTATAAATGTCTTTTCCTCAGTAGTTTATGGCATTTTGAAGGTCAAATTTGGTAGTTTCTTAGGACATTTATTTATTTATTTATTTATTTATTAAATATGAAAAATAAGAACGATTAATTATTTAAAAAATTATTCAAGTTTAAGTGATGACCATTATTTTTTCTGTGTCATCCTGTATATTCATTTTATTTATCAAAACTGACAATTATTTTTACAGAAATTTTTTTTTTAGTTTAATATTATTGACTATAACATTAAAAAAAATATTATATGAATTAATATAGAAAGCATAATGTTCCACATGTAAGTTTGTCTGTAAATATTTAACCAATAAACTCTTAAACTACTAGTCACATTACAGTGAAATTAACAGTAAATATAAATCATTATATCAAGGATGGTTTATAACAAGTAAAATCTTTGTTTGGATGGATGAATAACACGTATGTTAAGAAGTTGAAATGCAAACTGTTCATTTCAACTTGCCGACATATTTTTATTTTCTGCATATGCTCAAATTCATTACTTCAAGTCGTTTAACATTAAATCTTTCATATCCATCTCTATGTAGATACATTGGTAGGGAATGCGACTGGAACGCTGTTTATGTTTCAATTCTAGCTGATGGCACACAAGTCATTTTTTTTTTACTTTTAAAATCACTGCTATATATTAGGTACAATATAATATTCAATCTAGAATTTACTCTGTAATAATAAATACGAAATCTGCATAAATTAAAACATCAAATTTCAGCATATCATATGACCTGGCACTAGTAATATATATACTAGCAAAAGTACCCGTCGTTGACTGGGTTCAAAAATGTCTACAGAAAATGGACTCTGATTTATTAAAGTATGATAGGTTATGAAAAGGAAGGGTTGTAAAGAGATAGCTTCGAATTTGGGGGTATCAAAACCAAAGCAAAGTATGATGAAAGTAAAAATAAAATAGATAAACCCCATAATTTATTATACTATACCTGTTCACACTGAAACACTTATCACAATATTCTTTGGATCTATATTAAAAAACCTTGTTAAACTTCGTGACATATTTCCATTCTATGGAGGTCAGGTGCGAACGAACACCCCATAATTTTATTATACCATATTTCTTCAAACTGAAACAATTATCAAAGTATACTTATGCAGATAGATATGAAAAGTCTTTATTACAGTTTGTGCCTATTTTCAATCTATGGAGGTCAGGTGCGAATGCAGACCCCACAATTTTATTATTCCATCCCTATTTAAGTTAAAACGTACTTATCAAAGTATTATGTACATCTATATCAAAAACACTTGTAAATGTTTTTTTTTTTTTTAATTTTTTATTTCCATACTTTGTGGACCAGGCATGAACGCAGACTCCCACAATTTTTATGAACCACCGTTCTCCAGGATCAAACATACCCATTCTTGTGTCTCGATATATCTATCATTATATGTAATCAGTTTTTTAAAATAGTCAACCATATAGGAAGCTACTGGTGACCAGACACACACACACGGCTTTATATTATAGATATATATATACACGCGCATCTAAGCATTTCTTAATGAAGTAAAAACAAATAACGAAAAACTGATGCTCATCTTGATTTCTTGCTGTTCTAAAAAAAACAAAAAACAGTTTAGAAATGGTTGCTATTAATATTGAGACGATTAATCAGGAATCGGAAAAATTCATCCCTATTTTTCGATGCCAAAAACGGTTCTTTTTAATTGTTTTTGTTAAACACAAAATTTTCCATTGATCATACTCATAATAAAATCGTAGATATTTATTCACTAGACTTCTTGCTCATGAAAAACGGGGAAGAAGTTATAGACTGACAAGAATGAGCACGTTATACTTAATTTCAGCCAGAGCGGTCCAAGTAGTTTCAGAGAAAAGGGAGAATGGACAGATGTATGTGTGTGTGTGTGTGTGAATGAATGACAAAAGTCGTAAAAAATGGTGTAATGAAAGAAAAATATAAGGTATTTGCAGCTTCTCTTCCAATTTGGACATTTTATAATCATGTCCAAATGTATTTTATTTTCCTTTGGTGGATTGATTGTCGCTATTTCTTCTGATACATTATAGGTAAAATAGATTCAGTGATTGATTTTGTGCTACGAAACAGATACTGTCAAGAATTGTCAGTTGAATTAAAGGAATAAATTGTAAGATAGTCAACATCAAGAAATTTGGAATATAGACTTTTGTCATTCATTCATTATATGCTCTGTAATTACATTAAGCTTCTTAAATAAGGGTTGGTATATATAAAAGGAGGGGAATATAAGTGAATAAAAAATATTTCCACTGATATATATATATATATATATATATATATATATATATATATATATATAATGATGATAGCTGCATCTTTCCAGATGATCGCCGTCACATTGAGTTCTCCCAATCTTGTCATTCAGGCCATTTCAGATGACTCTGCACTCCCGCCACAGATTTGCACATCTTGAAGCAGATATGAAAGGGTATTCCTATGAACAATTACATGTCTCCTTAAGCCAGCAGTAGACTTGGAAACTTTGCTGTATGTTAAATAGATAGTTTGGTTCGGACTAATAGGTGCAAAGTTGACCTGAACAGGAGTTTTGTGCGACTTAAGGTGGTTGACGTAGCCAGCTTTTGACAAAAGCACTCGTTCACAAGCGTCGCATTTCCAGCCCTGTGTGTCATGGTTAAGAGCATCAATTAAACCTCTGCGAAGCTCTCGCTTCAGATTGCTGTGGGCATGCAATCTTTTATCTAGAGCATCACAACTTTCACGTACAAGCTTTCGCCATTTCGGCCTTTGCAGAATAAGTTCTTCCCGTGTGTCGATGTCGATTTGTAAGACTTTCAAATTATTCTTTGTAGAATCCATGAACCTCTTCCTAGGCTTGTGTTGAGGGCACTTGCCATATATATATATATATATATATATATATATATATATATATATATATATAAATAAAGGAACTTGTCTGAGTTCATTTCCTATGAACTCTAAAACGGATTGGCAGATTTTATGAAATTTCACACGAAGGTTCTTTGTGTCTGGCAGTGTTCTTAGAAAGGTTTTGTGTCGAAATGTCTTTGGTAAGTATCGATAATCAATAACCAAAATAATTCGATGAAAGAAGGAACAGGCGATTTTGACTAAAGTTAACACCTTACACAAATAGGTGCATTTTACAAGTGCATTTTACAAATTTTATTACCACACAAGCTGAAAGGCCTGCCATATAAAATCAACAGTAGGTTCTCTGATATGACAGGGGCGCATTCAAATGTAATGTTTCTGTTTAAAGTACAACTGAACCATGATACGTGACTGTTTCATTTTAAACTCCATTTAAGCCATTATATATGAAAATAATATAGATTCTCTACAGTGCAATATAGAGTACAATGTATTGTGCACTCAGTCACTGCGGGGTAGGGGAGTCAATCAATCGATTTGATAGAGAAATGGTTCATTCCACTAATTTCGATGACAAAAATATGGGAGTGTGAAACATTCGTTGATCATCATTCAATCCTGGGCAACATCGGGTCTCCATATATACACACACGCACGCACGCACGCACGCACGCGCGCATGCAAAATTTTTAGTAAAATGAGAAATGTGTTGGCACAAAGTTTTTCTCATCTCATTTTTTTAGTTACTCTGAGTAGTTTTTACAAACCAAAGAAGAAATATGATATAGGTTATTTAGTTTATTTATTAGTCAAAAATCTTTTAATTTACACGCATATTTCAGCATAAAAAAAAGTCACGTTGAGACTTTGAGTTGGGTTTACTTTGTAACAAAACAGTCACATAGAAATCTACAAACTCATGAGAAATATAATATAGGATGTTAAACAGTATAACTAAAATCATTCCTGCAAGTGTATTTCTATATTTTTGAAAATGTGTGTGTGTGTGTGTGTGTGTATATATATATATATATATATATATATATATATATATATATATATCTGAACGCCCAGCATTGCCCGGTCATACAATACGCTTAAACATGATATTTTAATTTATGCAGATTGCATATGTATTATTATAGAATCAATCCTCTATTGATTATTATATACTAGCAGGACCTGTTAACCGGCATTGCCCGGTCGTACAATATGCTTAAACATGATATTTTAATTTATGCAGATTGCATATGTATTATTATAGAATCAATCCTCTATTGATTATTATATATTACGAGGAATAATTTGCCCGGTGGACTAATTCGCAAAAAAAAAAAATAAAAAAAAAAAATAATAATGTCGTTCATCAAATTCTGTCAGTTTACGATGCCACATCAGCTGATATTGGGGCTTGACGATCATAAAATAGTCTTTCTTTTCTAGATTTAAAAAAAAAAAATTTACAGGGGAATATTCTAAGTTACACCGGTCAAGGTTACAGAAAATATTCCTCTGTAAAAGTTCTTTTTATCTATAATAGAAGAACAACTATTTTTAAGATCGGATTTTTTTCGATATTTATCAGATGAATTTCTGTACAAAACATATCTAAGAACACTGCCAGAAATATAAATTACCTTTGTATGAAATTTGCAAAAGATAGGCCTAGCCGTTTCGGAACCTAGTAGGAATGAACTCTCACACATACACAAAGTGACTGTTACATACCGTATATATTTTGATATAAGTAAATGTGCATTTTAAGATAAAAAAATTGCGTCATTTTAGGCATTACCTGTGTATAAGTCGATTGTAGATTCTAGACAAATAAATGGTCTGTCTCATCGTTCTTTCTTGCACAGATAATTTCCGTTTTGGTGTTTTTTTGTTTTTTTTTTAATAAATTGTTTCTTGGCATCTGCGAGTGATAATACGTACATTTACGCAAGTGTGATCTATTCAATTTTCATATATAGAACCAACCCGCTGCACACTTACATGCAACGAACGCAAATGTTGTTAATCAGACATTCTGATCAATGACATGTTGTAGATTTCAGACACAGTTACTGTTTTTAGATATAATTTATGTCACGTACAGCATAATAACGTAAACGCATACATTGCACGAGCCATAATATACCGTAATAATGTGAATGCATATGTTAAGTGCCATTAAATTGTTTCATTAAATTGTTGTCATTAAATTGTTAAAATTTGTTGAACTTAGACGAGAACGACATATCGTAAACACTACATTTCCTAACCTACTAAAAAAAAAACGTATCTCATCACCGAATACATCATATCGAACTTGGGCCTATAGCCACGTCTAGAGAGTGAACACTGCGAGAGCAATTCCAATTATTATTAAGCCTCCCACTGAAAAACCGCGCATGTGCTTACATGCTGGCAAACACACTGCAGTGATGTTCGGAAGGAGTGCAGTTAATTACTAGAATTACAAGTGCACAAACAAAATGGCGTTTTCTATGTTATAATCGAGCACAGAGTTGCTCTTTAACAGCATTTCCAAAAACATTACATATGACCAGTAGAACCCTGGGATACGGTGGCCCTTAAGTATGTTTTTTTTTTTTTTCAGGTTAAGATGTGGAATATGATGTTTTTCCGGCCCCTGATTACGGTATTTGCCCTGCCTTATAGTATTATTTAATTATATACATGTGTATTTGATACTGTACTGTATTTTGTTAGTAATTTTTAATTCCGTATTCAGGGGTTCTACTGTATAAGTTAAGCCCCCCCCCCAAAAAAAAAATAACCTTAAAATCATCTCCCAGAAATTCGACTTCTACACAAGTCTGATTGACAGACGGACAAGAGCTTCTGTATTCATTTGTAGTAGAGATTACACAAGTCTCTAAACTAATCCAAAAAATATAAAAACAGCAATTCTATAGCTAAACATTTAGAAATTTCCAAAGAATTGGAATCGAGAATTTAAAACAAAAAATATTAGAATCGTCGCATCACTAGTTGTTATTCATTCTCCTGACATCTTGTTCTTGATCTGAGTGTTTGAAATAAATTTGCATATCCTTACGCAAATTGCATCACTCTTAAAAATAACGTCCTGGCTTTTGAATTGTGCATCCATCCTATTTGAGTTAATCAACCTCAGATGATTAATGTAAGGCTCACATTCTAATCACATGGACTGAGCCCCAATCTTTGGTTCATCTTTGTAAGACATTCACGTAAGAACTCGTCTTCTTACCACAACGGAAATAAAAAAAAATTCACTTTCTACCTCCATATGCCCAAGTTCCATTAACAGAGTTCCCTGCTCATGAAATGCATTACTGTAAACTGCTTCCGTGCTGATTATAACTTGGTAATTTTCAAATCCAATGCTCACAAATTCTCGTCCTAAACCATCTTATAAGCTCGTGCCATTAATCAATGTTGTACTCTCATAGTGTTCCTCATCTTTCAAATGACAATCCTTCCACCCCCACTAAACTTGATCCTTAAGTGGCCTTTGGCCTTTATAAGGGGTTACTCAATAGTAATCAAACACAGTATTCATCTTTTGGCTGACACTCATCCCAGCTCATTAATCTTTATTCTCGAATGGCTCATGGCCTTGATAAGTTATAACTGAATAGTAAAAAAAGAATTGTCAAGCAATCCTCTAAGTGAGGACATATACAAAAAACTGCTTCACAGTTCATAGCCAGGCAAGATGTAATTTTTATCTGAAAGTTTTGGAATCTATCTATATTTATACCAGAAAGCCTAATTTATATAAACAAAAGACCTTTTTTTTTTTTTTTTTTTTTTTTTTTTTTCATGAAGCTTTTGTGCTTAGTGCGACCCACATACCCAGATTTACTTGAGCATAAAAATTGGTAAATACAGGGTGGAACGATAAAGTTGTCGCCCTAAAGAAAACAACACTACAGATTTATTTTAAAACTTTTTAATTATAAATAGGTTGAAATATTTTTCAACCAATTTATAATTAAATAATTGTATAAAGGTTAAAACCATATCGTAACAAAGTTATAGTTGTATAAGAATTTGTAATATAATTAATAACTCAATAAACGAACAAGCTATATAATTATAAAACTGAAATGACCTTGTAACGAGTGATGTAACCCACTTTCCGGTTTACGACATCCAGCTGCACATGCACGCATAAACATTAACCCATAACAACGTAAACAAACACAAATCGCTTCTTTAGCAGAGTTTGACCTGCGCACTGAAATATTAATGTTATTTCGAAATTATTATTTAACATGGGAAGAGTGGGTGTGTTTTGCAACTATTCTTCATTACAACTATACTGTCGTTATTTCCTTACAACTAAACAACTTTAACCCGTTGACAAACATAAGAACAATTGTAGTAAAGCCAAGACTACTACTACTACTCTCTATCCATCCCTTTTCCTTCCTTCCTTTTTTTGTTTACATTTCTAGATACAAAATAGTTGTGTGAGAACGGTGAATTTGTTGACATATTTACTAATCTGTTTCAATATTAGTTTTGTTTTATTTTATTTATTTAGGTTTTATTTTTTTTGCTTCAGGTTTTATTAATTATTATTTTTTTTTTTAGATTTTAAGTTTCTATAACTTGGTTGAAGGATTCCAATATGTTTTTTTTTTTATTATTCTTATATTTCTCATCGGTAGGTTCATGTGCGTTTTTGCTGCTAAATGACTTTTGCCGGCGTTCGATTCATAGGAAAATCATGTTTAATTTTCGATTTTTGAGCGATTATTCGGAAAAATAGGTACCTTTACACGAATAGGGAGGATTTTTTTTTTTTCATGTTTGAGTGATCCGTCCGTAATTTTTCATTTTAATATACTTTCATAGAAATGTTTCCATTATGTGTGTGTGGGTATATATATATATATATATATATATATATATATATATATATATATATATATATATATATACCCTATTTTCTTTACATCACAAGTGTCACGCTCATACATAAATTCCATAGCTATTATAACATACTGACCCAACGGGTCACGGGTAGTCTAGTATTAAATTTGGCTTTCAACATCTATATATATAAAAGCCAAACGTCTGTGTGTATGTATGTATGTTTGTTTGTAACGCTAAAACTTTTGAAAGACGGAACCAAACTTGACAAATTTGGTATCATATCGAAGCCCCATCACCCGGATGACAAATATCGAAATTTCACATCAAACGGACCGCTAGAAGTTGGTCAACTGATCAGTTATCTTCGAGGGGGGACCCCAAAAAACCTGTCATTATCTATATATATAAAAGACAAATGTTTATTTGTAACACTAAAACTTGAGATGAAAGATTCCTCTCCCCTAAGAATAAAACATATGTTCAATATCTGCTTTTGTTTTTTCATTGTTTATATGGTCCCGAGCAACGCCGGGTAGCCCTGCTAGTCTTATTTAAAAAGGAAAATAAATTGAAACAAACAACAAAAAAAAAAAAAGAAGACTAAAAGAAAAAAAGTAATGGAAAAAAACCCAAACAATAAAACTAAATAGTAAAAGGACTTCCTGGCAACATCGGGTAGGTACCAATAATTGATACTATAGTCTTTAAACTAAACCCCTGTTTTTACGACTTTGAAATCAACATAAAAAAAATATAGTGAGAGCGTTTGTTTGCCCGGATTAAAAAAAAAAAAACAAACTTTATTACTTAGGAGATTATTTCCCTTCAACCTCCCATAACAAACTGAATTATCTCTGAATAATAGATTACTTCTTATTTAATCATTATTCATAAAAGAAAATGATTTCCTTGTCACTAATAAAACTTGTTTAAATTATCTTTATACTTTCCTGTTTTTGTTTTGTTTGTTTTTTCTTTTGATAAACATGAATAAAGTTGAATTTGCTTGATTTTATTTTTTGTCTTATTCGATAAGCGTTGCTAAATAATGGGAAAATATTGCTGAGAAAAACAGATGGTCAGAGCGAAAAGAAACACATGGTTTCAAAAGGGAAATTTGGCTTCCTTTTTTTGTTAACCATGTTTATTCTCTGAATTCGATCTGTCATCACTAGTCAGCATCTGGTTGGTACTAGTGCTGCGACGATTAATCAGAATCCGGGGGGGGGGGTGAAGGTATCAGAATAGGAAAAAAAAATTATGCCTCTTTTCTGATGCAAAAAAAAAAAAAAAAAGAAAGATTTCTTTAAATATTTTTTGCTTAAAACATAATTTTCAATTGCTGGTAGTATTGATAAAATGATAAATACTGACTTTAAACTACCTGTAAAGCTAGAATCTATAGATGACTCTCTGTCTCTCTCTCTCTCTCTCTCTCTCTCTCTCTCTCTTTCTGTCTCTCTTTCTCTCTCTCTTTCTCTCTCTCTCTCTCTCTCTTTCTCTCTCTCTCTCTCTCTCTTTCTCTCTCTCTCTCTCTCTCTCTCTCTCTCTCTCTCTCTCTCTCTCTCTCTCTCTCTCTCTCTCTCTCTCTCTCTCTCTCTCTCTCTCTCTCTCTCTCTCTCTGTTTGCAGAAATAGATGAAAATATCACTTTATTTTATGGTAATTCGAAAATTTTAAAAACCGCAGCAGTAACTCTATAGCTAAATATTTAGAGATGTAAAAAAAAAAAAAAAAAAAAAATTGTAAAGTAATTGTATTAAAAAAAAAATTTTGGAACAAAATTGGTAATTATATCGGAATTGAGAAAAATATTGGAATCGTCCCATAATTTATAAGTGCAGACAGCAAAGAACAGCCTAATTTATAATTTAAAGACCTAACAGTATTATAAAAATTAAATTTAATTTTAAAACTTTGTTTCAAATAAAATAATTCTGAGAAAATGAAACAAAATGGCGTAGTTAAAAAAGTATATAAACGAAAAATAAACAAAAATCTTATAAGAGTCAGAGACTTCCTAAGATGGGGCACTCTTGCAACATCCGAAGAGAGATGTGGCTAAAAAATCTTTCGTTTGCCTCGACAAGTACAAAATTGACATTGTAATCTAGTGGGAGGAATATGACAATATAAATGAAGATTTACCAATTGAAATGCGAATGAAAAAAAGGAAAGGCTTCTTTCACAATGGTAGATGTTTATATTTGGGATTAATTGAAATCTTTTTTAACCGGGTTTTTAAAAATATATTTCTTTATAGCTTGAGAGACTTCCTTTCAAGCCTGTCATAAACAAAAACCGACTTATCTCTGTATAATAATAATAATAAAAATTTTTTTATCATTACGCATAAAATAAAAGATTTCCTTGTCACTAATAAAACTTGCTTGAATTATCTTTATACTTTCCTGTTTTTTTTATTGCTTTTTTTTTCTTGATAAACATAAATGAGGTTGAATTTGTTTGCCTTTTTATTATTTTAGTCTTCATAATCTTATTGCATGTTTATACTTATTTAAAAATTATTAATGAGTCATTTATTAAGGTTAAGAGCCACTTAAGGATAAGGATTAATAAGATGAATTGATAACCGTTGAATGATGATGATTAACATTATCAGAAGATTACAAATTTCCACATGCTGCTCGCTTAAAACAACTGTGGATCCAGAAAACAGCAATTCTTCCACTATTGTGAGAAAGATCGCTCATATAAAATGGCATCTGCTTTGGATGATAGTAAGATTGATTCTTCTAAGGTCGCTTTCAAAAAAAAAGTAAAATGTTGAATAAATCGTTTGTTTAAATTATAATATTTTGAAATTTCTATAAGAATTAAAATAAGCATATTTAAATATTCATTTTTTTATGATAGGTGTGCTGCAAAAATTTTAAATGGTGGGCGTTCAAGCTCTCTATCTCTCTGGTGGGGGCGTTCAAGCTCTCTATCTCTCTGGTGGGGCGTTCAAGCTCGCTCTCTATCTGTCTGGTGGGGCGTTCAAGCTTTCTGTCTGGTGGGGCATTTAAGCTCTCTCCATAAGCATTTTTATTAATGTTACATATTCATTTTTTGCAAAAATGTAGCATTTTTTATAACATTACATTGAAACGAATGAGCGAAATATGCGTTTTACAACAAACACACACTCGCTGCACCTGTAGGTCATCGCCAAAATTGGTCGATGAACAGTCTTGAGGGGATCCACTTAGATCCCTATATTGTGTGGGCACATCTTGTCTCTCAGCTTCCCCAATGTAATGTGAACTGCCCTAAACTCTGTAGAACCTGTGACACAACTCTCATTTAACAAAGCATGTTTTCTAGGGAGCTGACCTCTGAATTTTCACATCAATCGTGCCAGGTGAACTGGGTTCATCTGCATTTGCTACTTAATGTAACACTTGTAAAATTTGTAATCTCTACCTGTTGGTGAAGAGTCTCCATGTATATACTCGTATGATTTTTTTTTTTTGTATTGATATTCATATTAAAAACCCTTTTTTTCTATTTATTTAAAAGGAAAATACAACTTTGTTATATATGGGTTGTGGAACTGTATTCATCTGCAGAAGCTCTAGCTAATTTGCATATTCTTTTAAATATTATTTTAATTAATTCCCTATTAGTTTTTTCGGTTTTCTTGTGATGATCATCTATAGTTAACTATTACGTATAATTATATTCATGCAGATATTCTACATAATTTATACTTGCGCAATATTTGCATAAAAAGCTTATAGTAAACCCAAACCTCTTTCTATATATATTTTTATGTACGCGTATATATATATTTGTTTAAAATATTTTGTCTACCAAACTCCTAGAGTTTTTGGCCTACAGACATGGAACTTAATATGTAGGGTATTTAAACCCATGCAAAACTTTATTTTGGGTTTAAGCTGGGGAAAATTTGTGCAAAAGTGTGAAAAATAAAAAAAATGAAATTTACCAGGTAAAGGTCGAACATTGACCTTATGAATATGCATGCGTAATGTAATAGCTATTGATTCAGGTTTTAATTTTCAGCCATGTAGCAAACGTCTTCATAGCTCAAGCATTAACGTCAAAGGAAAAAGTAAATCGTAAGCTTAAACGGTTTGGTTTCAATTCTCGGTGGTGGAGCACAAGTCGTTTTTTTTAACTTTTTAAATCATTATATATTGGGTACAATATAATATTAAATACAAAATCTGCAATAATCAAAATATCATATTTAAGTGTATTTTACGACCGGGCAATGCCGGGCAGCCTGCTAGAATAACAATAGATGTACCGTGAAAATTTAAAGTGCCGCCACTCAAAAATGTTGGGAACCACTGATCTGACGCAAACATCGTAGAAACAGGCCAAAACTATATTATTTAATTGGAAATATATTTCACAGTAATTTTTATCCCCCAGTTAAGAATTATTTGCGTGTGCTTCTATGTAAACCTTGAGATTTTTCTTTTTCTTTTTACTTTCTTGTTGAATTTTATTTTTGAATGTTCTGACATCATTCAGAAATGAAACTAGCATTTGATGGCATTTATTTTTCTGCCATAGTGAGAAATGTGACAGGAGAATAAAAAAAAATGGCATTGAAAAATCAGCACTCCTAAGAAGGAGCACTTTGACCCGCTAAAATTTTCTGGCAGCGCTGTCGGCGTCCACAGGGGGAGTGCTTCAGGCGATTAGCAGTAAACTAATCCCTTAAAAAAGACAACGTTTGGAGGGTGAACCTCTTTGAACTGCGCAGGATCAGCAACGTAGCACAATCAACAGAGAAAGGCCATTACAAAAAAAGGTCTAGTTTGTTGATTTTGGTGCCACGGTAAAAATCAGTGGCACAGAGGCATGATGAATTGATACAAATTAACCAAAATTCCATTGCATTAAATTTACAAAATTTATCTTTCTTGAATTTTTTTTTTTTTTTTTTCTGATTCATTCAACATTGTAATTGCTGTTCACTTTTAAATATGACCGTTAGAAATGAGTCCACTTTTATGGGTAATGTGTAAAAAAAACAACAACAAAAAAAAAACAACTTCATACTTAACTAGAAATTTTTTCACAGAATTTGTAACATTGGTTTGTTGACATATTTTTTATTTACATATTTTTATTTATTTATTTATTTTAGTTCAATTTTCACCCCAAACAAGGTACAGTGCCACTTTGAAGTAGGGTGTTACTATCCGGGACACAAGTTGCAGGGATATTATGAAGGGAGATGAGTAGTAAGATGTCTGTTCACATTAAACTTAACTTCTGCATGTCAGTACAGTTGGGAAATCAGAAGCCCAGAAGGGAGTTCCGAAGTCTAGCAGTTCTGGGGATTTCTTACACCTAGGGTGCTCAACTGTGTAGGGCTGGGATTTAGTTGCTTGTTGGGTTTGTCGGGGGTATTTACGTTGAGGAGGCACAAGTGCTTGTAGTTAGAGCATTCACCATTAAAATACTTGTAGAACAGGCAGAGGGACGCCTTAGATATATCGAGAGCTACTACTCTACCCTCCCCTGCTTTGTCCAGTGAACGGTATGTACGTTCACAGATTACAGTTAAGATATCTGCTGTGGAACGGGCTTGCCTGAATCCATATTGACTGTCCGTCAGAAGTTTAGCACCTGTAAGGTTTTAATATTTAATCTTTTCAAAACATATTCAGTGTAGAAGAGAATAATTTTATTTTTATTTTGCGAGTGAAATCATGTTTGGTTTTTAAGTAATTACAAATGACTTTTAATCAAATGTCAAATTTATTTTCTCAGTCATTTTCTTGAAATATTTTCTAAGGGGAGATTTCATGAAGATATTCTCCCATAGAACCAACTGTTTTTCTAACTTATTCTGAACTGCTTTTATGTTTTGTATACTGACTAGCGGTGGAGAGGGCGGCTTTGCCTGGGCGTAAAATAAATTTAAATATGATATTTTAACTTGTCCAGATTTCATATTATCTATATATATAAAAGCGAAAATGTGTATGTATGTATGTTCGCTTTTTGTGTATGTCCGCAAAAGGATTTTTTCCGGTGGCTTCTCGAGGCTGTCGCTCATTTTAAAAACTTTTTATATCACGTCGAAATCATAATATCTACGAGTTACGAACAGGAGTCACGTGTGTATTTAATTTGCCCGACTTTCAAAAGCTAAATATTCAACATTTTTCGATCGGCGTGTGTAGATTCGCCTTTTTCATATAATAAAAGCGAAACTAATACGAAGGTTGTCGCATCGTTGCCAGCGCCATCGCCGGAACGTCCAAAAGCAATCAGCTTTGATCAATGCAGTTTTTTCCTTATATCAGACAATTGCTATTCAATTTGAACAATCCCCTTTCAATGGGGAGCTGCCCCCCCTCCCATCCTCCCATCATCTTGGGGAAGCCCAAACTGCCCCGCAGTAAATGAAAAAACGACCCCGCAATGAAACAAATGCCAAAAAACTGCCCCGTCATCGTAATGCTCCCGCGATGACCTCATTAAGCGGCCACCTGTCAATCAAACCTCCTTGACTTGACTCACTTTAATCGCTCTTACATTAACATTGTCACCGTAGCGCAGGTGTTCAGGCTCAGATCATAGGCCTCAAGTCTCTGGGTTCGAGCCCACATGCCACCAAACCCCCATCATTTTTTTTTTTTTATCGCTATCGTTAAGTTTCCTTTTTGTTCTGATTCACCCCCCCCAACACACACACACACACCTACAAATACCCGGGCAACGCCGGGTACCTCGCGCTAGTCTATAATATAAATCTCACCTGTCTGTTTAAATGTATGTACGTATGTATGTCTCGCAAAAACTTTCAACAGAGGCGACAGATTTTCATGAGAGTAGTATCATTTTGAAGTTTGTTCCATTCGAACGACAAATATCGAAAAATTGGCCAAAAACATTAATTCCTTCACCTTCAACTAGGCACTTTTCTACAGGGGAGGGGTCGCTTTTTTCGCTGATATCTTCGAAAGTTATCGCCTCTTTTCAATTGTCTAGCCTTAATTTAAATCTACGTCACTTTCGGTTTGGCAATGGGTGCAACAGCTAACGCGTCACGTTTTTTCTCTTTTCTTTTTCTCCTTTGCAGTACGGGTTCGAGCCTGCCTACCCCCCTTTTTTATACGCTCGCCCCCCCCCCTTTTTTGTGCTCAACCAACACCCTTACACACACCTCCACTTTCTTTCTGCATTCAGGCCACGGGTTTGAGTCTGCCTGCTTATTACAACTTTTTTTGCTCAACACCCACCTCCAAACATCCGGGCAACACTAGTATTATTATAGAGTTGTGATTTCAAAAGTTAAAAAAACGTATTTTGTTTGTTTGTTTTTTTTTGTCAAGCAACTTACATAAACATTTTTTTTTTTTTGTTAAGGACCTTACATAAGCCATTTTTGTTTTTTCTTAAGGACCTTAGGTAAAACTTTATATGTGCAAGAGATTATCAGTGAAAGGAGGTACAAATATGGAGTCAAAAACCATGAGGGAGGGAGATATAAATTTTTTGCATCCAGATCTCATTTGAACAATCAGATGTAATGTTTCAGAATTTTTTTAGATGAGTATTGATAATTTATATTAATTGGGTCACTCTTCTCATCTTGGTTGTTGGATTCATGACATGTCAGCCAATATAACTTCCGACCTTCATGTACAGCTTTTGCACACAGACTGTAGCTCAACTGTCATAGATGTTGATCAAAAGATCTCACATTTTCACAAGTACTCTCAGAGAATGTATTCCGAACTTACTTCACTTATTCTGTAATGTAGTCGTCACATGTAACCACTTGGGACCCACAGGTTGTATGCAGACAGTCGCAAGAAAACAAAGACAAGGAAAGAATTCAACTCACTTTTGTTTTTTCATTTGAAACAAGACATTTATTTACAAGTACTTTCAGAATAACGCCTTGTTTTTTGTTCAAAAGTCTTGTACATTAATGTGCTTAACAAGATTCTGCTGTGTCGAACGTTTGGTTCTCTCTTTGTCCGGCCATGTTTAAGGTACATCTTTCCTTGTTGCTTTTGGGTTACGTGTGTAACTCATTTATTTTTCACCTTTTCTGCCACATTTTTTTTTTTTTTCCATAATCTTTGTCTTTTTCTTTCTTCATTGCTGTGACGTCACCTTGTACACGGCTCGATCCTTTGCATACGCTGACTGTTGCTGCTATATACACGTCTGCACTTTATTAGAATAATACTCTCCCCCTCTGACTAATTCGATTAGCAGCAAAACCCCGCTCTTTTACTGTGGCGGTACTAAAATGCTGGAAAAATTTCTATTACAATATTTTCTTTCGGACAGCTTGCCTTTGGAATTCCTAACTGCTCCATTTCTTCGACTGTACCAACATTCTGAAATTTGAATGTAATGTGAACAAACATTTTGCTGCACAACTCCCCACTTGATATGCCCATTATAAATCTGGACTCTAATCACGATGGTCCATTATGACTGTGACAATATGCTTTGTTTGCAGAGGAATGAAGTTAAAAAAAAAAAAAAAAAAAAAACAACCAAGATCAGATTAGTATTCAAAAACTTCCAAGTAATCGAATCCGATGTAGCATTACTATTTTGTAAACTTTTTAATAATTCGGAGAGAGACCCGACGTTGCCCGGGATTGAATGAGGATTTACAAATGTTCCATGCTACTATGTACTTTCATTGTCATTGAAATCTGTCAAATCGAGTATTTTTCAATCAAATCAATTGATTGCCTGCGCTTGTTAAGGAACTCACCAGAGTGTAATGAAAGGAAGCTTCACATGTTTCCCCGCAGTGACTTCATCCGCAATACATTGTAGTCTACATTGCACTGTAGAGAATGCACTGTTGATTTTTATAAAATTATTTTTACATAATGGCTTGAATTAAAATTTAAAATACAGAAGTGAATTATCATGGTTTAATTATACTTTAAGCAGAAGCATCCATTTTGAACGTCTTATCAAAGGACCTACATATGCTGGGCCTTTCTGCTTGTGTGATGATAAAACTTCTCCAATGCACTTGTAATGCTAGGCTGTATATAAAGTGTTTACTTGGGTCAAAATTGGACTTCCATCTTTAATGTGATTTTTTTTTTTATGATAGATACTTATCGGAGGCATTCTGATACAAAACCTATGTAAGAACACTCCTAGACACATCAATTACATCTGTGAAATTCAAAAAAAAAAAAAAAAAGAAAAAAAAAGAAAACTTGCTCAGCCGTTTTGAAGTTCATAGAGAACAAACTCGCATAGACAAAGTGACTTTTATATAATAGGAGACATATGCTGCTTCTGTTGGAATCACATATAAGGTTACTATTTTGCAAACATTTTTATAATTTACATACACCACTTTCATTAAAGATAACCGTTCTTTCACTGTTATCATTATTTATGCTGTAAAATTTCTTCCCACTAGAACAATTGATGAGTGGAAAGACATCCTTTATCTCCATGATGAAGAAGATGAAGAAGAAGAGTACGTGTAGTAAGAAATTGCTGCTTACTGCTTGCTTCAATTCTTCAAGTAGATTGTTTTACATGAGTTGATTTAAGTGTCTCTCATTCCTCTAATCTCTCCTGAGAGGCCTTTGCTACTCTAAATGATGAAACTGTAGACTGCTATTTGAACTCTCGCTACAAGCACTTTGGTTATTAATTTCCAACTGATCTTTATCTTATTGTCGCTTTCTATCATAATTTCTAAGGTCAGATAATCAGCACTATCAAATTCGAATAAAGTAGTAATTTTCATCTGTACACGGTTAAAATTTATTATTGAAATATATTTCTTAAAAGAAATGAATAGGGGGGAGGTGGGGCGAAAATTGTGAGACTGTCTTTTGATTTTTCACTTCGGTCCTCACATTCCATGAGCAATATTTTTTGATAAGAAAAAGTTTTGACTCGTTAGTAGTAAAAAAAAAAAAAAAAAAAAAATTCTTTGTAAAATCACTTGATGTCGTTCCCAAGCGTTTTGAAAAGCTAGTGTGTGAAACGGCACTAACCCTATTTGGGTTTAACCAGCTTCCCCCGAAGGAGGAATTTCCATGGGAGTATGAAATTCACAAGCGGTCCCCAGTCGCATGTATATCCCCGTTAGGGAAGATGACGACATAAGGTTTTTGTAACTCTTGCAGGGAAGTGTTGTTGATCTTTCATACAGCGCCTGAAATTCCCAAATTGGTCACCCATTTTAGTAATGACTTGACTCAACGTTGCTTAATTTCGGTGATCTGACAGGAACCGGTGTGTCAACGTGATTATGTTGTATTTGAAAAGCTAGTGTTGAATGCTGGCACTCATATTGAATTCTAAATAAAATCTAATTTTCTTATTCTATTCATTTCTTGTTTGAATAATAAATTACAAACACTTGATTATAGGGAGGTATTTTCCGATCAATTTCATATTAGGTAGGTAAGAAAATAATGGTGAGGTTGGTTAATGATAATAATAATAATAATTTAGTAACCAATTATGTCAAATCTTGGCTCTTCATCTGTTGACAATTAGGGATGCATATATGACCAGATTCCATTGATTAAGGTGCTATGACAACCAATTAGATATTTTTTTTATATATAGTATTGTTTTTATGCTGCATTCATTCTGAGTTGGTTAAACTGTTCCCTTTCTGTTTATCTCCCTTCCACGGTGGGGTGATGTGACACAAGGGTCAGAAAGTGGGATTTTAAAATCCAGCATCCTAGAGGAAGAGCACTCTTGCCTGATAAAAATGCCTGGGAAATCTCATTGACATAATCTAGTAGAGACGTCTCAGGCGATTAGCAATAAACTAACCCTTTCTCAAAGGGCAAAAAGGCAAATAAACTAATCCCTTATTCAAATAAGAGTAGGCAAAGTCTGGGAGAGTGGACCCCCTAGAACTGCACATGACCAGAAACCCACCCCAGTCAACAGGGAACAAGCCATTTCAACAATGACCTAGACTATATTGTGGTGGGGCAGGTTATCTCTGTATTCCATAAGAATCTTTTACTTTGTGATACAGGCATCAAATTTGGCACAAATGACGTTCAGAACATACATTTTGAGAAAAGAACGTTAGCCATCAGAAAATTCAAGATGGCTGCAGAAGCAAATTTTACAAAGTTCAATTTTGATGCTTGTATCACCAAGTGAAAAATTGTTTCAGCAATCTGCCCCACTATTGCTCTTGATGCTGATGGAAAAATCTTGGCTGGACTTGTACTAAACTTCTCCTTTACCTACATAATAAAGTTATTGAATTCACAAGGTGTCCCCATGAATTGCATGCATATCTCGGCCAAAAGAGATGATTTTGATACTGTTTTTGCAAGGTGGTGTTATCCTCTCACATACAGTGCCTGGTATTACCAGATGATTACTCATCTGGCACTGACCAGGACCAGTATTGCTTAACTTTGTGTTAAGAATATTAATTCATATTTTTTTTATATAAATGAAATCTAAAGAATGTAAAAGAAAGTTTTACACAAAATTAACGTGTTATGAATACTTTCCCCTGAATAATCTCTCTCTCTCTCTATCTATCTATCTATCTATATATATATATATATATATATATATATATATATATATATATATATATAAGCGATATAAGACACTGATAGAATTCAGATGAAAAATCCTGATAGATATTACTTGAAGTAATACTTTCAAGGAGATCCTAGCCAAGTGTGTGTAAAAGTGAAAATGTGTGTGTGAGGACACTTTTCAACCTATATACTCAACGAATTTTTGATTTACAGACTTGAAATTTGGTATATAGAGTATTCAGACATGTGGAAAACCTTTTAATCAGTTTTCATCCAAAAAAAAAAACGACTGCTATGGAGTCTAAATTGAAAAAAAATTGGTACTTAGAAGTCATCAGATTTTTATCTATTTGTCAACTATGTGCATGCGTAAATCGTTCACACGACAGGTTATTTATGTTAAGAATATGTAGGTTTGAAAACACATTGTAAAGATCGTGTCAAGATGGCCTAATAGTTATTTTACTTGACTTGCTTTGGATCTCAGCTCGAGTATGTTTTGTTTTTTATTTACCAGAAGTGAACTGTTTAGAAAAAAATATGTAATACTCACATGCATACGTCACACTTTCTGTATGAATTAAAGTATAATATTTATGCATATTTTACGACCGGGCAATACCGGGCGGCCTGCTAGTAATTATATAAAATTTTTTTATCATTTATTACTATTTCCATATCCATAGCCTTGAGCCCCTGGAGGAGCAAAGGCCATCTACAACTTTGTAGATGCTTTTGTAGTGAGGAGTTCTTTTTTGGGGGTGAGGGTGCTGGCCCCACACCCATACTTCCCAGAAGGTACATACAGTGCCTAGCTTTCCCAAATGGTCACCTATCTGGCAATGGCCAGGCTCAACATTGCTTAACTACGGTGATCTGATAACTGGTGTGTCAACGTGATTTTGCCGTACATTTATTACTATTTGGTTGTAATTTATTTTTCTTTTTGATATACGAGGATTAAAAAAAAGGAAGCCATTTAATAATTTTGTGTAATTGTAAACAAGTGCCAGAAAATTTTCGTAATGGAGGTCACTAGAAGAAATGAATTTTTCTGATTCATTCAACATTGTAATTGCTGTTCACTTAGTAAATATGACCGTTAGAAAATTAGTCCATATTTATGAGTAATGTGTAAAAGAAAAAACAACAAAAAACAAACTTAACTAGAAATCTTTTGACAGAGTTTGTAACATTGGTTTGACATATTTTTTATTTACATTTTTTTTTTATTTATTTTTTTTTTTAAATTCAATTTTCACCCCAAACAAGGCACAGTGCCACTTTGTAGTAGGGGGTTACTATTGGGAACATAAATTGCAGGGATATTATGAAAGGAGATGAGCAACAAGATGTCTGTTCATATTACACTTCTGCATGTCAGTACAGTTGGGAAAGCAGGAGTTCCAAAGTCTAGCAGTTCTGGGGAAGAAACTATTGGAATAGAAGGCTTTCTTACACCTAGGGATCTCTGTGTAGGGGTGGGAGTTAGCTGCTTGTCGGGTTTGTCGGGGGGGGATTTATGTTGAGGGGGTACAAGTGCTTGCAGTTCGTCAGAGCATTCATCATTAAAATACTTGTAGAACAGGCAGAGGGATGCAACATTTTGTCGAGGGGACAGAGGCTGAAGCTTAGACGACAGTTCAGGATCTATCAGGTTGTCGACTCTCTTTTGAACTGTGTCCAGGAGTGAGAGACTAGTAGCAAATGCACGAGCCTAAATGTGACGACTCCATACATGGGCAAATGGTGACCTTATAGAGGTACAGGCTACTTTCAGGCATAAGTAGAACAGTAAAGAGAGCTCACCTTCTTTGCAACGGCCTTGGCAATGCTCTCAGTGTATCTGTTCCAACTCATGTTCTCTGAACGTTAGGCCGAGGAGTTTAAAAGATGTACTTTCAAGTAATGTCTTTGGCCATTGCTATTAGTGGTAGAGAAGGTTTCTTGTAATTATTGAAGGAAACAAGCTTAGTCTTAACAGCATTGAATGTAACCATCCATTTTTGTCATCCATTCTACTACAGATTGGAGGTCTTCCTCTACTGTTTCTGCCATTTCCTTAGATATGTGTTCATTTGTCTTCCCCTTGTGCCTGTTATAGAGCGTGGTGTCATCAGCAAATATACCCATCTCAGAAACAATTTTATCAGGGAGGTCATTTATGAATATTAGGAATGATAAAGGTCCAAGGATAGACCCCTGAGGTACTCCCCCATTTATATCATATTATTTAGATATACGACCGTCAAGGACAACCTAGATTCTTCTCTTAAGAAGAATTTAATTATGTTAAGCATTCATCCAGTAATACCACAGGATCTGATTTTCATGACAAGACCATTGTGCCATACCCTGTCAAAAGCCTTAGATGCATCTAAGGCTATTGCCCTACCCTCCCCTGCTTTGTCCAGTGACTGGTATATATGTTCAGAGATTATAGTTAGGATATCTGCTGTGGAACGGGCTTGCCTAAATCCATATTGTTGGCCGATCAGAAGTTTAGAAGCTGTAAGGTGGTGGACTAGCGCTTGATTAATTATGAACTTAAATATTTTGGTGAAAAGGAGGAAGAGGCTAATGGGGCGATAATTAAATGGGTGAGTTTTTTCGCCAGAATCATTGAAAAATTGTGCCACAGAAACAGTTTTCCAATAGTCAAGAAAGCAAGATTCGTTAATGCAGTTTTTGTCAAGTTTGACGAGAACTGGAGCAACCTCAGTGGAGCATTTTTTTAATAGCACAGACGGGATGAGATCGGATCCACATGCTTTCGAGGTGTCTAAGTTTTTTTTATGATATCATGCACCTGAAAAGGGGTAATTTCCAGATTATTTAGTGTGGCGTCTGTCCACAAAGGAAAGTCAGGGAGGGAGGGGTTTGCTGCGTCAATGGGGAGTTTGAGGTAAACCGATTTGGCAAGCATGTTAGCCTTCTCGGTTGCCGAGATACAAAACCTCTTTGATTTTTTTTATTTGTTTTTTTTTTTTTTTTTTCTTTTCGCTCTCGTTTTTCTTTTTCTGTCAATTTTTATCAACGTTAATCTAACTAATCAATAACCCTTCCTGCCTTTTACAAAAAGTGATAAATCAATGATTTCATTATTATCAGAATGTATCAAGAATTTCTGCCCTCAACCTTCGGGTCTTTCGCTGATTCCCTTGTAATAACGAGGGAGTCAGCAAAAGACCCGAAGGTCATTCAAAGATAAGGGTTAATGAATGTGAGATGATAGTGTAGTAATCGTTAATGGTGTAGATTGGGTGGAATTTTAATTATTTTAGAGGACAACTCAACAGGAACTTGTTTACATTAGACTTGAAGGTTACTCTCTTGTAATTGTAAATTTTTTTTTTTCAACTAACCTATACGTGATAGCGTTGCTTTCATACTTACATTAAATTGGTATTCAGTATAATTATATCATAAAATTATATCATACAATTATATCATAAAATTATATCATAAAATAGCTGTCCCTGCCCGGCGCTGCCCAGTAGGGTATTTATTTGCAGTTTCTTTTGCTTTTCATTTAAAACCATGTCTCCCCCCCCCATATTTTGTTGAAATCAAAGGAAGATAGCTTGATTATAGAGTTATTTTTAAACCGACCTATATGAGATAGCGCTTCTTTCATATTTTTTTTTTTTTACATAGGCATCACCACTTATCAAGGCCAAGAGGCCACTCAAGGATAAGGGTTACAGTAGAAATTGGACAATATAGTAACCGTTAGTAATGGAGATTCGGTAAATTTAACTTATATGGAACGGCTCATCAAAAACTTGTTTACGTTAGACTTGAAGACAACCATAGTGTAGTCAGCCGGAAAGCAGGAAAACTGAAGACAATTCCGCAGGCATGCAGTTAGTTCTAAGAAAGAAGTTTTGCTCATGGAACCTACTTTTAGGTTTAGGCACAGATAAAGAGTGGGGGAAATTGGTGATAGTGTTTTCTGCTAGACGGGTGTTTCTTGTGAAAGTTCGGCGAGGGGGGGGGGTCATAGAATGGAGCTTAGTCGAGCACTTGCCATGAAAATAATGATAAAGCAAACTCGCAACTTCTCTTCTATGAGATAGAGGTTGCAGGGAAGAGAAAAGGACATCTCCTACAAGGCTACGAAGTCTATTTTGAACTCTATCAAGGCAGGATAAGTCCTTTCTAGCAGCTCCTGCCCAGATGTGGCAACAGTACTCCATCCTTGGACGTACCTGGCTCTTATATAGATAGAGAATTGCATCAGCAGTGATCTATCTACTGGATCGATAGAAGGATCCCACCATTTTTCTAGCTGCCTTGGCAATGGATTTAATGTATGTGTTCCATTTAAAATTAGGAGTAAAGGTCAAGCCCATAAGCTTGTTAAAACACGAGGCCTCCCCAAGACGAGAGCCATTCGTTTCAATTGATGTCAGATGGGGATCAAAGTGTTGATGATGTAAAAATAAAAGCTTGGTTTTAGATACATTAAAAGTAACAAGCCACCTCTTTCCCCATTGTACGACTTGCTCAAGATCAGAGGAGAGAGAATCAGAGAGAACTTGGTCGTTTACTGTCTTAGATATGCTACCACAGATAGTAGTGTCATCAGCATGGATGTCAATGAATGATGTAAGGATGTGATTTGGAAGATCATTAATATAGATCAGGAAGAAAGTTGGGCCTAGGATGGACCCCTGAGGGACTCCAGCATTAATACTAAGAGCTTCTGACTTCTACCACTACTCTTATGAACCTATCAGAGAGAAATGATTTAATAATTAAGACATTTCCAGCTATACCGTAGCTGGAGATCTTGTGAAGTTATCCTTTATGCCATACTCTATCAAAGGCCTTTGATATGTCAAGAGCAATTGCCCTAGAAAGGTAGCCTCTGTCGAGAGATTCGCTAATCCTATGAGATATAACTGTAAGCACATCTGCTGTAGATCTAGCAGAACAGAAACCATATGTACATAAAAATGTTTATGAACACAATTATATCATAAACTAGCTGTCCTAGTGTCTTTTTTTTTCTCCAAAGGGAACTTACTGTATGGACGAGTGTCTATTTTTTTTATTTTTTAAAGATAATTTCCTTAAGAAGATATTTTCTAGACGTAATCAAGTTACATATTATTTTTTAACATTTTGCAGCAATCTACAAGAAAAACTGACAAACCAGGATCAAAACGATTAATTTTGTCGGAAGAAAACTGTTCATGACAAAGAAATGATAATCAGACCGATTTTACTTTATCTAGTAGATACAGTATTCATGAAATTTTAATATTTAATTTAAACATTTTTTAAAAAAAAGAAATATGATATAAATGAATGGAAACTATTTTTATGTGCAATATAAGATATATATGCAATAGGCTTTATTTAATTTATAATGCTTTTGTAACGTTTAATCTTCCTTTGGAATATGTAAAAGTTAAGAGAAAAAATATTATGGATGAGTTAAATTTGGGGAATGTCACTTTTTTCTTTTCTGTGTATGTTTTCTGCGGCTCACCCTTCACAGCGTTTCACTCCATCTTGAAATCTGTCATCTGACAGTATCCAAGGCACCCTTGAGGCCCACATCTGCACGTCAGCGCCGCAGGGACACAGTGCATAGATTGTTCTGTATTTTGACTAGTTAAAATAAAATAGAGGCTGCAAAAATGGTTGTTTTGATCTCAGCTTGAAGCACTAACTATGCTAAAGAACTGTCTGTAGATGTCACTTATTTTTTCTTTTTCTGTATGTTTTCTTCAGTTCATTCATCATTATCATCATCATAGCGTTTCACTCCGTCTCAAAATCTCGTAAGGGACGCCTCGGACACTGCCCTATGATGGAGCTCTAAATGGAGTGAAATGCTATTATTATTATGATGATGATGATGATGAGCGAGTGAGCTAAAGAAAACATATACAGAAAGAGAAGAAAAAAATAAGTGACATCTACAATGTTTCACTGTATGATTGTTCTGTACCACAGCTAGTGCTTCAAGATGAGATCAAAGCAACCATTTTTGCAACCTCTATCTTATTTCTACTAAAGCTGTGAGGCAGATAAAGTGGAGGGATCTGTTCTCAATAATATTTGTGTAAAATTGAATTTTACTGTCTTGTATGTAAGCATTTAGTCATTTGAATCGGCAATTTTTACATGGGTTTGCAGTCGGGATTGCACTTTCTAAAAGTAACTTGAAAACCTGATTATTTTTAGTGAACTTGTCCAGTTTCTTGTGATGGGAAGTTAGTTGGGTTCAACAATTTTTGTAGTGAGAAGTTGGAGTTTGTTTTCTGAAAAATATTCCACGTGAGATTTTTGTTCTTTTCCACCGACTCCTCACCTCTTGAGGGAATCGGGAGTGATCTATTATTCCTATTAACATTGGAATTTGATTAAAAAACAAAAACAAACTGGAGTCAACATTTTAACTTTGCTTGTACTTCCTACGTTTATCAGTTATCAAACTTAAGATATGACTGCATACAGAACTTCCATAAACACTTTCTTTCCAAAAGCCTCCCATCTTTGGAGCACATAATCATGAGACTGCTTCTCTGCTGCCTACAACAGCTATAAAGTCTTATGTCAAAAATACTGATCAGGACTCCGTTTTTAAATAATAAAATTCAGCCCATTTCCAATCCTCTCATAGTGTTATTCATCATCCAACTGACAATCTCATGAAGTCTTATCCTCAGATGATGAAACCATTTTCTTTTTTCTTTGGCTTCGTTTTAGAAACTTATTTATTTATTATTAAACAACAAAAATTATTCGTAAGGAATACTGTTACAAAAGTAGGTTTATGTACAGCATAATCACACTGGTTCTCGTTGGATCACCAAAGTTAAGCAACATTGAGCCTGGTCAATACCAGATGAGTGACCATTGAGGAATATCAAGTGCTGTATGTAAGAGGACGTTGACACTTCCCTATAAGATCTGCAAAATCCTAATGTCGTCATCTCCCCTAACGGGAATATGCATGCGACTGGGGATAACTTGTGAATTTCATACTCTCATGAAACTTCCTCCTCTGGAGGAAGCCGGTTAAACCCTTCTAGGGTGAGTGTGATGTAATCCCCCATTGAGGAGCTTTGGAACTACGCTGAAGTAGCTTATCATTCTCGGGTAACGCCAGATAACCCAAGGATTTAAGATAGAGAAGATAAATATATATATTTTATTTGATGTCAAAAAAGACGTTGTTTGAAAACAAATATATTTTTGGAGCTAAAAGTTGATGACAGGGAATTTCATATATAACATTGTCTGACCTTAGTGAACTCAAGGTCGGATGTCAGAATTGACATCTGGCCTTGGAAATCGTGAGACCTAAAATTCAGATTTCAGGTATGGGAATTGTGCCCACGCAGGGACCTGGGGCTTTTGATTTTGCGGCTAAATCTTATTGGCTGGGGGGGGGGGGTTTCCACCCCATCCACATACCTTACTATATATATGACTGTCGTGCTAAAATTAGTCAGTTGGGATTTGAGAAGAACAGACCGTATAGAGACGTGAACCCTCCACCTTCCTCATCCAACCGTCTGTTGCTGTCGGTGAAGAGAGTTGAAACTCTGAAAGTGCTTACTAAAACTGAGTGATATTTGTAAAAACATTTGTACATAATTCTGCGAAATTAAGCTTCAGTAGAATAGTCTACATAAGTTGTCTTTCTTCCTGTCTGCTGCTTCGATATTTGCTTTCAGCATACCAGATTTCATGTAACAACCTCAGAGAAGACTAGACGACACGAGCCGAGAATTCAGATAAACAGAAGTCCTAACCACCTTCTCACAGAGAGGGGTTACAGTGAGTGTCACTTCAGTAGAGTAGTAAAAGTAGGTTTACGTGGCAGACATACTTGATGACCTTGAACCTCGATCGAGCAGTGGAAATGCCCCAAACTTGCCTTATCCACATCATAAGTGTCTGTCTGAACAATTAAGAAAAATGTCAAAATCATTACGAGTGAGGGTTGAACCGTGGCCTTCGTTATAAAGATGGCCGGCCAGCTGAAAAAATGACGTCATCGCCGAGGTCCCAACAAGCAAGATATGTGGAACTCTTAGACTGTCAATAATGAACAGTAATTTTTACAGACAGCGTTACAAAACTTCAAAATTGGATTAAAATAAATAAATAAAGAAATAAAGAAAGAACACGATGATTTATACTGAAACTCATCTAATATTAATAATAAAAAAATAATTAAAAAAACACAAGTTGTTTGTTTAAGTATTATAAGCAATTGAATATTTCGTTGTATTATAGATTTTAAAGTTTAGAATGCGTTCTTTAATTACTTATAAATTACATTTTAAAAAAGTGAAGGAACACAATTTGATTTGAAATAAACTTGAAGTTTATTTAATATAATTATATGAAAATTATGCATGTAAGATTATGAATATTTGAAGCAGAACACAAGCAAAACATTTGATATGAGTTAAGACAATAAACAAATATTAAAATTAAACTATTTTTTTAATCAAAATGAACAATATTTTTTTAATCAAAATGAACAATATTTTTTTAATCAAAATGAACAATATTTTTTTAATCAAAATGAACAATATTTTTTTAATCAAAATGAACAATATTTTTTTAATCAAAATGAACAATATTTTTTTAATCAAAATGAACAATATTTTTTTAATCAAAATGAACAATATTTTTTTAATCAAAATGATCAATATTTTTTTAATCAAAATGATCAATATTTTTTAAAATCAAAATGATCAATATTTTTTAAAATCAAAATGATCAATATTTTTTAAAATCAAAATGATCAATATTTTTTAAAATCAAAATGATCAATATTTTTTAAAATCAAAATGATCAATATTTTTTAAAATCAAAATGATCAATATTTTTTAAAATCAAAATGATCAAACACTGTATGTTTTTCGAGCTGAATAAACATGTTACATTGAATAAAAACACGAAAAATATTTGGTAGAAAAGTAACTTATCTTGCCTTTGATAACATTCATTTGTTATATATTTGTTTTTTGACAACTTTTTCGAATCTATGTGTACAGTAATACAAGCCCAATTACGTTAATTAAATGAACTATAAGATCACGAGTGAACGCGCGTTTTTTTTTTTAGTTTAGTTTCACACACATATATATATATAAGTATTTTTAAATTTTATCTTTCTAGCTTTAAAAAAAAGTTTAAAAATTTTATCAGCCGGCATAATTTATTTTTAAAATATTGAAAAATTTCAGGAAAATTAATTTTTGCTAGATTTTTAAAACATCTGTCAACAGCTTAAAAAAATCGTCTCTTCAAAAGAACGTGTTTTAAAGAGTCGATGTTGTCTCGCATTTTCATTAGTTTTGTATGCTGTAAAAAATTTTTTTTAATATTAGCAATTTATTTGAAGCTTCTTCTTTTGAATGGTAAAAAACTTAGGATGATAATATTGAATTATAGTTACATCATGTTAAATACAGGGGTGGGGAGCACGTTAAAACTTACTTTGCTGAATGGAGATGGTGTAAAATCTTTTCTTTTTTTTTTACTGCATTATAATTCTTTATCTTTCGGAAAGGAAAATACTGTCACTTTTTGGTCCTTTACGATAATTTCCTCAGCAATTTGTAACGATGCACTGTGAAGGCATTTTAATAAAAAAAGAAATATTACACTGACTTCAAGACGTTACGAGTGACTACCGGTGTCAAGCAACTAAGGACTATCCGTGATGACGTCAGCAGATTAAATTATTTTTGCCCACCGGCCATCTTGTCTTTTAAGACGGTCTGTGTTGAACTCACAACTGAGTAGAAATAGAACAATTGAAATGAGCAAGTCCGTTTGAAAAAAAAAAAATGAACCCATGGATTATTTGTATTTTCATTGGTTAAAAAAAATTATTGAAATTATTTAATGTTTGAAAAATGCTGACTTGAATTGAAGAAAAAAGCTGAAAGGAAAAATAGTGAGAGAAAACGTACAGTGATTTTAATTAACATTATTTTATTGACTGTCACAACTCTATTATTATTTTCATATTAATCCGAAGAAGCTAAGCTTTATTCAGTTCTCTATTAGGTTTCATTCTTTATTTTCATTTTTCGTTGATCTAATAAGAAACAAAATCCCTGGTTATTGCATTAACATAAACAAATCTGCCTAAGAAAGGGGGGAAAAAAATTAACCGATGAATTATCTGTTCTCATTGGTTAAAAAAAATTCATTGAAATTAATGTCTGAAATTTGCTGACTCAGACTTGGGGTGAAGAAAAAAGTGAGAGAAAACGCCCAGTGATTTGACTAGCGAAAATGTTAGCAGCATCAGCCATCTTAGCACATATGCAAATCAAGCAAGTGTGCACACGTTGACGTCATGGAAAGGAGGAGAAAAGAGAAGGTAGAAAAAAGGACAGCATATGGTCAAGAGAAGTTGGACGCTTTCTCTGACTGTTCTTATTTTTTTATTTTTTTTTCTTATTTCTTTGCTCCAGATCAGATAAAACGTCCAGCCATTATGAACAACATTATTTTAGTAACGGTGGCAGCAAGTCATTTATTATTTTGATATTAATCTGTTGAAATTAAGCTTTAATAGTCCCCGTAAAGTCTGTGCATAAACGGTGCCCTGATCGAGTTTCAACGTTCTTTCAGATTAATAAGATTAATAGCTTTGCCTCTTATCATTTGCAAAAAAAAAAAAAAAAAAAAAAAAAAAATCTGATAAAAGTTTGATTAATGGAGTAATTTATTTAAAATCTAAAATCAAGTTAATTTTTTTTTTTTTTTTTACAAAGATTACAATGTCTAAATGGTTTACATTTTCCTAATTTTCTTTAATCCCAAGAATTTTTCATAGGCTTTATTCAATCAGACTACAGTTTCATTAAAGATAGTTACTATTACTGATCCCATAGCCCATCGGGACCCGTAGAACTGCATATTACATCACAACAAATTAAAAGGTAGACCATCAACTAATTAACTCTTTAGTGTTTGAAAGCTGATATCTTAAAAGCAATGGTGTCTTCAGTTTTGAGAAGTAGTCTTCATTATTTAGTTGAGATTAAACAGTAATCCTAACTGAATTGGATATACATGGTTATCCTTGATAAGTTCCTAGGACTGACTTTCATTTCATATCTGAATTGCAAGATTAACGTCCAACATGTTGCTAAAACCACTAACAAAATGGTTGAATTAATTGCTACTCAGGAAGTATGCCTATTCAAACGTCAAATACATCCCAAGATGGAGTATGGAGTACTGTGCCCACATCTGGGAAGGTATCACTCAGTATATTGAATATTTTTCATTGTCTAGACAACTCGGAATCGACTTCAAAATCAAGTGGGGAGGGGATGATCTTTTCTGTTGCTTACATCTCCTCTCCTATAGAATAAATGTTGCTAGTCTCTCTCTACTCTTATTTTATTATTTCCATGGAAAACGCTCGACTGCGCTCCAGTTTCTAGTTCTTCTTTGTAAGACATACACAGCAAGACTAGAAAACAATATTTCCTTTCTTCCTCCATGCACGGGGGGACCATGCATGCTTCACTTGTTAATTTAGAATTCTACTTGTTTATAACATTTAAAAGCTATAATTGACAACGTCACCTACTTAGGAAGCTCCATAAACAAGGAAGGCAGTTATGGACATTGAGGTGCAGTGCAGAATGGATAAGGCCTCAGCAACATTTAACCAGCTCTACAGGATCTTGTAAAAAAAAAAAAAAAAAAAATACCCTCAGAAATTAGATGCATTAAAGTTCAAGTGCCTTTTAATGATCGAATTACTAATCAAGAAGTCATAAGGCGCACTAACCAACAGGTAGTATCGTTAATAATCTGCAAACTATGTTTAAGCTGGTTTGGATCCAGAGAGAATTGTCAACCAATTAATTCAATGGAACATTGATGAAAAAAAGAAGAGAAAAGCCAAAACTCAACTAGAAGCAGACAATCGTGAGAGATTTGATTTTTAATGGAAAAATCGGAGGAACGCTGTGGATCTGACTTCAAATTGCAAATTATTGTATACTTTCACTGTTTCATTTCTGCAATTGTATTTCTCTTGCACTTGGTTCACCTGGTATATTTGCCAGGTAGTTTTTTTCAAATAATTTTTTTATGAGTACAGTTGGTCCTATAATTACTGGAATGGAGAACTTCTTTCCTTGATAAGTGGTGACTTTTTTGTAAAAAAAAAAAATAAATAAAATAAAATAAAAAATGACGTGTCTTCGCAGCATTTTATTTTTATGATATAAAGAGTTATATGATGTAGATGGAAAAAATTACATGGTGACCAAATTGTTGGTTCGAAAGTTCATTCCAATCAGGATTTCAAAGTTCCAAATTATGCCATATGAGAGTGAAACTTTGCATCTCCAAAATCAGCCAAGAGAAGAAATTAGATGCGTTTCATTCCAAGTGTTGTTTTAGGATTCTAGGGATCAAATGGAACGATTGAATTACCAACCAAGAAGTTAGAGAAAAACGCTAATCAGCAGATAATATCGTCAACACTCTGCAAACGTCTAAGCTGGCTTAGACCTACTCTAAGATTGGTTCCAGATAGAATTGTCTGTCAAGTGCTCCAATGGAACTCTGATGGAAAAAGAGGAAAACCAAAAATAAACTGGAAGCAGACAATCAAGAGAGATTTGAGTACAATGAGAAGAAACTAGAGAGATGCTGATGAAATTGCCCATTTTTCAATCAAATCGATAGTTTACCTGCTTTAACTGGAGGCCCATCGCGGTGCACCAAAAGAAAACTTCACATGCCTCTCGCAGTGGTTAAGTTCACAATATATTGCAGTCAACATTGCACTGTAGAGAACCTACTGTTGATTTTATAAAATTATTTTTATATATGATGGTTTGCATTAAAGTTTAAAATGAAAAAGTCAAGTATCATGCTTCAGTTGTGCTCTAAAGAAAAACATTCATTTCAAACGTGCCCTTGTCATATTAAAAAAACAAACCTACTGTTGATTTTATATGCCTAGTATTACTGGTTGTGCAGTGATAATGGCTTGAATTTAAGTTTAAAATGAAAAAGTCAAGAATCATTGTGAAATTGTGCTTTAAACAGAACCATTCATTTCGAACGCATCCCTCTTATTAAAGAACCTACTGTTGATTTTAATGTTGGGCCTTTCAGCTTGTGTGGTAAATAAAACTTCATATTGAAAATGTTATACTTTGACTGCCTCATGCCTGTTGCTATGTCTGTGTCTGTATTGACTATTGAAGCGGAAGACGCTCTATATTTGAAGGTTATATGCGCAAAGCATTGAGCATATGGTTAACGATGCACCAGAAATCGAAATAGCGTGCATATTGGATTGCTGTAATTATGATACAGAAGACAAACATGGCGACACCTATAATCTTAACATCTCATTTTGTCTCCTTTTTTCAAATTCTGTGTCCTTATTTTTGCATTTTTATTTATTCATTTATTTTTTTTTTTTTAGAACACTAAACGCTTGAATCTTGATTAAGAACTGTTGATTGGATCTTGGCTGTTGATGACCTCATAAATAATAATTCTGACATGATAAGAGAATGTTTCTCGATATCAGATGTGCAGATTTAAAACCTGATACTCGCATGTTCAGTTTAAATTGGATACTTGCAAACAAAAGCTCCTTTTCATGTCTTCGCAAATGCAGCAGATAAAATGTCAGATCTCTTTCTACAAAGGAACTTTTGTTCTGAAGTTTTGTACACGACTAGATGACCACCCTCCACCCATTCCGACATTGTCTGGAAACGAATGAATAAGGATCCCTGTGTACTTATGCTCCTAGCCCTGCTCCCCTCCTTCATGTGTCAGACGCCAATATGAATTTTCGTGTACTTTTCAAGAACTTCTTATTTGCCGGACATATTATTATGGGACTGTTTTCTTGCAGACTACAACAGCCATTGACAAATCGAATCTCAACAAATACTTATCGTCAACCATTTTCATAAACAATCACATTTTGTTCCTTCTGTTCATCATTTTAAATCCTCTAGGAATATCCTTCATCATTCGTCTTACAATCTATCCATCCCATTAACCCTTTTCTTTGGGTGGTTTTTGGCCAGGATAAGTGGGGTTTTTTTTTTTGGGGGGGGGGTCATAATTAAACAATCATTTTTATTCATATTTTTCTTTCCTAAATAAGCTGAAACTTCATTTTTGCTTTCAAAATGAACAACAACCCCACAATATTATTGACCCCCCGACACACACACAAAATTAATATCAACACTGGATTCTTATTTCTGAATTTTTGAGATGAGGATTAAGTATTCATATTATTTGAATTCTTCTGATTACTGTTCTCATCTTAAGTGTTATTATCGCAGTGTTTTGGTTGATATAACGTCCAAACTTTTTCAGGTCTATCTTGTCAGAGTTACGATTAATTACTAGGGCTAGGGCAGCAGAATATTTTCATTGTTTTAGCTCTCGAGTGTGTATCCGTTTATATCTTATATGCCGTTATATAGAGTGATGTGGTTCTTGGTTGATTAACTGTGTCTGTGTTGAATATATACTCGTAAGTCAAACCAATGAAAAGAATATGCTGTTGTCATAGCCCTAGTAATTACTAAGAAAAATGCAATTTTCCCTAAATTTCCATAAAAATAATTTTTCACTATAAATAACTTTTTATTTGATGCTTTTTCATAATTTTAATATATATTACTATTTTCGGCATGACAATTACGTACGTAATATTGTTTTTTCCTTAAAACGACATATTTAAAAAAAAAAAATTGCTTTGTCGACTGCATCTTAACAAGCACCACCTTTTTAAGATAAGGACTGATAATTCGTATTATCACTTTCCCGATCTCGATAATCAAATAAGGCTTCTTTTTTGCTACTTATTTAAAACTAGTCTGGGTGCCTGGCGTTGCCCGGGTGTTTGGAGGTGTGTGTTGAGCAAAAAGAAAAAAAAAATGTGGTATTAGGCAGGCAGGCTCAAACCGTATCGCGAAAGAGGAAAAGAATGTGAAAAAAAAAACAAAAAAACATAATGTCTTTGTCATTGCGTCTATCGCCAAACTGGAAGTGACAAAGGTTTAAATTAAGGCTAGTCAATCGAGAAGAGATGACTTTCGAAAATATCAGCAAAAAAGGCGACCCTTCCTTGTAGAAAAGTGCCCAGTTGAGGGTGAAGGAATTAATGTTTTTAGCCAATTGGAGAAAGGTCAGCTGATGGTCTACTTGTGATGCATGTCTGAAGCTCCGCATAACCTCTTGCTTAGCTCCCCCTTACCGAAACTCTTAAAAAAAAATATGACGACAGTACAATCTAAAAATAAGCTTAAACCAGGATTAGGGACAAACAAATTCAACTTGCCTCCTCCCTTGAGGCTCTCATTCACAAATATCCGTGGGCTTAGAACTAACTTAGCTGATGTTGAAGCATTTCTCTTAACAAATACCCCGGATATCTTAGCACTAAGTGAGACTAACCTACACTCCTCCATTCCCTCTAACCACTTTAACATGCCTGGATATCTCCCACTCTGCCGTAAGGACTCTGACAGACATATGCACGGACTTGGAGTTTACATTCGTAATACCCTTCCCTTGACTAGAGAAACAAACCTAGAAACAGATGATCAAGCCTTTATGTGCTTTAGACTAAACGTGCAACACAGTATTAGCTACTATTATTTTCTCTACCGCTCTCCCTCGACTCAGGACTGCTCCATAATAAACAAAGTATCTGACAGCATAGACACGGCACTGTCCCTCGACACTAGCGCACAAATACATGTGTTTGGTGACTTTAATGTCCACCACAAAAACTGGCTTGGATTCTCTGCTCACACAGATGCAGCGGGCAGCACAACCCATAGCTTCGCTATATCTCACTCCCTATCACAAATTGTTACGTTTCCAACCCGTTTCCCTGACCAGGAAGAACAACACGCATCACTTCTAGATCTGTTTTTGACCACAGTTCCCGATGACTGCATAGCGAAGGCCCACAGCCCACTCGGGAACGCTGATCATGCAGTGATAATGGTTGAAATCGCCCTAAACTCTAGACCCAAAACTGAAGAGCCAGTGCTCAAAACAACGAGATATTATAATAAGGCTGACTGGGAAGCCATCAGGGAACTAATTAGAGATGCTCCATGGAAAAATATTTTCTCTCTCCCTGCTGAACAGTGTGCAAACGAGACCACTGACTGGTTCAAAACTGCAATCGAAGCGCATGTTCCCATGCGGAAATTTTATAGTAAGCCCCACTCTCCCCAATGGTTTACGTCGACTTGTGCAACTGCCATTACTCAAAAGCAGCATGCATACCGTAGGTTTAACCGACATAAGTCCAGTTCAAACAGACTGAAGTATATAGAAGCTAGAAATAACGTTAAGAAAGAAATAGCGACAGCTAAGAGAGAATTTACGGAAACCACTAAAAAGCGCATCGAAGCACAAAAACTAGGAACTCGAGACTTCTGGAAAATCTACAACAGTGTAGTAAATAATGGGCAATCGACAATTCCCCCACTAACCAACAATCACGAGGTTGTCTCCTCAGCAACCGACAAGGCTAACATGCTTGCCAGTCGGTTTGCCTCAAACTCCACACTGGACCCTTCCAACCACCCCCTACCTGACTTTCCTATGCGGACAGACGCCACACTAGACGATCTGAAAACCACCCCTGCTCAGGTGCATGCTATCATAAAAAACCTTGACACCTCAAAAGCATGTGGACCCGATCTTATCCCAGCTGTGCTATTAAAAAAGTGCTCAGCCGAAGTAGCTCCAGTTCTCTCCAAACTCTACAACAAATGTCTTAATGAAGCTTGCTTTCCGGGCTGTTGGAAAACTGCTTCTGTTGTACCAGTATTCAAGAATTCTGGTGAAAGGACAGACCCATCAAATTATCGCCCCATTAGCCTCCTTCCACTTTTTGCCAAAATATTTGAGACCATAATTAACCACGCTCTAATCCATCATCTTACAGATGCTAAACTACTGACTGACAAACAATATGGATTTAGACAAGCCCGTTCCACAGCAGACATCCTCACCGTGATCTCTGAACGTATATACCAATCACTGGACAAAGCGGGGGAAGGCAGAGCGGTAGCTCTAGATATATCTAAGGCTTTTGACAGGGTATGGCATGAGGGTCTCCTCAGTAAAATCAGATCATACGGTATCACTGGTAGAATACTTAACATAATTAAATCCTTCTTAGATAAGAGAAAAATCCAGGTAGTCCTCGACGGTCGCACATCTAAACAATATGATATAAATGCGGGAGTGCCCCAGGGTTCTATCCTTGGACCTCTATTGTTCCTGATATTCATAAATGACCTCCCCGACAACATTGCCTCTGAGATGGGTATATATGCTGATGACACTACACTCTATGGCAGACACGACAGGAAGACGAATGAACACATTTCTAAAGAAATGGCAGAAACACTAGAGGAAGACCTCCAATCTGTAGTGGAATGGGGACAAAAGTGGTTGGTCGCGTTCAATGCTGCCAAGACTAAACTAGTTTCATTCAATAATTACAAGAAACCCTCTCTACCACCAATAGCAATGGCCAACGACTCTTTATCTGAGAGTCCATCTTTCAAACTCCTTGGCCTAACGTTCACAGGAAACATGAGTTGGAACAATTACATTGAAGGCATTGCCAGGGCCGCTGCAAGAAAGGTGGGCTCTCTCTACCGTGCTAGAAAACTACTAACACCCGAAAGTATCCTGTACCTCTATAAGGCCACCATTCGCCCATGTATGGAGTATTGCTGCCACATCTGGGCTGGTGCATCTGCTACTAGTCTCTCGCTCCTTGACAAGGTTCAAAAGAGAGTCGCAAATCTGATAGGCCCTGAACTGGCATCTAAGCTTCAGCCTCTGTCCCATCGACGAAATGTTGCATCCCTCTGCCTGTTCTACAAGTATTTTAGTGGTGAATGCTCTGATGAACTGCAATCACTTGTGCCCCCACGACGCGAGCACCCTCGACAAACCCGACAGGCTACTAGATCCCACCCCCACACTGTAGAGGTCCCTAGATGTAAAAGATCTTTTTACTCCAATAGTTTCTTCCCCAGAACCGCAAGACTCTGGAATTCCATTCCAGGTCCCTGCTTCCCCAACAGTACTGACGTGCAGAAGTTCAAGTGTAACGTGAACCGACACCTTGCTGCCCAAATCCCTACATAGTACCCCAGTAGTTGTTGCCCCTGATAGTAGCCCCCTACACCAAAGTGGCAATTTGCCTTGTTTGGGGTGAAAATGTAATAAAAAAAAAAAAAAAAAATAAAAAAAAAAAAAAATTCTTCGATATTTGTCGTCCGACACACACGCACATACATCTACTATTTTATTTATATAGTTAACTATTTCTTCCTTTTCTTGGTCTTATCATAAATCTAATATATAAAGGCAAAATGAGTGTGAGCGTTTGTGTGTATGTCCATGAAACGCCTTTTTGTATCGCCGGTTAGATTCCGCAATAAATTTTCGTATACTTCCCAGATTGTAATATTTCCGATTCGCAAACGGACATCGTCTCTATCATTTTTTTGATAGTTAAACAAAATTCTCACTGTGCCATTGTCTTGGCTGTTTGTTTGGCTTTTTCGTAGAATAAAACGAAACTATTCAAGCGCAAACGACTGCCTGGACCCTGGCGTGCTTTACTTAAGTAATTGCTCCTTGGTCATATCGAGACACTTACTATTTGGAAACTGCCAGAGTGTCCCCTTTTGGGTGGGGGGCTGGTTTTCCTCAACATTAAAAACGACCTGTCTAATTTGCTTTCGTGGGGGAAGCAAATAATTAAACCAACAGAAAGCGGTGAGATTAACTGGACCCTGGCCAAGTGTAAAAGCAACGTTCATTTCTGCGCATGCGTGGCGACTCCTATGATTCTTAAGTTAATGACGAACTCATTGATTTCACTATCTCTTTGGCCTAATGGTTAGCGAGGAAGACTAATTAACCTACATTTTTGAGTTCGATCCCTCCTCTCGCTCTCTCTCTCTCATTGTAATTTTTTTTATTTCATCCTTGTGCTAATATCCTCCACCTGAGCACTATCCTTTTTTTTTTTCTTTTTTTTTTTTTTTACACGTTCTTTTCCTTTGTGGAACAGGTTCGAGCCTGCCTGCCTACTACCAGCTTTTTATTTTTTGCTCAATACACATCTGCAAACACTCGGGCAACGCCGGGGACCCAGGCTATTTTCTTAATTATAAATGTATGTGTTTGTGTATTGACTAAGAAATTTGTTGCATATCGTAATTTTTGCTTGACTCTTTCTTAACAGAAGAGCATGGAAAATACAAGCATCCCATTAAATTCTTCCTACCTTCCACTAGTCACCCCAATTTCAGATGTTTCGCCCACACCCTCTCGCTTACATCCTCTTAGTTTTTGTGCGTTTGTTTTACTGATAAAATGCGCTGGTATAGTCTTGGCGTTTAGTTTTTCATTATTTTTGTAATGGACAATTGACAGAGAAAGAAAGAGAGTCAAATATATGAGAGACACAAAATAAGAAATAAGCTAACTGAAAACATCTCAAGTAGTTATTTAAAAAAAAAAAATGAATAAAAAATTGTTACAATCTGCATTAAATGAGGTTGTCATTAAATCTTTGTTTTTGTTCTCGTTGGAGAAATTTTATGTTTTTATATATTTATTTATATATTTATATATATTTATTTTATATATTTTATTTATTTTTATATATTTAGGTTTTTTTTATGTTTTTGTTTTCGTTGGAGAAATTTTTATTTTGCAACATATTGAGATTAAATTCTTTATTTTCTCCTTTATGCACAGGATAGCTAACAGTGACCCGACGTTGCTCGGGATTGAATGATGATCAACGAATGTTTTACACTCCAATATTTTTATTATCACGAGCATTTCAGCCCGGCATTGCCCGGGTGTTTGGAGGTGTATGTTGAGCAAAAAAAAAAAAAATGCGGTCAATTTTTTAAAACTTTGACCCCTATTATGACCCCCTTAACATTTATTGTTTTGGGCTCAAATCAAGTTATTAAGTTAGATCCATGTCCAAGGAACCTATATCTAAAATTTCAATTGTTTAGACCCAAAATTTGCGGAAGAGTTCTCAAAGGACAAATCGTTAAACTTTGACCCCTTAACAGCCAAATTTCTGACCGAAAACAGATTACAAAGATTTTCCCAAATCTCAATACTCTGTATATCAAATTTCGAGTTTGTAGACTGAAAATTGACAGTTATTGCGTAGGGAAATGTACACACACCGATACAGACAGACAGACACTTTCACTTTTGTAGATATATCTATATAAAAGCCAAGTACGTCAAAGGATGGAATACTGCTGCCATATTTGGGCAGGAGCTGCTAAAAACAGCCTATCCTGCCTTGACAGAGTACAAAATAGACTTCGTGGCTTAGTGGGGGATGCCCTTTTCTCTACCCTGCAATCTCTCTCCCACAGAAGAGCCGTTGCGAGCCTATCCTTGTTTTATCGTTATTTCCATGGCAGGTGCTCGTCTGAACTCCAATCTCTGGCCCCCCTCGCCAATCTTTCACGAAAAACACCCATCTAGCTGAATCCACTGTGAAACATTTCCCCCACTCTTTATCTGTACCTAAATCAAAACGTGGATTCCATGAACAAAGCTTCTTTCTTAGAACTGCACGCCTGTGGAACTCTGCCTGCTTCCCACCTGACTACAACTTGGATGTGTTCAAGTCCAACGTTAACAAATTCCTAATGAACCGCCCCCTTACGTAAACACTTCATCAAATCTCCACACTAACGTACTGTACTTGCAATAACCCTTATCCCTGAGTGGCTTCCGGGCCTTGATAAGTGGTGACCACCGTGTAAAAAAAAAAAAAAAAAAAAAAAAATAGATGAAATAGCCCATTTTTCAATCAAATCGATAGTTTACCTGCTCTAATTGGAGGCACATCACGGTGCACCAAAAGAAAACTTCACATGCCTCTCGCAGTGGTTAAGTTCACAATATATTGCAGTCAACATTGCACTGTAGAGAACCTACTGTTGATTTTATAAAATTATTTTTATATAATGGTTTTCATTAAAGTTTAAAATGAAAAAGTCAAGTATCATGCTTCAGTTGTGCTCTAAACAAAAACATTCATTTCAAACGTGCCCTTGTCATATAAAAAAACAAACCTACTGTTGATTTTATATGTCTAGTTTTACTGCTTGTGCAGTGATAATGGCTTGAATTTAAGTTTAAAATGAAAAAGTCAAGTATCATTGTGAAATTGTGCTTTAAACAGGACCATTCATTTCGAACGCATCCCTCTTATTAAAGAACCTACTGTTAATTTTAATGTTTGTCCTTTCAGCTTGTGTGGTAAATAAAACTTCTCAAATGCACTTATGATGTTAGGCTGTCTAAAATGTTAACTTTGGTCAAACTCGCCTGTTCCTTCGTTAATCAGATTATTTTGATTATTGATACTTATTAAAGATGTTCCGATACAAAATCCATCTAAGACCACTGCCAGGCACATAAAGTACCTTTGTGTGAAATTTCATAAAAATCGATGCAGCCATTTTCAAGTCCATAGGGAATGAACTCACAGACACAAAGTTCCTTTTAGTGTATATATATATATATATATATATATATATATAGTAGGAGTGGTAATTAATAATAAAAACCTGAAGAAAGTGCTCAATACTGTTGTAGAGTAAATATGCGTTTTATTTTTTTATTACCGTAACTAAACAGAAAAAACGGTAATCAAAAAAATAAAACGTGTGTGTGTATATATATATATATATATATATATAATGTATATTATTTACTATAATCTTTTTTTTTTTTTAATTACCTACAGACACTAGTGTTTCATCCATTCGTGAATCATCGGTGCAGGGTGACACGATTACTGCCAGTCTGGAGATTCGAACACAATATCGAAGTCATCTCTGACTCCATTAACAAGGAACAAACCGTTTCGGCTAATATCAACCGCTAGAAATATCGTTGAAATTTAAACATTTATTTTTAAATGCCATAGCGATCTAATGATTATAATATCATGATCTTCGCATGCGAGCTTAAGTGACCGACTTTTTCAACTGTAAGGTGCTCAACAATAAGAAACAAATTCTTAAAGGAGCTGACATAATTATTACGATAATTTTTTTTTTTTTTTTTTTTAAATACCCACAGACACTAGCGTTTCATCCTTTTGGAAATCATCAGTGTAGGGTGACAATTACTGCCGGTTGGAATGTTCGAACCCAACAACGAAGTGTGTGTGTGTGTATATATATATATATATATATATATATATATATATATATATATATTTCAGCCAAACAACCTTGTTGATTTATTTAGCTATCTTTCTAAGGAGCAACTCTTGAAAAATACAAGCATCCCATTAAATCCTTCCTATCTTCCACTAGTCACCCCAGTTTCAGATGTTTTGCCCACACCCTCTCGCTTCCATCCTCTTGTTAGTTTTTGTGCGTTTGTAAGATAGGTAAGCTAGCGAGTGTAAAAGTCCTACTTGTGAAACATCGGCTTGGGTTCTCAGTGGTTCGATGACAACACCCCTTGTTTAAGACAAAGTAGGTACATGTCATTGTCGGATTTTGCCGCAGTTTGCTTGATCTATGTTAACTAATAGACTTTGTTGTGTGGCGTAGTTGCTCAAGTGGCAGGGTACTTGCCTAGCATGCAAGAGATTCGGGTTTCGAATCCCAAGTTAGGATGTGTTCAACTGATGATCCCAAATGAGGGTGAAACTCGAGTCTTGGACTTCCGGTTTGTTTGCTTTTATGGCTCGTGTGAGCTGTGACATTATTTGGCTGTATAATCTAGAAAAGTCATTTGACTCTATCTTAAGGACAGTTATGTGGCAAGTGCTAAAACGCTTTGGCTGTCCAACTAAATTCATCTCACTTATCCAAGGCCTTCATGTCGGAATGATTGACCAAATATAACACGAAACTGGTCTATCAGATCCTTTTCCCATCACAGGTGTCCTAAAGCAAGGCTGTGTGCTTGCCCCAACACTTTTTGTCTATCTAGTGGCAACGCTATATGAAATTCCCGAAACCCAGAATAGCATTGATACCAAATGGATGACAGCCTTTTTAATATTGACCACTTCAGGTCCAGAACATGTACAAACCACACAGGAATCACTGAACTGCAATAGGCTGATGACAACTGTACCCTAGCCGATACTATTGAAGATCTACAGATGTCGGCAGACAACTTCTCAAGAGCTTACATGCAATATGGGCTTAACAACAACATAACCAAGACTAAAGTACTTCTCCAACCTCGGACATCAAACTCCTTTGTGAGGATAAAATACCATTAGGGAAATAGAACTAGAAAATGTGGAGCAGTTTACTTATCTCGGCAGCAGCCTATCAATAAATGCTACGGCTGAGAAAGACATTGATAGCAGAATCAGAGCTGCTTGTGCATCATATGGAAAACTGTATAAAAAATTAATCGGCAATAAAGGGCTGATGTAATCTACCAAGCTCATGACCTACAAAGTGGTTGCAATCTCAACCCTGCTGACTATGGCAAGACTAAGAAAGAGATCTGAAAAATCCCAAAGAAAAATTTAGAGGCAGTCATTATGAGACAATTGAAATTGAAGGGGACTGTGACGAGGGTTATTGGCATGAAGAGGACTTCCATAGGGTCTTCCAGAAGTTGTTGGAATGGTACAGTAAGTGGATTGCAGCCGGAGGAAATTACTTTGTAGAGGACTAGAGTTTCATGTGTGTACTATCAATAAAAGTGCCCATACGAAAAAGTCTGGACATTTATTGAAAACACCTCGTGTATGTGTATATTAGGTTGGTGCAGGAAATTTCGTTTTTTGACGTTCAACTATATATAAAAGGAGGACATTATTTTTGCACCAACCTAATATACATAAACTTAAAAATAGTGAAGGAATTAAACAACCCAGTATAAAACAAAATCTACCCCCACCCCCGCCCAAGACACATTCTAAATTTTTTAAATTCTACATTATTTTCAGTTATTCTTGACTACGTAATTTTGTGGTTGGTCTGAAGAAGCCACTGCGTTGTCGAAAAATATTATTACCATGAAATGTTGGACTTGTTTCCTTACACTCTTATTATCTGAACACACATGGATGATCTTAGATTAGAAAAATGAGAAGTGCAGTGAGAAACACCCCAAAAATAAACTTTCTATCGTAAACACAATTAATAAACTTACAAAAGAAAATGTATGACCTTTAAGTCAGACGTTCAAGTCAAATATAGATTCTATAAAAGCATTTGTTCTGTATTTAAAGGTTTTAAAAGTGAATTTTTTGCTTTTTACTTTCGTCTCACCCCCTCTCTCTCCTCTTCCCCTCTTTCCTCTCGGCCTCTCTCTCCCTCTCTTTCCTCTCGGCCTCTCTCTCCCTCTCTTTCCTCTCGGCCTCTCTCTCCTCTTCCCCTCTTTCCTCTCGGCCTCTCTCTCCCTCTCTTTTTTCTCAGCCTCTCTCTCCCCTCTCTTTTTTCTCGGCCTCTCTCTCCCCTCTCTTTTTTCTCGGCCTCTCTCTCCCCTCTCTTTTTTTCGGCCTCTCTCTCCCCTCTCTTTTTTTCTCGACTTCTCTCTCCCCTCTCTTTTTTTCTCGACTTCTCTCTCCCCTCTCTTTTTTTCTCGACTTCTCTCTCCCTCTCTTTTTTTCTCGACTTCTCTCTCCCTCTCTTTTTTTCTCGACTACTCTCTCCCTCTTTTTTTTTCTCGACTTCTCTCTCCCTCTCTTTTTTTCTCGACTTCTCTCTCCCTCTCTTTTTTTCTCGACTTCTCTCTCCCTCTCTTTTTTTCTCGACTTCTCTCTCCCTCTCTTTTTTTCTCGACTTCTCTCTCCCTCTCTTTTTTTCTCGACTTCTCTCTCCCTCTCTTTTTTTCTCGACTTCTCTCTCCCTCTCTTTTTTTCTCGACTTCTCTCTCCCTCTCTTTTTTTCTCGACTTCTCTCTCCCTCTCTTTTTTTCTCGACTTCTCTCTCCCTCTCTTTTTTCTCGACTTCTCTCTCCCTCTCTTTTTTTCTCGACTTCTCTCTCCCTCTCTTTTTTTCTCGACTTCTCTCTCCCTCTCTTTTTTTCTCGACTTCTCTCTCCCTCTCTTTTTTTCTCGACTTCTCTCTCCCTCTCTTTTTTCTCGACTTCTCTCTCCCTCTCTTTTTTTCTCGACTTCTCTCTCCCTCTCTTTTTTTCTCGACTTCTCTCTCCCTCTCTTTTTTTCTCGACTTCTCTCTCCCTCTCTTTTTTTCTCGACTTCTCTCTCCCTCTCTTTTTTTCTCGACTTCTCTCTCCCTCTCTTTTTTTCTCGACTTCTCTCTCCCTCTCTTTTTTTCTCGACTTCTCTCTCCCTCTCTTTTTTTCTCGACTTCTCTCTCCCTCTCTTTTTTTCTCGACTTCTCTCTCCCTCTCTTTTTTTCTCGACTTCTCTCTCCCTCTCTTTTTTTCTCGACTTCTCTCTCCCTCTCTTTTTTTCTCGACTTCTCTCTCCCTCTCTTTTTTTCTCGACTTCTCTCTCCCTCTCTTTTTTTCTCGACTTCTCTCTCCCTCTCTTTTTTCTCGACTTCTCTCTCCCTCTCTTTTTTCTCGACTTCTCTCTCCCTCTCTTTTTTTCTCGACTTCTCTCTCCCTCTCTTTTTTTCTCGACTTCTCTCTCCCTCTCTTTTTTTCTCGACTTCTCTCTCCCTCTCTTTTTTTCTCGACTTCTCTCTCCCTCTCTTTTTTCTCGACTTCTCTCTCCCTCTCTTTTTTTCTCGACTTCTCTCTCCCTCTCTTTTTTTCTCGACTTCTCTCTCCCTCTCTTTTTTTCTCGACTTCTCTTTCCCTCTCTTTTTTTTCTCGACTTCTCTCTCCCTCTCTTTTTTTTCTCGACTTCTCTCTCCCTCTCTTTTTTTTCTCGACTTCTCTCTCCCTCTCTTTTTTTTCTCGACTTCTCTCTCCCTCTCTTTTTTTTCTCGACTTCTCTCTCCCTCTCTTTTTTTTCTCGACTTCTCTCTCCCTCTCTTTTTTTTTCTCGACTTCTCTCTCCCTCTCTTTTTTTTTCTCGACTTCTCTCTCCCTCTCTTTTTTTTCTCGACTTCTCTCTCCCTCTCTTTTTTTCTCGACTTCTCTCTCCCTCTCTTTTTTTCTCGACTTCTCTCTCCCTCTCTTTTTTTCTCGACTTCTCTCTCCCTCTCTTTTTTTCTCGACTTCTCTCTCCCTCTCTTTTTTTCTCGACTTCTCTCTCCCTCTTTTTTTCTCGACTTCTCTCTCCCTCTCTTTTTTTCTCGACTTCTCTCTCCCTCTCTTTTTTCTCGACTTCTCTCTCCCTCTCTTTTTTTCTCGACTTCTCTCTCCCTCTCTTTTTTTCTCGACTTCTCTCTCCCTCTCTTTTTTTCTCGACCTCTCTCTCCCTCTCTTTTTTTCTCGACCTCTCTCTCCCTCTCTTTTTTTCTCGACCTCTCTCTCCCTCTCTTTTTTTCTCGACCTCTCTCTCCCTCTCTTTTTTTCTCGACCTCTCTCTCCCTCTCTTTTTTTCTCGACCTCTCTCTCCCTCTCTTTTTTTCTCGACCTCTCTCTCCCTCTCTTTTTCTCTCTCTCTCTCCCTCTCCCCCTCTTTCTCCTCGGTCTCTCTCTCTCCCTCTCCCCCTCTTTCTCCTCGGTCTCTCTCTCTCCCTCTCCCCCTCTTTCTCCTCGGTCTCTCTCTCTCCCTCTCCCCCTCTTTCTCCTCGGTCTCTCTCTCTCCCTCTCCCCCTCTTTCTCCTCGGTCTCTCTCTCTTTCTCCTCGGTCTCTCTCTCTCTCTCTTTCTCCTCGGTCTCTCTCTCTCTCTCTTTCTCCTCGGTCTCTCTCTCTCTCTCTTTCTCCTCGGTCTCTCTCTCTCTCTCTTTCTCCTCGGTCTCTCTCTCTCTCTCTTTCTCCTCGGTCTCTCTCTCTCTCTCTTTCTCCTCGGTCTCTCTCTCTCTCTCTCTTTCTCCTCGGTCTCTCTCTCTCTCTCTCTTTCTCCTCGGTCTCTCTCTCTCTCTCTTTCTCCTCGGTCTCTCTCTCTCTCTCTTTCTCCTCGGTCTCTCTCTCTCTCTCTTTCTCCTCGGTCTCTCTCTCTCTCTCTTTCTCCTCGGTCTCTCTCTCTCTCTCTCTTTCTCCTCGGTCTCTCTCTCTCTCTCTCTTTCTCCTCGGTCTCTCTCTCTCTCTCTCTTTCTCCTCGGTCTCTCTCTCTCTCTCTCTTTCTCCTCGGTCTCTCTCTCTCTCTCTCCTCGGTCTCTCTCTCTCTCTCTCTCTCTTTCTCCTCGGTCTCTCTCTCTCTCTCTCTCTCTTTCTCCTCGGTCTCTCTCTCTCTCTTTTTCCTCGGTCTCTCTCTCTCTCTCTCTCTCTTTCTCTGTCTTTCAAATAAAGTTTCTTCTCATCTTGAACATTTAATATTTAATATAGTTTTCTAAATCTCTCAATTCATTTAAAATGGATGGTGGGAAGAGAGTGAAGTTTATTTCAATGGAAACATTTAAGTCCATTGTGCATTTCTATTTCAGTTTGAACCAAAACTGAATTGAACATAGATTTCAAATGATGTTGATTTGTTTTATTTCAATAAGCCCCCCCCCCAAGACAAAAGGAGGGTGGACCTGTAAATTCACTCTTATCCGTTCGTCCGCCCCCATTTAATAACTACGCCTTGGAATTTTTTTTTTAAATTTGGCACAAACATTAAACATGATATGAGTAAAAAAAAAGTAACAGAACCGACTTTCCAGGAAAACTCTTTTTGCCCCCTAGGGGTGCCTTTCTGGTTTAAATTGACACTTTTGTGCTTATTAAAAAAATATGATGCCTTGGATTTTTACAAATTAATTGATTTCTTCGCGATAACTCTTCGGTGTGCCCTAGGGGCTCTTTTAGGGCTAATAAAAACACTCCATTTTTGGGACTATTTTACCATATTGTCTGTATGTCTATTTAGTAGTTTTGCATGGTGTTGAACTCAAATTTAAATATGTTAAGGTCTTGGGGACTTTTGGAGGTAAATGGGAGGGGGGTGAAGCAAATGACGGACTCCATCATTTCTTTCTTTCTTTTTTTTTTTTTTTTTTTGCATGATGCAGAACTGAAATTTACATATGTTAAGGCCTAAAACTGAGCCGTTTGTTCATTTTCACCAGGATTTGACGTCCCCTCGGGACACTTGGGGCTAAATGGTGGGGGTGGGGGGCAAATGCTGAACTTAGTCATTTTTTTTTTTTTATGTCTCGTTCACTGTGCACTCATGGGGAACCATGCATGCTTCACTTGTTTGAACCCTTGTCTTGTATGTTACAATCTATTTGACCAGGAAGCACATGATTGAAAGAATTGGTGATGCCGGGTTCAAATCCCGTTTGATCTACTGTAGTCATTTATGCAATCATGATTTTGCATAGAGGCTGGAGAGGGGGGGGTTCATTGGATTCAAAACCACCTGAGTTAAGTCCTCATTATTAAGGTGGCTTTCTTCTCTGGTGACTGAGGTGTATAATCCTGTGCAGTTCTAGAAGTTTATTGGGAATCACATGAAGCGCTCTTAGCAGGGAATGCTAACAGGGCTGCCCAGGCATTTTTTTAAAGGCCAAAGTCCCAGGAAAAATAAAATTAATTACCAAAAGCAGAAAAGTTGTTCACCTTTTTGTTTTATTTTACTTCAATGTTTTCCAAAATCAAGAGCGTTCTTTCAGGGGCAAACACTTGATCTCTATATGATGAGGCTCCTTCAGTCTCTGACAGACTATGGATACCCACCGTAGGGGTTCCTGCCACACCTCTCCTGAGTTGACATTGTTAAATACCAGTGGCAATTGAATATAATAATATAAGAGCCAGGTACGTCCAAGGATGGAATACTGTTGCCACATCTGGGCAGGAGCTGCTAGAAAGAACTTGTCCTGCCTTGATAGAGTTCAAAATAGACTTCGTAGCCTCGTAGGAGATGTCCTTTTCTCCTCCTTGCAACCTCTATCTCACAGAAGAGATGTTGCGAGTTTGTCTCTGATGTATCGTTATTTTCATGGAAAGTGTTCAACTGAGCTTCAATCTATGGTCCCCCCTCGCCAAACTTTCACAAGAAACACTCGTCTAGCTGTAAACACTATCAATAATTTCCCCCACTCTTTATCTGTGCCTAAACCTAAACGTAGATTCCATGAACAAAGCTTCTTTCTTAGAACTGCACGCCTGTGGAATTGTCTTCCGTTTTCCTGCTTTCCGGCTGACTACAATATGGTTTTGTTCAAGTCTAAAGTAAATAAGTTCTTGATGAGCCGTTCCATATAAGTTATTAAATTTACCAAATTTTCATTACTAATGATTACTATATTGACCAACTTCTACTGTACACTCTTTAACCCTTATCCTTGAGTGGCCTCTGGGCCTTGATAATGTGGTGATGCCTTTGTAAAAAAAAAAAAAAAAAAAAAAAAAAAAAAAAAAAAAGTGTATGTATAGGACGACTGGAAACTAATGTTGAGATAAGCAGAGAGCACATACAGCGCCTAGAATTCCCAAATGGTCACCCATCTGGTACTAACCAGGATCAACGTTGCTTAACTTTGGTAATCTGACGAGAACAGTGTGTCAACGCGATTGTGCCGTATATGAGATGCATACATACAGTACATACAGTAACCCTGAGATACGGTGACCCTAGGATATGTTTTTCCAGTTACGATGTGGAATACAATGTTTTTCTGGCCCCTGGTTACGGTATTTGCCCCGCCTTATGGTGTTATTTATGTTATTTGATTATATACATGAGTATTATATACTGTACTGTATTTTGTTACTGATTTTTAATGTTTGATGTCAGGGGTTCTTCTGTATTACAATTAGTGATGGGACGATTCTAATATTTTTCCCGATTCCGATACAATTACCGATTCTATACTAAATTTCCAGGGTTCTACTGTTTTCCATTATAGTTCTTTATTATCTCTCAAATGTTGATTTCGTGACAAAAGAACTAATTTTTCTCTCACTAACTGACCAGTTAACTGCATTATAATATATTTTTCTTTTGATCGCTTACTCTTACAGGATTTTAGGATAAGAATTTGTTTAGTCTGGTGGAATATCCAGCTTAGTGTTGTTACCATAGACAACATCACTTGAAGAAGATGCACTAATCGTTGTATAAGTCAGTGTAGGGGATTTTATTTAGGCTTTCAATGCTGTTATTTTGAACATTGTCTTGGCACACTCCTGTACAGAGAGACCTTAGATACTCAGGGACAGGTCTAGTAGGTATTCAAGTTCTTTCTGTACACCAATTTTATACACGAAAATTATGAAAAGTAAAATTAAGATATACTAAAATGAAAGGCTTTGTTGGTTTGTCGTATTTCAGTTTAAAGTTGCATTATCCTCTGTATTTCATATTTTAGTTTTTAATATTAGTTGGTCTTAAGTTTAAATTCATATTTTAATTGCTAAACTCACATATTAAATGGATACATCCCAAGAATATACAATTTCCCTTAATCTCTATCTGTGCCTAAAACTAAACGAAAATTCCATAAGCAGAGCTTCTTTTTTTTTTTCACGTAACTGCTCGTGTGAGGGACACAATACTGCAGAGCTGCTTCCCAGTTGACTATAACATCGTCATTTCAAGTCCAAAATAAACAAGTTGTTGATGAACCGTCCTCTAAAATAACTTCTATCCAATTTTTACAATCAACCAAAATGTATTGTTGCAGGCACGAGTTCACCTTTTTGTGATATTTGGTTGGAATTTGTCCATTTCACATGTTGGCTTTAAGAAAATGACTTCCAAAGTAACCTGTCTCTGAACAGGTCTTTATTTATCTCTCTTTCCCTCAGGTCCGTTTTTTTTTTTTTTTCTTGACCTATGTTTTCCTTGGAACAACTTGCTACCTCAACTGTTCTACATCAGCTAACTCAAGAATTCTCATCCATTCTTCCAATGTGGCCATACCATCAAAGTCTCCTGTTCTGCACACATACTGTCCAGATTTAATTGATCTAAGCCTGTCTGCATTGTATCATTCTCATTTTGAATTCTTGTTCATATGTTGATGTGAAAATTGCCACAAAATCCTGTGTTAGCCAATAAGACGAAGGGCATAACTTTGGACCGAAAAATAAACAAGATGGTTCTGTTCAGGTTTTAGAATCTTGTTAGTAGTGATGAAACAATTCCAATATTTTTTCCGATTCTGATACTTTATAAATCTCTATTTGACTATAAAATTGTTATATCTAACTTAAATTGCCCCCCCGCCCGATAACAGTAAAAAAATACATGTTAAATGTGCAGATATTTTTTCAAACGTAAAAATACACTTGTAGGGGATAGTCTACCGATTTTAGTTTTACTGGTTGTTTAAAATCAATAAATATTTAATATTTTATCATTACTACATACAGTGGAGTATTTTGTTTTAAATGAAATCTAAAAAAAAAAAAAAAAAAAAAAAAAATGGAACAATTGTTTTTGGCATTGAAAAGTATGCACAAATGTTTTTGATTCAGATACCTCAAAAAGTTCCGATTTTTTCAGATTCCCGATTCCGATTAATCATCTCAACATTACCTGTTAGACATGATCCCAAACAATTGCTCCATATGTTCCAAATGGCAATATGCCTTGTTTGGGGTGAAAATGAGTTTTTTTTTTAAATACTCTAATGAAATGTGCTCTGGTAAACTCTTTGAATTTTTCCCCACTTGACATACATACTCCCGACTAACTTGACATACATACTCCCGACTAACTTGACAAGCAGCAAAATCTTACCCCTTCACTGTTGCGGTCTAGATGTTGAAAAGCCTTCTACTCTGATAGTTTCCTCCTTCAAACTGCTAGACTCCCTCCCTGTTTCCTGCTTCCATGACTGTACTCACCTGCAGACGATTAAATGTAATAATATGAACATAAATTTCACTGCCAACTCTCCTCACTTCCCTGCTAAACACGATCCCAAATAGTAACCCATTACGTTCCAAATGGCAATATGCCTTGTTTGGGGTGAAAATGATTTTTTAAATTTTTTTTTTTTTTTTTTTTTTTAATTTTTTTTTTATGTCCAAACAGATCCTAATCCGAATTATGAGTTTAAATTCTGTGTCTGTGAAATGGAAGCAAACATTTTTATTTTATTTTTTTATTTTTTTAATTGAGTACGTTATTGGGTGGAGGGTAGAAGAGATATAAGTCTTTTACTATTTCCCTACCCCTTGTTTTTGTATTTTTACTTCTTTCTCTCATCACATCCCTCTCTACATCTTTAATGATGCTGAAGCTGGTGTTTTCTGATGAAATGTCATTATGCATGTAAATCTTTAATTTTATTTAAATGTTAGCAATTCAAAGTTTAATTAGAAAATAACTTTAATCCTACAAGATTTGCATGCGCAGAAATGCAGTTCTGCAAGATGGTTTTCAATTCCATGCATTCCCTTAACCTCCCCCATCATCCCAGAACGAAGACAGAATCTCTTTCTCATGGGAAATAGTTCAACATTATTTTAGCAGGGGTTCTCTTTAAGAAAATAGGTTATAATAAAGGAAAATATAGTAAAAAAAAAAAAAAAAAAAAAAAAAATACACAGATTTTTATATAATAGATACTAGCATTTCAACCCGGCGTTGCCCGGGTGTTTGGAGGTGTATGTTGAACCAAAAAAAAAAAAAAAAAGCGGTCAGTTTTTTTAACTTTGACCCCTATTATGGCCCCCTTAACATTTATTGTTTGGGGCTCAAATCAAGTTATTAAGTTATATTTAAAATTGACAGTTATTGCGAAGGAAAATGTACACAGACACACACACACAGATACGTTCACTTTTATATATATAATAGATTAGAGTTGGGACGATTAATTGGAATCGGGAATTAGAAAATTTGGAACTTTTTGGGGAATCGGACTCGGAAAAATTTGTACCTATTTTCCGATGCCAAAACGATTCCTTTAATTATCTCTACATGGGAGATGTGTATGCGAGTATTGTTTTTTCTAAACAGTTCACTTCTTGTAAGTAAAAAAAAAAAAAAAAAATACTCGAGTTGAGATGGAAACCAAAACATAAAGACAATGAGTCACATAGAATAACTATTAGGCCAGCTTACCACGATCTTTAAAAAGTGTTTTTAAACCTATTTATTCCTAATGTAAGGAAGCTGTCATGTGGACGATTCGCGCATGCGCAGTTGTGAAATAGTTGACAAACAGATAAACATCCGATGACTCCCCAGGTACGAATTTTTAAATTTTGACCACTTAGCAGCCTTTTTTTCATGATGAAAAGCAATTAATAAGTTTTCCACATGTCTGAATACCCTATATACAAAGTTTCAAGTTTGTAGATAAAAAATTCGTTGAGTTATATAGGTTGAGAGTTGTCCTCACACACACATTCTCACTTTTATAAATATTAATATATGTTGACAAATAGTAAGTGGCGAAGTGTGAGTTTTTCTTTCTGCAATTTTTGAAGGTGTACCCTGATATGCAATGCACGCGTGCGCGAATGGAATCACACACGTGTGTTATTTATTTTTTTTTGTTTTGTAATACTTTTTGAACGAATTCAATTATTTATATGGAGGTACATTTTTACCTAAATGCGAGTTAGGAATAATTTTCCCTTTGACCAATTTGGTACCCCCAAATGGAGAGCGGCATATGTATTGTTTTTGGAAATATAATTATCCACTGACACGTATTTTGTCGTTTACGACTTATCAGAGTAGCTGAATCTCGGTAGATTCAGCCACTCTGATGCGTCGTAGATGACGAACCACGTGTCACTGGATAATTATATATATATATATATATATATATATATATATATATATATATATATATATATATAAAATTTTTATTATTTATTTATTTATTTTGAAACAGAAATCCGGCAAAGTGTTCGATTATAAGGAAAATCCGAAAATAAGAGCATATTATTTATATTATGTTTACAGAAAGTTTTAGCTGAGATAAGTCATTGGTACCGTCGGTTTCAAATCCGATAATTAGGACCGTTTTAGATACCCATATGAAGCTTTCTTCAGCCAACACTCATTTCTTTAATGGGTTTGAAACCGACGGTATCAATGACTTATCTCAGCTAAAACTTTCTGTAAACAATATATATATATATTATATCTATATATGTATGTGTGTATGCACTAAGGCTTTACTCTTTTGAACCCTATAACTTTAGGCGATGATTTTATCACAAAAATGAATGCCCACATGTTTTTTGTGTTTATGGTTAAAAATAACAATGTATTGACCAATCAGCGAACAGCTTGTGTATGCAACTTCAGACCTTGGGAATGTTTTGCTTTTCATACAAAACGTCTGTGTTTGGACGACAGGGTTGAAAGGGTAAACTGTGTGTATACTTTAAATAAATATCAAACTGTCTTTAATATTTGATTGGCGACTGGGGATGGGGGGGGGGTAGTGAAGGACTTATCTCCTAAATGACATAGTTGTGTAATGCAGTGCGGTGTGCTTTGCTTCTGAGTTCATACTTTGGCTGTTAAATACCTAACTGGAATAGGAATGAACTTCAATGCATGTCTAATAGGTAGAATTGTATAGATGTTTAGTTATGGCTAAGCAGTTAGCATGTGAGGGTTAGGGGCTGGAAGTTAAGGATTCCACTACAAACGCTGTGAAATGTAGCTCCTTGACAGGGTTCAAAAGAGAGTCGCAAATCTGATAGTCCCTTAACTGGCATCTAAGCTTCAGCCTCTGTCCCATTGACGAAACGTTGCATCCCTCTGCCTGTTCTACAAGTATTTTAATGGTGAATGCTCTGATGAACTGCAAGCACTTGTGCCCCCATGACGTGAACACCCTCGACAGACCCGACAAGCTGCAAAATCCCACCCCCACACTGTAGAGATCCCTAGATGTAAAAGATCTTTCTACTCCGGTAGTTTCTTCCCCAGAACCGCTAGACTTTGGAATTCCATTCCAGGTCACTGCTTCCCCAACTGTACTGACATGCAGAAGTTCAAGTGCAACGTGAACCGACATCTTGCTGCCCAAATCCCTACATAGTACCCCTGTAGTTGTTTCCCCTGCTACACCAAAGTGGCAATGTGCCTTGTTTGGGGGGAAAATGTAATTAAAAAAAAAAAATTTATTAGATACTTGTATTTGCCTATGGAAGGTTAAAAGAAAAAAGAACGGCAAAGTATTAGAACAATTATACTTACATATATAGATTTAAAAAAAAAAACATGGATGGAAAATGACACCACAATATGTATAAGTCTTTTGCTTTTTGATTGATGCCAATTAGATACACTTCTGATGATTAATAATACTGTGAAGCTGCAGTAAAATGTTAAGTACATTTTATTACCATTTATTGCTGATATACAGTGAAACGATAAAATTGTCGCCCTAGAAAAAACATGATTCCATTTCCGTTTGATGAAAACCCGGTTTTCTTTTTTGGTTGCAGACCATCTACCAATTGGCCAGTTGTGTACAAATCCCAAGAGCGATAGGAGCCTTCTATCATGTCTGAAAGTGAAACAATGTTAAACAAGCGAGAGCGGAGATGCACCGCTTTACAACTCATGCTCTCTACCGATCCAAGTTATGACAACAGGACTATTGCCAGCACCCCCAAAATGCAAATCTGGACTGTTCAACGCTTGAAGGCACAGCTCAATGAAGTTTCCAGCCAATCCTAAGTAATTCACAATAGTATTGCCTGCACTAAGAATTAAACTTTCAACCTCCAGAAAAGTGTCATTTAGAACTGAATTTATTTAGTATTTTATCAGCAACTCATGAACTTGCTGTCTCCCTGTTTATAGTCTCGTTTTAGTGTTGGAAAATTCTGATCATGTGATTACGGTGTAAAAGGAGAAAAAAAAAATTAATGCATCTTACAGGTACGACTTGTTATGGAGTCAAGACAAAAACGCGAACCGGAAATCCAAAAAAATATTTTTTTTTTATAGAAATTGCGATTATTTTTTTTTTTTAAAGGATCAAGATCTTTTCTAAGAAGAGAATAATGATTGTGTTCAACACACGTTAGCGTGTAAAATAGGCGTTAAACCGAAAATGCTATGACATACTCAAGAACTGTCATTCATTCTTTCAACATGACCATACCAGGCTAGACAGAGACACTACATTTGTAAACTTGTGTGAAACTTGGCGGAAGTAGGTAGTTTTGCATTTCTGCCCCCAGCCGTAAACTCTGTATTACTATGTTTATAATGTTCTGTAATTTCTAATTCTTACTTTTTTTTTTATTTGCATAATTTATCTTCCATCTTCGTACTTCAATTTTCTCTACGTTTAAAATAAGAACTTGCCATTCTTTTCCTCTCTTTCTATTAAGCTACTATTGCTAATACTCCTCTCCTTCCCCAACTCTCATATCATTCGCACTTCTGCCGTTGAAAATATTCAAGTTCAAGTTCAGTTTTCGTATAACGGTACTTGTACAATTTAATCAAGACATTAAAAAAATAAAAATATCGAAAAAAAAGGTTATATTGTACGTATCCGTTTTGAACTGAAGATCCCCGAAAAAAATAATTGCTTAATTTGATCGAGTAGTTTTTTTTTTTTTTTTTTTTTTTTATGACAGCACGTTGAAGGCAGACATCTTGGATTTTTAAAAAATTTTGTTTGAAAACGCCACGGGGAGATAACTCCATGTAAAGCGCCGACACTCCCTCCCCATCTTTAATAACTAGCTTTTCATCCTAAAAATCGAACCTTTTGCTCGGTATCATAACAAATTGTTTTTTCGCTGTAAAACAAAAACTACTTGATGAAATTAAGTGAAATTTTTTTTTTTGGGGGGGGGGGGAGAATTTCATTCCATAACGGATACCTACAATTTAAACTTTTTTCGATATTTTCATTTTTTTAATGTCTTTATTAAACTGTAGAAGTACCCGTATAACACATAGATTCAGAATCGACGACAATTTTTATAAAATTTATTTTATTTAATTATTTGGACTATTATCCTCATCTTCTAGTTGTTGTTTTCTACGACGTTTCGGCCAAGTATTCCTCTGGCCTTCGTCAGGTCAAAAAGTCGTAAAAACAACAACTATAAGATGAGGATAATAGTCCAAAAATAATTAAATCAAATAAATTTTACAAATTACTCATGTCAAAATAATTTCAAATTAATTCAATAATTTTTGTATAGTTTGATTTTTTAGTTTTTTAAATTTAAAAAAAAATTACTGAACAGAATCAGTCTGACTAACCGATTATCTATCAGAAAAAGAAAGGCCTTTCGAGGAACAAAAATGCAAGGTTGTTGGCGTTCTTCCGTGTTAAACGATGGAGAATCGCGCCTATTTTTAAAAATTAAACATTTTGTCAAAATCGTGTCAACCAAATAAGTTGGGATTTCTCGTAAGATATTTGTATAAATTTTATATATATATATATATATATATATATATATATATATATATATATATATATATATATATATATAGCAAATGCGTAAATAACCGTCTTATCTGAACTGAAAACATTGACACGATTGTCTCTGAATGTGTCTGTCGCCATTTTGTAGATTGGTGTGTTTAGGTTATTAAGAGAAGTGAGCATTTCCGTTTGCTTGCGTTGATAGGATCCGAAAGTTTTAAGTGTGAAAAGGAATTTTGTTGATCCTCTTACATCAAATTGGTCAAGCTGGTATGTGTATGGTTCGGTGATGGGATACTATAAGTATGTCTATGTTTAGATCGTACTTCCTGTCTTCAATTCTTAAAATAGAATCGTCATCTCTTTTAACAGAGGAAAAAAATGTGTGTATTAAGTTATATAATTTTTTTTTTTATTTCACATAAAAAAAATTCCACAAAACAAAAAAATTAGCCACAAGGCCACTCAAAATTTTAGGATGGGAGGGAGTGTCTATTATCTCCATCACTGTACCTTTGGTTGGACTACGCTGCCTAGCTAAAGTCTTTATTCACCATAATGCCGCAGACACACTGGGGGCGGATCGTACTTAAGATTCCCAAATCGTTCTTTTTTTAATATGAATATGTATTATGTATAGAAATAAAATTTTGTAAAAAAAAAAAGTCGTTTATTTATTATATGTATTTATTAATCATAGCTTTGTTCTATACGTTTATTAGATTTACCCCCTGACCCGTTGGGTCACAACCACTATTACTTATTGTACTTTGGTTTCATTAGAAAATTTATCACCTGACATCCTTTGCCTTTTTGGCTCGGAGCAAAGTGTAATGTCTACTCTGATACTACACACTTCATCTTTTTTTTTCCTCGGTCAGTGGAGAAATCTTTTTAGACTGAGGCAATTTTAATTTTTAACACAGCCCAGGGCCCCGCTTTCCCCCCTCTTTGTTTTTTAGTGCGGTTAGCTGTATTTTTCTTCCATTAAAAACCGACCTTGTGTCTAACTCTTTCCTTGTGGGGAGGACAGTAAATATAGATGGGACATTCTTCATCTATAATATAAATCTCACTTGTCTGTTTAAATGTATGTATGTATGTTTGTATGCCTGCCTAAAGCTTTTAACAGAAGCGATGAAGTTTCACGAGATCGTTGTCATTTTGAAGCTCGACCCTTTGGACGACACATATCGAAAAATTGGCTAAAAATTAATTCCTTCGTCCTCAATTGGGCACTTTTCTACAAGGAGATCGTTTTTTTTCCCCGATATTTTCGAGAGTCATTCTCTCTTTTCGATTGACTAGCCTTAATTTAAACCTTTGCCATTTCTGGTTTGGCGATGAATGCAATGGCAAAGATGTTATATATATATATATATATATATATATATTTTTTTTTGTTTTTGTTTTTTTTCACATTCTTTTCCTCCTTCGGGGTATGGGTTCAAGCCTACCTGTCTACTGCCACTTTTTTTTTGCTCAACACACACCTCCAAATACCCGGGCAACGCCGGGCACCCAGGCTAGTGCATAACTAAAACTAAGTTTTTACTTCTATTATGATTATTGTAGGTCTAAACAATAAGTAATAATTAAATAGTTTTGTAAGCAAGAGACCTTGGCAATGTTCCATGCATATGACAATCACGGGATCAGATTTAATATAATTGAGCAAAGCTTTTTTTGAAATCTTGTCAAAGAATTTTGAGATGTGTCCTTGCGTCTCTCTCAAACGCTTTGTCCATCAGTCTTTCAGCCTGAAAACGTACAGCACTTGTGCAGCATACCGGATTTTTATGCAAATGCATTTCAGCATTCATTCTTTTTCACGGAGTGTTATCCTCATCATCATAGTTGTTGTTTCACCACTTTTCAGCCAACTCATCCTCTGGCCTTCTTCAGGTGATTAATCGTGACGGGATAGGAATGTAGAACACAAAATTCAATTTATAAGACCATAAAATCTAACCATGATAACCTTTCAGGGCTTTTGGCACAGTGGATCGCGATGTTGAGTCTCTATGGTTCCACACTAGCATTGTCTGAAGATAGCAATTTCAATCCCACCTAAGAAGGCCAGAGGATTAGTTGGCCAAAAAACATGGTGAGACAACAACTATGGAAGGCAGTAATTATTGGAGACACAGTTACAAGACTCAGTATTCTTATCCCATCATGTTTAATCACCTGAAGAAGGCCAAAGGATAAGTTTGCCGAAACGTGGTAAAACAATTATGAAGATGAGGATAATAGTCCGCAAAAAAAAGTTAAAAAAAAAAAATATGCAAATTATGAAGCCTTATCTTAAAGGATAAAAAAAAATACAAATAAAAATGTATTTTCTGGTAAAAGCATACTAACGTGTCATATTAAAATTAATATAATTTTTAAAAATTACAAAAAAAAAAAAAAAAAAATGATCAAAGATTTTGAAATGTTTTTTTTATCATGGAAATTGTGCTAGACAAGGCATGAAGCCATTTGATGTAAGGAGCAAAAAAAAAACTATAAATTATTATTATTATTACTATTATACTGTATATAAAAAACTATACAATAATATTAAATGAAAGATGAGGAATGAAAGTTATATATATATATATAAGATTATTATGTCATCAAAACACAATTAGGAAAACTTGAGAAAAAGGCTCTAAATTTCTCGTTAACTTTTCCTTATTCTGATGGTATAATAAACTTATAATTTTTATCCCCCATCTTTCATTTAATATTGTTTTCTTCTTCGTTTGATAGTGTTCAGCATTTATCTTGATGAGGTTTTGCTTTGTTAAATATTTACTCTTTGATAACATAATTATTTTATATACGGTTATACATATACGCATGAATTGGATCAATCAAAGTGAAACTGCATAGCTGTTTTCGCCATTATATCTTAAGTTGCTGCAGTTTGAGTCAATTTGTATTGTTCTGCTATCTATAAACTTAATTTTTTTTATGAAAAAATGAATTTTCGTGTAATTGTTAGTGGTTGTCTTTTGTTTTTTTGTTGGTTTTTTTTTTTACATTTTAAGTAGAACATACTACTATCACTGCCAATTAATGACGAAAAATTTGTTTTTCATTATGTCTCACTTGAAGAACTTAATTGCATATTTTAGATTTCGTTCATTAAAGAACAACAAAAAAAACCATTGAATTCACAGAACCTTGAAAAATACACTTGTCTCTCTTTTTCTGTTTTTTTTTTATTTATTTATTTATTTTTTAATACAATTAACTCCATTTTAGAAGTGATGTAAGATTATAGTTATGACTTCCGGGTGGAAGTAGTAAAATGGTAGAGTGCTTGCTTTGCATCTCGCCATTTCCACTTACCCCGAGCATGGTTCCAATTATTATCTTTAATTTCTTCCTTCCATTAAACTTGAACAATGTCAAGTCACGAGAAATGCTGTTAGGGATCCCCTCACTCTTGCTTCATGATTAACTAATTTCATGGATACCTTTCAGCTGGTATCCATTATCTCTAGAAGCAATAACGTCTAATTGGCGTAAATAATTTTAAGAGAATATTTTTTGTCTCAAAGAAATTCCAAAAGCTTGACATTTTAAATTACAAGGGCAAAAAAGTAAAACCTAGTTTTTTTTGTTTTTTATTCAAAAAATTTAAGAGCTACATAGTCGACACTGATACCATTAAAATGAGCGACCTTTTGTGCTCCAGAACTTGTTTTTCTATATAGTCATCACCATTCTTAATACACTTTTGTCAGGAACTCAATGATATTTCTGCTTCTGACACACGTCCATGACAGGGGTTACTTTCTTAGTCTTGCACCGTCAATATCTGCAACAAAGATGAAACTTTCATGCCATGAATGCATAAGTTCAGTCATCATAACAATGCAATTTGCAATCTCCTTCTGATCCATTACTTTTGAAACGCTCCTTCTATTTTAATCCCTCATAATCTTACTGCATGTTTAATGCTTAATTTAAAAAAGAATTTTTCTAATGAGTCACCATTTATCAAAGTTAAAAGCCACTTGAGGATAGGAATTAATGAAACAGATTGATGACGATGAACACTACTAGAACATTACAAATTTCCATATGCCATTCACTTAAAACAACTGTCAATCCCAAAAAACAGCAATTCTTCCACCCTTGTCAGAAAGGATGTTTATATGATTTGGCATTTGTTTTAGACGAAAGTAAAAATGATTCCTCTGAAATTGCTTGCATCATTGTTAATTATATTTAATTAAAAAATTTGGAGATGATATTTTACATCATTTCACATTTCTGAATTTTGAAGACGAAGATTGGTTATTCGGATTATTTGGATTCTTCAGACTACTGTTCTCATCTTGAGTGTCATTTTCAAAACGTTTCGGTTGATGTAACCTCCTACCTTCTTTAGGTTTATCTTCTTGAACTAAGTAATTTAGACAAAATTTTGGACGGAACCCTTTTTTATTTACTTCGCGGGGGTAGTACGCTCTCATTTCCTCAGCCATGACTGCATAGAGGACTTAAATAATTTGCAATCGAAAATTTTTGGTCGCCCACACTTAGTATTGAATTGTCAACCTTATAATTGATTTTTCTAGGTACCCTAACCACTGTGCCATGGGTCCATGCGAAGGTCGGGAGTTATATCGACTGAAACGTTGTGAAAATAACATTGAAGATGAGAACAGTTGTCCAGAGAATCCAAATAATACAAATTATATCAGTTTGTTCTTTATAAGTTTCCGACCCAAGCACTTAGAGAGTAAGTGAAAGAGAAAAAGGAACGTATTCTTTTTTTTTCTTTACTTAATGAACTATCAGTTATCCAAATCCTAAAACCATGTAAGGATAAAGGTCAATGGAATGGAGAGATTGACAGTAGAGTGATTATGAATACCATGGGAGGATTCAAAATCTCTGCATACCACTTATTCAAAAGAATAGCTGACGCAGCAAACAGCAATTTTTCGCCTTTGGCAGAAACAAAGCTTAAAGGACAAAATAGAGAAAAGCAAGAGTTGCAAGGCCTCCCAAAAATAAACCACGTCCATTTTCTACTCTCCATCGGTGTGGGTGACCGTTGGCTCCCATGCAGATCATCCACTCTTTGAACAACTCTTCATTTTTAGTGTTGCTGGATGTCAGGTAAGCCAAATCTAGCTCAATGAGGTTTGCTAGTTTAGTTGCCAACAACAACTGGGACAAGTAATGTCATATTTTAGAGGTTAAAAGTTTAGGTTTTAATTTGTTTGGCTGAATTATGGGATTGTCAGAAGTTGTTGCAATTATTACATTTGGACATTGTCCTATAATATCAAATCACGTATCTCTTTCTATCTCTCTCTCATATATATATATATATATATATATATATATATACTAGCAAAAGTACCCGTCATTGAATGGGTTCAAAAAAAGCCTACAGAAAATGGACTGATTTATGAAAGTATGATAGGTTATGAAAAGGAAGGGTTGTAAATTTGGGTTGAATTTGGGGGTATCAAAACCAAAGCACAATATGATGAAAGTAAAAATAAAATAGATAAACACCATAATTTATTATACAATACCTGTTCACACTGAAACACTTATCACAATATTCTGTGGATCTATATTAAAAACCTTGTTAAACTTTGTGACATATTTCCATTCTGTAGAGGTTAGGTGCGAACGAACACCCCATAATTTTATTATACCATATTTCTTCAAACTGAAACATAATTATCAAAGTATACGTACGCAGATAGATATGAAAAGTCTTTAAAGTTTGTGCCTATTTCCATTCTATGGAGTCCAGGTGCGAACGCAGACCCAACAATTTTATTATACCATCCCTATTTAAGTTAAAACATACTTATCAAAGTATTCTTATGTACATCTATATCAAAAACACTTGTAAACGTTTTTTGAATTTTTTATTGCCATACTTTGTGGACCAGGCGCGAATGCAGACCCCACAATTTTAATGAACCACCGTTCTGCCAGATCAAACATACTCAGTCCTGTGTCTCGATACATCTATCATTATATGTAATGAGTTTTTTAAAATAGTCAACCATATAGGAGACTATTCGTGACCACACACACACACACACACAGCTTTATATTATAGATATATGAGAGAGACAGAGAGATTTGTTTTGATGACTCATGGCTACTTTTTGCCATTCTATTTTTATCTGTCATTTTATTTGTCACAAGAAATGTCAATATATCAAATTCTAACTGCTTTGTTACTTCCTGTGTCAAACTGACAGATTCTGTTATATATATATGTAATCGCAAAAACAAAACTTGGCAAATATCCAAATTTTACGCACTCTAACAGTTTTAATTCATACAGAAATATAAAATCGTTACTCATCCTTTTTAGACTGTGAACAATGAACAAGTTTCAAATTTGTTAAATGGTTTAAATTGTACCAACAAATTTTAAATGGACACGTTTCTAACTGAATCAATAACTACAAACAAAAAATGAATCCTCAACGGGAATAAAAAAAAAAGCTTTAATCCGCATTCATTTAATTTTTGACTGACAAAGGTGATAGAATCACTGAAAAGTTTTCGTCCTCAAATAGAAATTACTTTACACTTACTTTTTGGATGTCCAACCAAAGACCTGCCTGAGACTGATCAACGTAGCTGTAAGTCAGAGATTTATGTATTTTGGTTTTGACTTTCTCATTGATTCTGCATATATTATATACTAGTGGGGGTACCCGGCGTTGCCCGGTTATTGTGAAGTTTGTGTGGGGGTAAATCAATACAAAATGGAAAATAAAGAATAAGCGAACATAATAACCCTGTTTAAACATAATTTTTTTTTTAAATAAAAAAAAAAAAAAAAAAAAATAGCGAAATAAATAAATAAATGAATGAAGAAATGGCATAAATAATCTTGGCTGAATGTCTTAAAAAAATCGGAAAAACAAAAACAGTGAACGTGACGGAAAAGTAAAAATAAAAACAAACGAAAAATAGCATAAATAATCCTGTTTCGATATTAGAACTTAAAAAATCGAAGGAAAAAAAAAATATATCTGATATCTTGTCTCGACCGTGAAATCTTAAGATAATGATGCTGCTACTATAACGACTGGTCTATGACCACGTGAGTGGAATCAGGTCGTTTTCTTTTTGTTTATTTTTTTTATTTAAACTAATTCAAGACAGAACTTTTTTGCGCATGCATATTTGGCTAAATTGTTATGAAGGAACGATTTTTTGCTACCCTTCCCTGTAGTAAAGTGCCCAGTTGAGATCGAAAGAATTAATGTTTTTAGCCAATTTCTTGATATTTGTTGTCTGAAAGGTCGAGCTTCAAAATTTCTCATGAAAATCTGTCGTCTCTGTTGAAAGTTTTTGCAAGACATACTATCAAAATGATAATTATTAGCATTATACTATCATTACGATAACCATTATTATACTATCATTATTATAAATCGTTTTGTTATACTAAAGTGATATCTATTATTATTACTATACTCTCCTTATGATAACTATTATTATACTATCATTATGATTACTAATATTATAATACTATAATTTTGATAACCATTATTATACTATAATTATGATAACTCTTATTACACTCACTGTATGATAATTATTAGGTTATTGTCATTGCGATAACTATTTTTATTATACTAACATTATGATAACTTTTATCATACTATCATTATGTTAACTATTATAATTATACTAAAATTCTGATAACTTTTATTACACTGTAATCATGATCACTATTATTATACTATACTTATGATAACTATTATTATTATACTGACATTACGATTACTATTATTATACAATCATTATGATTACTATTATTATACTATAATTGTGATGATTATTATTATACTATCATTATTACAATAATTTTGCATTTTGTCTGAAATTTATATTTCATATATATATATATATATATATATATAAAAATATAATTATAAATTACGCCTTGCCTCGGCAGCCGAGTCTAACGCATATCTTATTTTTCTTTTAATAATATTATTGGAATTCTTTCCCCTTTTCCTTGTACCTATTTGTGAATTATTCCACGGATTTCGGCCTTTTGGATTATTTCGGACTATCTTCCAATTACGCGATTCCCTTGGATTTTACCTGATGCGAATGGAAATTTAACTAACTTTCTTGGATTTGCATTTTTGGATTTTACCGTCATTGGATACTTTACTTTTCACCAGACTATCCATTCACGTGAAATCACTTTTTTCTTCATCATATTCCCTCCGCTTCACTTTTTGTTATCAAGTAAGAGCTTTGACTTACTTGTAGTTTCATCAAATACTTTTGCATGCAAAATCCGATCTCGCATTTTGCTAAATCCTACCCTCTGATGAGAATGAAATTATTTCTTCGAAACTCAGCAGATTAAGGATTATCCACTTATTTAGAGTTTCCTTTTCAAATTAAATGTTTTTAACTCTTTTTCAAAGTGTTTTTTTTAACATGTTTTAACTATTTGCTCTTATATATATATATATATATATATATATATTTTGTATCTTGTCTAAAATTTATATTTCACATTTACCCCTCACACACACACACACACACACACACACACTATCTCTGTGTACGTGACATATCTCAGGTTAAATGCTGCCCATTATGTCAACTTTATGATTACAGATATACAAAAAGACAAGACAGTTGATAGCTATCAAGTTTTTTATTCTGCAGGTAAAATTGAATCAAACAACAAATTCTATTGAATGGAAGCTCTTTGACTATTTCTAGAAAGTAAGGATTATCTATGATAATATTAACATATTTCTTATTGATGCTATTAATGCCTCTAATAATATCAAGGCTTTTTTTTTACATTTTTATTTGGGGAATCGCTTTTGTGTGTTTGTTTGTGTGTGGGGTCCTTTTTATAGAATTGTTCTACAAATCCCAAAACTCCATTATGAAAAGTCTCCAGAAAAAATATGCGTTTAAACCCAGAACTCCAATTCCCAACAGAAACCTCTACTACCATGTCTCCTTCTCCAACATCAGAGGTCTACATTCCAACCTTCCAGAGGTTGAAACCCAATTACAGGAGACTAAACTAGGCAAAACTGGCATTGGACAGATTATTTCCCTAGAAGAGTTCATAATTAAAGAGTACTCTAACTTAACATCAAAATTGGATCTCCAAGATCGCCATGGGCATGAAATATGTGCCTACATTAGAGATGACTATCCATGTGGTAGACATCTAAGAAAACCTCAGTTTACCCTATATGTGCTTCCGAGTTGCAGTTGCTCACACTAGTGCATTTATATTTGCCCTCTATCGCCCCCACAACAGCAGAATTACTATATTTAAAAGCATATCTGAGAAAACTGACCACCTCCTTTCTGCTCATCGTTTGGCTAACGTTCATGCTTATGGTGACTTTAATGTTTGCAATTTGGAATGGTTAGCCCACTCAAACAAAACGGATGATGAGGCGAGGTTCTGTTATTTTTCTTTTGCTTATGACTTTTCTCAGATTGTTCACGAACCCACCCATGTGCCCTACACTGATGGTCATTATGCAAGTCTCCTAAACCTTTTTCTCAGAACTTGCTCTGAGCTATGTTCGTCCTCGGTTTTATCTTCCAACCACTCGGTTATAGCAGTTAAAATAAAAACGAAATGTAATAAGTCCTCAGACACTATATCGATACACTATGGCTGACTAGAATAGCTTCAGTACATTTATATCAGATCTACCTCTATGTTCCATGTTTAAAAAGAATATGCCCTTCATAGTATCAGACCTGATGGAATGGTTAATTGTAGGTATAGACTGCTTCAAACCCTCCAAAAATTTCCAGCAAAAACCTAATAGCCAATTGTTCTTTCCAGAATGTGCTGTTGTCATGTACAGAAATCACTTTTTCCATTGCTTCCAACGTTATGGATATACTGAGACTAAAGCTGCGTTCAGGACTGCCAGCAACCACTGAAAAAGAGTAATAAAGAACACTAGAGAGTTGTATGCTCAGTCCGTTAAGTCCACAGTAGCTGAGCAGCAACTTAATTCCCATCAGGTTTGGCAAATAACAGACAGCGTTCTGAACAGAAGCGTGTGCTCTATCCCAACCATCAACAATGGACCTGAGATAATCTCGTCAGCATCAGACAAAGCCAAACTCTTCCCCAAGAACTTTGCAACTAATTCTACCTTGTGCCATGAAGACCTCCATATTTCCTCCTGTGACATGCAAATATCTGTGCTGCCAATGTGTTGCCAGCTAATCAAAACCCTTGATTCCAGTAAAGCAACTAGCCCTGACGGCATTCCTATTATATGATATGTAGTGCTGATAAAGCTTCGACCAGAATTAGCTCTCATACTTACAAAGCTGTTCAAGCGTTGTCTTAAGGAGAATTGCTTCCCAACACCCTAGAAAATCTCATCAGTTCTGTATTTAAAAATTGAGATGATCGGTCATCTCCCTCTCAGTACAGACCAGTTAGTCTCCTGTATGTCATTAGTAAGTTGCTGGAATCTGTTAAATAGAAAAGTAGTCAACCACCTCAGCAAAAATAACCTTCTTAATGATATGCAATATGGTTTCCATTCAGCTTCCATTCTAGGGCAATTGCTCTTGGCATACGAAAGGCCTTTGATGGAGTATGGTATAAAGGTCTATTCCACAAGATCTCCAGCTACGGTGTAACTGGAAATGTCTCAATTATGAAATCATTTCTCTCTGATAGGTTCATAAGAGTAGTGGTTGATGGGCTCGCAGGAGCTTGTGTGTATTAATGCTGGAGTCCCTCAGGGGTCCAACCTGGGCCCAACTTTCTTCCTAATCTACATCAATGATCTAAATCACATCCTTTGATCATTCGTAGACATTTATGCTGATGACACTACAATCTATGGCAACACATCAAAGGCCATAAATGACCAAGTTCTCTCTGATTCTCTCTCCTCTGATCTTGAGCATTTGGTACAATGAGGAAAGAAGTAGCTGATAAATTTTAATGCATCTAAAACAAACTTTCTATTTTTACAGCATCAACGCTCCGATCCCCCCGTCTGGGATCAATTAAAAATGAATGGCTCACATCTTGGGGAGACTCGATGTTTTGACAAGCTTCTGGGTCTGACCTTACTCCTGATGTGAAATGGAACACTTACATCAAATCTGTTGCCAAGGTCGCTGGAAAATGGTGGGATCCTTCTACTGCTCCAGTAGATATTTCACTTCTAATGCAATTCTCTACCTATATAAGAGGCAGATACGTCAAAGAATGGAATACTGTTGCCACATCTGACCAAGAACTGCTAGAAGCAGCTTATCCTGCCTTGACGGAGTTCAAAATAGACTCCGTAGCCTAGTTAGGGATGCCTTTTTCTCTTCCCTGCAACCTCTTTCCCACAGAAGAGATGTTGCGAGCCTGTCTCTGCTTTATTGTTATTTTCATGGCAAGTATTTGTTTGAGCTCCAATCTATGGTTCTCCCTCTCCAAACTTTCATGAAAAACACTCGTCTAGCTGAAACCACTATCAATTTCCCCCATTCTTTATCTGTGCCTAAACCTAAATGTAGATTCCATGAACAAACTTCATAGAACTGCTTGCCTGTGGAACTCTTTCATTTCCCTGCTTTCCAGTTGACTACAACATGGTCCTCAAGTCCAACGTAAACAAGTTCTATATGAGCCGACCCCTTAAGTAATCCAATTAACCAAATTTCCACTACTAACGATTACGATATTTTCCCATTGATTACTGTACACTCTTTAACCCTTATCCTCGAGTGACCTCCAGGCCTAGATAAGTGGTGACTTGTATGTAAATATATATATATATATATATATATATATATATATATATATATGAAAGTGATGCTTTTTTGTTGGTGGGTGCCCCTTTTTAGCCTTGTTTTTTTGTTGGGGGTGCCTCTTTTAGCTGTCTTTTTTTTTTTTTTTTTTAGGGGGGTCCCCTTTTAGCTATGTCCTTTTTTTTTTGTTGGGGGTGCTTCCTTTAGCCGTTTCCTTCTTTGTTGGGGGGGGGGCTCTTTAGCCTTTTTTTCTTTTTGTTGTGGGGGGGGCTCTTTAGCCTTTTTTTTTTGTTGTGGGGGGGGGGTCCCCTTTTAGCCTTTTCCTTTAATTTATCGGGATAATATAAAGCTCAAATTTTCTACTCCTATTGTTTCCTATATATATATATATATATATATATATGTGTGTGTGTGTGTTTGATTAAAAACGATCAAAATTTCCTGTTTATTTTATTTCCTCAAGTCTGAGTAACTTTTGTGTTTCTGGTTTCAATTGAGTATGGATCCAAGAGTTGTTTTGGGGTTCATCTCTTATGCTTCGTATATTTGTAATTATTATTTCTCTAAATCTTCTACCTGCCAATATGTTTCTACTCGAGCAGCGCTGAGTAAAATACAGGTATTTGGGTTTAATTCAATGAAAACAAAACAAAAAAAATAATCAATGCTATTTAACAGTTGTATTGATTTAACAATTGATTCTCGTCCAAGAATTAGTCATCTTTTAATGAGATAAGAATTTAAGCTGGAGCCGATTTTGAAGACAAATATTGAACTGTCTCCAAATTTGGCGCCATATGAAATGCAGCTTGAAGCTCCAAATATGTGGAAAGATCAATTTGACCCATTTTTTTTTCTCTTTTTAGTTCAATTTGTATGTGTATATTTCTCTCCTTTCGCTAATCGAAATAATGATTTATTTTCTTGCTTTGTTTTCAAACTTTAATGAAATAATTATTTTGATATTGAGCAAACATTTCTTGTTGCTGAGTTGCTATGAAGATCTATTTGTGGTTGCTATCAATTTTTAATGGACTTTAACCATAAGTAAAAAGCTTTTCTTTTTTCTTTTTTTTCTTTTTTTGTTATCTACTATTATATAAAAGGAACTTTATCTGTGAGTTCGTTCCCTATGGATCCCTAAACGGCCAGGCCAGTGTTTTTGAAATTTCACAGAAATATACTTTGTGTCTGGCAGTGTTCTTAAATAGGTTTTGTATCGGAATGTCATTGAAAAGTATCAATAATCAAAATAATCCGATGGAAGAAGGAATAAACGATTTTGACTAAAGTTACCTCCTTTTTTTTTTTTTTTTTTTTTACAGTGTTCACCACTTATCAAGGCCCGGAAGCCACTCAGGGATAAGGGTTATTGCAAGTACATTACGTTAGTGTGGAGATTTGATGAAGTGTTTACTTAAGGGGGCGGTTCATTAGGAATTTGTTAACATTGGACTTGAAGATTGTAGTCCGGTGGGAAGCAGGCAGACAGAACAGAGTTCCACAGGCGTGCAGTTCTAAGAAAGAAGCTTTGTTCATGGAATCCGCGTTTATGCAGCCTAACATCACAAGTGCATTTGAGAAGTTTTATTACCGCACAAGCAGAAAGACCAGGCATATAAAACCAACAGTAAGTTGTTTTGTATGATAGAGGCGTGTTCGAAATGAAGGTTTATTTAGCGCACAATTGAACCATGATGCTTGACCTTTTTTATTTTAAACTTAAATTCAAGCTATCATCACTGCACAACCATTAATGCTTGGCATATAAAATCAACAGTAGGTTCTTTGACGTGACAGCCATTTTCAAAATGAATGTTACTGTTTAGAGCACAATTGAACCATGATACTTGATGCTTGCATTTTAAATTCTGATTCAATCCATTATATAAAATAATTTCATGAAATCAACAGTAGGTTCTCTACAGTGCAATGCAGACTGCAGTGTATTGTACACTAAGTTACTGCGAAGAGGCATGTGAAGCTTCCTCCCTGTGCATTGTGTTGCACGGGGAGGCAATTGATCGATTTGATTAAAAAGTGGGGGATTTCACTGATGACAATAAAATATGGGAATGTGAAACATGTTCTTGATCCTTATTCAACCCCAGGCAATGTCAGATCTCCTTGCTAGTTAATCACAAACCTAGTCTAATGTCAATTTATTGTAATGAATTTTCATCATTAGAAAGATTGTTTCCATTACGTCCATAACCTCAGGTAAAATCATTCTTGAAATCGAAAAATATAATTCCAAACAAAAAAGAATGGCAGCGTAAATCCGGTTAGAGAAGCTTTCATAGGCAAAGAATTAATCCAGTCATGATCAGCAGAAGCATAGTGGTTTTCTCGTTTTGAGACAAAGATATCAGTGGAGAATTTAAAAAGATTCAGTTTATTTTATTAAGCTTTTCTGGCATCTAATTGGATTGTTCTTATTACATATGGTTATGAATAGAATTGGTCGAACATATTGCAACATCCTTATTACATTTGTCATGATCACCAAAACAGACATGGTGATTTTTCTTTGACCACATTGAACGGTTCTTGTTAATATTATCGATTAATCACCAAGAAATTTATTTACAGATTATGACTGCCACATATAAAAAAAAATCAGTCCGAAAAATATAATCTTAGCATAAGTGTTTGATTCACCATTTTCCAAACAAAATCCATTACAGCAGTTGAGGATTCATATTATTTGGATTCTTTGAATTACTAATCTTGTCTTGATTGTTATTTTCACATTTTGGTTGCTGCAACCTTTGACCTTAGATGTTGGACTCATGAATTTTTCTGTTGAACTCAGAATCTGTACAGAATTTCGAAGGGGACCTTTTATTTAATCAATGCAAGAACCTATAATCGATAAAATACTTGGTAAAATTCAATTCAATCTTTATTGTGGACGACAATCAAAATACAACTGAGAATTATTTAGTACTTCATCCTAGTCATGGCTGATGGAACGAGAACATCTTACCCCATGGATTAAATAAACAATTCTATTTTAAATTCCCTGCACATTCCTGAGTTCAACAGAAAAATTTCTGACCTTGACAAAATACACCTAAAGGTGTGCGATTACATTGACTGAAACGTTGTGCAAATATCACTCAAGATGAGAACAGTAGTCCAAAGAATCCAAGTAATATAAATGATCAATCCTCATCTAAAAAAAAATTTAGAAGCATGACAGTTGAGAAGCCAACAAGATGTGATAATTTGTCTGGTTTCCAATCAACAGGAAATGTTCAATCTTCTATAATATATATATACTAGCAAAAGTACCCGTCGTTGACTGGGTTCAAAAGCAGCCTACAGAAAATGGACTCTGATTTATTAAAGTATGATAGGTTATGAAAAGGAAGGGTTGTAAAGAGATAGCTTCGAATTTGGAGGTATCAAAACCAAAGCAAAATATGATGAAAGTAAAAATAAAATAGATAAACCCCAGAATTTATTATACCATACCTGTTCACACTGAAACACTTATCACAATATTCTGTGAATCTATATTAAAAAACCTTGTTAAACTTTGTGACATATTTCCATTCTATGGAGGTCAGGTGCGAACGAACACCCCATAATTTTATTATACCATATTTCTTCAAACTGAAACATAATTATCAAAGTATACTTGCGCAGATAGATATGAAAAGTCTTTATTAAAGTTTGTGCCTATTTCCATTCTATGGAGGCCAGGCGCGAACGCAGACCCCACAATTTTATTATACCATCCCTATTTAAGTCAAAACATACATATCAAAGTATTATGTACATCTATATAAAAAACACTTGTAAACGTTTTTTTTTAATTTTTAAATTTTTTATTTCCATACTTTATGGACCAAGCATGAATGCAGACCCCACATCTTCTATCATTATATGTAATCAGTTTTTTTAAAATGGTTAACCATATAGGAGCCTATTCGTGACCAGACACACATACACACACAGACATTGAGCTTTATATTATATATATATATATATATATATATATATATATATATATATATATATATATATATATATTCATTCAATAATTCATAATGATCGGTTAATTAGTTGAGAAGTGAATCCTATACATAGGAACATATAAACATACCTAACTTTATATAACGCGTATGGCACAATCACATTGACACACCAGTTCCCGCTAGCTCACCGAAGTTAAGCAACGTTGAGCCTGGCCAGTACCAGATGGGTGACCATTTGGGAAGGCTAGGCACTGTATGTACCTTATGGGAAGGTTGGGCGTGGGGCCAGCACCCTCACCCTGTAAAAAGAACTCCTCGCTACAAAAGCATCTACAAAAAAGTTGTAGATGGCCTATGCCCCTCCAAGGGCTCAAGGGCTATGGATGGAATTTTATATATACACTAGTAGGCAGCTCGGCATTGCCCAGTCATAAAATAGGCTTAACTATGATATTTTAATTTATGCATATTTCTTATTATTTTAGAGCCAGTTCTCTATTGATTATTATATTGTACCTAATATCTAGTAGTGCCTTTCCGGCATGGTCCAGTAGTAAAATACGCTTAAATATATTTATGCAGATTTCATTTAATATTTTATAGCTAATACTCTATTGAATATTATATTGTACCCAATATATAGTAGTGATTTCAGAAGTTTTTTTTTTTTTTTTAAAAAGATGATTCGACTGCTATCAGCTAAAATCGAAACTGAAACCTTTAGCGCTCCAGCCTTGTTCGTTACAATCTGATCTACATGTTAAACCTTAAAATAAAAAAAAAAACGTTAAAGATATAAATGTATATTTGTACATGTATAGAAATAACATATAGTCGACTTATGCCTGCCAAGTTTCAATTTTTTTTTTTTCAATTTCGATCCCTTACTAGCTATTTTTACTGGCCAAAAACCAAGTTGAATTTGTTCCATAGGTTTAAATTTATAGCCCCAAACTTAAGAGAGTAGTTTGGTAGAGACTCCTCACACACAGACAAGATCACATATATATATATATATATATATATATATATATATGGCAATTAAATGACACAGAATATTCCGTGTTTCATTCTCACGAGAATGAAACACGGAATATTCTGTGTAGCTTAATATTTATTTTCATAACTTACTACCGAGCTCTACCTATGTATTGAGTATTGTTGAAGTAAATACTGAAAATTTATGCATAAAATTAGATCTTCATATATTATGTGATTAAATGAAGTAGTCTATATATATATATATATATATATATATATATAATGCTTATGTCTGCATTTGGCTTTATAAATGTTAACTTTCACTTAATTCTCGTTGCGATTGATGGTGACCTTGGGGTTATGCTCCTTGCTAATTCAGTCACAGATGTCTTTGTGACTTCCTGCACTGATAAAACACTAGTGTCTGTATGCATAAAAAAAAAGAGAGAGAAACAATATCACTTTATATATATCCTCGAGTGGCCTTCGGGCCTTTATAAGTGTTGACTCCCAAGTCAAAAAAATAGAGATAAGATAAGGGTTATTGTTGGCATTAAAGTCATCATTTTACATATGATAAAACGGTTATCTTTTTCATAATTTATCGTTTTTGGTGGATCTCAAATAATGGCTTAAAAGAGAAATCGATTTTTCATCTTGATCGTAATAATGGAACCGAGTTGAAAAGAATGTCAGAAAATAAGTCGACAATTTTCCAAACTTGAGAGATCAATAGAAGCTACAGTCTTTGAAAAACATTTTTACATAATTTTCTACATATAAAACCTTTCCATGTGAAGTATTTGAAGCAAATATACGTTTCACGATCAATTCTTCATTTAAGTAAGGTAATGTTTTATAGCGGGAGAAGGGGTCGATTGGTGTAAATAGATAACAACTGGCAAAAGGATCAGATCAGATCTACAGAGTGGAACGATAAAATTGTCTCCCTAAAAAAGACAATATGATTCCATTTCCGTTTGATGAAAACTGGTTTTCTTTTTTCTTTTGTTGCAGACCATCTACTAGTTAGTCAGTTGTGTACAAATCGCAACAACGATAGGAGCTTTCTATCATGTCTGAAAGTGACACAATTTTCAACGAGCAAGATCGGAAATGCGCCATTGTACAACTCATTCTATCTACTGACCCAGATTATGATAACAGGACCATTGCCAGCACCCTTAAAATGCTAATCCGGGCAGATCAACGGTATAATTAATCAATCAATCAATAAGGGTTTTATCACTCAATGATGAACTCTCCCTGGACTTTAGCCATCTATCTCTGACCCAAGCTATCTGCTGCCATGTGGGACCCATATGTTGTATCAGGTCATCCCTCCATCTCGTACTTGGTCTTTCGTTTGGTCTCTTATGTTCACGAGGTGTCCATTCTGTTATCCTAATGGACCATCTCTTGTCATGTTGCCTGGCGACGTGCCCTGCCCATCTGTGTTTGGATGTTTTGATGGCAGTATTGATGTCAATAACTTGTTTGTTGGCGGATCCAGATGTTTGTCTTTCTGTCTTAGAGTGACGCCCAACATTATCCTCTTCCTTTATGCCACTGCCAAGATTTCACTTTAGTGAATTGTCAGGTCCCATGTTTCACTATCGTAGATCATGACAGGTAGTACATATTCATTGAAGATCTTCCCTTTGATTGACATACTTGCTTTTCGGCTTCTCATGATATTCTCCGCTGTCCCAAAAGTTACCCATCCCAATGCTATCCTCTTCTTTATCTCGCTCTCAGGGAGGAGATCTCCATCTTTCGTAATCATTACTTACCAAGACTAAAATCCACTTGGAGATAAGAGTTAACGATGATGATGAAGAATATGAGAGGATTGAAAATGAACAAAATTTCATTACATTTCTATTAGATGAAATAGGATTGCTTTACCACAAGACGAAAGTAAGCCAACCGTTCTAGGAATGTGTTGGAATCAATGTGTCCTTTTGAACTTGTGAATAATAATATTGAACTCTGGAACCTATACAGAATTCCAAACAGGACTTTGCATTTATTCTACAAGGAGTCAGATTTTTCTTGCTCTGTCAGCCATAACTGGCAAGAAGTGTTATTCTTCATGTTATTCTCAGTTATTATCACTTGTTATCACTGCCTGCTTCCCACCTGACTACAACTTGGATGTCTTCAAGTCCAACGTTAACAAATTCCTAATGAACCGCCCTCTTAAGTAAACACTTCATTAAATCTCCGCACTAACGTACTGAACTTGCAATAACCCTTATCCCTGAGTGGCTTCCGGGCCTTGATAAGTGGTGACTACCGTTAAAAAAAAAAAAGAAAAAAGTATGACATAACCACGTTTGACACACTGGTTCCCGAAGTTAAGCAACGATGAGCCTAGGTGACCATTTGGGACTTCCAGGTGCTGTATGTGCTCTCCGCAAGCCTCAGCATTGTTTCCAGTTGTCCTAGACTTCTCTCTGCCACTGGACTCGAGCAGTGTCTATTCAGGAGAGGTGTGGGTGGGGATTGTACAACCCTTGCCACATAATTACACATGCAGCTACTTCTAGAGGGGGTATCCTTTGCCTTTTGAGACTGAACGGAGGCATTGATTGGGGGATCGATCACTTGTAGCAAGAATTGAATCCTCAATGTCCAGAAGATTATTTATTTCTACCCAGTCATGGCTGATGAATCAAGAATAATCTACTCCATAAAATACATAAAAAGTTCAGTTTGAAATTCTGTGTAACTTCTAGAGTTTGATGTAATGATTCCCGAGTTCACCATGTTGAGACTGTCTGAATATATTGGCTTTCTGACCTAAAACTGATTTTTTTTTTTTTTTTTTTTTTTTACTTTCCCTTTTCAAAACTCAATCATGTTTTGCAAAATACAAAAATAAATTTCCTCCACAAAACAACCGAACCAAACGCCATGAATAAATATTTGAAGATACAAAGACTTTGAAACATGAAACTTTTTTTTTTTTTTATTATTATTATTACTGGATTTAGCATTAAATAACCCCAAAAGGGCTCATATCACATAAAAGAAAATCAACCAAACCAAACAAATTCAAAAAGAAGCACCTAAAGAAGGCAGTAGGTTACATTGGCTGAAACATTGTGAATACAACAAACAAGATGGGAATAACAGTCTGAATGACCACAAATTACGCAACTCTGTCATTTTCTGTTTGATTTGGGATAAAACTTTTCTATTTTTTTTTCTTTTTATTCATAAAAATCAAAATGTCAAAGTGATCCTCACTTCAAAACTATTACATCAGCAAACACCTGCTTCAATGTTCCAACAGGTGCTGTGTATATAATTGTCAATCATGTGGAACTTGAATTTTCGTGTTTGTACAGATTATATAAACATATATATTACTAAGTTGTGAAAATGTATATCGCAATTAAGCTACACAGAATTTTTCACCTTTCATCTCTGTGAGGATTGGTCATCCATAGCCCTTGAGCCCCTGGACGGGGCATAGGCCATCTATAACTTTTGTAGATGCTTTTGTAGCGAAGAGTTCTTTTTATAGGGTGAGAGTGCTGGCCCCACGCCCAACCTTCCCATAAGGTACATACAGCGCCTATCCTTCCCAAATGGTCACTCATCTTGTACCGGCCAGGCTCAAGATTGCTTAACTTCAGTAATCTGGTGAGAACCGGTGTGTCAACATGATTGTGCCATGCGAGGATTGGTCAGCCTTCTGCAAAAGTCTGACGCATCCTCACAGATGAAACGCAGGAAATTCTATATAGTTTCGTTGCCATATATATTTTCAAAACTTACTACCTAGCTCTACTTATGTATTGAGCTCTGTCTTAAAGTAAGTACTGAAAATAGATACATAAAATAATAATATATACTAGCAAAGGCACCTGGCCTTGCCCGGTGGTAAAATAAGCTTTAGTATAATATTTTAATGTATACAGATTTCATATAAAATATCATAGTGTTGATACTCTATCGATTATTACATATTATACTGTACCCAAGTAGTGATTTCAAAAGTAAAATATATAACTTGAGTGCTATCAGTTAGAATTAAAACCAAAACTTAGGAAGAATTTTTGATAAAATTATTTATGCAAGCAAGCCCGGACGGTCTACAGTTTTATTATTATAGTTTATTATTAAGACATATACTCACTAGAATAGCAATGCCAGGATTTATTCACCAAAATAACGTACTTGGATCTTTTAATACGAGCAAAACAGACGTAAAAAATACTAAAAGACAATCGAAGATCATCTTTATTTAATGTGGGTTAAGCAATCTTTTAGGGTAAAAAGTTATTCCTTACTGCTTTTCTAACTCCGGTTAAGAGAAGTAGAGAAGAATCTTAAATGAAAACTCCAATATTTATGCGTATCAAAGGAAACCGAGCATTAATCCCAAGAGCTTTTTTTTTTGTTTGTTTTTTAAAGGTAACTTAAATAAAATAAACAAAAGCGAAAAACAATTTTTTTTTTATATTAAAATTTAATATTAAAATATCTATATATTAAAACGATAGCGTGTGTGTTATTTTCTGTGTCACACTTACATCCGGGTTGTTTAATTGTTATGTACTTAGATTTCTTGTCATAAATGATTTTACCAAGAATTCTTCATAAGTTTTGGTTTCGGTTTTGATTATGCCCGAAGAAACTCCAAATTATATACACACATATATTTTTCATAAGTATTTATTTTGGTTTCGATTCAAGCTAAGGCACCCAAGTTATATGGATATATTTTTTTTATTTTTGAAATCACAACTTTATAATATATAAAAATCGATCAACTCTATAATAATATATACGAAGTCTGCAAGAATTAAAATATCATATTTAAGCGTACTTTACGACTGGGCTTTGCCGAGCCTTCATGCTAGCTTGAATACTTTTACAGTTTCAACAAAAAAGTTACAATATCAGAGCGTCTCCATTTACACTGAACATCTACAGAATGCCAATGTCAATATATTACATATGAGTTCCCTGTGGAATTTCCACAGGTCCCATTAGTATTTTATAATTAATTAATAATCTATTATAGTGAAGTCTTATTCCTGCGTCTGGCCACAATTTAATATGTACAAAAGGTTCACTGTTTCCCAAATTTATTTTCATGCTTAAAACGGACTTATTTCGGCATAATTTTTACTATTTATTCAAAGGAAATCTACATTCAAGAAGTTACCCCGTTTGCATATTACATTAAAGAAAATCTATTTTAATAATTAGCTCCATGTTATTAACGGTTTTTAGTAACAGAATTGTTTTATTTGTTCTATATAGGAATATTATTTAAATTTAATTTATTTTATCTTTTAATTATTACTAGCTAGGTGCCTGGTGTTGCACGGGTGTTTGGAGGTTTATGTTAAGAAAAAAAAAAAAATGGCAGGCTCGAACTTATACCACGAAGGAGGAAAAGAACATGAAAAAAAAATGTGACGTCTTAGCTGTTGCGTCCATCACCAAAGTGGAAATGACGTAGGTTTAAATTAAGGCTAATCAATCGAAAAGAGGGGATGACTTTTAAAAATATCGGCGAAAAAAGCGAGCCCTCCTTGTAGAAAATGCCCAGTTGGGGGTGAAGGAATTAATGTTTTTAGACAATTTTTCCATATGTCGTTCGAAGGGTCAAGCTTCAAAACGATACCGATCTTGTGAAAATCCTGTCGTCTCTGTTAAGTTTTAGGCAGACATACAAACATACATGCATACATTTAAACAAACAGGTCAGATTTATATTATCGAAGAAGATTAGCCGACATCATTGCATTAAAAAAGGAGGTACACTTTATTTATTTAAGCTATGAGAGTTGTTACTCCTGTATGCTGTGAGAGTTATGTCTGTACGCTGCAAAATTTGTTCCCCTCCCCTTCTCGTTTGATTTTCATAGATGAAGATGGATGCGTTTTATGCTTCCATAAATCCAACATGTGGTCCACTTTCAGGAAAATTATAAGTTGAAGTAATAAGTATAGCTTAAATAGTGACGATACCTTCGGCCTGGCAATTTTTTGACCTGGCAACGCCAGATCTATATAGCCAGTAAGGCAATAAAAGCAATCGGCTAACTCGGTCTTTTAAGAAGAAACTTGAAGATTATTCAAAGAGTAAACTTTATGTAAAACTTTAAAAAAAAAATGATCTCCGATGGGCGATACCTGCATATGATGAAATTTTGTTTCTTATGTCATAGTCAATGCACAACTGTTTGATTAGTTGAGCCAGAATGAAATATAATTCAGAAAGCAGATCGCTGGTAACTAAAAAACAGACTTCGATGTTGGATGCACGAGTTCATTCTCTTAGTTCTGATTGGTTGCTGGTCCATGAATGTATATCCTGTTGTATAAATATTCATTTAAGCAAGAGTTTGTGGCCTAGTGGAGGACGCCCTTTTCTCTTCCCTGCAACCTCTCTCCCACGGAAGAGACGTTGCAAGCCTGTCTTTGTTTTATCGTTATTTCCATTGCAAGTGCTCGTCTGAGCTCATATCTCTGGTCCCCCCCCCCTCGCCGATCTTTCGCGAAAAACACCCGTCTAGCTGAAACCACTGTCAATAATTTTCCCCACTCTTTATCTGTGCCTAAATCAAAACGTAGATTCCACGAACAAAGCTTCTTTCTTAGAAGTGCACGCCTGTGGAACTCTCTTCCGTTTGCCTGTTTCCCACATGACTACAACTTGGATATCTTCAAGTCCAACATAAACAAATTCCTGATGACTCGCCCCCCTGAAGTAAGACACTTTATCAAATCTCCAATACTAACCGATTACTACAATACTATCCCATAGATTACTGTACATGCAATAACTCTTATCCCCGAGTGGCTTCTGGGCCTTGATAAGTGGTGACTCCCATGTGTAAAAAAAAAAAAAAAAAAAGTTTGTCAACTGGATGCCAGTTTGAGCCTTACTGCATTTCATTTGGTTGTTTTTTTGTTTGTTTGTTTTTTTTTCTCTTTTAGGGTGGTTTTAGTCATCCAACTCCCCATTGTTTTCCCAATTACATATTCTCTTGTAAATATAATTCATTCAAAACATTGCGGCTGTTTTAAGTAATTAAACCTATTTGGCATAATAGGTACATTGTTTACCAATGGACTTGAAGACTCTGGTTCAATCGTCTGTCGACATACTAAAACTCCAAAAATTCTACTTGGTGCCTCTTTGTGAAACACTCAACATTATAAGGATCAAAGACAAGTTTGAGGAATCCTTGGAAAGGATTTGCACCTTCACATCTGCTGTCAATGAAAAGGGAGCCTTGGGATTGTCCTTAACTATCTTCGACCATTTTACTTTTTTAAGCACTTGCATCAAATGTGGCATTATGGTTTTAAAGTGTCTAGTTTAAGTAAGAATAAATTACATACTAGTACGACTCCCTTCTCTCAGATATATTGACCTTGTGCTAAATTAATTATGGGAGATTTTTAAAAGCAAATAAAATTATTAGGAAACCTTATTCCAGCATGTGTTATTTTGATTCTACATAGGCGCCATTTTGAAATTGGTTAATGTTAGTCTAAATTAAATGAAACTGAACAGAAATTGTAAAATAAAATTGTCTACTGTAATTAAAATTTAAATAATTCAATAACTCTATTATTATTACTATGATAATTAAAATTTAAATAATTCAATAACTCTATTATTATTATAATTCAAATTTAAATAATTCTATTATAATAATATTGATAAAAATACGGAACATAAAGAAAGGCACCAATAATTATAGAAGCATTAACAACAGTCAAGCAAAAACAGCAAAAAGACCAGAAAAAATTGGAATCGGAGGGAAGATCAAGACTCTACAGCGAATGGCAAATGATAAAAAGCTGAAATCTCAAGGATAATCCTTGAATGCGGTAACCAACTCACATAAAATATGAACATAAACTAGCCACAAGGAAACTGCAACAGAAATAATAATAACCCAATAGAACTGAAACGGAAAGATCTCATCTTTTTATGTATATATATATATATATATATATATATATATATATATATAGTTTTATGTATCTACATAAAATTTTATGTAAATATTTAATTTGATCGTGCTAGGTTGTAAGTTTTGAAAATATATATGGCAATTGAGCAATACAGAATTTTCCGCATTAGGATAACAGGAGTTGGGGCAATAAACTACTACAAAAAATGATGACAACTACAATAACAAAATCATAATCATGACAATAATTAATATATAAACACATACTCTAATATAACATAAAATATAAATAAACATCCAAATAGGTAAGCTCAGATCGTAAAGAAAAGGAAACAAATTTTTGCTAAAACAACAAATAAACGGGTGCCCATGCACTCATTGGCTATAATAAAATGGATGTGTGAGTAACTAAGAATCTGATTGGCTGCACAAAGCAACGTCAATTCAATGAAATAACCTTACAAATTCTCACGAGGACGAAACATGGAAAATTCTGTGTAGTTTAACTGCCATATATATTTTCAAAACTTACAACTGTATTATAAAATTTATGTTGAAGGTACTAGTCTCGGTTGATATTCCAAAAAATAGCTGTGAAAGGGTCAAGAAACTGAGGAAGGAGAACACTAATTAGATCACTGAAAGAGTGCCAGTGAAGGCCAAGGGTTGCGGCGGACGAGAAATCAATTGGAAGCGGCTGTTGTGATAATACAAAATGATTTCAAAGATTATCAAAAGAGTTGGAGTGTACTGGACATCTGGGGAGACTTGTTGTCACCCAGACTCCAGGGAACACCACCTGTTGTTGTCAGTGAGAAATCTCTGATGATGACCTGTGTGAAAACTTCTAGTGAGTAGATAATAAAAATTTCTTTTGTTGTCATTTCAGATTCAGAAAACCATGTGATACACTAAAAGAAATAAAAACGAAGAAAATAAAAGAAAGACATCAGTTGACTGTGAAGCCATGATGAATTCCTTTTCTGCAAAAACAACGGTGAAGCAACATGCAGCACAAAACTCTAAGGTAAGTTGAAATTTACCGTCTTTTATATGAGATGCGTTGAATGGTAACGAGACCGATGTCACAATTTCAGTTTCAGACGAGTCTAATGCACTTTTTCAATCTTCTCTTCTTCGCCATTATAAAGACTAAGTCTTTATAATAAGTCCTTTAACCCCTCCACTTTTTTAATGGGAGTAGACAACGCATTGTGGATGCGTTATCGGCAGCTCTCGTTACTCTTGCTTCTCCTTATTTGTCCCTCAGTCCTCATTTCCAATGAGTGATCTTTCTGACAAAGGGTGAAGAAAAAGCTGCTTTCTAGGACGGCAGTACTTCATGAACAGTAGCCTGAGATGTCGGAATTCTCTCCTGCTTTCCCTCTCTGTCCTGCTCTAACCAAGTCTGTCAACCTGTTCCACAAATCCCAAATCCTCAACATGAAGTAAGACACTTTATCAAATCTCCAATACTAACGTACTGTGCGCGCAATAACCCTTATCCCCGAGTGGCTTCCGGGCCTTGATAAGTGGTGACTACCTTGTAAAAAAAAAAAAATTAAAAAAAAATTATTGTGTGAAACCAGTCAGATCCATCGTTAAGGCCTTCTTCATAACCACCATACATATAAAATGGGTTCCCTTGATTTGATGATCTTTTTGAGCTTGGTAAAAAAAAAAATCACACGGAGCCAGGTGAAGTGAATAAGACGGTTGCTCACTTATTGGTCCCCTGATTTATCGGAGAGGGACCTATGTTTTCCGTGGCATCCGTACGTCTGTTAGTCTGGACGATTGCTAAATAACCGTCCATTGGTTTTTCCTGTAATTTTGCCACAAATTGTTTTTCATGTGCAGAAAAATCAGAACTTTTGTGCCTATTTTCCAATGCCAAAAACGATTCTTGTAACTGCCAGTTTTTATTTGATTTTGTTGAAAACAAAATCTTCTGCTGCTAGTAGTAATGATAAACAATAAATATTTATTGATTTTAAAGCAAAGCAAAAATCGATAGATAACCCCTTTACAAGTGTTTTTTCATGTTTGAGAAAATCTGTGCACATGTTTTTATGGTAATTGGGGAAAAAATAACAACTCTAAATCAACTAATAAACGGAGCAAGAACTGCACATCTGTGGAACTCTCCGTTTTCCTGTTTTCCAGCTGATTATAATATGGTCATCTTCAAGTCCAATGTAAACAAGTTCTTGATGAGCCGTCGCCTTAAGTAATCCAATTTACCAAATTTCCACTACTTATGATTACTACAATATTGTCCCATTGACTTACCGTACACTCATTAACTCTTATCCTCGAATGGTTTCCGTGCCTTGATAAGTGACTCCTTTGTAGTAAAAAAATAAAATAAAAAAACAGTCATAAAGTTTCGAACACAGCTGCTTGGTGTAGAGGTGGGTAAAGTGAGCTATATTTAATATAAAAAGACCAAGAAGGGGTTGAATACATTTTGAGAATTCGGATAACTGATTTTTCTGAAATTTTAATGTAAATAGGTATTATTCGGAGGAAGCTGGTTCAACCTGCCTAAGGTTAATGCCACTGGCATACATACGTATACTCTCTCCACACGTCGATACTGAAGATCCCTGTTTAGTTTTTCACATACCTTTCTCGAATATGAAAAAGAGAGTGGAAAAAAACTTTTTTACATCAGAGATAGCTTTACAAAATAATGCTTTTTCAATACTTAAATATTCACTATTTAGAAATGAGAAAAAATACCTCCATATATTAACATTTATGCTGTGGTGTCCACCCAACAGATAATAATGACCCTTTCCACTTAGTATAAATTATGACCTAGAGAATATGCCTCTCGATGTTAGGCACAAGTTTTGTACGCTTGGCAGGCAAATTAATATGTGACCACTCTCTGTATTTGTTTTTCTCTTCGATATATTTTGTTGGTTCCCCAACAAAGGAGCAAAGGAGGGATTGAACCTAGTAATTAACTCCCGTTCGTACTTTTCTCAATAATCACGCCTTCGATTTTTTTTTTTTTAAATTTTGCACAAACATTAGTCATGGTGAAAGTAAATTTTTGTCAGAACAGATTTTCCGGAAAACTCTGGTTGCACCCCCCCCCCCTCCCAGGGGGCATTATAGAGGTAAAATTGCCCCTAAATCATTCATCTGTTCATTTGTTTGCACTTTTCTCAATAACCACACATTGGATGTTTTTGGAAATAAACGCTTTTTTGATACTCAAATATTCAATCATTTGTGCATTCACTATTTAGGAATGAGAAAAAATATCTCCATATATATATATTTTTATTTATTTTTTATTTTTTTATTACATTTTCCCCCCAAACAAGGCACATTGCCACTTTGGTGTAGGGGGCTACTATCAGGGGAAACATCTACTGGGGTACTATGTAGGGATTAGGGCAGCGAGATGTTGGTTCACGTTTTATGCATGTCAGTACAGTTGGGGAAGCAGTGACCTGGAATGGAATTCCAAAGTCTAGCAGTTCTGGGGAAGAAACTACTGGAGTAGAAGGATCTTTTACATCTAGGGATCTCTACAGTGTGGGGGTGGGATTTTGCAGCTTGTCGGGTCTGTCGAGGGTGTTCACGTCGTGGGGGCACAAGTGCTTGCAGTTTTTCAGAGCATTCACCATTATAATACTTGTAGAACAGGCAGAGGGATGCAACGTTTCGACGATGGGACAGAGGCTGAAGTTTTGATGCCAGTTTAGGGCCTATCAGATTTGCGACTCTCTTTTGAACCCTGTCAAGGAGCGAGAGACTAGTAGCCGATGCACCGGCCCAAATATGACAGCAATACTACATACATGGGCGAATAGTGGCTATTAATATTTATGCTGTGATGTTCACCCTACGGATAATAATGACCGATTTTTTTCGCTGTTAGGCACGAGTTATGTATACTTGGCAGTTAGATTGACACATGACCACTCTCTGTATTTGTTTTTCTGTTCAATATATTTTGTTTTCACTAAATTCCGAGTTGTCTGTCTTCTGGACCTTTACCGCTCTGTAACCGTTTAATTAAAAATAAAATATCGGTCATAAATGCATCAAAATTATAAAATTACCACCCAATATTTTTTCATTAAATAACCGCAAAATTTCCATAGGTCTCACTAGTTTTAAACTATGAATCGATTCATTGCAGATTTGTCAAAATTATTGATCTTTTTAAAGGCTGTCTTGTGAAGCGCTACAATATCTGTAAGATTTCATGTTCGATACCAAAGCCATATAAAATTATGATACTATGAAATTTAACAAAAAAAAAAAAAAAATGGTATTGATTATAAATGGCTTAATATTTCCGTTTTTCTTTTTTTTTTTCTGTTGTTTTTTCTTTTTCATTTTTCATTTGTTTGCATGTTTTATGTTTATCTCTTCTGATATCCAATATTTTTCATTTCCCCTCGCCCTCTCCTTCCCACATCTTGCCCTGGTTGTTTGTGCTGTCCATTTCACTTTCCTACACACCTCGGCTTTCTTTCTCTATTTCTTATTGCCTTTCTTTGTCTTCTTTTTCTCTGTCTCGTTTACTACTTAACGTCTCATTCCGTCCCCAAAACCTACACTGACCGAATTTATGTTCTATTTCCATACTGCATGACACAACACGTAATGATAGCCTTTTGTTTAACTCTATTTTTAAATTTCATTAAAACATTAAAGGGAAATAACTCTTACCAGTCCTTCTGACATGTACATCCAAGTCATAATAATTATTTCAGTATCTTTTCATATGACCGTGTTTATAATTAAGCCCATCTACTATTACTATCAAACTAACCATCCATTAATTTTAATAATTTTGTATGAGGATACATGTTTTTTTTGTTGTTTTTTTTTTACTCACTAGGAGTCAGCATCAAATATTACTCACTAACAACAACCGGTGAGATTCCCTGGAATCTCAGTGACAATGATCCTTCCCAGATTTTCAATTTTCTCAACTTTTTTCACTAACCTTTGCAAATAAATTTGCATTATTGCAACTGCCATTCGCCATTAACTTGCTGGCAACAATCAGCAACTTGGCCTTCAGGACAAGATCAAAGAGTAGTATCTGTTCTTCAGATGCTGCATTTCAATTTCTTGTTCTGGCAGTGGAGGAGAAATCCTTCACGACTGAGACAATTTTTATTTTTGTACCTTTTCTCCACGTTAAAAAACGACCCTGGTGTCTAACTCTGTCCCGTGGGGAGGCATTGTAAATAGGAACAATCAGTGCTTTCTCTCCTCAATTCTTCCATACTCCTTGACCCTTCTCGACTATTGGTGTGGTGTCAGTCAATACCAACACTACATTATATATATATATATATATATTTTTTTTTTTTTTTATTTTTTTTGAGGACTAAAAGGGGTAGTTAACTTACAATTTTTTTATTACACTTTTCTTGGCTCCATGTGGTGTTCCTTTATCTTTTCATAGTAGTTTCTTTGTTGATATTTGTAGCTTATGTGGCTTGATTTCCGCACGTGAGGGTTTTTTTAGTGATCTTAATACAAATGTCATGCTGACATACAAGGAAGAACCCTACTTAATGTCTGACCTAGTTGATCATCTTAAAATCACAATGTGTCATTTATATTTCCACAAAAATATATTACACTTGTTTGTGTGTGTGTGTGTTTTTTTTTTCTTTACAGCTATATTATACCAACGGAAGGGAGCAATCCCAGATATCACGGCAAAAACTCTGTAGACAAAATTCTCTGTTCTAAAAAGATGGCTCCAGCCTGAGCAATGCTATTTTTTCACTTGTAATAATATATACATATATACACTAGCAGAGCGGGGACGCCTGGCTTTGCCTGGTCATAAAATATGCTTAAATATGATATTTTAATTTGTCCAGATTTCATATATATTATTATAGTCGTGATTCCCGAAAGTTAAAAAAAAAATATTTGGGTGCTATCAGCTAGAATCGAAACTGAAAGCAAAACTGTAGTATTCAAAGGTGGTGACGTTACCACTGTACCAACGTGACACGCATATGAACTGATTGGAAATTAAAAATAAACTAAGATGAAAGTACAAAATATTTAACGATGTTTTTTCAATTTTGACCCATTAAAAACTATTTTAATTAGCTAAAAACCAATAAAAGCGGGCCATAAAAAAAAAATCATTTGATGGCCCTAGCGCTGCTCTGAGACTTAGTTTTGGAACAGATAGTTTGAAAATATGGTGACAGACAGATAGACTTTTATATATATATATATATATATATATATATATATATATATATATATATATATATATACTAGATTATGGAGAAGACATTATTTTTTTAAGTGATGTGTAAAAAAAATCAAAAAAAAATCAGGAGGCCTCCATAGCACTACTGCAAACACTAATTGAAATTAAGGAGACCCTTAAGAGTACTACTAAAACCAAGTTTCTTCCCCCCCCCCCAAGAAGAGAGAATATTTTTTAAGTGAGGACTAAAAAGAAAAATCAAGAGGCTGCAGGAGTACTACTAAAAGCACTAAATATAGTTATAGTTAAAGAAAAGTAATTTATTCTTGCTTTTGGTTATATTTACATGTTGTATATTTATGTTTACACCAGCTTTTTTTTTTACTTTGTAGACAAAATATTGTTTTGAAAAACCCTTCTTCCACTTGTAATAAATAAACATATATATGTTTATTTATCTAGTGTTTCCTTTTCAGATTAAATATGTTTTTAACTCATTTCAAAGTGTTTTTTAACATATTTCATTAACTGTTTGCTCATATATATATATATATATATATATATATATATATATATATGTATATGTGTGTGTGTATATGTTAGAATTCTTTAATTCAAAGCATTAAAGTATGGTGAAATAACGGACCTATAACAAATATAGGTAAAGTAAAACTGCCGGCATTTAAATACTCTAAGTACTGCAGTTATTAAAATAAGCTCAATAGTTGAATATTAAGATCAAACAGAGCTATTATGCTTTTTTACTTCGTTTATTTTGCAGTTACATCCTTGGCCTTTTGGTCAAGATCAAAGTGTAGTATCTGTTCTTCAGATGCTGCACTTCCATTTCTTGTTCTCTTTCGGTGGAGGAGAAATCCTTCACGACTGAGACAATTTTTATTTTTGTACCGTTTCTCCACGTTAAAAAACGACCCTGGTGTCTAACTCTGTCCCGTGGGGAGGCATAGTAAATAGGTACATCAGTAGAAACGTTGTGAAAATGACACTCAAGATGAAAACTAGTTTGAAGAATCCATATAATAAAAATATTTTTTTTATTTAAACAGCTAGTGTGTGTGTATATATATATATATATATATATATATATATATGTCAGGTCATGTCATATGCTACTGGTACCATGTAACCCAGTACTACCTGCCTCATGGTCGGGTCACCGGCGACTAAACTGGTTCCCCCACCAGACTTGTTTGGTGAGGAGGGCGGCTAGTCTCCCTGAAGGATTAAAAACAAGACCTTCCTAAGGGCGAATGAACTCTTTTTCTGGGTCAACGGCCAACTAGCACCGTGTATATTTGTGTGTGTGTGTATTGGGGTAGAGAGGGCTCCCGTAAGCCATGGTGAAGGCAACCTTTCTAGGAGAAGCAAATCTCTGATTTAAAAAACCATAAAGCGGAAGACCAGTACCCGCATTAAGCTGGTCTGCAGTTTAATTTGTTGCTGGATCTCAACATTTTGAACCGAGAGAGAGACTTAGCTGTCGTACAAAGCGAAGACTCTGTAACATCATATTTGTATAGATACTCCCTCAGACATTTGGGCTCATGGATTTTAAATGTCTGAGTGGCACTCGTCTGACAAGACGTTGCAATCATCATATATATATATATATATATATATCTATAATATAAAGCTGAATGTGTGCGTGTGTGTCTGGTCACGAATAGGCTCCTATATGGTTGACTATTTTAAAAAAACTGATTACATATAATGATAGATGTATCGAGACACAGGAATGGGTATGTTTGATCTGGCAGAACAGTGGTTCATTAAAATTGTGGGGTCTGCGTTCACGCCTGGTCCACAAAGTATGAAAATAGAAAATTTTAAAATAAAAAAAAAAAAAACGTTTACAAGTGTTTTTTATATAGATGTACATAATACTTTGATACATATGTTTTAACTAAAATAAGGATGGTATAATAAAATTGTGGGGTCTGCGTTCGCGCCTGGCATCCATAGAATGGAAATAGGCACAAATTTTAATAAAGACTTTTCATATCTATCTGCGCAAGTGTACTTTGATAATTATGTTTCAGTTTGAAGAAATATGGTATAATAAAATTATGGGGTATTCGTTCGCACCTGACCTCCATAGAATGGAAATATGTCACAAAGTTAAACAAGGTTTTTTAATATAGATCCACATAATATTGTGATAAGTGTTTCAGTGTGAACAGGTATGGTATAATAAATTCTGGGATTTATCTATTTTATTTTTACTTTCATCATATTTTGCTTTAGTTTTGAACCCCCCTCCCCAAATTCAACCCAAATTTACAACCCTTCCTTTTCATAACCTATCATACTTTAATAAATCAGAGTCCATTTTCTGTAGGCTGTTTTTGAACCCATTCAACGACGGCTACTTTTGCTAGTGTGTGTATATATATATATATATATATATATATATATAATCTATGAAACAGTTTTTCATGGTGAACAACTGATGGTTCCTACAATAATATTAGGATCAGCGTAAATTCTGGGAAGCAAACTAATGCAGAGATTCCAAAAGATTGAGTTACAAGCAAAGGAGTTTTCCAATGAAAGACTTGGAATAAAGTTTGTTTTTGTCTTTATAGTTTTAAAAGTTGAAAAACTGGCAAGACTGTATATGACAACTTGCAAAGGAACGAAAATCATTCAAATTGAAAATTAAAAAAAAAAAAAATTTCTTTATAGAACTCTTTAACAAAAGAAATCCAAGTCAGCAACGAAGAATTTGGGATAAAGTTTTTTTGTTTTTTTTACTTTATAGTTTTAGCTTATGGGGGGGGGGCGGTAATAAAATACGATTAAATATTATTGATTAATTTATAGTCAATTAAAAAAAAAAAAAAAATGGACTTGAGTGCCATCAGCCAGAAGCGAAACCGGAAAAAAATTTTGTAAGCGAAAAAAAAACAACAAAAAAACAAAAAAGAAAATGACTCACGCTGGGCACGAACTTGCATAATTGAAGTTTGTAAGCGAACATGTTATCGACCAGACCATGACGATACAGGTGTTATGACTTTACAAATTTAGCTTTTTAAAATGAAGCAACGAATTGACTGTTCGTGTATGCACGATCAATAAACAGCATTGAAACCAAGGTTTTTACTTGCCCACCCGCTTTAAATAAAATGACATTTCTACTTGAAATAATGAGCGATTTTTTTTTTTCTAATTTTTCGATATTATGTGTCCAAGAGATATCAGGTTTGTGCCTGTTCGATGCGGATGACAAAATTTTTAGTGGACATACAAACACACACTAACAGCCGAGATTTATATTATAGAAAAAGATTGAAAAACTTGCAACAGTATATATAATGGCAACTTGTTTATTTAATTGGTAAAGGAACGAAAAACCGTTCAAGTTGGAAATTTAAAAAAAAAAAAAAATTCTTAAAAGAACTCTTTAACAAAAGACGTCTAAGTAAGCAATCAGTGATTTTGAGAAGAAAAAAAAAATGCCACTAAGTTTTAAATCTCTCGTTTCCTTACTGGTTTTAGATGTGTTTTTTAAAAATAATTGAAAAACCTAATTATATAGTTTTTTTTTTTTTTTTTTAACTGCATCTTTGTTTCAAAAATCTGTAAGCAATTTTGATGAAGTTTTTAAAATAACTTGAGAATAAAAAGAAGAAATGTGTTACTCGTTCTTGAAGTTCAGCTGGATTAGATTTAGGTAAAAAGAAAACAATTTTCACTTTTAAGGTGGAGTCCTATCCTATTCCTGTTTGTTTTGTAGGCAATACAAAAATATCGCGTGGGTGATTATTTTTATTCATTATTTTTTTTTTTTCAAGTTTTTGTGGACTTTCTTCCTCATCTTTTCTTACTTTTTTTTTGCATCCTTTTCACTTTGTTCTTAACTTTTTTTTTTTATTCTTCCCTTTTTATGCCCTCTCCCATCTCTTCTGGGCCACTCTTTTTGTCGTTCTTTGTCTACTTTCTCTATATTACTTCCCTTCCCCTCTTCTCATTCTCTGATCTCTTTCTTTTCTTTCTGTTAAAAATTATTCAACCGACGTAATTGTCGTCTGCCTTGTTTTTCTCCAACTTTATGCACAGATGGTTTTCAGTTGTTGAACATTTCCCTTCAAATTTTTTCCTAAATTTATTTTAAAACCATTATTATTATTATTATTATTATTATTATTATGATTATTATTATTATTATTATTTGTATTCGAACTCACTAGTTCTCGCACAGGTCATCATCAAAGATTACTCACTAACCACTGATGGTGTGCCCCGGAATCTGGGTGACGTCTCTCTAGATTTCCAGTACTCTCCACCTCTTTCATTAACTTAATGAGCCGCCCACAGAAATAATCAAATTCTACCCAATCTACACAATTAATGATTACTACACTGCCACCTTACATTCATTAACTTTGATCCTCGAGTGTCCTTTGAGCCTTGATAAGTGGGGACTACAATGTAAAATTAAATAAATAAAATAACCTATGTAAATGAATTTGCATCATCACAATATCCTCTTTCCATTGACTTCTCATTGGCACCGACCATTAGTCTTCACTGAAATTTGGCTGAAATAAGCCTCCTCAAGGTCTCAGTTCTCAGTAGAGGCCGAGTTAGTGCCCTCTCTCATCAGTCTTTCTATCCACTGTGACCCTTCTAGAATATTTGGTGTGGTGCCAGTCGATGGTGACACTACAATTTGGGGGGTGGGGCGTAATTGACTTAAAATTTTGTGGCTTCCGTTTTCTTGTTTCCATATGGTATTTCTTTTTGTTTTGTTATTTTATCCTATATTTTAGCCTTATTCTGTTCAAATCTAACAATGGAAATTTTTTTTTTTAAGGAAAATGACGTTTCCAAAAATTGGCAAACAATAGTTAACAACTGTAAACAAATACAAAAGAAATATAAAACTAAAAAAAAAAAAAAAATTTCAACTTTCTTTCGTTTACTGCGACAAGTGAGACGTTATAAGATAATTCTTTAGAAAATTAACAATTTCCATTTCTATATTTAACTTAATTATCCATATCATATTTCTTGCTTATGTGCTCCACTTTTTCATGGAAACTACTGAGTCGATCTGGCTGAAATTTTGTATGGACCTTTATGATAAGGCGTAGTCAAATAATATTATGGTATCCTTTCTATGCACGGTCGGTGATTAATAGATATTAGTATTTAAAGCAAAACTGAGCACAAAGGAACTATATTCAACCATCAATTTGTTTGTTTAACGCTACTTCACCAGCATCCATTCCGAGCCAGGCTATCTGCATCTGTGTCCCGTTCAGGCCATGCTACCTGCACTCACGTCCATTCTGCATGCACCCATGTATGTTTCAGGCAATGCTGCATGCACTCGTTGTGGCCCGCGCTGTCTGCACCCATTGTGGCCCGCGCTGTCTGCACCCGTTGTGGCCCGCGCTGTCTGCACCCGTTGTGGCCCGCGCTGTCTGCACCCGTTGTGGCCCGCGCTGTCTGCACCCGTTTTGGCCCGCGCTGTCTGCACCCGTTTTGGCCGCGCTGTCTGCACCCGTTTTGGCCCGCGCTGTCTGCACCCGTTTTGGCCCGCGCTGTCTGCACCCGTTTTGGCCCGCGCTGTCTGCACCCGTTTTGGCCCGCGCTGTCTGCACCCGTTTTGGCCCGCGCTGTCTGCACCCGTTTTGGCCCGCGCTGTCTGCACCCGTTGTGGCCCGCGCTGTCTGCACCTGTATCTGTTCCATGAGTCAACATATCACACTCCTCATACTGATATTAATATTTTAGAGTACTCTATTCAATGCAGAGTCAATTAAAGATTTTCTGAACTTAATTTTTTTTCTCAGTTTTAGAAAGTTTTTCTTTTCTTGATAGCAGACTGAATTATTTTAGAAAATGAAAATTGATCTAGTACATCTTATTACTAGGGCTATGACAACAGCATATTCTTTTCATTGTTTTGACTCTCGTGTATATATCCGACAAAGTTAATCAACCGAGAACCACATCACTCTATATAAAAGCGTAAAAGATATCAGCGGATACACATTCGAGAATCAAAACAATGTAAAGAATATGCTGTTGTCATAGCCCTACTTATTACATTTATCTGTACTTAGAATTTGAAACTATTTTCATATTTTTCGTGTCTTGATATTAAAATTACTTTTTAACATTGCCTTTCAGCTCACATTTTCTCTTTTTACCTTGAATGTAAGAATTTTATTAATGTTTTGTCTCTTTGGTTGGGACTTCAGGTACTTTCTCCTCCTGACATTCTCTTTCTTTAAAATATGGTTATCAAATCATTGGTTATGGAATTAAAAAAAATTAATTTTATATTGGCCTCTTTTTAGTATAAAGAGTCAATGAGTACACACACAGGGAGTGTTTAGTGAAATAAGGGTTGTGCAAATATCGGTACTTGTACAGTTTGATCAAGACATTAAAAAATGAAAATATAAAAAAAAAAATGGTTATATTGTACGTATTCGTTATGGAATGAAGATCTCGGGAAAGAAATTTCACTTAATTCCTTTCTTTTTTTTTTTTTTTTTTTTTACAGCGGAAAGACACGTTTTTATGAGAGCGTAACGAAGGTAGCCATCTTTGAATTTTTAGAACACGCCATGGGGACATAACTCTGTTTAAAGTGCCGACACTCCCTCCCCATCTTTAATACTAGCTTTTCTCCCTAAAAGTCAGAACATGACTACCTTTTGCTTGGTATCATAAATTGTTTTTTCACTGTAAAAAAGAACAAAAACTACTTGATCCAATTTAGTGAATTTTTTTTCTGAGAACTTCATTCCATAACGGATACCTACAATATAACTCATTTTCATTTTTTTAATGTCTTGATTAAACTGTACAAGTACCCAAATATCTAACCATAAATAACGATGCTTTATCTGAACTGTTACTTGAGTACAATGGCAATGGATTACAGTTTTTAATCTCACCTGTTCTAGCCACACTGATGAGTTGTAAAGACAACGGAACTCATTTCTGTGGATATAACGAGAGAGTCTATTTAAAGGAAAATGAATTTCTAACAAAAATGAAATGTATGGAACAATAAGCATCACAAATTAAAAATATCGACACAAAAATATGCCTAAAAAAAATCTTAATTGATTCTAATATTTCGATTCGATTTGCTCAGTCATGTTTCGATGCTTATCACATCATTCCACACACCATTTTCTTATGTATGACTCGTGAAAAATATTGATGATGGCAATCTTCCGTCGAGCAAGACAATGGCTTTCTGCATCTAATGCACTGGCTATACAGTTGAAACTGGAGTTGCTTCTCCAGATGAAGTCCTGGGCAGGTAATAGAAATACCTACATTTGACAAGTTACTCGGGCCCCCCTCTCTGTATAGCGGGAAAAGTTTGGTGGAAAGGCAAGCCAATATGGTCGGAAACAACGCAGCTGCAGGATTTTCAGGAAAGGTGCTGCACTGCTTCATCGTTCGTCTATCAGCACTCCAGACCAGATTTTTGTCAGCGTTTATGCTCTTAGCCTTTGACTTTACCAAGTCATTCACAAGACATTGGAGCTATTTTCCCATAGCTGGGATACAAATAATTTTAAAAAAAAACAAAAAAAAACTACTTGGCAAATATACCCGGTGAACCCAGTGCCAGAGCAATGCAAACGATTGCACTTAAAGGGACGATTATAATCTTCAAAATATCTCTTTTTTGGAGTGTATGAGATAGCGAGTGAATGTCTGGCATCTGATAGGATGCCCCATCCCCGGCTAGAACAAAATAAATTTTTAAAAAATGGATACACAAATGCAATCATGTTTTGAGCAAAGATCTCTTCAGGCCATTAGCATGGATCACTTTTTCAGTTGCATATACTTTTCAGCCTAATCCATATATTCTAATTATTCTTTGTATTTAATATATTGGCGACCTACTTATTTCTGCCGAATACATTTATAAAAAGAAAAATTAACTTATGTCAGCAATCCAGCACCAAAACGCCTTTTTTTATAATTAAATACAATATAAATAAAATAAAAATATAGAATTCATATAAAGAGGGTTTTTTTTTTTTTTAAATTCATTTCTTTATTTTTTTTTAAGGAAAATTTTTGGAAGAAATCTGCTTTCCTTTTTTATTATTTTTTTTATTGAAAATATTTCTTTTCTGCCTGCTTGAAATGTTTTTTTTTTTTTAAATTTATTTCTTTATTTTTTACTCATTTTGTGGTTCTGGTGGACATTTTAAAGTATTTGACGTTGTTTAAAATATTCAGATTGAAAAAATAATGTAAATCATTTCATATTTTTTGCTTAATTTAATTTTCGTATTGAGGTTTTTAATTACTGTTCACATCTTCAGTGTTATCTTCAGTGTATCATGTTAAACTCGAGAATGTTCCTGTCAAACTCTGGAATCTGCACTTTGGTAATTGTATTTTTGGGTGTGGCCAACGCTGAGCATTGAACCTTCAACCTTCAGAAGAGTGTAATTTTACACCTTAATTTTACCAAGTACAACGTTTCGGCCAACTATTCCTCTGGCCTTCGTCAGGAAACATCGTGAGATAACAGCTTAAAAAGAAAGATGAGGATGATAGTCCGTAATAAATATCTCAATAATGAATTCCAATTAAATAATATATATATACCATTTGGTACGGATCCGACCATGGAAGATCAGATAATAAACGTTGATTTATAAGACCAAAAAATCCAACCGTTCTCCCTTCGGGGCCCGAGGCACTGTGGATAGAGACGTTCTACGGTTCAAGGTTAGAATTGTCTGAAGATAGCGGTTTCAATCCTACCCTAAAGCCGGCTAGAGGCTTACTTGGCCAAAAATGTGGTGAGATAACAACAACTATGGAAGGCAGTAATTGCTGAGGATGCAGTTGGGAGATTCAGAGTTCCTATCTCATCGTGGTTACCATCTGACGAAGGCCAGAGGAATAGTTGGCCGAAACGTCATGAAACAACTAAAAAAAAAAAAAAAAAAAAGACGAGAATAATAGTCTGCATAAAAATAAATTAAATTTTTTTTTTTTTTTTTTTTTTTTTTTTTTTTTTTTTTTTCCTGTAGGGTGAGGTTTGGCAACCGTTTTTTTATTTTATCTTTTTTTTTTATAAAATTAAATTAAGACAGTCAGAATATTCCCTTAGGATTAAGTAGACTTTTCTATGGTCGCATTAGACGATGGTTAATGTGGGGTGAGAAGAAACAGTGGATGTGGAAAAAACTTTGCCAACCGGGTAGTTTTTTGATATATGGTTTAAGATAAAAGGATCATTTCTGTCTCCACATCAACTCGAAAAGATGACTGTTGAGAATCTCCCAACTGATCCCGAATTATGTCTATTTCTGGAATTTCGTCCGGGTACATCAGCCACATGCATCCTTAATCGATCGTCTTCGATGATGCACTGCTCACCACAAGACGATGTGCAATTTTTTTTTTTTTTTTTTTTTGCAGCGATTGTTTTATTTGGCAATACGAAACATCTTCTGACATATTCATCTATAATATAAATCTCAACTGCCTGTTCAAATGAATGTATGTATGTTTGTATGTCTGTCTAACTTTTGACAGAGGCAATGGATTTTCACGAGATTGATATTGTTTTGAAGCTCGACCCTTCGGACGTCAAATATCAACAAATTGGCTAAAAACATTAATTCCTTCACTCTCATGTGGGCACTTTTCTATAGGGAAGGGTCGCTTTTTTTGTCGGTATTTTCAAGTCTTTTCGATAAACTAGCCTTAATTTAAACTTTTGTCATTTCTGGTTTGGTAATGGATGCAACAGCAAAGACGTCACGGTTTTTTTTTGTTTTTCTTCACATTCTTTTCCTCCTTTGTGGCATGGGTTTGAACTTGCCTGCCTACTAAAATTTTTTTTTTTTTTTTTTTGCTCAACACATACCTCCAAACACTTGGGCAACGCCGGGCACCCAGGCTAGTCTTGTATAAAGTTGTTAGGAACGCCCGTTTAAGGGTGTGTTGTTTACTTAATTTATTGATTTTTTTTTTTCTTTCAATATTTTCCCCAAAAGTTCGTCTGCTACTTTGCCGCGAATTGATTTTCTGATTAGCATCTTATGTCAGATTATTGCCAAACCTGGGCGATGAGCAAAGCCGAGTGAACAGTGAGTTACATCTGATTTAAATTCTGCACAAGTACCATCCGAAGAATCCAATGGAACTTTCCCAAGAGAATACTCTATGACGAGGATCTCTTGAGGGAAGTAAGAAGCGGAAGGAAGTTTAAAATCTAACAGTCTGAGAGAAGGGACCTCAACAGTGAAGGGATGGGATTTTGCTGCTTACCGGGTTAGTTGTGAGTATGTATGTCAAGGGGGCACAAGTGTTAGTAGTTCATCAGAGCGCATTCTATTAAAGTACTTATAAAACATGCACACGGATGCAACATTATGGCGATGGGACAGGAGTTGGAGATTGGTAGATAGTGCAGGACCTATTAGATTTGAGACTCTTTTCTCCACCCACCCCCCGGCGATTTGAACACTGTTTTTCTGCCATAAGTTAGACCTTTGAAATTCTATCACTTCTATACAAGACAAACAATGGGAGCGATTGCCCCTCCCTATCGCCGTTAACAATTGTAAGAAAGGCTTAAAACAAATTAATTATAAATAATTGTAATTTATTTTTTATTTTCAGACTGTTTTCGTCATCTTCATAGTTGTTCTTTAACCACGTTTCGGGCAACTATTCCTCTGGCTTTCTTCAGGTGGTTAACCGCGACAGGATAGGAATGCTGAGTCTTGTAACTCTATCACCAGTATTTATGACTTCCATAGTTGTTGTCTCGCCATGTTTTGGCCAACTAATCCTCTGGCCTGCTTTGAGTAAGATTGAAACCACTATCTTCAGGCAATGCTCACCAGGTACTGTAGAGATTCGATGCCTCTATCCACTGTGTCACGGGTCCCGAAGACCAGAGTAATAGTTGTCCGAAACCCGACTACAACCTGGTTGTCTTCAAGTCCGACGTAAACAAATTCCTAATGAACTGCCCCCTTAAGTAAACACTTCATTAAATCGCCACACTAACGTACTGTACTTGCAATAACCCTTATCCCTGAGTGGCTTCCTGGCCTTGATAAGTGGTGACCACCGTGTAAAAAACAAAACAAAAAAAATGAAGATGAGGATAATGGTTCGCAAAAAAAAGAAAATAAATAAAAAATAAATATACAAATTACTTATCTCAAAGGATTCCAAGAAAAAAAAAAACGTAAGTTACTATTTTGTTTATTAAATCCATCAAATATTTTTTAAGAAACATTTAATGTGCTATTAAATATGTAGGCATTTTTTTTTTTTTTTTTTTTCCTCATTGGGGAGTCAGGATTTCTCACAATCACACTAGTTTAAGCAACTAATTATGAAGATAAAATGGAGATAGTATTGTAATTTTAGAAACACATAAAAAAGTTAAACTGTATTCATGAAAAAAAAAATGTGGTTTCTTTTCTCATTGGGAAGTGAGAATTTTCAACGATTCTGTAAATAAGCTTGATCAACCAAATGTTAAAATATGGAGGTGCTTACAAGAGTCAAGTTGCATTTGTTTAAAAATCTCCTCCCCAAAAAGGGGAGGAGGCAATCCTAGGAGAATGGTGTTATGAGGAACGAACATATACTATCTTTTCTCCCTCCTTTTAAAAAAATAAAAAGAAAACGGGGAGGTAATATCTGGGAAAAATGATTTATGATGAATGAAAATATACTATATTATCCTCAAAAGGGGGAAGTAAACCCCGGAGACCCCCCCCCCGCACATTTTTATGATTCTTTGACCTTTTGGCCCAGATCAAAGTAGGACCTTATGTCTAATTTTTTTAAAAATTTTTTATATGATTTTTGTAACATTTTATAAATTTTCAAGGTATGATATATTCTCAGCATCCCAGAAATATCAGACATTTTACCATTTATGAAATATATATATAATTATTTACTATAATAATTATTAAATACCGGCAGACACTAGTGTTTCATCCTTTCGGGAATTATCAGTGCAGGGTGTCACAATTAACACCAGTCAGTTGATTCGAACACAGCGACAGAAGCCATCCCTGGCTTTATTAGCAAGGACCTAATCCGTTCGGCTACTATTAACTGCGAGAAATGCTGTTGAATTTAAACATTTATTTCTATAAAAATGCTTTTTAACGACTGACAGACGTATGTGTGTGTGTGTGTCAGGGTTGGATCAAATACTGACTTTTAACAATTGAAATACAAATACTTTCGTTAAGGTTACCAGAAATACAAATACAAATACTTTTATTCCTAACTCTAAAAATACAAATACAAATACCAACGCTAAAAATACAAATACAAATACTTTTATTCCTCAATCTCAAAATGCAAATAAAAATACAATAACTGATTTAAACAATCTGAAAATATGTGAAGAAAAGAAGAAAAGAGAAGAAATATTTCCTTCCAAATTTGACATCTACATTACACTTTATATCATGTCCTCATTGCATTTTATCATCATTAGAGCTCTGAAAGTTTCCGGGCCAAGTTTGGCTCGCTCTGGGGTATAAAAATTACCAGCCTTGCTGAAAACTCTTTCAGATGGTGCCGATGTTGCACAGCACCCTAGAATATTTCTGGCGAAAGGCTTCAAAATCTTGAAGCTCTTGTTTTCCCGCCAGTACCTCAGTGGGTTGACGTCAAAAGCCAGAACACATTCTTCTAAGTAGGAATCGAGTTCTGCCTTTACCGCTGTAGTGTCGCTTATTGATGGACTTACATTTAGCTTCCCAGCTGGTGGCATGTAGGCAAAAAGACGAGGGCGTTTTGCATTCATGTCAGCCTCGTCTTGATTTGTGTTCACGGTCATGAAAAACTTCCTCTCTTGAACTGTGTTCTTCAAAGACAACTGAGTTGACTGCGAAATAATTAGGGCCACAATCTTCGAAATATTTTTATTTTTCATTTTTTCACATGACAGCCATGACAGCTTAAACCTGGGGTCCATGACAGCTGCAGCAATGACATCAGTCCTATCAAGAAACGGATGCAATCTCTTTTTGATAGAAGACTGTAGTGCATTAGCCAAGTTTAAGCAGTAGGTTGGTTTACTTTCCATGAATAGTTTGAGGCTGTGTTCAAGGCCAAATACAACTGGTGCAACGCAAGAAAGTGTCACCATGTTTTCTCCTTCCACTTGCGACATTGCCTCTTGGAATGGGTCCAAAATTTGCACCACTTCTTTTAGCATTGCTATTTCCACTACGTTCAATTCTCGTATGTTCTTGCACGATCCTAGGAGACAAATAGCTGAGTTGACGCCATTGACATCTTTGAGAACTGACTTAAGCATAGTCAGTTGAGAGTTCCATCTAGTAGTAAAGTAGTTGGTTATTATCTTAGACTCCACATCTACTTACCATTTTTACTAGTGCCATTTTTTCCATACCATATTTATTGGTACAATTTGTAAATAAGTTTCTATTTGTCAATCATATTCTTAAAAGAATTATGTCAGTCGTCAGAAGACCAAATTTACTCAGGGGATTGGAGGTATCAACTTAAAATATCTCTAAAATATTGATAAATTTAATTTTAGTCATAACTCTAAAACTAGACTTTGTTTCCAAGAACAATCTATGCGTCATTATTAAGGCAAATGTGTCTATTAATCCAAGATAGTTAGAAAATCTATAATTATTGACTTTTAATTAAACTTTTGGGACTACTCAGGAAAAAGTATATGAATACTTAAAAATATTCATTTTAAATACAACTTTAAATAGCTATAGTTATAAGTTTTCAAATTTCTATAAATTGAAAATAAATTAATTCAATTAATTTCAAAACACTACTTTTAAAGAATTTCAAACGAAAAATACAAGAATTAATTATTTCAGAGGAAATATACTCAGTGACCTAATTGGCAGGGACAAGGCGCCAGCACTAAAAAATGTCCCCAAAATGGTTTCATACTCAACTGTGAACTCTTTGAAAGGGTCCATATAGACATTTAGTAAGTAACTGTGAAACCGGATTAAACATTTAGGTGTGAGATTCGCTTAGTGCAGAGAGGGTGTAAATCCATGAATGGGAGTGGGAGGTCAAAAGTTTTTTTTTTAAATCTACAAGTTTAGACATCCAAACAACTGTTTAAATTACTTTATTATAACTTTTTCTTTAATAATCCATATTTAATAAATATTTATATAAAATTATCCGAAAAAGGCCAAATTTGAAGCATAAATTTGAAAAAAAACTAACAAAAATTTTGAAAGCCAAACTGCTTCAAAAAAAGCCAAATTCGCGAAATTTGGCCTTAAAAAAGCCAAGCTGGCAACCCTGAATTGAAGCTACTTGACTCGCAGACTTATCGTCACTCAACTAGCAGCAGCGTGTGTGACTGGAAGTGGACAGGGCTGGTAGACTGGTACACGTACGCAACATGTATGTGAACAGGGTTGGATCAAATACTGACTTTTAACAATTGAAATGCAAATACTTTCGTTTAGGTTACCAGAAATACAAATACAAATACTTTTACTCCTAAGTCTAAAAATACAAATACAAATACATTTATTCCTAAATCTAAAAATACAAATACAATTACATTAAAATTGTATTTAAATACAATTGAAATACAAATACAATTGTATTTGATCCAACCCTGGTGTGTGTGTGTGTGTGTATATATATATATATATATATATATATATATAAAAAATTTTAGTCATTCAATGAATTTTAAAATTTATGACGTGAAGTGTTTCAATTTCAAGTCAAAATTTTTTTATTATTCTATGTAAGACAAAGAATACATTTGAAATATTTTAACTCCTTATCCTATATGATTTCGATGTCTACCATCTTTTCAGAGGAGAAAATATTAGCAAATAGTTATAATGGTTTACACCTTATTTGCTAAAGTCAGTGAGACCTGGAAAATCACAAGTAAAAGTTGTTTAAGTATTTAAATATCATAGTTAATCAGAGCACATTAGAAGTTAATGAAAAAGATATAAAAATTCACATCCAAATTGCATTGTAAAATCAGAAGTGAATGTCTTTGATAGCAGTGTTGTAAAATGATCCAAACTATATTTTGAGTAATCCATATCACAATGTAATGGTCCGATGTAGGCTTTTCTTTGGAGCAATTTCCTTTTTTTATATAATGGGTCCGATAAAGAAATTGTTTATATATATATATATAATCTCCGGTGGATCATAGATCATATTAATAAACATGTAAGTTGATATATTTTATAATTATAGAATGAGTTTCAAATTCTACTCCAAAATAACTTCAAATTGTTAATAAATTAGAATTAAAAATAAAATTAAGACCGCTTTCAGTTGTCAGGCAATGCAAAAGGAGAGAAAATGCCTACATCGGACCATTACATTGTGATGTGGATTACTCAAAATACAGTTTGAATCTTTTTACAACACTGCTATCAAAGACATTCACTTCCGATTTTACCATGCAATTTGGATGTGAATTTTTACATTCTTTTTCATTAACTTTCCTTACTCTATGACATTTTTTGATTTGAAATTCAAACATTTCATGTCATAAATTTTAAAATTCATTGAATGACTAAAATATGATTTATTTGCTCTATCTTGTATATCGAGCAATTCTTATTTAGGTGGGATAATACTTAAAGAATATTACTGCCAGTAATATCTTGTATGTCTTATAATCACGGGTTTCCATACCAGTTGATTGTTAAATAATTTTATTCTGAAGTATGTATATATATATATATATATATATATATATGCATGCTTGTTGTTGTTTTTAAAAAAATTTTTTTTTATTAGAGTATGGAGAAAACATTCACCCGCTAATTCAGATATTCCAACCGATAGATCTTTTTAAAATTCTGACCGTCCCTTTAAATCTCTTGCACTTTGTTCACCGGGTATATTTGCCAGGTAGTTTTTGTACTTTTTCATGAGTCCATTTGCTCCTATAACAACTTAAATAATAGAAATCTTCCTAAAATTCCAGTTTCTTTTCATGTCATACATAAGACCTTTGTATTTCCTTATGTTTTCCCTCTCGGCTCTGTTTAACCCATCATCATTGGGAACACTACTTCTACTAAGGTTGCTTCTTTCTTTTTCTTGTCCCATATCATTGTGTATGTATAAGAAAATGTCAAGGCAAAATTAGAGCTGTGTTTATTGATTTATTAGAAGCTGTTTATAAAATAAATATGCAAATTAACAAGACCAAATGTTTGGGGATGTTTACAATGTATTTTTTCTTAATATATTAAAAGATTTTTTCTTTTTAATATATTAAAAAGAAAAAAAATCATGCATTTTAGAATTAAATAAGCACAACCAGTTTTGATGTTAATATTGTTAGAATAGATGAAAAAACTCTTTGATATTTATTCATTTAAATAATCTCTTTATATAAAAGTAACTTTGTCTGTGTGAGGAACGGTTTCTATCAAACTCTAAGAGATTCAAACCTGTGGAACAAATTTGATTTGGTCTTTAGCCGGTAAAAATAGCTGCTAAGGGGTAAAAAGTGAAAAATAAATGGAACTTGGCAGGTGTAAATCGACTTAAAGTGCTCTTGTATGCATGCATAAATGTACAAATATAGGTTAAACATGATTTTTTTTTTTTTTTTTTTTTTTTTTTTTTCAGTTTTTGTATGTGTAGGGATTTAGTTGAGACGGTAACATAAAACTGGAGAGCTATATGCTTTGGTTTCGATTCTAGCTGATGGCACATAAGTCATTGATTTTTTTTTTCTTTTTTAACTTTTGAAATTACTACTATATATATCTAGAGTACAATATAATAATCTACACAGAATTGACTCTATAAATAATAATAAATACGAAATTCGCATAAATTAAAATATATTTCAGCATATTTTACTACTGGGAAACGCTGGGCGACCTACTAGTATTTAATTAATTGGAATTCATTATTGAGATGAATAATTTGTATTATTTATTTATTGCGGACTATTATCCTCATCTTTTAATTGTTGTTTCACAACGTTTCGGCCAACTATTCCTCTGTCCTTCATTAGGTGGTAACCGCGAACTCCGAATCTCCTAACTGCATCCTCAGCAATTACTGCCTTCCATAGTTGTTGTCGTCTCACCATGTTTTGGGTAACTAAGCCTGTAGCTGGCTTTGGGTAGGATTGAAATTGCTATCTTTAAACAATACTCACCTGGAACTGTAGAGATTCAACGTTTCTATCCACTGTGCCATGGGCCCCGAAGGCCAGAGGAACAGTTGGCCGAAACGTTGTGAACCAACAACTGCTAGTATTTGTTATAAAATTTATTTTCTTTAGCTTTTCTTAAAATATTTTGTATGACTAATTTATTTAGTCGATGTTGGTGAAATTTTAAAGTCTTTTGGAAGCAAAGTATACAGCAGACAAAACCCAATTCCTTTCCAACTGGATTACATTAGCAATGAGACAACCATTGACCTAGAGATGCTAACCTCTTAAAATATAACTATCAAGAGCCCTTAAGAAAGAGGAAATGGTCTCCAGATGATGCTGATATGATGTGTGTGTCTGTGCATATTTAAGCCTCCCACCACATCCTTTCATGAAGCCAGACATAATGCTAACTATAAAACAAAAGTGTTTTCTGAATGAGCATATTTTTCTTTTTCTTTTTTTTTTCTTTTTTATATTTTGATATTCCGACTACTGTTCTCAACTTGAGTGTATTTGCATAACGTTTCCCCTAATTTAACCTCAAACTTTCTTTAACTGTCAAACTTGGGAATCTTTGTGGAATTTTGAACAAAACCCATTATTTAATCTACGAGAGTAGCAGGCTCTCGTCCCGTCAGCCACGACTGGGTAAAAGTCCTAAGTAATTTACAATCATACTTTTGAGTGTTGCCAGCATTAAGGATTGAACTTTCAACCTCCAGAAGAATATAACTTTGCAACTTAATTTTACCAAGTACTTTATCCACTATGCCACAGGTCCTTGCGAATCATTATACATATACAAATCAATAAATATGGAGTTGCTGTTTAATATAACTAAAATGTTTTTGATAATTTTGAGAATACACTTTTCTTTTTCAATTGTATTTTGAGTGTAGCCCGCACTGAGGATTGATCTTTCCACTTCCAGAAGAATGTAACTGTAGAACTTGATTTTACCAAGTATTTTATCCGCTATGCCACAGGTCCTTGCAGACAATTCTAGTATGAATTTTCGGAGCCTTAAACCTACTTAAAGGACAGTTATTTAATATTCTATGCCCATATTTGGGTTGTCAGCCTTTAGTTTTAGTATACTAAGCCAATGTTCAGCATAGATCGATAAAGATTATACGCTATTTTATATTATGATTATTATATACATTAAAAAAATTATAAATCCGAATTTTCATAAATAAATGTTGGGACGACACATATTACAATGTTAAGACTGAATTACACTTTTATTGTAACTGACATTTTCATGTTTAAAGTGCTATAATGATTAACAGACTGTGACTTTAGGTGTGGAAATAAAATTGTTTGCCCAAATCGTTTACACATACAGAAATACAAACGGGTTTTCTATTCGATATCTTGGGCGTGCATCATTGTGTGTGTGTAATATATACTATCTGTATGTGTGCAAATGTATGTATATGTACACACATACATACACACACACACACACACATCTTCCATTTTATAAAAGGCGCTTTGTGTGAGTTTATTCTCTATGGACTCCGAAATGACTTTTTTTTCACACAGATCTACTTTGTGTTAGAATGCCTTCAATAATCCAATTAATTCGATGAAAGAAAGAAAGAACAGACGATTTTGACAAAAGTTAACACCTGACACAGCCTAACATCATAAGTACATTTGAGAGCTGGCAAGCGCTCACAGCACAAACCAAGGAGGAGATTCGGGGACTGTTTGAAAAACAATCTTAAGAAGCTTTTCATTAATGATGGGAGATGGGAAGAGATGGCCGAGAATAGGAGTAAATGGCGGAGAGTTGTCTCGGAGGGTTGCAAGGTATTGAAGACAAAAAACTTGGAACAGGCAAAGCTTAAGAGAAATCTGCGTAAAGGGTCTGTGAAAGATCTGGATGCTCGTTGGGCTGGCTGGAAGTGTGAGACATGTGGTCACTTTCTACTGTCCAAAGCTAGGTATATGAACCACAAAGTCACACGAAATACGCCCTTATGTACCCTTGCCTCCGCGACCTGTTGAGACAACCTGTCTGGTGTGCGGCAGGAAATGCAAGTCAACTGCAGGTTTGAGCAGGCATATGATTGTGCACAGGGACACCATACCACAGAGTGGTCCAGTTTACCCGGAGTAGACGTTTGACTTTATGTGTAATCTTTGCTTCAGGCCATGTAAGTTGGCTGCTGGTTGGAAGAGCCACCTTCGTGGCCATCTTAGATGAACTGAGGGAGGCGGCTAGTGGTGGGGTTTTTTGTTGGGCAAGACAACTGTCATCTGCAAAGATGAGGCAATCTTCTTATATAATGTGTATATTGTGCGCGTGTGTCTGCACGCGCACAGGCAATAGGAATGAAATGTTTACCCGATATACGCAAGTGTAAACTTCAATCTTATATTAATATTTATATATTTTCAACCAAATAAAAAAGCTCAATACAAACACAATAGAGCGTAGAGCTGAGCTTGTTATAAGGGAAAAGAAAAGAAATGAAAGCTGTAAATTGAAATTTTCAGTTAAGTTTATTGTTCAACAGAATACTCCAAGAACAATTTTCAAAAATCCTAATTGAAAATTGGTTTTGAAGTATTGTCGAACAATAAATTTAACTGAAAATTTCAATTTACAGCTTTCATTTCTTTTCTTTCTCTTTGTGTGTGTGTGTGTGTGTGTGTGTGTATATATATATATATATATATATATATATATATATATATACACACACACTAGCATTTCAGCCCGGCGTTTCCTGGTTATTTGGAGGTGTATGTTGAGCAAAAAAAAAAAAGAAAAAGTGGTAGTAGGAAGGCTGGCTCAAACCCGTACCGTGAAGGAGGAAAAGAATGGGGGGGGGGACGTGACGTCTTTGCTGTTACGACCACCGCCAAACCGGAAGTGATGTAGGTTTAAATTAAGGCTAGACAATCAAAAAGAGGAGATGACTTTCGAAAATATCAGCGAAAAAAGCGACCACCTCCCTGTAGAAAAGTGCCCAGTTGAGGGTGAAGAAATTAATGTTTTTACGCAATTTTTGGGTATTTGTCATCTGAAGGGTTGAGCTTCCAAACAAAACCAATCTTGTGAAAATCCGTTGTCTCTGTCAAAAGTTTTAGGCAAACATGCAAACATACATACATACATTTATATATTGGTAGCTCAAATTTTCAACCCTAACCGATTAAAAAGCTTGCCCTATCTCTGAATACCCTTTACGTAAAATTTCAAATGTTTAGACAAGAAATTGTCTGAGTAATTTGGTAGAGACTGCAGAGGTCAAACTTTTTTAAACTTTGACCCCTATTATGACCCGTTAACATTTATTGTTTTGGCCTCAAATCAAGTTAAGTTAGATCCATATCCAAGGAACCGATATCTAAATTTTAAAATGTTTAGGCCCAAAATTGGTGGAGGAGTTTGGTAGAGTTCTCAAAGGTCAAATCGTTGAATTTTGACCCCTTAACAGACAAATTTCTGGCCGCAAACAGATTAGATTTCCACAAATCTCAATAACCTGTATATTAAATTTCGAGTCTGTAGACTGAAAATTGATAGTTATTGCATAGGGAAGTGCACACACACACACACACACACACACACACACACACACACACACACACATTTTCACTTTTATAGATATACTAGCATTTCAGCCCGGCGTTGCCCGGGTGTTTGGAGGTGTATGTTGAGCAAAAAAAAAAAAAAAAAAGCGGTCAATTTTTTTGTATTTTGACCCCTATTAGAACCCCTTAAAATTTATTGTTTTGTACTCAAATCAAGTTATTAAGTTAGATCTTTGTCCAAGGAACCGATATCTAAAATTTCAAGTGTTTAGACCCAAAATTATCGGAGGAGTTTGGTAGAGTTCTCAAAGGTCAAATCGTTGAACTTTGACCCCTTAACAGCCAAATTTCTGGCCGAAAACCGATCAAAAAGATTTTCCCAAATCTCGGTACTCTGTATACTAAATTTCGGGTCTGTAGACTGAAAATTGACAGCTATTGCGTAGGAAAATGTACACACACACACACACACACACGTTCACTTTTATATATATATATATTTAGATATATATGTGTGTGTGTGTGTGTGTGTGTTAACGAAAACCATGAAAATAGTTCCATTAAAGCAAATGAGACACGAATCTAAGATTTTATGTATGAAAAGAAAAACTTCATGCGAAAAATTTGATTGAAAACGGAAACAATGAACAAAGTCTGTTAAGTATTCAAAATTGTATTATTTATCAATTGAGGATAAAAAAAAAAAATGAATTTCTTTTCTGCTTTCATTTCAATCTCCACAAAAGCGAACGTCTTATCATCACAAAGGAACTTGTTTTCAATTCATATCTCAGTCTTTTCAACTATTAACAACGTCATCAGTTTTTATTTAGCAACGTTGAACGTATTTTTCTGTGCCCCCCCCCCATCTTTTATTACTGGAAAACAAGTACGAATTCAATTGGTGTAACATTTTATGATATAAAAGAAAGTTGTTTGTGTTCATCTAAAACTAAAATCTGCACAAGACCACCCGCATAGTTTAGATATTCTTTTTGGCATTATCTCAAACAAATTATGGCGACATTTCTTTTTTTTTTTGGGGGGGGGGCACCAAAATCAGAATCAGAGTAATTACATTTTTTCTTTTTATTATACTGTAGTAATTTATCAACAATTTTTTCACCCAGTTACCAGACAAAACAGAACCAACAAATTTCCTCTATCTACAAAACAACCAAACGTGACAAAGAAATTTTGGAAACAAAAACTTTTACCAATATTATTGGATTCAGCATTAAATAACATGAAAAGGGTTGATATGCCATAAAACAAAACAACCAAACCAAATCTCATGAATAAATATTCAAAAATATAAACTTGAAGTATAAAAACTTTTTCCAAAACAACTGGATTCAGCATTGAATAACTCTAAAAAGGGTTGACATGCCATAAAACAACCAAACCAAACTCAAGAGAAAACAAGAAAAAAGAATGATAGAGAGAGGGGGAGTATGAGGAGAGGGACAGAGAGTTTTAAAAGAAAGATGCAACTCTTCTATTTTTTATGCCCATCTGCTTGAGCAGCACCAAGTAACAACACTGGTCTATTATATGAAGGCCTGTTTTTTGTGCGTATGTGTCCGCCTAAAAGTCAAAAACTACACAATAAACACCCCACAAAGGTGATATATATTTTTTTTCAGACAAATAACACACAAATGTATTCCATATTATTTTGGGCCACTGTTCTCATCTTGGATGTTGCTCTGCCAAAGTTTCAACTGATGTAATCGGCAACCAATTTATGATGTCTTGAAATTTTGAACAGAACTCTTCATTTAATCAGTATGGGCGATACTAATATTAATATGGCACAAGCACGTTGACACACCGGTTCTCACCAGATCACTGAAGTTAAGCATCATTGAACCTGGCCAATACCAGATGGGTGACCATTTCGGAAGGCTAGGTGTTGTAAGTACTGCACAAAGTCGTAGAAATTTGTAATCTGGGAGCACGTTTAACTCACGGAAGGAGATACACCCCCGAATCAAGATGGAAAGCAACGGAAAATTACCATCTTTACTTGTCTTCCTAAAATTATCATGGCTCGACAATTTGGAGAGCCGTGGTTGCCAATGTTGTTAAAGCAGTAAGGCCGCTGCATGCATGCAGGCGATACTAAGAATACAATTACGAATTCTCTAAGACTTCTATCCGGTTGTCATTGTTGGTTGGTTGTTTTTGTTTTACGGCATATCGACACTTTTCAGGTTTAATGCCGAATCCAGTGATTTTGAAGAAAAAGTTTTTTCACAGAATGTTTTTTTCAAGTCGGTTTCTATTTAACCCATAGTTGGGACCCTAACAGGTACTACCACTCCGGGTCAGAGTGGACCTGGGAACAATGGCAATTAAAGGGTGGCTCCACACTCCCCGAAGCCCACAAGCTGGGGCCTCACAATCGGATATAGTTTAAGGTCATATCCAGCACAATCATTGTTGGAACAAGAGCCAGCTTCCTCTGTGGATTAAATAAAAGGTTCTGTTTGAAATTCTGTACAGTTTCTAGAGTTGAACAAAAATACAGTAGTGTTAAAACATGAACAGGTGTGAAATGTTGTAAAACTAATTGACAACCCGACGGACCTTATACGAGAGGCATTCCAAGAGTAATGCTTCCTATTTTTTTATTCCGCCCAAATGAATTGGAAGGAATTGCAAATTGCTTGGTTATGATGACTGATCTTATGCATTCATAACCTGAAAGTTTCATCTCTCTGTTGCAGATATTGATGGTGTGAGACGCTAAGAAAGCAACCCACATCATAGATATGCGTCGGAAGCAGAGATGTGTCATTGAATTTCTAACAAAAATGTTTTGAGAATGATGGTGACTACATGGAAGAATACATTCCAGAGCACAAAAGGTTGTTCGTTTTAATGATACTACTCCTGTCGTTGTAGCTCTTCAACTTTTTGATGTGAAAAAAAAATAGGTTTTACTTTTAGAATGACCTTAGTACCTACAGCATAATCACATTGACACACCAGTTTTCATTAGATCCTCAAAGTTAAGCAATGTCAGTATCAGTCTTGAAAGACAAAAGATACCCTCTGTAGGGTGGCTGCGCTTGTAATCGTGTTGCAAGAGTTGCACTATCCCTGACCACACCTCTCCTGAATTGGCACTGCTTGAATCCAGTGGCAAGGAGAAGTTCAGGATGACTGGAAACAATGCCAAGGTAAGCGGAGAATATATACAACACCTGGAAGCCACAAATAGTCACCCAATCTGGTACTGGTCATTTGGAAATACCAGGTGCTGTATGTAGGAGGATGCTGACACCTCCCCTGACTGGGATGTACACGCGACTGAAGACCGCTTGTAAATTTGATTTTCCCTTGGCACTTCCTCCTAGGGTGAGTACTTCTGACTAGGCTTTATGCTAAATTTGATGCAATTCTATTCAACTATTGTAGCTATCATCATCGTATCTGGTGGGTTACCTGAACCAAACTGACTATTTCCCTTCACAGGTCTCAAATTTCCATGGCCTTAGGAAGATCAAATTGTAAGCCAGTGTCTTCTGTCAATAATTTTGAGTACGTCTTAACAGGTCTCCCTGCTTTAGCGGCTCCGCGTTTAGGATCCCACAGTACCACATCACTGACAACCTTATTTTTTCTTCAGCATTCCGTCTTCTTCTTTCTCTTATGACTGAAGAGATCCTGAGCAGCCGACCAGACTGACAGATAATGGTTTGGTGTGTTTTCCAGTTTTAGTTTAATATTGCCTGGAACATTTCAGTATAAGTTCCATCTAACTTTCAAGTTTTTTACTGAGAGTCCATGCTGGTGAATCATAAAGCAGCACCGTCTCCACTATGGCTCTAAAAAAGTTATTTCTTGATCTGTTCAGAGAGGGCAGATTTCAGCCGATTAAGTAGAATTAATTAACTATTTCAAAACTACCCTCTCTCCAAACTCACATGATCTTGTTTGACTTTTCCCTCTTATGTTTTTTTATATTTAATATATATCTGATCACTATATTAGTCCGATTTTGGGGACACATTTGCAAATTGCTTTGTTGGTAATTTCATCTCTCAGTTTCTATTTGTTTCATTCTGATGCCTCGTATAACAATGGAGGCAGGGTAAAAAAAAAAAAGGCAAGTGAGCAATTATTTGCTTTTGGAGATTTTATTTTTTCTAGCAGTTTACAGCAATGTACATCTAGATAAGATGTAATTTTCTAACTCATCCCCGTAGTGATAATGAAATCCCCCACTCCCCAATAAAATAATAATAAAAAAAAAAAAAAGTCGGATCACTTTGACGTAAACCTAAAAGTCAGAATTGCTTTTGCTTATCAGTCAAGCACTTTTACTCGTCAAGAATTAGAGCAGCTCTCAAGGCATAACCACTCTCTTTCTTTACAAAATAAAAGAGGAAGATCTGATCAGCTTATGTTATATATCGAGCTACACACACGCACACATATATATTAGTGATGGGACGATTCCAATGTTTTTCTTGATTCCAATACAATAACATTCCGATTCTTTATAAATCTCTAAATATTTCGATAAAAGCTATTTTTAATGATTACTGTAAAACACATTAAATGTACATATATTTTCTGAAACGTAAAACACACTTGCGTTGGGGGTTAGGGTTGGAGGTGATCTATAGATTTTAGCTTTTTATCAGTCGTTGAAAATCAATAAATATTTATTTTCTTATTACTACAACCATTGTACAGCATAATCACGTTGGACACACCGGTTCCCATCAGATCACCAAAGTTAAGCAACGATGAGTTTGACCAGTACCAGATGGGTGACCATTTGGGACTTTCAGAAGCTGTATATGCTCTCCGCTTATCTCAGCATTGTTTCCAGTCGTCCTAGACTTCTCCTAGTCACTGGACCCAAGCAGTGCCGATTCAGGAGAGGTGTGGTTGGAGATTGCGCAACCCTTGCCTCATAATTACATGTGCAGCTGCCTCTACAGAGGGTATCCTTTGTCTTTCGAGACTGAACGGAGGCATCAAACAACCATTGGAAGATTTTGTTTCAAACAAAATCGAATACAAAAAGATAATTAAAGAAATCATTTTTAGCATCAGAAAATATGCACAATTTTTTCCGATACCGATTCCGATATTCCCAAAAGTTCAGATTTTTCTGATTACCAATTCTGAATAATTGTCCCAACACTAATATATAATATATGATATACAAGTCATTTATATATAAATGACTTTGTGTAAAGAATGGTCTCTACCGAATGACTTTGTCAATTTTTTTGTCTACAGACTTGAAACTTGATATATAGGGGATTAGAACCTATGGAAGAAATTTAATATGGTTTTCAGCCAGTAAAAATAGCTGCTAAGGGGTTAAAATTGAAAAAAATTGGAACTTGGCAGGCATAAGTAAACTAAATATGTTATTTTTATGCATGTGCAAATATACATTTAAATACATTTATATCTTTAACAACATTATTTTTTAAGTTTTGGTATGTGTATGGATTCTGTAATGAATAAGGCTGGATGTTTTGGTTTCGATTGAGTCACGTTTTTTTTCTTTTGAAATTATTACTATATATTGGGTACAATATAATAATCAATAGAGTATTAACTATATAATAATAAATAAAAAACTTGCATCAATTGAAATGTCATATTTAAGCATATTTTATGACCAGGCCATGGCGGGGGAGGGGAAACTATATATTGGGTACAATATAATAATCAATAGAGAATTGGCTCTATAATAATCAACATGAAATTTGCATACATTAAAATATCATAGTTAAGCATATTTTACGATCGGGCAACGGCAGGTAATTTGCTAGTGTGTGTGTGTGTATGTATATATATATATATATATATATATATATATATATATATATATATATATCTGTTCTCATCAGATCACTGAAGTTAAGCAATGTTGAGCTGGTTAATACCAGATGGGTGATCATTTAAGAATTCTAGGTATTGTATGTGCTCTCAACTTATCACGGCATTGTTCCCAATTGTCCTGAACCTCCACTTGTCAGTGGTATTTAACAACGCTGACTTGGGAGAGATGTGGTTGGGGATTGTGTGACTCTTACCACGAAAATTCCACGTACAGGCACCCTTACAGTGGGTATCCATAGTCTGTCAAGACTGAAGGGAGCTACCATATATATGGAAGAATGATTCGATCATTCAAGCACTCCAGAAAGTACTTGATTTCTGATGGAATCCTCTACCTCACTGTTTTAATAACTAAAATGTGTAAATGAAAAAAAAAAAAAATAAATAAAAACTTGTCAGAACTCCTTACCAACACCTCAATTCGTACTAACTCTGTAATTAAATGAAAATTCACAACACCAACTCTCCTGAGTGTTAAAAACTCGATTCCCTGCCCTCTTCAATTTGTCCTTCTTAAACCTCTATTCCCCTCGTATACAAATTGATGCCACATGTGTATAAAGAATCAATCTACAAACGTAAGTTTCTTTTTTTGTTTTTCCTTCCCCGATCCCATCATCAGACAGGTTAAACAGAGATGCAGCCGCTTGTGTGAGTTGTATCTTCTATTACAAAAAACAACTGTACACCTTGCAGCTGCAAGTCTATGATCTGTAAAATTTGCAAATCCTCACCAATGGAAAATCTATTTTGTGTTGCAGGAATAAATGACCTTTAACAGGCGTTAATTTAGTAAAACTAGGACGATTATGTGATTTGTACGATAAATGCCTTGGTGTGTTTCAGACATTTCGAGCTTAAATGCATCCATTCAGATGATGGATGTTGGTTATTCTGGACCAATTATCCTTTTTTTTTTTCTGAGAAAAAATTTATCAGAAAGAAAATATCTTTTAGAATGATCTGAGAATATATTTTCCAAATATCTGTTGTAATTTGTGCATTTCTTTTTTTTATACATATGTTAAGCATATGTCTATATTATGTATTAAACATCTATGTGTGTCTATATGCTATAGCAGTGCCAGGTTCGGTGGGTAGGTGATATATACCGCATGCCTGATTCAAGGTTCCCAAACCGGCTCCTTTACTGTAAGCTGTCTAAGGAAAAAGATCTGCAGAAAGTCAGCTGAAACAGTTCAAGGACAATCTGAAGGTCGTCCTGAAACAGTTTGGTTTGTAATCTAACTCATTGGAAAGACTAACTTAAGACAGATGTGCTGCAACTCATAAAGGGGCTACAATTGCTGAATCCGCATGCAATGAAGAACACAAGAGGAAACGTGACATTATAAAAGACAGTGCAATCAACATTTCTGATACAGAATTATCCTACCAGTGTCAAACATGCGGAAAATACAAATATTTCAGAGCTCAAATCTGTTTAACAAGCCATCTCCAAACACACGGAACAATTGCATGATCATGGTCATCTTCGCAAGCAATGGAGGAAAATCATCATATAAATGTAAGGAATGGTCTTCGTATTCTTCTGGAAACAGGTCGACAGAACGGAATTCACAGTTATTCAAGAATGTCATTGTTTTGTTCTATGTGGAGTTGCCCATAAGCAATAAATATTAAAATGCAGTATTACATTTGAAAAAGGTGGCTCCAGTATCTGAATTACATTTTTTCAGCACAGTAAGACAAGAGAGAGAGTTAGACAAAAGATACTAATAGGTTTACAGATAAAGAGGAGAGGAAAAGAGAGAAACATAAAGTGACGGCTTGAGAGAGAAGGAAGGATAGAAATTTTAATTTAAAGATATTACACATAATTTCACTTCTATTAAAATTTATATGACCCTGGGCAACGCCGGGTATCCTTGTGAGCCATCATATAAATATAAGAAACGGTCTAATGACTACTTGCGTGCCGTGTCCAAATGAACCCAAAGCTATCCAGTTGCTTTTGTTAATAATTCCCTTTCCTCCAGTTTTGAAGATGAATAGTAAGGTAGACTGTGTACAAAATCTACTATCAGGGACATAAGCTACAGGGGTACTATGTGGGGAGTTGGGCAGCAAGATGTCGGTTCACGTTACACTTGAACTTCTGCATGTCAGTACAGTTGGGGAAGCAGGAACCCGGAAGGGAATTCCAAAGTCTAGCGGTTCTGGGGAAGAAACTACTGGTGTAGAAGGCTCTCTTACATCTAGGGATCTAAACTGTGAAAGGGTGGGATTTTGCTGCTTGTCGGGTTAGTAGGGGGTATTTACGTCAAGGGGGTACAAGTATTTGCGATTCTTCGGAGCATTCACTGTTAAAGTACTTGTAGAACAGGCAGAGGGATGCTACATGGGACAGAGGCTGAAGCTTAGATGACAGTTCAGGACCTATTAGGTTGGCGACTCTCTTTTGAACCTTGTCTGGGAGTGAGATACTAGTAGCAGATGCACCAGCCCAAATATGATAACAATACTCCATACATAGGCGAATGGTGGCCTTATAGTGGTACAGGATACTTTCGGGCGTTAGTAACTTTCTAGCATGGTAGAGAGAACTTCCCTTTTTCGCAGCGGTCCTGGCAATACTCTCAATGTAATGGTTCTAACTCGTGTTTCCTGTAAACGTTAGTCCGAGGAGTTTAAAAGATGTACTTTCAGATGAGGAGTCTTTGGCCAGTGCTATTGGTGGTAGAAAAGGTTTCTTGTAGTTATTGAAGGAAACAAGTTTAGTCTTAACAGCATTGAATGTGGCCAGCCATTTTTTTTCCATTCCACTACAGATTGGAGGTCATTCTCTAGTGTTTCTGCCATTTCTTTAGATATGTGTTCATTTGTTTTCCTGCCGTGTCTGTTATAGAGCGTGGTGTCATCAGCATATATACCCATCTCACAAACAATTTTGTCAGGGAGGTCATTTATGAATATTAGGAATAATAGAGGTCCAAGGATAGACCCCTGAGGCACTCCCACATTTATATCATATTGTTTAGATGTACGACTATCGAGGACAACCTGGATTTTTCTCTTATCTAAGAAGGATTTAATTATGTTCCAGTGATACCGTATGATGTGATTTTCCTGAGAAGATCTTCATGCCATACTCTGTCAAAAACCTTAGATATATAGATGATACTTTATAGTGACACAGAAGTTTTTTTCATGATAGTTTGCAGTTCTTGGTAAAAACAGAACATTTTATTATTATTATTACAAGTAATTCTATCATAGATACTATGCTGTTGGGATGATGAATCGGGGATGGAGAGGAATTAAATATTGGAATATTTAATTGGAATTGGAAAAAATTGTTCATGCTTTCTGATACAATTCTTTGAAATTTTTTTTTGTTAACTTAATTTTCCATTGATATTGCAGATACTATAATGATAAAATGCTTAATATTTAATGATATTGAACTAGCATTTCCCCCACTCTTTATCTGTGCCTAAATCAAAACGTGGATTCCATGAACAAAGCTTCTTTCTTAGAACTGCACGCCTGTGGAACTCTGTTCCGTCTGCCTGCTTCCAACCTGACTACAACTTGGATGTGTTCAAGTCCAACGTTAACAAATTCCTAATGAACCGCCCCCTTAAGTAAACACTTCATCAAATCTCCACACTAACGTACTGTACTTGCAATAACCCTTATTCCTGAGTGGCTTCCGGGCCTTGATAAGTGGTGACCACCGTGTGTAAAAAAAAAAAGAAAAAAAAAAAGAAACTAGCAGCAGAACTAAAATTCATGTACCCCCCCCCCATGTATTTTTACATCTGGGAAAATATATGCACACACATTACATGATTTTTATGGTAACCCAAAAATTAAAAAACATGAAAAAAAAAAAATCTTTAGAAATTTAAAAATAATTGGAATTTGGTCTTTATATCTCGAAAACTACTTGCCTCTGCAAATTTTAAATGAGATTTTCTTATTCAGCATAGTCGAAAACCTTTAAAAGTAGTCATTTTAAAGAAAATTGTGGAGGTGGATCTAATGTAAAAAAAAAAAAATACAAAAAAAAAAAAAGCTATCATGAAATTTAGTTTTTACTTGGAAAAACTATTTTAAAATAGCGTGTTATCAAAAATAAAAATAGACAGAAAAATACCCCGTTCGGGTTTGTACTTGCACAAAGAATTTGAAAAAGTTGTCAACAAAAACAAATATATAACATGTAAATTTTATCAAAGGCAAGATAAGTTACTTTTCTATCTAACTGGATAATTTCTAGTGTTTTTATTGGGTTTGTATTACTGTATACATAGATTCAAAAAAGTTTTCAAAAAAACAAATTTATAACAAATATTATCAAAGGCAAAATAAGTTACTTTTCTACCAAACTGGATGATTTTTTAGTGTTTCTATATAATGCAAAATGCTTATTTGGCTCGAAAAACACAGCGTTTACCGCTATATTTGAAAATTACAAATGGCGGCAGATTGTGCTAAACACGTTAAGTTTGGGAAAATGAGTTAAGTCTAAAAAAACTATACAAAATTACTGTTAAAAAACACTGAATATATGTCAGCCTGTGTCATGGTAAGATATATTAAGTGAGTTTCTGACAATATTTTGTGTAGCTTTTTAGTTTTAACCCGTTTTCCCAAACTTAACGTGTTCAACACAGTCTGCTGCCATTTATATTTTTCAAATATACCGATAAACACTGCATGTTTTCGAACCGATTAAACATTTTACATCAAATAAAAACACTAAAATCTTGTCCAGTTAGGTAGAAAAGTAACTTATCTTGCCTTTGATAACATTTATTTGTTATATATTTATTTCTCGACAACTTTTTCGTATCTGTGTTTAGTAATACAAACCCGTTTTATTTAATGTAACGTTTAGTCGGCTTGAAAAACAGTGTTTATCGGTGTATTTGAAAAATACAAATGGTAGCGGGCACTGTTGATTACGTTAAGTTTGGGAAAATGAGTTAAAACTAAAAAAGATATATACAAAATATTGTCCGAACCCCACCGAATATGTTAGCCTATGCCACGGTAACATATATTCGGTGGGTTTCTGACACTGTTTTGTATAGTTTTTTAATTTTTAACTTCTTTTCCCAAACTTAACATATTCAACAGAGTCCACAACCATTTGTCTTTTTCAAATACATCGATAAACACTGTTTTTTTTTGTTTTGTTTTTCTCGAGGCGATTGAACATTTTACATTAAATAAAAATACTAAAAAAATATCCAGTTATGTAGAAAAGGAATTTATGTTACCTTTGCTTTCATTTATTTGTTTTTGGACAACTTTTTTGAATCTGTGTATAGTAACCCCCCTCCCACCCAAATATTAATTAAAAACTCGTATGTTTTTAATACAAAAAAAAAAAAGAAAAGAAACTCTATTTAGCGTTTCAACATTTTAGCAACGTTCGGCTTAATCTACTGATTGTTTGTCGAGCCGAAGCCATGTTTGACGGAAACTCCCGAGGATCCGGATCCAATTCTGCAAGAGTGCCATTTTTTTTTTTTTTTTTTTTTCATTTTGGTCCTTTTTTTTTTTTTCATTTTGGTCCTTTCTTTTTTTTTTTTTTTTTTCCCCCCCACTTTTTGAAGTGGATTACTGTACTAAAAATATAAGAAACATGCATTTTCTCTTTTTATTAGATTTTTTCATTGCCCTAAATTGAGCCACAGCAACACGTGGCAGGGTACAGCTAGTATATATGTATGTATATATATATATATATATATATATATATATATATATAATATAGCCATAGTCAAGGCGCTGGTTCTTGTTATCTATACACTTCATGAATTCCCATAAATCATATTTGGCTGACATTAACCTCTAAAATTGGAGTTGTTTGGAACATAAATTGATGTTTTATCTGAGAGCATTGAAGCTTGGTTAGTCCTAATTGGTTTCACAATCCCCTCCACACGCACACATCCACATGATGGTATAGAGTTCAGATTGATTCTTGAAGCAAATTCCAAAGCAAAATAAAGATCAGTATTGAAATCTTTTAAATGGTTATTCCAAAATTTGTAATGAATTTGCTCTAAGTAAATCGACATATTAGAATTATGTTTTGATTTCATGTCAGTTTCAGAGCAAAGAACAATTTACACACGTTTCTAAAAAGAATTCAAATTAACTCCAAGAAATTATTTTTTATTTGGCAACAAACTGCTTTGTAACTACTTGCACTTGCTCAAGTATGATTTAAATTCTCTGAGAAATTTGTAATTTTTTTTTTGTTTTTGTTTTTTTTGCTCTGAAACTGACATTAAATCACAGTATAATATAACTCTACACAAATTGAAACAAAGGAAAGACTCTTTCCACAGTTATATTTTTCTTTCTTTCTTTTTTATTTTTTTTTTTATTTATTTTTTTTAACTATTATGTTTTTATAATTTAAGCAAATACCTATATTTTCTCCAATTGGTATACAGGGTATTCAGACACGTGTAAAACTCTGTAATCAGTTTTCGTGCGAAAAAAAATGGCTGCTAATAGATCAAAATTGAAAAATTTGTATGCGGAGGGGGGAGGCAGGCTCATTAGATTTTTATTTGTTTCTGTTTCACGAATGCACATGTGTGAATCGTTCACATGAGAGATTACTTATGTTAAGAATAAGTAGGTTTGAAAACACTTTTTAAAGATTGTGTCAAGTTGGCCTAATGGTTATTATATTTCATTCACTGTCTTTAGGTTTTGGTTTCGATCTCAGCACGAGTATTTATTTATTTATTTTTTTACTTACAAGAAGTGAACTGTTTAGAAAAAAACAAAAACTGCATGTACATGTATCGGTTTATGAATGCATTAAAATATAATATTTATGCATATTTTATGACTGGACAACGCCGGGTGGTCTGCTAACATATATATATATATATATATATATATATATATATATATATATATATATATATGGATTTTTTCCCCTCTATATATCACAAGTTTATAACTAAAACCATATTATGCTTATCTCTTCCAACAGCCAGATAAGCCAAGCCCTGATGTGTGTTTCTGGAAAATATGTTCATTTTGTCATTTTTATAAAATTACTTACATTTGCACCAGCTTAGCTGTTTCTCCTAAATAAGTCTTTCAAAACAGAAGGTTGCAACAGTTTTCACTCTCATACAAATATCTACTCTAACGCCCCTCACATTCACCATCAAATTTTTTAAAAAGGGGAATTTTTATTAAATCATCATGCATTTGAAATGAAGTAGCTCCAAATTAGATGTTAAATCCACAGGCTGTTATTCATAGTTAGCACGACCATTCCTTGAAAACCTTAGAGGTTGGCGTTCTGAAACAATTGAGAAGATGAAAGAGGCTGTGACGAGGGTCATTGACATGTTCACACAAGGAGACTTCCAGAACTTGTTGGAATGGTACACCAAGAGCATTGCAGTCATAGGAGATTACTTTGAAAGTTGAATAAATAACTTACTACCTCGTTCTACTTACGTATTGAGCACTGTTGAAGCTAATACCAAAAATCAGTGCATCTTTATAAGATTTTATATGACCACATTAAATAATGTAAGAAATGAATACAGGGTGACCCCCCCCCCAAAAAAAAAAAAAAACAAAAACAAAAAAAAAAAAACAAATAAATAAATAAAATAATCGGCAAAAGCATTCTAAAATAAAATTATTGAAAACAAAAAGAAGTTTTTTGATGTGATGTTTTGAATATAATAAACTAGTTATGACCAAAGTTTCATTTCATTTTGACAAAACACTAAGAAACGGGGCCTAATTAGAGTTGGGCCCATTTTTGGGGGGGTCACCCTATATATATATTTATATATTGTAAACTCAGATGAGTAAATCGTATCAATCCACTAAAGTGCTTAATAAGTAAAGCTTTATTTTAATATACATTTTATTTGTATAAATATTTGGGTTACGTACATGCTGATGTGTTCTGCCTGATGCCTTTTTTTGGAGGCAGACTCCTCGTTAGATCAAATTGATAATGATGGGAATCTAGGCTTTCTGTCTTCAAAAGAGCATTAGCTGAAACATGCCTGTTATAAATACAATATGTGAGTGTTTTCCTTCTCATTGGGTTTACTTTTTTGTATACTTTTTAGTACATTCCTTTTTGTGGTGTATCCACCCTATGGATAATAGTGAACTCTTCAACTTATTATAAAGATTAAAAGAATGTGTCCCTTGGCGTTAGCACACTAGTTATGCAAGTCATGCACACTTGGCATTCATACTGACGTATATTCACACTCTTCATTTGCTGTATTTGTTTTTATGTTCAATATAATTTGTTTTCACTAATTACCGAGTTTTCTTACTTCAAAACCTTTACAGAACAGCAACAATGAAATGAATGGCTCTCATCTTAGGGAGTCTCCATGTTTTGACAAGCTTCTGGGTCTGACCTTTACTCCTGATTTGAAATGGAATACGTACATCAAATCCATTGCCATGGTTGCTGAAAAAATGGTGGGATCCTTCTACCACTCCAGTAGATATCTCACTGCTGATGCAGTTCTCTACCTGTATAAGAGCCAGGTATCTCCAAGGATGGAGTACTGTTGCCACATCTGGACAGGAGCTGCTAGAAGCATCTTATCCTGCCTTGATAGAGTTCAAAATAGATTTCATAGCGTAGTGGGGGCGCTCTTTTCACTTCCCTGCAACCTCTTTTCAACAGAAGAGACATTGTGTATCTATCTCTGCTTTATCATTATTTTCATGGCAAGTGCTCTTTCGAGCTCCAATCTGTCTCCTCTCTCTCGCCAAACTTTCACAAAAACCTCTCGTCTACCTGAAACCACTATCAATAATTTCCCCCACTCTTTATCTGTATCTAAACCTAAACGTAGATTCCATGAACAAAGCTGCTTTCTTAGAACAGCACGCCCGTGGAACTCTTTTCTGTTTTCCAGCTTACTACAATATGGTCATATTCAAGTCCAACGTAAACAAGTTCTTGATGAGCCGTCACCTTAAGTAATCCAATTTACCTAATTCTCACTACTAACAATTACTACGGTATTGTCCCATTGACTACTGTACACTTGTTAACCCTTATCCTCAAGTGGCCTCCGGGCCTTGATAAATGGTGACTTTTTTTTTGTAAAAAAAAAAATTCCAACAGTTGCATGTAAATATTTTAAACAGGAATTGCTAAGAAAATTATGGATCAATATACACTCAAAAAAATAAATAAATAAAATAAAAAAGAGAAAAAATAGTTTGGAATATACTATATAAAAAAAACATTCTCATGATAATAATTCTTAAGAATACATTTTCTTAATTAAAATCTGATTGACTGATATTATTTTTAATTTATTAATTTAATTAAAAAAAAAACATAAAAAAAAGCCACCATTATTTAAATAATTCAAGACAAAATTATTTTGTGTAATAATAAAAAGAAATTATGCTGGTTACAATGCAAAGCAAAATAGAATGGTGTCAGAAAGGCTGAACAAAAAACAATTGAAGACTATTTGGGATACGAATCTTTACAAAACCCATTTATTTATTTTTTTCTCAAGAGATCTTTCGTATACATTTGCATATTAATATTTTTTTAAAGAAAATTTAGTTGGGATGTATTCATTTTTTCAAGGACTCACTATATTAAAAACTAATTAGCATCACCGGTAATCACGAACCGAAACGTGTGGATGTTTGAATGATGAAATAATAATCCAGAACACACGTAAATATGATCCATGTTGATCCCCTCCTTGCATCCTGAATATCTGCATGAGAAATCTTTTAACCCTGCAAATCTTATCATTTACTCCTGTTATCTTTTGATATGCCATTACAAACTGATTTTTATTACATGTTGTAGATGCAAGGAAAGTTTGAATTAATTGATGACAGTGGTTCCCAACCTTTTTTTATGTGGCAGCAAAACATGAACATATTCTACTCGTGTCTTTTTTGAAAGGAAAAAGAAAAAAAAAAGTTTTTTTTTTTTTTGTTTTTTTTTTTTACTTGGGAGTCACCACTTATCAAGGCCCGAAGGCCACTCGAGGATAAGGGTTAATGAGTGTAAGGTGGTAGTGCAGCAATCACCAATGGTGTCTGGATACCCTATATACCAAATTCCAAGTCTGTAAATCAAACATTTGATCTTAAAAAGCTATTACCCAACTTGAACAAAGTCTACGATTAAAAGCAATCGTTTTGCTAAGCTGTAAGAACTTTACAAGATAGAACTTATGTTAAAGATATTTTCTAAATGTGTACCATACATGAGGATTGCAACGTCTTGTCAGACGAGTGCCACTCCCTCAGACACTTAAAGTCCATGAGCCCAAAAATGACTTTTTTTTTTTTTTTTTTTTTTTTTTTTTTAGTCCTACCCGTGAATTCACACGCTCAAGCAGGCATGACACTGAAGATGGTCATTGAGATCAATTATTACATGCTTCCAGCATTTCAAGCCTTCACACGTCACAACTTTTCCATCGCCACAGGACCATTTTTATAGACAAATGCTTGAGGGAGTATCTATACACAGATGATGTTACAGAGTCTTAGCTTTGTAAGACAGCTAAGTCTCTCTCTCTCGGTTCAAAATGTTGAGATCCAGCAACAAGCAAGAGCAAGATAGCCAGCAACAAATTAAACTGCAGACCAGCTTAAAGCAGGAGACCAGTACCCGCATTCTTCTCCTAGAAAGGTTTTCTTCACCACGGTTTACGGGAGCCCTCTCCACCCCAACCCACACATACATACATACAAACACACACGGTGCTAGTTGGCCGTTGATCTCGAAAAAGGTTTCATTCGCCCTTTAGAAGGTCTTGTTTTTAATTCTTCAGGGAGACTAGCCACCCTCCTCACCATACAAGTCTGGCGAGGGAACCAGTTTAGTCGCTGGTGACCCAACCAATGAGGCAAGTAGTACTGGGTTACAAGGTACCAGTAGCATATGACATGACCTGACACATAAAAAATGTACCATACACACACATAAATACATACATACATTAACGTGTACACAAGTATCCTATCCATATAATTGTGCAGACCTCACTCTGAAGGCTTAACAAATATGAATGATTGGGTGCTGTTCAGTTTCTTTTTTGTTATTGTTGTTGTTTGTTTTTTTTTTGGGGGGGTATCTTTTATTTACTAGCAGATGTACTTGCGTTAATACCTTTAAAAAATGAAGTAAAAAAAAAAATAAAAACAGAAAGAAACTGGGACATGTACATGCAAGTATTATGCTTTTCCTAAACAGTTCACTTTTTGTAAGTGTAAAAAAAAAAAAAATAAAATAAAATAAAAACAAATACTCGAGCTGAGATTGAAACCAAAACCTAAAGACAGTGAGTCAAGTACGATAACCATTAGGCCAGCTTGCCAAGATCTTTAAAAAGTGTTTTTAAACCTACTTATTCTTAACATAAGGTTGCTGTCATGTGAACGATTTGCACATGCACAATCGTAAAACAGTTACCAGACTGATAAATATCTGAAGACCCTCAAGTATCAATTTTTCAATTTTGACCTTGTAGCACCTCTTTTTCCGGAAGAAAACTGATTAAAAAGTTTTCCACATGTCTGGATACCCTGTTATACCAAATTTCAAGTCTGTAGATCAAAAATTCGTTGAGTATATAGGTTGAGAGTTGTCCTCTCTCTCTCACACACACACACAAATTCTCACTTTTATAGATATATAGATTTGATTTCAGATTTTATAATAGTTTGGGCCACCCAACTCACCCATCATCCACTAGACCAATTTTTTAAATATTTTTTATTGAGCTCTTTAATTTTTTGCAGCATATTCATCACGAAAATAGTTTTTTTTTTGCAATAAAAATAAAGATATAGGAAATATTTTATTCGTATAAAAAAATCACATCAGATATTAAGCATTCTTCCATAATCCAATTTTTTCTCGTTGAAACTTTAATCTATATATATCTAAAAGTGAACATGTGTGCTTGTGTGTGTACATTTCCATACACAATAACTCTGTCAATTTTAAGTCTACTGACTCGAAATTTGATATACAGGGCACTGAGATTTGTGAAAATCTGTGTGATCTGTTTTCGGCCAGAAATTTTGCAATTAAGGGGTCAAAGTTCAACAATTTGACCTTTGAGAACTCTACCAAACTCCTCCGCCAATTTTTGGTCTAAACACTTGAAATTTTAGATATAGGTTCCTTGGACAAAGATCTAACTTAATAACTTGATTTGAGCCCAAAACAAATGTTAAGGGGTCATAATAGGGGTCAAAGTTTTAAAAAAAAAAAAAAAAAAAAAAAAATTTTTTTTTTTTTTTTTTTTTTTTTTTGCTCAACATACACCTCCAAACACACGGGCAATGCCGGGCTGAAATGCTAGTCCTTAAAAAAAAAAAAAAAAAATTGGATAAAAAATACTTGAAATAAATATAAAGCATCAACAACGTTTACAAATGTTCATAAACATTAGTAAGTTCAAAGTATCTAAAAATTAAAACAAACGATTTATTATTCATTTTATTTCTTTTTTTTTTATATTAAAACATCAGTATTATGTATATGTCATAATGTGTTGAATATTTATTAATACTAGCAATTCCGGTCGATATGAAAGCTGTTTTTCAACTTTAACAACTTGTAACTTCCATCTATAACTTTTTAGTGGCACACCAGTAATCATTCTGCAGCGTACTGTGATACGGCACTGGTAACCGTTGCTCTAGGGCAGTGGTTCTTCAATCCCACTTATCTGGTAAGGCTCTCTGCATATCCCAGCATGGCTTCTAATCATCACCGATTCCACCTTGTTACATTCAAGCAAAATTAAGTCGTGGTTAGAGATTGCAAAATCCCGGCTTCGGAATACTACTGTATTGTAATGAAGCGTTCTGTTTTCCTGCTTTCCAACTAACTACAATATGGTCGTCTTCAAGTCCAACGTAAACAAGTTCTTGATGAGGCGTTCCCCTTAAATAATCCAATTTACCAAATTACCACTAATAACAATTACTACAATATTATCCCATTAACTGCCGTACACTCATTAACCCTTATCCTCGAGTAACCCCCAGGTCTTGATAAGTGGTGACTCCTTTGTAAAAAAAAAAAAAAAATCTAATTGTAGCATAAGCCTATTAATATGCAATGCATTGCCATGAGGTGCCTATATGAACTTATGAAATAAAATATCTAGTAACTTCCAACTATAGCTTCATGGCGCACTAGTAATCATTCTGTGCTGTGGGGTGACCCCTCCTACTCCCAAAACAGCCACCTATGGAATGATTAATAAAATTCACAATCCTTTCTGCAATCCAATTATATTTGGTACGAACTAACTTCAATTTGTACTTGTAAAAGTTGCAAGCATTTATGTCCAACAGTCTTTTTTTTTTTTATTGTTATTAAATGTGAGGGCACTTTGGTGACCGTCTCATGAGTAGGTGTAATCATGAATGAGCTTCACTCTTACCACACCATTACTCCCAAATTTTTTATCTGTGATGTTATCTTAAAAGATATCTTACTGAACCATTTCTAAACATAAACTGGTCACCATAGAGCAAATGAAGGCCGTGCTAAGAGAGGGAAGTGTCAGGTGGTATTTACAATTTTGCATATTGTATCTGGGTGTGCTTATCATTGAACAACATTAAAACAAAGACTGTTGGTCATTCATGATTAAAACTTGGTGTACAAGTCAGGCAGAGACTGAGGTTTATTTGTACTAAATATGGTTGAATTGTAAAGAGATTGAATTTTTATTAACGATTCCAGGGTAGGCATTTCTTTTTATTAAGTGGGGGGGGGGCACTTTGTATTTAATCTCATTTTTTTACTTGTCTCCACACTCTTGGGCTAAGTTATGTATAAGGCCAAGTTTAATATGGAATCCCTTCCTATGTGTATGCATTAACAAGTATATAAATCTCTGCTTCGCGGGGGGGGGGGGGGGGAGGGGGGCCTTTCGCATCATAGATTCTCCCTGACCTTCTCTCTGCCTTCCACATTTTAGCTTGATGATGGTGGAGGGGGAGAGAATCGGATTCCTGGAACTCAGCTGATTTCCATTGCTCTTTGCTTTGATGCACAAATATAAACTTGATTCTTTGTTTTAGATTTTGTGAATATATATATATATATATATATATATATATATATATATATTTAATATATATTTAAAAAAACAACATAAATTGAACCCCAACAAATTGGGAAAATGATAAACTGTGGTTTGTAACTGAAAGAGGGGTTGGGTAGGGGCAAAGAAGAAGTACCCACCCCACCCCTCAAAAATGTTCCCTACCATCAAATGTAAGTAATACTTTGACATTTGAATCCTTTGACCTGTGTCTGTGTTAAGACGACCTTTGAAGATGACCTTTGAATTCAGACATTTCCTAACTTAAAAAGATTTTTTGAAAAAAAAATTATTTTATAGTTTATCTGAATGTAATAAAACACGTCTTTTTTTGTTTTTTTTTTATAAATATATTTCCATATAAGGAAGAACACATACATGCACACGTATATATTACATTATATATTAAAATAAAGCAAAATTAAATTTAAAAAAATATGTCACAACCCATCTGGAAGCATTACATTAATGAAGAGAAAATTATTCCTAATTAGCATTAAGATAAAATACTCTCCTTTATAAATAATATAATTCGTTCAAAAGTAGCGCAAGGAAAATAAATAAATAAATGACATTACTGTTACACACACACACACACACACACACACACACACACACACACACACACACACACACAAGTTGGACGCCCGGCGTTGCCAGGTAATAAAATATGCTTAAACATATTTTAATTTATACAGATTGTATATGTATGGTTATAGAATCAATCCTCTATTGGATATTATATAGTACAAAGAATAATTTGCCTGGTGGACTAATTCGCAAAAAAAATAAAAATAAATAAATAATAATGATCATGCTGTTCATCAAATTCCGTCTGTGTTTGTTTACAATATCACGTCAGCTAATATTTGGCCTTGACGATCTAAAAAAATAGTCTTTCTTCTCTTGTAGATAAAAGAAGAAATTTTACAGGGAAATAATTTACGTTACACTGACCAAATACTTTGTGGTAGTTAACCCTGAAAAGAGCTGTTCAACTCACAATTACTGCTGGTTGTAGTTAACGCTGAAAAGGGCTGTTCAACTCACAATTACTGCTGGTTGTAGTTAACCCTGAAAAGAGCTGTTCAACTCACAATTACATCTGGTTGTAGTTAACCCTGAAAAGAACTGTTCAACTCACAATTACTGCTGGTTATAGTTAGCCCTAAAAAGGGCTGTTGAACTCACAATTATTGCTGGTTGTAGTTAGCCCTGAAAAGAGCTGTTCAACTCATAAATACTGCTGGTTGTAGTTAGCCCTGAAAAGGGCTGTTCAACTCACAATTACTGCTGGTTGTAGTTAGCCCTAAAAAGGGCTGTTGAACTCACAATTACTGCTGGTTGTAGTTAGCCCTAAAAAGGGCTGTTCAACTCACAATTACTGCTGGTTGTAGTTAGCCCTAAAAAGGGCTGTTCAACTCACAATTACTGCTGGTTGTAGTTAGCCCTAAAAAGGGCTGTTCAACTCACAATTACTGCTGGTTGTAGTTAGCCCTAAAAAGGGCTGTTCAACTCACAATTACTGCTGGTTGTAGTTAGCCCTAAAAAGGGCTGTTCAACTCACAATTACTGCTGGTTGTAGTTAGCCCTAAAAAGGGCTGTTCAACTCACAATTATTGCTGGTTGTAGTTAGCCCTAAAAAGGGCTGTTCAACTCACAATTACTGCTGGTTGTAGTTAGCCCTAAAAAGGGCTGTTCAACTCACAATTACTGCTGGTTGTAGTTAGCCCTAAAAAGGGCTGTTCAACTCACAATTACTGCTGGTTATAGTTAGCCCTAAAAAGGGCTGTTCAACTCATAATTACTGCTAGTTGTAGTTAGCTCTAAAAAGGGCTGTTCAACTCACAATTACTGCTGGTTGTAGTTAGCCTTGAAAAGAGCTGTTTGAATACTCCTTCAACTGCTGCTGATATCCTTCGGCTGCTGGGCTCGTATATATTTTTCTGTTTTAGTACTTGCTGCAATGGTCCTCAATACATGGGTAGAGCTTAATAGTATATAAAAAATATACTTATGGCAAGTGAGCTTCACAGAAACATTTGTTTTATTCCCAAAGGAAATTGTTAGACATGTTGCTCGATTTTTTTTTTTTTTTTTTTTTTTTTTTGCAGTAATGATTTGTGAAGTCAAAGACGAAAAGATATGAAGAACAGTGTCATTATTTGCATATTCTGCTTGGTGCGGATTGCGAATTTAATACTCCCATGTTACTTCTTCCTTTAGAGGAAGCTGGTTTAACCCACATAGGGTTAGTGCTGTTTCCATATATATATATATATATATATATATATATATATATATATATATGTATGTATATTAAGTATATTTGGTAAAAAAAAACAAGGAGAAAGTGCTCAATACATTGGTAGAACTTAATATATATTTATTATTACAACCTCGTGAGTATTTGCTTAAATCATTACAAGATTGTTTCTATAGACGAGATAAACAAATTATTCAGCCAATGTCATCAGAGAATTTAAGCCAAAAAGGAAAAAAAAAATTTTTCTTTTGGCTTAAACTGTCTGATGACATAAGCTGAATAATTTGTTCATCCCGTCTATAGAAACAATCTTGTAATGATTTAAGCAAATACTCCCGAGGTTGAAATAATAAATACATATACCGACCATTAACGTGATGGTTGTAGGTTCAATCCCTGGCTAGGGAAAGGTGCTAGTCTAACCATATTGATGAGTTGTGATGCAATGAAACAGTACTGCATGTGGATGACATATATATATATATATATATATGTATATATATATAAAACTACTTAATTTACTCACATAAAATTAATATACGAAAGTATAGATTTATGCGTAAACTTTAAGTATTTACTTCAAAAGTGCTCAATACGTAGGTAGAGCTAGTTAGTAATTTATAAAATATATATGGCAATTAAGCTACCCTGAATATTCCGCGTTTCATCCACTCTAGGACTCCTCAGGCTTATGCGCGAATTCTGTGGTTGTTTATCGTTTTTATATGCTCCTCTTCTATTGAGATTTTAGTTAGCCAATCAGCTTTCTAGTATCCACCGCGCCCCTTCCTCTAGCCTAACCTAGTTTTAAAACAGATCCTTTGTCCGATAAAATCCATGCCCATTGGCTGATAGGAAGGGGCGCGGTGGATACTAGAAAACTGATTGGCTAACTAAAATCTCAATAGAAGAGGAGCATATAAAAACGATAAACAACCACAGAATTTATGCATAAGCCTGAGGAGTCCTAGAGTGGATGAAATGCAGAATATTCAGTGTAGCTTAATCGCCATATATATATATATATATATATATATATAGCGTGTGTGTGTGTGTGTGTGTGTAGACATTCCAGAAAATGAAGCCTTTCAGTATTCACTTGGAACATAATCATGACTCCATCTGGAATGTAAATGCAAGTAAGGAAGCTTTTTGAAATATCATAGTACAGTATGTTGGAATTATTGTGATTGGAAAATCTGAAATAGTAAGCAGTGACCTAAAATGTGAAGGATGAAATATGGTGATGTGATTGAAAGGAGATGACTTGATGGATAGAGAGTAAAAGTTTTTGCTGTGTAGGACTACATATTTTGGAGGAGCAGCTTTTTTGGAACAAATGTAATAATTTTGAATCATAGATGAAATGTTGAAATATGCTTTAAGAATTACTTTAAATGCTGAGTATGAATGATTTATTTAGGTTGTGTCCATCCATATTTTTTTTTATCATATAAACTGTTTAAGCAGGGAAAAATTAATCATTTTATTATGTGTTCGCACCCACATATTCTATTTGTTCAAATATATGATATACTTGCATTTGAAGGGAGAAACATTCTACTGAAATGCTAAATATTTATTTTGAGTAGATGTTTAATTCAATTTTTATAGATTGTTGCAGTGGGTCGACAGTTGTGACGGTGCCAATCAACCATACAACGAACAAAGTAGATGCAAAGCCAAAAAGATAATAGCAAAGAATGACAGACAGACACTGATATCAGTTTAAAGATGAATATTGTTTTTTATTTATTGAGAATCGAAATGGTAAATTTGTAGGTAATTGAGATTGTATACTTAGGATCAGTTCACATGAGACAGGATCAGTTGCTGGAAACTGATTGCTAGACGTCAGTGGGCTCTGGAACTTGGGAAGTGCTGAAGGCTGCAGGAGGTGCTGAAGTGAGCCAGAGTTTGCTGGTTGTAGAGGGCAGTCTCAGAAGTTAGGGCAGGCAATAGTAGCTTGTATACAGGTAGTTTGTGGCAGTAGTTTATGGAAGGTAGCCCTGAAAAGGGCTGTTTGATTCGCAACAATAGTTTGTTGTAGTTAATCCTAAAACTACTGCTGCAACTGCTGCTGAGACTCTTTGGCTGCTGGACTCAAATGATTTGACTGAGGGCATCACAGTCAAAATTTGGGAAGCTACCTGCTAGCCGGATTGGAAAAATTTGCCGAAAAAGTGCTCTGTTTATGAAAGAGTGCTGAAGTTACAGGACTTGTGTTGATAAACTATCAAATGACTAAAATTAATTGCCAACCAAACTTGTCACAATCAAGAGTTTTAGGTATTATTGACTGTGTCTATATTAATTTGAGTTCAAAATGAAATGTTTGTTGTTTTTGTTTAGTTGTGAAAAGTTTAAGTTTTATGTTTCTATTCTCTTGATTGTGATTAAAACAAAAGGAAATGTCTGTCAAGTTGTTGTTTCTTCTGTTGAGTGTAGCCATTGTTTACTAAAATGAATGCGGTGATTCGACAAACCGCGACAATATAACCATTTATTTCATCTTGTCAATCATAACCGCTTTTCTCCAACTTATCTGACTAAAATTAAGAATGTTTCATGAGTTAAATAAAAATTAAGAAGATTTTAAGATAAGTTATTTAAAAATTATTTTTCTTTTTTTAACTTTGTTAAAAATGAGGTATTATTTATACAAAATTGAGTATGTACAAGGTTTTATCCTTTTAGCATTAGATAAAATCTGTTTTTTTCCAATGATTAATGTAGTATATTATTGATGTAGTATATCTGCCCAGACCTTGCACTGCCCAGGAATATTTAAAGTTTATTTTTATGTGACGTTTCTGAATTTTTGAGATGAGGATTCGTTATTCATATGATTTGGATTCATCGGACTACTGTTCAATTCTCCATGCGGGTAATCAAAAAACACAATTGTGAATTACTTAGGATCTCTATCCAGTCATGGCTGATGGAACGAGAGCATGCTACCTCCATGAAGTAAATAAAGGGTTCCGTTCCGAATTCCGTCCAAATTCCCGAGTTGAACAGAAACGTTCCGGAGTTCAACAAAGTACACCTGGAGAAGATACTCAAGATGAGAACAGTAGTCTATTTTTATTTTCTTTTATTACCAGCGTAATATTAAATGAATAGGAGCACCGAACCATTTGGGTACAAGGTTTTGTCCTTTTAGCGTTAAACATAAATCTGTTTGTTTTTTTTTTTTGTTTTTTTTTTTTAACAATAATTGATGTAGACCCGGCCCTGCCCAGGAATATTTGAAGTCTATTTTCTTTTTTTTCCAGTATAATATTGAATGAATAGCGGTTTGAAGATGCTATAAAACGTAATTAATGCCAAATTAAAGTGTTTTTTTAAATTTTTTGTAGGACCAATTGGAGGTAACAGAAGCAGGTACAGCATATAAAGTCCATTCAGAAAAGCCTCATTTGGTCAGTTTAGGGAGTGGCCGATTGTCCACAGCCGTCACGTTGCTACCTCTTCATGAAGGTATGTGTCTTTCTTTTTTCTTCTGATTTTTCTCTTTTGTACAAATGAAAACAAATTTCCTCTTTTTGGTTTTATTCATATAACAAAAAAAATGTCTACCAGACAATTGAGATGAAAGAGGCTGTGACGAGGGTCATTGACATGCTCACATAAGAGGACTTTCATGGGGTCTTCCAGGACTTGTTGGGATGGTACAAGTGCAGTGCAGATGGAGGAGATTACTTTGAAAGGGACTAGAGTTTCATGTGTGTACTGTCAATAAAAGTGCCCATAAGAAAAAAAGTCTGGAAACTTATTAAAGGCACCTCGTATCTTGTATTTGTTTTAGAACTTTGCGACTGATTGGATATAAATCAGATATATTTGTTATGTAATATGTATCATTGTGAATTTTAGGAAAGAGTGTCAGTTACATTGGAATTTTATCTAGTATTTTATTCATGTTGCCATATGTCCTTGTGGAAAACAGATAAAGTAGTGGGTAAAATTTTTCTGGGGATAGGAGGTTCAATCCTCAGTGGAGGCAATATTCAAAATACAATCGCTGATGGAACAAGAACATGCTACCCTCATGGATTAAATAAAGGGTTCTGTTCAAAATTCCGTATTACTTTGACTGAAACGTTGTGAGTAACACTTAAGATGAGAACGGTAATCCAAATAATACATAATATCATTGGTAAAATAAGTAATATTTGCTCACATCCGGATTGACTCTGGTCCTGGATATGACCTTAAACTATATCCAATGGTGAGGCTCCAGTTTGCGCGCTTTGGGTAGTGTGGAGCCACCTTTTAATTGCCATTGCTCCCAGGTTCACTCTGACCCGGAGTCGTAGTACCTGTTAGGGTTCCAACTATGGGTTAAATAGAAACCGACTTAAAAAACAAATAATTCTATTAAAAAAAATTTCTTCAAAGTCATTAGATTCAGCATTAAATAACCTGAAAAGGGTTGATATGCCGTAAAACAAAAACAACCAACTAACCAACCTGATTGATCCATCAGTTCTTTTCTAGTATTGCCATTTGGTGAATGCAGTAGCTTCTGGTGGGACTTCTTAATGCCATATTAATGGGTCATTGTTATGGCTTTACCTTATCATGGTTTATAAATTAAAAATGCAAAATTATTGCTTTGCTTCTTTTTCTCCCTTACTTTCCCTCTTTGCTCTGTTCTAAGTCTGTCAACTTATTCCACAAATCCCAAAACTCCATCATGAAAAGTCTCCAGAAAGAATACAAGATTAAACCCAGAACTCCAACTTCCAATGTAGACTCCTACTATTATGTCTTCTCCAACATCAGAGGTCTACGTTCAGACCTTCCAGAAGTTGAAACCCAATTCCAGGAGACCAAACCAGACCTATTATTCCTAAGCAAAACTGGCATTGTACTGACTATTTCTCTAGATAAGTTCCTAATTAAAGGATATTTTAATTTAACATCCAAATCTGATTCCCAAAATCGCCATGGGCATGGAATATGTGCCTACATTAGAGATGACTTTCCATGTGATAGAGACATTTCCAGAGATGATCCTAAATTGTCCTATATGTGCTTCCGGGTTGCACTTGCTCACAGCACTGCATTTATATTTGCCCTCTACCACCCCCACAACAGCGGAGTTACTATTATTAAGAGAATATCTAAGAAAATTGACCACATCCTGTCTGTTCATCCTTTGGCTAACATTCACATCTGCGGAAAATTCAATGTTCACAACATGGAATAGTTAGCCCATTCAAACAAGGCAGATGAGGGAAGGTTGCTTCTGACCTCAGGTTGTTCACAAACCCACTCGTGTGCTCGACACTGATGGTCAGTATGCAAGTCTCCGTGACCTTTTTCTCACAACTTTCCCTGAGCTATGTTCATCCTCCGTTCTGTCTCCACTTAGGTTTTCCGACCACTCAGTTGGTTCAAATAAGATAAAAACAAAATGTAATAAGTCTTCTGACATTGTACAGTATATTGATACTTTGGCTAACTGGGATAACTTCCGTACATTTATGTCAGATCTACCTCTGCTTTCAATGTTTTAAAAAGGAAAATGTTTCCTTTATAGTATCAGACCTGACAGAATAGTTAATTGTAAGTATAGACTGCTTCATACCCTCCAAAAAATTCCAGCAAATACCTAAGAGCTTGTCGTGGTTTGTTGTTGTCTTTGTTATAGTGCTGCCATTGCGCACAGAAAATTACTTTTTCCATTGCTTCCAATCTAATAGATGTACTGAGATTAAACCTGCTTTCAGGACTGCCAACAACCCTTGTAAAAGAGTAATAAAGAATGCAAGAGAGGTGTATGCTCAGTCTGTCAAGTCCAAAGTAGCTGATCAGTGGTTTGGTTTCTACAAGTTTTGGCAAATAACAAACAGGATTCTGAAAAGAAGTGTGTGCTCTATCCTAACCATCATCTATGGACCGGAGGTAATCTTGTCAACATCGGACAAAGCCAAACTCTTTGCCAACAACTTTGTAGCTAACTCTACCCTATGTGATCAGTGTCCCCCCTCTATATTTCTTTCTGTGTATGAAAACATGCTATGCAACATACAAATATGTTGGTGTAATGTTGCCAAGCTAATCATAAATGTTGATTCCAGTAAATTAACTGAACCTGATGGCATTCTAATTATAATGCTGAAAAAGCTTCAATCAGAACTAGTCGCCACACTTGCAAAGCTGTTTACGTGTTGTCTTAAGGAGAATTGCTTCCAAACAGCCTGGAAAACCTCATCAGTATGCCCCATATTTAAAAATTCAGGTGATCGGTTATCTCCCTCTCAATACAAACTAATCAGTCTCCTATGAGTCATAAGTAAGTTGCTTGAATCGATGTTAAATAGAAAAGTAGTCGATCACCTCAGCAAAAATAACTTTCTTAATGACATGCAATATGATTTCCATTGCATTCCATTGCTCTTGACATATCAAACGCCTTTGATAGGGTATGGCATAAAAGTCTATCCCACAAAATCTCCAACTATGGTATAGTTGGAAATGTCTTTTCAATTATTAAATCATTTCTCTCTGATGTGTTCATAAGAATAGTGGTTTATCGGCAGAAATCAGAAGCCCAACTCTCTTCCTGATCTACATCAATGATCTTCCAAATCACATCCTAAGATCATTCGTAGATATTTATGCTGATAACACCACAATCTATAGCAACAAAGGCAGTAACTGATCAAGTTCTCTCTGATTCTCTCTCATCTGATCTTGAGCATGTGGTGCAATGGTGAAAGAGGTGGCTGGTTAATTTTAATGCATCTAAAACCAAGCTTCTATCTTTACATCATCAATGCTCTGATTCTCGTCTGGCATCAATTGAAATGAATGGCTCTCGCCTTGGGGAAGCTCCATGTTTTGATAAGCTTCTGGGTCGGATGTTTACTCTGGATCTGAGATGGGACATGTACATCAAATCTGTTGCCAAAATCGCTGGAAAAATGGTGAGATGATTCTACCACTCCAGTAGATCTCTCACTGCTGATACAATTCTCTACTTGTTTAAAAGCCAAATACGTCCAAGGATGTAGTACTGTTGCCACATCTAGACAGGAGCTGCTAGTAGAACCTTATCCTACCATGACAGAGTTCAAAATAGACTTTGTGGCCTAGTAGGGGATGCCCTTTCACTTCCCTGCAACCTCTTTCGCACCAAAGATGTTGTGATTCTGTCTCTACTTTATCGTTATTTTCATGGCAAATGCTTGTCTGAGCTCTAATCTATGATCCTCACTTGCCTGACTTTCATGAAAAACACTTGTCTAGCTGAAAACACTATCAATAACTTGCCTCACTCTTTATCTGTACCCAAACCTAAATGTAGATTCCATGGAGAAAACTTCTTTCTTAGAACTGCACGCCTGTTGTACTCTGCTCCGTTTTCCTACTTTCCAACTGACTACAAAATGGTTGTCTTCAAGTCCAACGTAAACAAGTTCTTGATGAGCCATCCCTTTAAGTAATGCAATTTACCAAATTTCCACTAGTAACGTTTACTATGATATTGCTCCATTGTCTACCGTACACTCAGTAACCCTTATCCTCGGGTGGCCTCTGGGCCTTTACAAGTGGTGACTCCTTTGTAAAAAAAAAAAAAAAGTTTTTCTTTTACAGTAAAACATCTTTGTTTTTGGTAAGTGTCAAGGTAATGTGTACCAAACACATCAGCATAATTCTTATTCACCTTTTTTCCCAATATTAACATTAGCTTGTTTCATAAAACCCTCGATATGCAATCTTGATTGTCGTGTTTTAGATGTGCCTAAGCGGCCATAAATTATTGCTTATCTTTTCAACTGCACTTATCTCTGTCCCTATGAGTGCTGTGCTTAGTGAAAGCAGTGATTTATATGTGATCTGGATAGCGTTTCTTCTGTAACTTAACTCGCCATCTTCTACAGTCTGTCGTTGCTGAGCAATTAGAATTTCACTTTTTCATTTTGCCCATCCAGAAAATGGGTGTGTAAGTGGCCAAATGGTTACTGATGAGAATTATGGAATCGATTGATTGAATTCAAATCCAACTCTCTCTACAATGCTTGCTCGTACATCAGAGTTGAGGAATGAGCCGAGAATAAACAATTTTTGAGCAAGTTTTTTTTTTTTTTTTTACTGACTTGTCGAATCGGCTGTTTGTTTTTATTCTTTAATGTTTTTCATGCACCCCCCCCCCCCTAAAAAAGAAAAAAAAAATGTAACATTTTTTACAAAAAAAAAAATACAGTAGAACCCCGGGAAACGGTGGCACTAGGATACGTTTTTTTTTTTTTTTTTTCAGGTTAAAATGTGGAATACAATGTTTTTCCTGCCCCTGGTTACAGTATTTGCTCCACCTTATGGTGTTAATGTCGTATCCCGACGTTCTACTATACTTAAAAAAAAAAAAAATATTTTCGTTTGTTGCTACACATTATTTTACAAAAGACATATTTATAATTGGAACTTACCATAGGTTGATTGTTTTTTAATTTTTTTTTTTTATTTCTATTTTTCTACATAACTACATGATAAATATTTTCTATGATGATCTTTTTATTTTTCTCGTGTTTAAAAATTTGATCATCGCTCTGTATATTCCGGCAGTTTATGTAAGTTGCCGGAATATGCTGGTGCAACATCCATGGAGAGGCATGTCATTCACTGCAGAAGTACCTTTTTATTTTCCAGCTGATTCCTCTCCACCGAGGTCACCGTACAAGTTTTGTGATTTAAAAAAAAAAAAAAAAAATCTTTTACAAGATTCGGATTTTTTCAGGCAATGGCTTTATGCTCTCATAGTTGATCTTCTTCTCAACTACTTAGAATTTTTCCCTCACAGGAGAAACATTGTGAATTTACTTCTGTTATATCCTTATCTTAACGGCAAGTGCTTGAAAGGGTTTTAATTTATGCCCCCCCCCCGATACCCTGAAACATATTCACTATGGTTACTTCCCCAACATTCACAACAAACACTCGTCCAGCTACAACCATTATCAATAGTTTTCCTTACTTTCTATCTGTGCCTAAAGCTAAACACAAATTCCTAGAACTGTCCGTCTGTGGAACTCTATACCGTGAGCTGCTTTCCAGCTGACTATAACATGGTCGTTTCGAAGTCTAATGTAAACAAGTTCTTGTTGAACTGTCCTCTTAAATAACTAAATTCTATTCACCCCCAACCCTCCCAATCATTATGGTGTTGTTCCACCAACTATCTGACACTGATTAACCCATATCCTCGAATGGCTTTAAGGCCTTGATAAGAAACGGTTCCCTTGTAAAAAGAAAAACAAAATATGAATCATTCTGGCTATAAATGGTATCTAGTTTTCTCCCACTGCAAGAACTGACACCAGGGTCAGAAAGTGGGATTGAGAAGTCAGCCCCTCCCCCTCCCGGGGGGGGGCACTTTGACCTGCAAAACGTGCCTGGGCAGCTCTGTCGGTATTCCCTTGTAAGGGCGCCTCAGTTGATTAGCAATAAACTAACCCCTACTCAAATAGAGAAAGCAAAGCCTGGAAGGGTGGACCTCCTAGAACTGCACAGAACTTAACTACCGCAATTTAATGCATCTAAAACCAAGCTTCTATCTTTACATAATCAACGTTCTGATCTCCATCTGGCATCAATTAAAATGAATGGCTCTCGTCTTGGGGAGGCCTCAAGTTTTGACCGGCTTCTGGGCTTGACCTTTACTCCTGATCTTAAATGGAATACGTACATCAAATCTGTTGCCAAGGCCGCTGGAAAAATGGTCGGATCCTTCTATTGGTCTAGTAGATATCTCACTGCTGATGCAATTCTCTATCTATATAAGAGCCAGGTACGTGCAAGGATGGAATACTGTTGCCACATATGGGCAGGAGCTACTAGAAAAGACTTGTCCTTCCTTGATAGAGTTCAAAATAGACTTCGTGGCCTGGTGGGAGATGTCCTTTTCTCTTCGCTGAAACCTCTATCTCACAGAAGAGATGTTGCGAGTTTGTCTCTGCTTTATCGCTATTTTCATGGAAAGTGTTCGACTGAGCTTCAATCTATGGTCCCCCCTCGCCAAACTTTCACAAGAAATACTTGTCTAGCTGAAAACACTATCAATAATTCCCCCCACTCTTTATCTGTTCCTAAACCTAAACATAGATTCCATGATCAAAGCTTCTTCCTTAGAACTGCACGCCTGTGGAATTGTCTTCCGTTTTCCTGCTTTCCAGCTGTCTATAATATGGTTGTCTTCAAGTCCAACGTGAACAAGTTTCTGATAAGCCGTTTTACTTAAGTTAACAAATTTACCGAACTTCCATGACTATCGATTACTATATTGTCCTTTTGACTACTGTACACTCTTTAACCCTTATCCTTGAGTGGCCTATCGGCCTTGATAAGTGGTGACGCCTATGTGAAAAAAAAAAAAAATTCAACAGTGACTAGATCATTACAGGAATGGTCTAATCTTTGTAGATTATGGAGACCCAGGATGAAAATCCCTTGCCATGTTTTCAACAAAATGGCGTACAATGATGTTATAAAATCAACCGATCATAGGAGACAGTTTTGTGGCTGGCAGTTATGATAATGGCTGTTCTCTTGATCCAGCAATTAGCATCGGATAGAGACATGTATTGAGAGTTTGTGTAGTGCCCTCTATTCTGTTCTATTGGGAAATTGTGTACAGATTAAAAGCAATGGCAGTTTTAAACTTGTGTCTGCACTTAAAACAAATCAACCAGATTTTTTATTATTAAAATGAGCTCAACTTTTATTGTAACACAAGATAGTATTGATGGCGACATGTATGGACAGATGAAAACAACTAAAAGACGTGTCCATTAACCCTCTGGGGTCGTGGGGGCGCTGAATTATTTCATGCAGCGGGTCTTAGGCAACAATAGCTTAGTGGCACCCATCCTTCTCCAGACATGTACAGTACCTAGTATTACTAAACGGTCACCCATGTTAGTATTAGCCAGACTCAATGTTGCTTAACTTTGGTAATCTAATGGTGGGAAGAAAGTGGGTCAACGTCGTTATGCCATATGACAACCAAGGCAGTTAATAAAACCAATTTTTTTCCAATACAAATGTTTTTATATCAACTAAATGCAAAACAGAAAAACAATCCGGAACAGCATGTCATATTCTAAGAATATGTCATTTCTGTTGCAGTCTCTTATATATGAATCATCTTGATGCGGTCTTGAAACGCAATGGATACCTCATGTAAGGGCAGCTGCGTGTGTACTTCTGAGGCACTCTCCACTCGTACCCCTCCTGAATTGGCACTACTTGAGTGCAGTAGCAAGGAGAAGTCCAAGACGACTGGAAACAATGTCAAGATAAGCAGAGAGCACATACAGCACCTGGTCACTTATTCAGTACTGATCAGATTCAATGTTGCTTAACTTTGGTGATCAAACAAGAACCAGTGCGCCAACATGATTTTTTTTTTTTTTTTTTTTTTTTTACAAAGGCATCACTACATTATCAAGGCCCAGAGGCCACTAAAGGATAAGGGTTAAAGAGTGTACAGTAGAAATTGGTCAATATAGTAATCATTAGTAATGAAAATTTGGTAAATTTAATAACTTATATGGAACGGCTCATCAAGAACTTATTTACTTTAGACTTGAACACAACCATATTGTAGTCAGCCGGAAAGCAGGAAAACGGAAGACAATTCCACAGGCGTGCAGTTCTAAGAAAGAAGCTTTGTTCATGGAATCTACGTTTAGGTTTAGCCACAGATAAAGAGTGGGGGAAATTATTGATAGTGTTTACAGCTAGACGAGTGTTTCTTGTGAAAGTTTGGCGAGGGGGGACCAAAGATTGAAGCTCAGTTGAACACTTTCCATGAAAATAACGATACATCAGAGACAAACTCGCAACATCTCTTCTGTGAGATAGAGGTTGCAAGGAGGAGAAAAGGACATCTCCTATGAGGCTACGAAGTCTATTTTGAACTCTATCAAGGCAGGACAAGTCCTTTCTAGCAGCTCCTGCCCAGATGTGGCAACAGTATTCCATCCTTGGACGTACCTGGCTCTTATATAGGTAGAGAATAGCATCAGCAGTGAGATATCTACTGGATCGATAGAAAGATCCCACCATTTTTCCAGCGGCCTTGGCAACAGATTTGATATACGTGTTCCATTTAAGATCAGGAGTAATGGTCAAGCCCAGAAGCTTGTCAAAACTTGAGGCCTCCTGAAGACGAGAGCCATTCATTTCAATTGATGACAAATGTGGATTAGAATGTTGATGATGTAAAGAGAGAAGCTTGGTTTTAGATGCATTAAAAGTAACCAGCCACTCCTTTCCCCATTGTACTACGTGCTCAAGATCAGAGGAGAGAGAATTGGAGAGAACTTGGTCGTTTACTGTCTTAGATGTGGTACCATAAATGGTAGTGTCGTCAGCATAAATGTCTACAAATGATGTAAGGATATGATTTGGAAGATCATTAATGTAGATCAGGAAAAGAGTTGGGCCCAGGATGGATCCCTGAGGGACACCGGCATTAATACTGTGAGCTTCTGATTTTTGCCCCTCAACTACTACTCTTATGAACCTATCAGAAAGAAATGATTTAATAATTGAGAAGACTTTTCCAGCTATACCATAGCTAGCGATCTTATGAAGTAAACCTTTATGCCATACCCTATCAAAGGCTTTAGATATGTCAAGAGCAATTGCTCTAGAAAGATTGCCACCGTCGAGAGATTTGCTAATCCTATGCGATATAACTGTAATGACATCTGCTGTAGATCTAGCAGAACGGAAACCATATTGAGTGTCACTAAGAAGGTTATTTTTGTTGAGATGTTTGATTACTTCTGTATTTAACACAGATTCTAGCAACTTACTCATGACGCACAGGAGACTTATTGGCCTGTACTGAGAGGGGGATGAGCGATCACCTGAATTCTTAAATACAGGGCATACTGGTGAGGTTTTCCAGGGAGATGGGAAACTATTCTCCTTAAGACAACGTTTAAACAGTTTTGTAAGTATGGGCGCTAATTCAGGTTGAAGTTTTTTGAGTACTATAATTGGAATACCATCAGGGCCAGTTGCTTTACTCGAATCAAGGTTTTAAACACTAGATACTAATACTCTTGAGAAAAATATGAAGCAAAATTTCCTATCAGTTATAATTGAAAAAAGCTGTTGAAATTCATCTACAATATGTAACCAGTTGTTTTTGTCATAAATTGCTGGCGGGCAAATAAGCAGGCAATGGTTTTTGTGGTGGCTGACTGACTAGCTTTTCATATTTCTGGCTTACCAGCTACCAATCTTTGTTGGTTAACAAAGAGGCTAGCAATCTTTCGGTCAACCTCTGGCTGACTAACAGTCTTTTAGCCAACTTTTAGCCACCCTTGGCTAGCCAGCTCACAATCCTTAGGTAAACTCTAGCTGGTTGGCTATCTTGCTGTGGTCATTAATAATGAATAGTGTGCAATAGTTACTGTAATTAAAGCTGTTTGAGTATTAAATAAACTCTAGTGAGTGGATGTCACCTTGATCTAACGAACCAACCACACCTACTTGTATGTATCTGTTTTCTAACACAGCATAGAATGTGCAATTCTTTCGAAACATCAACAACTCCAGCCTCTGACAGCATCAGATATTGCAACCACTCTGATGACCTTTGACTTTATCAGTTGTTGAGATATTTGGTTTTGAAAATTGCCATCTCTAATTTTAATGTGAGTTAAGTGCGTTTCTGTTTGTGTTTCTGCCATCTGCTGCTTTGTTGCCGAATAAATTGCATTCAATTTGTAAATGTGTCTATTTAAGTAGAAGAGGACAGTATGAATAGCAACAACAGCTGAGACTTGACATTAAAACCACTTGTACTAGGTCAGTAAAGCACCTGCTCATCTGGTAATGCTGTGTGTGTGTGTGTGTGTGTGTGTGTGTGTGTGTGTGTAATGGTAAGAAAGAAACAACAGAAAGCAAGTTCATTCTTTCCAGAATTCATCAAGAGGTAAGATGCCAATCTTGTGCCAAAAATAAGCAAAAAAATTTAATCTAATGCAAGAGTATGACCAGTTAGCAATTAATCACTGAAAATCTTAAGTTTTTCAATAAAAATAAATTAAAAAAAAATGATATTAGTTGCCTAAAATTGCCCCCCCCGTGATTCTATTTTTTTATTTTATTTTTTTTACCATAATTTTGTCTATATTTTATTATACAGCACTGTCTGTCTAATACTGAACTCCATATTTTCTCCTCGAGTCAGTGAAGTAAAATTCCATGTTCCTGTTTACTTGCCTCCCCACGAGGGCAGAGTTAGACACAAGGTCGGTTTTTAATGTAAGGAAAATTCATCTCCCCAAAAAAGGCCCATTCTGGATAGGAACAAAATTTGCTTCAATCTAGGATTTCCCTTCCACTGATTAGGTCAGAAAGGTGAAATGTAGTATCAGAACAGATACTACACTTTGCCCTAGCCAAAAGAAAGAATCCTTGTTAGATGAAACAATTTATTTTGTGTGAATCCAGAATGCCCCGTTTTTGAGGAGTTAGATTTTCCCCAAAACCTTGAACAAAATTCAAATCTGCAAGATTTTCTTGTTCCAGTCTAAACTAAGCCGAAAAGCTGCCGAAACAGCCTGTGATATCAGTGATGCATTTGACCCAGGAACCACTAATGAATGTGCGGCACAACGTTTGTTCAAGAAATTTCGCAATAGTGATGAGAATCTTAAAGATGAAGACGGTCACGGTCGGCCAACTGCAGTTGATAACAAGCATTTGAAAGCCCTAATGGCAGCCGATCCTTTCAAAACAACACAAGAAGTTGCCGTTGAACTTGAGGTTGACCACTCAACAGTCGTTTGCCATTTAAAACTGCGAAATTAATGAATTGAACAATAATCAAAAAAAATTGTTTTGAGATGTCTTCTATGCTCCTTATGTTTAACAACCACGACCCATTTCTCAGGCAAATTGTGACATGTGATGAAAAGTGGATCCTCTACGACAACCGACAATATTTGGCACAGTGGTTGGATGCCAGAGAAGTTCCATAACACTTCCCGAACTCGAAATTGCACCAAAAAAGGTTATGGTGACTGTTAGGTGGTCTGCGGCCGGTCTCATACATCACAACTTCTTGAATCCGGACGAAACGATTGTGGCAGAGAAATACTGCTGACAAATTGATGGAATGTACTAGAAGCTCCAACGTATGTGCACAAGATTGGTCAATATGAAGGGACCAATTCTCCTCCATGACATATACTTGGAAAAGTTTAGAAATTTTTACATAATATATATAGTCTTTGAAGTTTTTAACCTTTAAAACTATACAAAAAAAAATACTTTTTATCATTCGTTAGAAAACCATCTAGTCAGTAAATCATTTAATCACCTGCAATCACTGCATCAACTCGCTCTCGAATTTACTATAATGCCAATAATTTATTTTTCAAGGGGTCATCAGTTGTTTATCATAAAATACTGTTTCGGGGATTTAGAAACAAAACGGTATGTTACATCATGGCTCCCCAGCAGTGTTGATCAAACATCACCATATATATATATATATATATATATATATATATATATATGATTCACTCCTAAACTAATTAACCATTGATTATGAATTTTAAAACATGGCTGCTAGATAGACATAAGGATAAGAAATGTGAATTCAGTTTAATTTACGAGATGTCTTCAATAAAATTCTAGACTTTTTTCGTATGGACACTTTTATTTATAGTACATACATGAAACCCGTGTCCCCTTCAAAGTAATCTCCTCCGGCTGCAGTGCACTTATTGTATTGTTTCAACTTCTGAAAGCCCCTATACAAATCCTCTTGTGTGAGCGTGCCAATGATCCTTGTCACAGTCCTTTTCATCTCAATTGTATCATAACGACAATCTTTAAGTTTTCCTTGAGTTTAGTGAATAACCAAAAGTCACAGGGAGCAAGGTCTGGACTATAGGGAGGGTGAGGAACTGTTTTGATGCTCATCTTGGTCAAATAACCTGTGATAAGAATGGAGTTATAGACTGATCTTTTCTGAGCACCCTTGGGACAAACCATGCAAATCTTCTGCATCTTCAGTTCCTCATGAATAAGTGTGTTTACAGTTCCCACACTGGCATCAAACTGTGCATTTACTGTCTTTATAAACACACAACGGTCCTTATCCATGAGATTCTTTATTTGGCCAATCAACTCTGGTGTTCTAACTTTCTTACACCTCTCATCATCCCTTCACAGACTCCTTGCTTTCCTTGAATCTTTTATGCAATTCAAAAATTAATGCTTGTTTCATGCAAGATGGTCCAAAGCAGTCTGAAGCATTCCATACGTTTCTGTGGCATTTTTTCCAAGTTTAAAACACAATTTTCTTGCATATAGTTCTTCTAAAGTGTCTTCATGTGCAGATTGCATTTTTGAAAGTTACCAGTTTCAACACTCTGGCTGTAGTTCCAATTCCTGTTGTAGCTGTTCAGTTGAATCTGAAATCATAAAAATTGGTCCGTCATCGCACAAGATGTATAGCAGTAACATACGGAATTTCTAAACATCTATGGCAATTTTAAATGCCTGTACAAAAATGTCTGGAAACTTATTGGAGACACTTTGTACTTGTATGCAAAAGGGGGCAAAGAGGGAGATTATGGAACTTAGATTTATAAGAAGAGAGAATTATATTTAGATTTGCTTATGTAACTTTTCAAAAATAAGAATAGAAAACAAAAAGCTGACAGCATGTTTCAATCCATGACAACCTTCTCCTTAACAAATTATATATATATATATATATATATATATATATATATATATATATATATATAAAGAAAAAAAAAAAAAAAAGAAGCAAAGTGATGTATGTGGTGAAGCAAGTTAAGATGATGAAGATAAAGAATTTTACTAGAGCAGATGTTTCCAAGATGGTAAGATGCCAATTTGGATGTTTGCCCAAAAAGATATCAGCACTTGAGTGGATTATGATGAACAGATTTCACTAATGTCTGTGTTAATTGATTTTTAATGACGCTCCATCACAATTCATTCATAAGACGCCATCGTGGATAGGACATACTTTATAGGATCCCTCATCTTTTTTATCTATTTAAGAATTAAGTAATGTTATAAAAAAAACAATTCTTTGTTTTATTGTAATAAGATGAAAGAATTACTAATTTTCTATTAAAAAATACCTTTAAAGCATTAGAAAAAAAAAGTGATACGTTGTGTCACCCTTTGAGCTCAGGTTAGCTTGTTATACTTAGGAAAAAAAAATGAGTTTGCAAAGCCAATTAAATTTGAAGACAAAATCCAAAATTAGTGTTTCTGTTTACTATATTGCCCACTCTTTCTAGTTATGGATTAAATAATTTTATTTCACCTGTGATGATATTCGCTATTATCTTTTCTTGAAGCAATGTTCACTCTAGGTTGGTTTAATCAGCATCCCACTGGAGGAGGAAGTTTCTTGAGAATATCAAATTCACAAGCAATCCACAGTCGGGAAATGACAATGCTGTGTTTTTGCAGTTCCCACATACAGCACCTGGTATTCCGAAATAGTCATCCATCTTTTACTAACCAGGCCCAACATTGCTTAACTTGAGTGATCTAATGAGAACTGGTTTGTCAACGTGATTATACTTCTATTGCTACTAGTGTGAGGGGGGGGCATAAAATACGCTTTAATATGATATTTTAATATATATTTTTATATATTATTATAGTTGTGATTTCAAAAGTAAAAAAAAACGTATTTGATGCCATCAGCTAGAATCAAAGCTGTAGCATTCAAAGCTGGTGACGTTACCACTGTACGAATGTGACACGCATATGAACTGATTAAAAATTAAAAATAAACTAAGATCAGTGTACAAAATGTATAACGATTTTTCAATTTTGACCCCTTTAAAATTATTTTAACTGACTAAAGATCCATAAAAGAACGGGCCATAAAAAGTCCAATCATTGAAGGCCCCTAACGCTGCTCTGCAACTTTTCGTTTCGGAAGAGATAGTTTGAAAATATGGAGACAGACAGACATAGTGCCTTTTATATATTAGATTTCAATCTTCAGTTTTATAGTTTTATTAGATTTGATTGTTAATAAATTCAATCAGAAGCTTTGAATTATAAAAAAAAATCATAATATTAATACAGTCAGAAACAGCAGAGCATAGTTACCGTCTCCTGTCAAAATAAAAGTTATGATTTAAAAAAAAAAAAAAAAAAAAAAAAAAAAAAAAGCAAAGCATGCATGGTCCCCCGTGAGTGCACAGTGAATGAGGCATAAAAAAATGACTAAGTTCAGCATTTAACCCCCACCCCACCCCATTAAGCCCCCAAAAGTCCCCAAGGGACGGCAACTCATGGTAAAAATGAACAAACGGTGCAGTTTTAGGCCTTAACATATTTAAATTTGAGTTCTGCACCATGCAAAAAAGAAATGACTGTCCATCATTTACTCCCCCCCCCATTTAGCCCTCAAAGTCCCCAAGGCCTTAACATATTTAAATTTAAGTTCAGCACCATGCAAAACTGCTAAATAGACATACTCAGAAAATTTTGGGCAAATATGGTAAAATAGTCCCAAAAGTAGTGTTTTTATTAGCCCTTAAAGAGCCCCTGGGGTACACCGAATAGTTATCGCAAAGTATAGACAAACAAAATTATATAGAAATTAGTTAGTTACAACTTTTCAGAAAGTTTTATAAGAACCCAAGGCATCAATTTTTTTTTTTTTTTTTAATAAGCACAAAAGTGTAAATTTTAGTCGGGGGGGGGGGCAATCGGAGTTTTCTCGGAAAAAATGGAGGCATCGAATTTACATTGAAGGCCAAAAATTTCTGAAAAACAATGAAATGAATGAATGTCAGTTTAATAATGGTATATATTATGAATATATGGCATAATCTCGTTGACACACCGGTGCCAGCTGGATAACTAAAGTTAAGCAACGTTGAACCTGATCAGTATTAAATTAGTGACCATTTGGGACTTCCAGGTGCTGTATGTTCTCTCCGCTTATTTTGGCACTGTTTCCAGTCATCCTGCACGTCTTCTTTCCACTGGACTCAGACAGTGCCGATTCAGGAGAAGTTTGTACAGCCCTTGTCTCACAATTACATGCATATCTGTCCCTACAGGGAGTATCCATTGTCTTTTGAGACTGAACGGAGGCATCACTTATGAATGGATTAAAAATCATTAAAATGGACACATTTTAGGGACAGTTTGTGCCTAATATTTTTTGACGTTGGACTTGAAGATGACAATGTTTAAGTCTGCAGAAAAGCAGTCCTGCTGTAACATACTCCACAGATGTGAAATTCTTGGAGAAAAAAAAAACTCGGCTTGTGGAAATTCTGTTTGATGTTTTGCGCACGGAGGAAGAATGAAGTTTCTTTTAGTTTTGGTAGGAGGAAGAGTTCTTACTATGAATATTATCCTGATAATGTTTTGGTCATCATACTTTCCGATTTTCTTGAGATGGATTTTGTCATGGTTGGTAACCTGAAAAATTCAAACGGGACCCTTTTATTGAATCTATTGTAATAAATAATTGCTATTCCATCTGTTTCTTTGTTCCTTTAGTTATTTCGTAAAAGTTTGCAGGGAAAACTCTGATACTGAACAATTTTGGAGGAATTGATTCGCAATTTTTGGGATGAAGATTTCCAATTTTTAATCGCTATTCTTAACATCTCTGCAATTAAATCACCACCTACTTAAAAAAAAAAAAAACATAGGTTTTGAGTCTTGTCTAGTCTAGAGTCTTGTCTAGTCTAGAGTCTTGTCTTGAGTCATCTATGTTTAGCAAAACATTCCCAAAGTTTGTGTACCATGACCATTGCTCAGTCACTATAAGCAGACGAGAAGGCAGTATCTTGTAATATAAGATGTTCTAGCCCATCGTTAGACCTTAGGTCCACAGAAACAATTATTCAGCAGGTTCATCATGTCAAGATACATGTACTGCCAGAGTCAAAAGTTGGCACTGACCAACTTCAGATATGCGTGGAAAATAACCGTACAGCATTTTGTCTGTTACATCATTTCAGTAAGTTATGTTGTAGTCTTAAAACAGAAAAAAGGTGTTCAGTAACAATCAGTTATAAGTGACAGCCTTCTAGAGGTTGATGGTTCAATCCTTGTTATAAGCAATGCTAAGAAATAAAATAAAAATTAAGATTTGTATTCAATCATGACTAATGGAATAAGAACAGTTTACCTTTCGAGTTAAGTTAAAAATTCCTTATAGATTCTCAATTTGGACAAAATGTTTCTGAAGAAGGTCTGAGGTTACACACACCAAAACTTTGTAAAAATAAAATTCAAAGATCCAAGATGAGGATAGTTCAGATAATGCTAATGGGGAGGGAGGATTCTCCGTTACTTGCATGTCTCTGCTTTATCGTTATTTTCATGGCAAGTGCTCGACTGAGCTCCAATCTATGCCCCCCCCTTTGCCAAATTTTCACAAAAAAAACTCGTCTAGCTGAAACCACTATCAATAATTCCCCCCCACTCTTTATCTGTGCCTAAACCTAATCGTAGATTCCATCAACAAAACTTCTTTCTTAGAACTGCACGCCTGTGGGACTCCCTTCCGTTTCCCTGCTTTCCAGCTGACTACAATATGGTCGTCTTCAAGTCCAATGTAAACAAGTTCTTGATGAGCCGTTTCCCTTAAGTAATCCATTTACCAAATTTCTGCCACTAACGATTATTACGATATTGTCCCATTCAGTACAGTACACTCATTAACCCTTATCCTCGAGTTTCCTCTGGGCCTTGATAAGTGATGGTTCCTTTGTAAAAAAAAAAAAACAACAACAAAAAAACAGGTGAGGCTTTCTTTCATCACAGCTGAGTTATGCAATTATCGAGTTGAAGAAGATACAAAGATGCAAGCAAATGTGTTTCCCAACGCGCATTCGCATCAAGTATAAAGATACGCACGTGGATATAATTGACAGCACTTCCTCTCTCAGAGATTGATTAGAGGAAGCTTGTGGCACTTTTTCTCTCAATGAAACACAAGGTGACTACGCTTTGGGCCAAAATTACAAGAAGTGAACGAAGGAGGGCGGGGGATGAAAAGAAACTGGATTGAGATGCAACTGATATTTTTTGTCATTTCACATCTGATGGTTGTATGTTGTACATCTGTTTTTTTTTTGTTTTTTTTTCTTGGAAATAATTTCTAACAGATGTCTGAACTTCAGAAATAAATACAGACCCATACTTTTCTTGCTTTTATTTTTATTTTTGCAATTAAAAGCTTTTATAAATTAGTTGTGACTGTTTTTGATTCGTTGATTTAGTAGTCCCTTCGCTTTGTTGGTTTGTTTGTAAATTAACTCTTGTGTTACGTAATATCAAAACGTAATGGTATTATGTGTTGAGAATACATAACACAAATAACTTTGTATTATTTGAAATCTTTGGACTACGATTCTCATCTTGAGTGTCATTTTCGCAACATTTTGATCGATGTAACTTCCGACCTTCTTTAAGTGTATCTCGGGAATGTTCCTGTCAAACTTGGGAATTTGGAGGGATTTTCGAATGGAACCCTTTCATTATTTCATGGCAGTAGCATGCTCTTGTTCTGCCAGCCATGACTTGGATAGAGGTCCTAAGTAATTCGCAATTGTATTTTTCAGTCGCCCACACTGAGAATTGAACCTTCAACCATCATGAGAATATCACTTTTACAATTAATTTTTCCACATGCTCTAACCACTGTGTCACGGGTCCTTGTGGACAGTTCTAGTAAGAATTTTGGGAGTGTTAAACCTATTTTCACTCTCCTGAATGTGACTAATGGTTATTACCAGATTGCTCTCGACATCCTTAAGAATGAGTACTTGGATGTTGACGACATTCACAAATGAAAAAGGTACCAAAAACTGGATCACTTCTCTGTGAATCATTAAGATCTTTCGCTTGTGACTTTTCTGACAACCTTTCTGTTGGAGTCCCACTCCTGGCTAAAATAAACTTCTCTAAATTTTCCATTGAAGGAATTACTAATCAAGGGATGTGAGGGTCTCCAGCCTCCTGTTGATGTCGATTAGGGTTCATCCAGGAACCTCCCTCCAAGATTTAGAAGCATTTATGTTCACAAGGACATTAATATCGGAATTTTATTTTTTTATAGACGTCACCTTCAACAGTGCAAAGGGAAGTGGGGGGAGTCAGCCGTTTTGGTTAGCCTGTAGCATTCATGTTACCCCCACCCCTTCTCATCTTGGCCCCATTGTCCAGCTGGCGAATGTGTGCGTGCGTGCGTGCATCACTCTCTCCCTCTCCCTCCTCTTTGTCATTTAAGTCCTCGCGGACATCTTTCTCTCTCTCTCTCTATATCTCTCTCTCTCTCTCTCTCTCTTTATGTAGTGTCTTTCCTTTTCTTAGTAGTATCCATCATCATTGCTTGATGGTGATTGGATGCTATGAAACAGTCCCAGAAATCCCATTTCTTGAGTCTTTTTTTTCAAATCAGTTCCGGATAAGATTTCTAGCGAGCAAGATTCATTTTCCGGACTCTGTCGACCACAACGTAAATTCTTTCAACCACTTCACTAGAGAGCCTTTATTGGAGCGGTTCGAAATTAATATTCTAAAATACACCATTTATTGAAAAAGTGTGGCAGAGCCTGTCACCATTTTTATTTTTTCCTTTTCCGAACTGTTGAACGAAAAACTCGTCAACATTGATTTATTTTCTTCGTCCCCTTTTGAACAGATGGAGTAGCCAGACAAACCTTTTCAGAGAAAAGGAGTATTATTTCAGGAGAAGGAAGAAGACAATCCCTTTCTGAGAAAAGGAATTTTATTTCAGACACTCTATATTTTGGAGAAGAGAAAGAAGAAGAAACCAGACAACCTTTTATTTCGGACACTTCATACTATGAAGAGAGAGGGATAAACTTAAAAAAAAACTTTAAAGAAAACGACTCTAAAATTCCGTCAGTTCATATTAAGTAGCTTTTGACTTTTGATCCTTATGCAAGCTACCACCAATAGTTTGTATGACTTTTGGTAGCAACGGCAAAACAATTTATGCCAATTGTTTAAATTATAACACAGTCAGCCGGTCACTGGCGTGCGACTGACGTCATGTGTTACACTAAATGTCTTAGAAACGGTCCCATGAAGATGTGAAGATGGGCAAGTCATTAGGGTCTGTGTATCAAGAAGAAAAGCATACCTGAGATATTGGATGTGGGTGTGGGGCTCATTCATTCTCTCAAAATTACATCTTCACCCTGGTGGCATTCTGGTTGGAATCTTCTTCCTTCATCCTCCAGACCACTTCGTTCTTTAATGGAGACATTTATGGCAGACACAAGAAAACACAACACGACACAATCATAATATATATGAAATATAATTAACTATTTTATTTTATATTATGTTTACAATACATATTGCAATACTTTTACAATTTACATATCCTACAATTGATTGTTCACCATTACTTAAACTAACTACCTTTAACTAGTGTTGAGGGGGATGGGGTGCCCCCCTCCTCTCGTTTGCAGAAAGGGGAAATAACATGTGCTTACCCCATGCTGTCCGGACGAAAAAGAGGTCGATCAAAGGAAGGGAATTATGGGGCTGCATTTCTGTTTATCTCTGCGCTTATGGCCAAATCACCACCCGGTAATGCTGAAGAATGTGTTAACAACCGTGGCACTGAGGTATAGTGCCACAAAATTTGGCAGAAATATTAAAATCCTTGGGTTACTTGGAGCCTTGACTGTGACCAAAAACTGTCAACTGCTTGGAGAAGGTGAGAGACGATTCAGAGAGGTAGTTCTGTATATGGACTTGGCCACTGATCCTCGACAACCTTTCTCAATTTTGGTGGATGAAATATTAGATCTGTCAATCCACATAGCTCTGCTGAATTCTCTGTTGGATGAGTTTCAGGAGACCAACTACTCTCTTGATGAAAGGTTTAATCAGAGTTCCAGTCAAGTAAAAGTATAATTGAACTTCATCTCATAAAATGCTTGGGTACATTGCAGTTCATACTCTGTTTTTAGGGGTGTTTTTTTTTTTTCAATCTCGACAGTAATGGTTCCCTTTGAGGAGGCAGTCTTTCTACACTGCTGACCAGTCATTACCTATTGGAGATGTTCGTCACCCATTTCACTCGCTGCTGTAGTATACTGCCCTGGTTAAATAGTCACATTTTTGTTTCATTTTAGAGCAAGAAGCCACATACATAGACCCTCTTGCTGATTTCTTTTTTGACAGCAAAGTTCAATGCAGACGAACAGATGTCCAGCACAGAGACTTTAGGGCCTCTCGAGCAAAAGATTTTCTCTAATTATGACCAGGAAAAAATAACTCGATTCCAGGAGGCTATTCGCATGCAGATAAATTGTTGATTATTCCTTCAAACCATGCAGTATACCTAACGTAATATTAGGAAAATAAACAAATATTTTACTTGTTTGAAATTTATCACAAATATATTTCAGAGGTATACTCCATCCTCAGTATGTTGTTTTGTTTCTTTTTTTTTTCTTTTTCTTCTTCCTTGCCATGTTGTAAATTTGGAGTAAGAAGTCTTTATAGAGCGGCACGTTGTATCTGGCGGTTGTATTTTGAAATGTAACTGTGCGTAGATAAATTTCAAACCAGTAAAATATTTGTTTATTTTCCTAATATTACGTTGTGATTTGGCTTTCAAACGCACTTTATGCATATATTATTTTACTAGTAGCAACTGTTTTGAGGAAAATTATCAAATTACAAACTTCAAAAATCAAATTAAATTTCTTTTTTTTTTTTTTTTTTTTTTTTAATTAGATTTTCACCCCAAACAAGGCACATTATCACTTTGATGTAGAGGGCTACCATCAGGAACCTAAGTAGCAGGATACTATGTAGGGAGTTTAGCAGCAAGATGTCTGTTCACATTACACTTGAACTTCTGCATGCCAGTACAGCTGGGGAAGCAGGAAACCGGAAGAGAATTCCAAAGTCTTGCAGTTCTGGGGAAGAAGCTATTAGAGTAAAAGGCTTTCTTACATCTGGGAATCTGGACTGTGTAGGGGTGGGACTTCGCTGCTTGTCTGGTTTGTCGGGGGTATTTTCGTCGATGGGATACAAGGGTTTGCAGTTCATCAGAGCATCCACCAATTAAGAAGAAACAAGAATTTATAGCTAAATGCAAACATATAATTATTTACTTAATTTTTAAAATCTGAATTAATAATAAAATAATATTTGAAGATATAAAAGAACTTAAAGCTTAGAAAATGACTGAATTGACCAAAAAAAAGTTGATATTCAATAAAACAAAGTAACCAACCAATGACTTCTAACCAGTCATGACTAACAGAATGAGAAAAATCTACTCTCAAGGGTTAAACAAAGAGTCCAGTTAGAAATTTTGTTAAAAAAATTTTTTTTTTTAAATCCCAAGTTTGAAGAGATGCACCTGAATAAGGTCGGAGGTTACATCTGCTGAAACAAAGTGAAAATGAAAATCAAGATGAGAATTGTAATCCAAACAATTAAACAGTATTTCTTTATTTATTGATGTGTTCAAAATGTGGGACCACTTAGGGAGGGGTGCATTCTGTATATGGGACAGCTTGAAGTGGGTTTTATTTGATTTTCCTAGCTCTTTGTAGGGAGGTATCTTTTTTTCTTACATTGATAAGAGAGCTGTCTATTCTGCTTTTCGTTTTGTCAAGGCCAGTAACCTTGTCTGTTTAACAACCAAGAAAATACTGTCCCCTTTATTTATGTGACTGAGATTTTGATAAAACAATAATAGATTTAGACATGGCCGCTGCTATACCTACCAACATACCTACCTCTTCTTCCCCCAGTTTCTGATTTATTGTGCTTTTTTTTTTTAATGTTTTATCTTGAAAAGTGACCGGCTTTAATTTATCACTTGTCACCTGCATTTTCGTTTCTTTTTCTCAAGTACCTTAGACATTTTTTGTAACCAGTCATCTCAGCCCTTGAAATTCTCAAGAAAGTTATCTTATATATATTAGTGTTGGGACGATTAATTGGAATCGAAAAAAATTGGAACTTTTAGGGGGGGGGTATCGAAATTGGAAAAATGTATGCCTCATTTTTGATGCTAAAAACGGTTCTTTTAATTAGCTTTTTTTTTTATTTAATTTTGTTTAAAGTAAAATTTTCTACTGCTAATAGTAATGATAAAATAATGAATATTTAATGATTTTAAATTATTAGTAAAACTAAAATCGATATACTATCCCTCACAAGTGTATTTTTACGTTTGAGAAAACATCTACACATTTAACATGTGCCATCTCAATCCTTGAAATTCTCAGGAAAGTTTACTTATATATATATAAATAAATAAAAGACTATATGTCTGTCTGTCCGTCCGTCTCCATATTTTCAAACTCTGTCTCCTCCGAAACTAAAAGTCGCAGAGCAGCAGCACTAGGGGCCCTCAACTGATTGGATATTTTATGGACCGTTCTTTTATGGGTCTTTAGCTGGTTAAAATAGGTTTTAAGGGGTCAAAATTGAAAAAATCGTTATACATTCTATCATAGTTTATTTTGAATCGGTTCATATGCGTGTCACGTTGGTACAGTGGTAACGTCACCAGCTTTGAATGCTAGATTTTTGCTTTCGGTGTTTCAGCTTTGAATGCTAGATTTTTGCTAGCTGATGGCACTCAAATTGTTTTTGACTTTTAAAATAATTTCCAATGTTATTGATAATATTTGCAAAAGGTATAGAAAGAGGTGGCGAATACTTGAAATCTGGGGAGACTTATTGTCACCCGAACACCAAGAAAGACCACCGGTTATTGCCAATCAATGAGTAATCTCTGATGATCGCCTCTGTGAGAACTCCTAGTGAGTACAGATAATAAAAAACGGTGGCGTCCATCTGTGCGTCCGTTATTCTGAACAATTGTCAGATAACCATCCATTAGTTTTTCCTGAAATTTTGCCACAAATAGTATTTCATTGAATAGATGTGCACAGTAAAAAAAAAAAAAAAAAAAAAAAAAATTTGTAAAAATTCCGGTTACATCCCCAGGGGCTCAAAAGAAGTTAAAAAATGGCCAAAAATGACATGTTTTGCCCCATAACTTTTGATCCTTCAATTAGATTTTTCTGAAACTTAACCAAAACGTGGAGCCCATTGTTCTTAATATAAATCCAGTATGGGTGACCCTAGCAAAATTCTGTGACTTTCAGGGCTAAAAAGACATGCCTTTTTGTAGCTCTTTTTTCATATTACTCAAAAACTTGATATGTATGTCTATATAGTGGTTTTCCATGGTGCTGAATTCAATATACATTGTCCATTTTCACTGGGATTCGGCATTCACAAATGCTCCAAAATTTTAAAAAATTTTCACTGGGATTCGGCAGTCACAAATGCCGCAAAATTGTAAAAAATTACACTTTTTACCCCATAACTTTTGTCCCCATCCATTAGATTTTTCTGAAACTTGGCAAAAATGTGAAGGCAACGTTGGTCCTTCACATTCATCATTTCTTCACTAATTTTTGTGGCGGCATTTCATATGCAGCACCAAAGGGGGGACCATGCATGCACAACTTGTTTTAAATTAATATTTGGTTATTTTAGCTCTCTTATTCATACTTTAATTTCTTTGTCACATACCAAGCGGCTGTTGCGATAATGCCAATTTATTTGCAAACCGTGTTGAAAGAGGTGGAGAGTACTTGAAATCTGATGATGGTCTGTGTGAGAACTCCTAGTGAGTACAGATAACAAAAAAACGGTGTCCACTATTGCCTATTCCATTTTTCAGTCTTATTTCCAGAAGCTGGTAATTTGAGATGACTTGTAAAGGCCCTTTTAAAGCATTAAATACCTATATGATTTTCTATTAGGATCCTTTGAGATGAGTAATTTTTGTAGCTATTTATCTACTAGCCGGGGGGGGGGGGGGGGCTTTACCCCGTCGTAAAATAGGCTTCAAACCAAACCAAAGATGATTGGGTGAATTTAATAAAATGAATACTTCCTCCTTTTGATTTTGGAATTTCTATGGTTTCCTGTTAGTAGAATAATTTCCGATATTTTTAAGTGTTCTTTTTTATTTTTTATTTATTTATTTATTTTTCTCTGTGTGGGGGAAAACAGTGTATATTTTCCGTGATTTATTCATTATTGTCAATTTATTTAATGCCTGTTTTTTAAAAAAATTTTTTGATTCTTTTATTTTGAAGGCATTACTCGGATTGGCACTTCTGATGCTAAAGTTATCCAGGATATTATTGTTCAAGGCACAGGAGTCGAAAATGAACATTGCTTCATTGAAAACACTGCTGGAGTTATTACGTTATACCCACTGGCCAAAATGTGTGCTCTGGATGGTGTCCTAGCTACGGGACCCGTCCGCTTATCACAAGGTAAGTCCGTCTACTTCTCTTTCGCCTATATTTATACTCATCCATGAAATAATGAATTCATTGAAATAGAACTTTAAAAAATAATTAAAGAAAGGAATAACTTTAGATTTTAACGACCCCGCAAAATAAGTAAAAGAAAAACACCTCGTCTGAGCTCCAATCTATGGTCCCGGCTCGCCAAACTTTCATGAAAAACACTCCTCTAGCTGAAATCACTATCAATAATTTCCCCCACTCTTTATCTGTGCCTAAACCTAAACGTAGATTCCATGGACAAAGCTTCTTTCTTAGAACTGCACGCGTGTGGAATTGTCTTCTGTTTCCCTGCTTTCCAGCTTACTACAATATGGTCGTCTTCAAGTCCAATGTAAACAAGTTCTTAAATAATCCAATTCACCAAATTTCTACTACTAACGGTTACAATATTGTCCCATTGACTACCGTACACTCGTTAACCCTTATCTTTGAGTGGCTTCCGGGCCTTGATAAATGGTGACTCCTTTGTAGTAAAAAAAAAAAAAACAAACAAAAAAAGAACAGTCAACACTAGTTGACTTTCACACACACAGAGGATATTTGTAAACAAACATGAGAAAAACGAATTAGTTTTTCATCTCAAGGTTAATTTTTAAGAGAGGGGAAAAATTTTGAGTAGAATTTTAAACAAATAAAGAATATCTTGATAATCAATTTGCTTTTTTATATTTGCTAGTAAAAGTTTGAAATGTATAAAACGTGACCCCCCCCCCCCAAAAAAAAAAAGTATTATTTATTTATTTTTTACATATATTCAAGATGAAACGTCTTATGCTTTTTCATTGATGATTAGAATTTATAGAAAATATTGTTTTTTATTTGGCAAACACTGTATGAATGTGTCGGTGTGGAAGTTAACATGATAGAGTTGGAGCAGCAAAGTAATTTAATTTGTCCCTTAAGCATTTTATTTATCCTTTTCTAAAATAATTAACCAATGAAGAGAAAAAAAAATTATTTATCCTTTTCTAAAATAATTAACCAATGAAGAGAAAAAAAAATTTTTTATTTATCCTTTTCTAAAATAATTAACCAATGAAGAGAAAAATTTTTTTTATTTATCCTTTTCTAAAATAATTAACCAATGAAGAGAAAAAAATAAAAAAAAATTTATTTATCCTTTTCTAAAATAATTAACCAATGAAGAGAAAAAAAAGAAAAAAAAAATTTATTTATCCTTTTCTAAAATAATTAACCAATGAAGAGAAAAAAAAAATTTATTTATCCTTTTCTAAAATAATTAACCAATGAAGAGAAAAAAAAGAAAAAAAAAATTTATTTATCCTTTTCTAAAATAATTAACCAATGAAGAGAAAAAAAAAATTTATTTATCCTTTTCTAAAATAATTAACCAATGAAGAGAAAAAAAAAGAAAAAAAAAAATTTATTTATCCTTTTCTAAAATAATTAACCAATGAAGAGGAAAAAAAAAAAAATTTTATAAATTGTTCAGAACCAGTCAGATTAATTTATCCCTGACGGATTGGAAAGTACTCGGATTTATGATAAATATGGTGACTACATCAGCCAGTTCCCGTCAGAAGTGAAGACTGTTATTCAGAAGTTGGAAAGGATCGAAAATAGAATTAATAGACAAAAAAAAATCTTAAAAAATTGATTGCCTCAATGAATCAGAAGTGTTTCTACTGAGAACGAGTCTTGTGTTTCTATTAATTATTTTCTGTAATACGAATTAATTTCATAATTTTTTGCATTCTGAAAAGCTTTGATTTTTCTTTATTTTTGTGATACGAATGTATAAAACCATTTTTAAACAAAACCTAAAATCCTAAATAATAAAAAGGGGTTCTTTTTTAATTCTTCGTAAGGAGTCAATAGATAATTGGCTCTATAATAATAAAAACAAAATTTGCATAAATTTAAATTATGATATTTAAGCATATTATTAAGGAATTTCATTTGTTCTTTAAACAGCAGGCATTGACTGTTCAATTTCGTAGATAGAGCAGGTGTGCTTTAACAAAGCATTATTCGGTAGGAAAACTTTCTGGTACTTGTGTAGATTGGGGATCTTTTAAATCAGCACACTTCAGGTAAAAACATTATTACATACTAACATATCATGTCGAAATTAGTATAAATTCCTCAAATTAAAAAAACTGATCCAGCAGCAGAAAAAAAAACAACTACAAGTAAAAATGGTTTATCGAATTATTATCATATGTTTTTGAAAGATTGTCTATAGTTTTCACCGGGAATTTTATTTCCCTATTTTAGTCACGTAAATTTGTTCGAGTTGAGATCGAACGACGTTGAAATTGTGTTCATGTTTCTTTCATGAGAAAATACTGGCCCATTTCTCAAAGCAGAAAAAGAGAGATTGGGAACTCTCCTCAACAATTAGAATTCAATTTCTTCATCTTTTCCATCGCCGCCATTGTAATTCTTTTTTTTGTCCTTTTCCCAACAGACAGCAACCTTATGTGCACGAGATAATCTGTCACTGTCATGCAATATATATAGGCAATGCCAGGTCGCCTGCTAGTGTATACATATATATATATATATATATATATGTATGTATGTGTGTGTTCATGCACATACCTTACTTTATATTGATAGGTAAATTATAATTATTTATTTATTTATTTATATCCTCATCTTCTAGTTGTTATTTCACAACGTTTCGGCCAACTATTCCTCTGTCATTCGTCATGTGGCAAAAACCGCGACGGGATAGGAATGCAGAGTCTTTTAAATGTATCCTCAGTAATTACTGCCTTCCATAGTTGTCGTCGTCTCACTATGTTTTGGCCAACTAAGCCTCTGGCTGGCTTTTGGGTAGGATTGAAACTGCTATCTTCAGACAATACTCACCTGGAACCGATTCAACGTCTCTATCCACTGCGCCATGGTTTGGATAATAGTTTGCAAATAAATAAATGTATCTCAAATGTTCATCTCAGAAGGATTCCGATGATAAAAATAAATTATAATTACTTTAAATCATTTTAGTAAATGAATTTTGAATGAATCGATTTCGAAAACTATAGTTATTTTGATAACATTATCCCTGATTATAATAAGCGGATTCAATTAGATTCAATATTGTAAAAAAAAAAAAAAAAAAAAAAAAAATATTTCTGAATTGACACCTGTTTTATGCTGAACCTTTTCTGTTCCTAAAATTTCTACATTTGTAAAAATAAAAATTTCCAAAAAAAAAAAAAAACATTTTTTTTAAGTAAAATCTAAATTTTATTATCCTTGAATTTTATCAGTGATAAAAGAAAAACATTTCAATATTTTGCAGATTACATTTCGTGTAGAATTTTTTTTTTTTTTTTTTTTTTTCAAATTTATTTTGTGTTAAATCTCTTAAAATAAAATCCTGTAATTTTTTTTTTTACTTTTATCTCTATTCAAATTGAAATGTTGGGTTTCTTTATTTCTTTGGATTGTTTTCAAGATTTCAAATCTTTTCCATAGTCCAACATGGAAACACTGCTGCCATGTTTCCATTTGCAGCTGCTTTTCCTCAGCAGTTAATTTTATAAAAATCTTTGTATTGCCTGATTGAAAAAACAAAAAAACAAGCATCTTTTTGTATCTTTCTGTATGACTTTGATGATGTCATCTTGCTTATCACCGGGCTCACTTGAATTAAAGTTATAAATTTTATAAAAGGGAAAATATGTGTTAGTTTTGCGTCTGTGTGAGTTTCAATGTTTTCCGAAAACTTTTGAAAAACGCATCGGACCGTGTGAAAGATCGATTCCTTGAATGAAAAATATCTAAAAATTGGCCAAAATGATTAATTCTGTCTTGGCCAACTAGACCGTTTTTTGCAAGGAGGGATCAGTTTTTGCATCAGCATTTTTGCAAGTCATACGTCCAGCAATGTACGTTTAAAAAAAAAAAAAAAAAAAAGTTATTTCTACCGTTGTGACGTCATAAGTCGTCGTGGCTGTGACAACTAGCATGTTAGCTTTTTTTTTTTTTCACCTCCTTTTCCTCTTTTGCGTTACAAGTTCGAGCCTGTCTACTGCAGCTAATTTTTTTTTTCTGGACGTTGCTTAATATCCTTATACCACCTTTCTCCACCCGGGAAACGCCGGGTATCCATGCTAGTAAATTATAAAGACAAGAGAAAGAAATCTAGAAAATTCATGTTCCAACGAAAAGTATGCATAGTAACAGGTAAGCAAGAAAGTTACTAATTCATAATGATCGGTTCATTAGTTTAGAACTCAGTCAATCTTCATCTCAAAAATTCAGACATAATCTCCTGTTTTGCTGTGTACAAATGCGGATCTAACATTTGAAAAACCGCTTCAAAAAAAATAAAAATAAATCTGAGATACAGTTAGAGATTGAAGGTTTATGTTTTAAATTGAGAACCCCAAAATCATACAAGACCAATATATATATACTTATATATATATATATATATATATATATATATATATATATATACACCCACACCCACTTACATTATCATACCATCCATGTACTGTATGATTCTGGGGAGGCGAGGGGTAGAAGTCAGTTTAACCTCTGGGTTTTGCTTTTATAGATTGTACCGATTTACAATGCCTCCTCACGGGACAGAGTTAGACACCAGGATCGTTTTTTAACGTGGAGAAAAGGTACAAAAATAAAAAAAAAATTGTCTCATTCGTGAAAGACTGATCCTGCACCAAAAGAGAACAAGAAATGGAAGTGCAGCATCCGAAGAACAGATACTACACTTTTTTTTTTTTTTCAATTAAGATTTAGTTACAAGTTATGCTAAACTCATTTCATTTTTTAGCAACTTCATTCAATTGTCTTCCGACCTTGTAATAAGGTAGATAATGCAAGGAGTCATCATCTATCATGTTTAAGATTGTGTACATTTTAGAATTCTTTAATTTTAAGATTACTAGCAGGCCGCCTGACGTTGCCCGATCATAAAATATGCTTAACTATGATATTTTAATTTTATGCAGATTTCATATTGATTATTATAGAGCCAATACGCTATTGATTATTATATTGTACCCAATACATAGTGATTTCAAAAGTTAAAATAAAAATATAACTTTGGTGCCATCAGCTAGAATCGAAACTAAAACATTTAGTTCTCCAGCTTTATTCATTACCACCTGAGCTAATAACAGCTAGATAAGAAAACTTTAAAAAGTTAACCGAATTTAATGTGTGTGTGTATATATATATATATATATATATGTGTGTGTGTGTTTATGTGCGTATGTGTAGAAGTAACGTTTAGTCGACTTATGCCTGCAAAGTCCCATTTTTTTAATTACTTTAAGCAGCTATTTTTACCAGCTAAAAACCAAATTGAATTTGTTCCACAAGTCCAAAGCCCTGACCATTTCAATGTTAAAGTATATATTTCTTGTGGTCTCTTGATCTTACTGGATTCCAGGACAAGAATTCATCCAGTCTGGTGGAGTACCCAGCCTCTTGTTGCTTTCTCCATTCATCTGTGTCGAACTTTCTGTATCTTGGTCAATTATTGTAGGAAGATTATCTTTTTTTTTTTTATTTGTATATTATATATATATATATTTCCCCAAAACTTCTGGCCTTGATGGAGAAGAGACTAAAACTTACTGCTATGGTTTCAAATGATCTGAAATAACAGCAAGGGGAGACTTGATTCCAAATATTTCTCATATGTTATATCTCCCCCTCTTTTGGAAATAGGGTACGATTATGAATATCTCCAGTATCAAATAATCCTTATACACTGTGAAATTGACATTATGTATGAAAACCAAAGAGGGGAGATATAACATATAAGAAATCTCCCCTTGCTGTTATTTCAGATAATTTGAAACTATGGAAGCAAGTTTTAGTCTCCCCTCCATCAAGTCCAGAGGTTTTGGGGAAATATCAGATATTTTGTAATTCATATGCAAAACTAGGAAAACAAATGACTATGATTGAAACATTTTATGGCTGTAAAAAAGTGCCAAATATAGGCTGAGGATGATGGATGATTCCCTTAATGTGCGACCTTATGGGCAAATGTCACATAGCCCACTACACAATTCTGGCCATTACCTTTCCAACTAACCTTCATTTGTTTAATTCTGATCAATAGTTGCTGAGACTTGGAACTTATAAAATTGCCAAAAAAGTACTGTTTCGTTGTATCACAACTCATCAGTGCGGCTAGACAAACACCTTTCCCCAGCCGTGGATCGAACCTACAACCGTAACGTTGACAGTCGACAGCTCTAACCATCGGGTGCTGTAAATATTTCTCCTCGAATGTGTATTAAATCCACACCCGCCCGTCGCAGACAGTGCGCAAACCATAAGTTTGTTTATAAACAAATTAATAGTGGGCTTCGCTTAATTGTTAAGCGTCAGCTGAAAATATATTTACAAAGTGCTCAACCCAAAGAGGACGGGCTTTTATATATATATATATATATATATATATATATATATATATATATATATATATATATATATATATATGTGTAGTCCTGCAGGCCAGCTTCAGTTTTGCTGCTTCGGCTGTCTCTCCTCTGGCCTTGCCAGGCCACTATGAGGAGTTATAGAGCAAAATCATTTCAAGAGTTATCCTAGCTGAAATTCAATTTTACACACTTTCATAAAACAAAAACAAAAAAAAAACAAATTATCAAGTGTTCCGGATGTAGTTTGAAGATACTGTTAAAGTTTAGCTCAATAATCAATAGTTTATATCAACCAGAGCTTTTAATTAAAAAAAATTCTAAAGCCTTATGATTTCAAATATTCAACTGTCATTTTCTATATACACACGTCTCTAAAAAAATAAATAAATAAAAGTAAAATAAACAAATAAGCAACATTTCTAGCAACTAATTTACCTGCCTGCCCTACTATTCACATTTTTTTTACGTCTGATGATAGTTAACTATGATGATGATGATGATGATGATGGTGGCAAAAGAAACATTTAAAAAAAAAAAAGGTTGTAACTCTTATTGTTACATAGTTATTTTCTGGTCATAGAACCTGTAAGATTTGTGTTGTGTGATTTAAGATTCACGACGCATAGTGAAAGGAATCCATTTCCCTGGCAGTACTTATCAACTGCACTGGAAAATTAAGGTCATCGCCAGTTGTTGATGCTTGTGGCATGTTGAAAGGAAATGCTGACGGAATTAAACAGTTTTCTTTCTTTGTGTTGTAAAAGTAGCCGTGTTAACCTATTAGATAAAGAAATGGATTAATGCCATCTCTTTGTGGCGAAACCAAGTTATAATTACAAATATCATGATAAAGCAGTAACCACTTCTATTAAAAAATGCCATTTCTTTGACTGATGAAGCTGGGATACTGCTATATTATGTTTAGGAATTGGATACAGTGGAAACATCTACTGTGGAAACGTCTGTTGTCCTGTTTCAGCATCTGCTCCTACCGTGCTGTTTTAATATCTTCCCCTGTCGCGCCATTTTAATGTCTGCCTGTCGCGCCATTTTGATATCTGCACTGTCACACCATTTCAATGTCTGCCCCTGTCGAGCTATTTCAGCGGCTGCCCCTGTCACGCCATGCCACCGTCTGCCTTTGTTGCGACTTCAACTGTTCCCATGAATGAGGTCATGTTACAGTGACCACTTTCTACAAGTGTTGTCCTAAAAATAAAGCTTCCCCCCCTACCTCAAACAGTTGAAGAATTACAAAGACAGGAGTGGTACCATTAAAACGAGCGACTTTTTGTGGCCCAGAACTCATTTTTCTACATAGTCACCACCATTCTCAATGCATTTTTGTCAGGAATTCAATAACTCCTCCTCTATCCTTCTGCCACACATCCATAACTGGGGTTGCTTTCTTAGAGTTTCACACTGTCAATATCTGCAACAGAGAGATGAAACTTTCAGATCATGAATGCATATGTTCAGTCATCATAATAATGCCATTTGCAATCTTTTATGATCCATTCCGACGGAATGGAAAAAACTAGAACGCCTCCTTATATTATTGTGGGAGTGTACTATGCTGCTAGTTGTTTCTCATGGAGACAGTTTTATTCTGTGTATTTCTATGTGGCCCAATTAAATATGTGTATTTCTATGTGGCCCAATTAAATATGTGTATTTCTATGTGGCCCAATTAAATGTTTATTTCTATGTGGCCCAATTAAATATGTTTATTTCTATGTGGCCCAATTAAATATGTTTATTTCTATGTGGCCCAATTAAATATGTGTATTTCTATGTGGCCCAATTAAATATGTTTATTTCTATGTGGCCCAATTAAATATGTTTATTTCTATGTGGCCCAATTAAATATGTTTATTTCTATGTGGCCCAATTAAATATGTTTATTTCTATGTGGCCCAATTAAATATGTGTATTTCTATGTGGCCCAATTAAATATGTGCATTTCTATGTGGCCCAATTAAATATGTGCATTTCTATGTGGCCCAATTAAATATGTGCATTTCTATGTGGCCCAATTAAATATGTGCATTTCTATGTGGCCCAATTAAATATGTGTATTTCTATGTGGCCCAATTAAATATGTGCATTTCTATGTGGCCCAATTAAATATGTGCATTTCTATGTGGCCCAATTAAATATGTGCATTTCTATGTGGCCCAATTAAATATGTGTATTTCTATGTGGCCCAATTAAATATGTGTATTTCTATGTGGCCCAATTAAATATGTGTATTTCTATGTGGCCCAATTAAATATGTGCATTTCTATGTGGCCCAATTAAATATGTGCATTTCTATGTGGCCCAATTAAATATGTGCATTTCTATGTGGCCCAATTAAATATGTGCATTTCTATGTGGCCCAATTAAATATGTGCATTTCTATGTGGCCCAATTAAATATGTGCATTTCTATGTGGCCCAATTAAATATGTGCATTTCTATGTGGCCCAATTAAATATGTGCATTTCTATGTGGCCCAATTAAATATGTGCATTTCTATGTGGCCCAATTAAATATGTGCATTTCTATGTGGCCCAATTAAATATGTGCATTTCTATGTGGCCCAATTAAATATGTGCATTTCTATGTGGCCCAATTAAATATGTGCATTTCTATGTGGCCCAATTAAATATGTGCATTTCTATGTGGCCCAATTAAATATGTGCATTTCTATGTGGCCCAATTAAATATGTGCATTTCTATGTGGCCCAATTAAATATGTGCATTTCTATGTGGCCCAATTAAATATGTGCATTTCTATGTGGCCCAATTAAATATGTGCATTTCTATGTGGCCCAATTAAATATGTGCATTTCTATGTGGCCCAATTAAATATGTAGCTTAGTTGGATTGTTTTTTGTTTTTTTTTGTTCTTCTCTTTGATTCTTTAGTCAATTTGAAATCCTGTTTTTACCATAATAAAATTACACTCCATAAGAGTTAAGGCGAGGAAATTAAAGCTGTTTTTCTCTTGGTTTCAAGCATTCCACTCGAAGAATATTGCATTGGGTTTTTAGAATAATGGATTTTGAAACACGCATTTCAGGTGAAAACATTATTACTAGGGCTATGACAACAGCATATTCTTTTCATTGTTTTAACTCTTGAGTATATATCCGATGCGGTTTGACACAGTTAATCAACCAAGAACTACATCACTCTATATAAAAGCATATAAGATATCAACGGATACACACTCGAGAGTCAAAATAATGAAAAGAATATGCTGTTGTGCTAGTCCTAATTATTACGTACTTACATGTGATGTTGAAATTAATATAAATTCAAAAACTGTAGATCCTTAGACATTGGAAAATTTGTGAATTTTATAGCTTTTCTTTGGACTGATTTCTCCCACCCGCTCTCCTGCTTCTCTGACAATACCAATGTGCAAAAATTTCAATGAAATGTGAACAAACATCTCCCTCTACCCGACTTTCCACTTGAGTTATCCCTTTTAAATCTAGTTCCTTTCACAGTGTAACTACGTAGAACAAGAAAAAATAAATTAAAAAATAATATATTGGTATATAGCATTCTGCCATTGATGAAGCATCTGTCTGTCAAGTTGAGGCTGCCATTTTGGAAGATCGGCGCATTACTATTTGCCAAATAGCCCAAGATGTCAAGATTGGTACAGGGTCTGTGGAAACTCTCATTCATGACCATATGCATAAGGTGACTGCCAAATGGATTCCCAGGTTGCTCACACCATTCCAGAAGCGAGAACGCGTAGAGTGCTCGAGGATGAATTTGGAACGTTCCTTTTATTGAGTAACCTGATGTACCCATTCCAGGAATAATGACCCAAAGACAATACATACAATTACTTCTAACACGATGTGGGCAGCAGTTCACACCATTCATTTGGCCAATTGATCCGATTGCTGATAACATGCCGATTGAGATCAGAATCTCAACCTTCAGCAGAAGCTGGGTCATTTTGGTGGTCATTTATCTGACAGGCTGAGGCATTTGTTCTGGGTAGTCCTGGAAGGTTTTGCTTCGTGCCTTTTGGGTAGAGTAAGTTTATTGATTACAACCTAAGGCACCCTGACTGGGGAATGCCAATGAGGTTGCCCAAGCAATTTTTAAAAGGCTAGAATGCTCCTCCTTCAGGGGTGCTGGCTTGACTCTTCCCACCTTTTGACCTTGTGTCACATCTTCAATAGTGATTTGTGGCAGTTATGGCCCCAGAATCATGACGCATACTTTTGTAAACTACTTTTTTCAATACACTTCTTTTTTAAATATGCCATTGTGTTTGTACTGATTATTAGTGACCTGCAAAGCCATATCAAGTACTTTTTAAAGCTGTAAATTTGAGTGGCACCATTTTTTTTTCTTCATTGCAACCTCTCATTCATGGACGATGTTGCTTGTCTTAGTCTTTTTTAGAAATACTTTTATGGCATGCATTCTTCAGAATTGTCTGATCTATTCCCTGCTTCCTTTGTTCCGGCTCGTTTAATTCGTTGATCTAGTCGTCTTCATCAATTCACTGTTTTGATATCTTATTGTAATACAGCTTTTCATTCCAGTAGCTTTTTTCCAAGAACTGCAGGCTTGTGGAACTTACTGCTGACTGTTTTCCTCCTACTTAGAGCTTTGGTTTTTAAGACTAATATCAATAAGCATCTCCTGTGTTTGTGATAATCATCTTTTGTTCATGTTAACTCCTTACATCAGGTGGCCTCATGCCTTGTCTCGAGCAATTTCCACTAAAAACAAAAAAAAAAGTCTACTTTTCAAAATTAAAATAAATCGTCTGCATTACTTTTCAAACAAACCTCATATAATAATTCTTACACTGGTGACTCCGATGCGATTTGAACACGGACCATTTTGATCTGGAAGCTCAAGAATTCCTTTACACTACGGAACAATAGATGTTCTGTAACTACATTCAATAAGACAAAGAAGTGGGTCTGTTTTAAGCCGGTAACGGTCGATGTCAGAAAAGTGGATTTACAATACAATGGAGGTTAAAAATATCCACAGGCCGTATTTGGTCCATGGATGATTTGGAAACAGAATTTATGTCAGCATCTGCAAACCATTTGAAGCGAAATAAAAAGACATATTTATTTTTTTAAATTTTATATATTAGAGATTTTTTTTCCCTGGTATTTATTTTAGCAACAATTTATTGCTAAAACGATTATTTTGAGTAATACATATGATGCGTACACAGGACCGGCTTTATATGTTGTATGTTACATCTGAGATACATTAAAAGAAACAAAAACAAAAAAATTATTTCAGTTGACGGCCCATAAACAAAATATCGAGCCCCCCCTCCCCTCTCACCCCAATTGCGTTTATTTTTGAGTGAGGTTTACACGGGGCTGTATTTGGTTTATAAGAAAATAAAAGCTGAGTATCATGAAAAAAAATTTTTTTTTTCTTAATACTAAAGTTAGTGAAATGAACAGAATCTTAATATCCCTCTTAATGGAAAACACCTGGTTTCTAATATGTGCTTCTGCATTTTATCTGCTTCGATGTTTGTTTGTGTCGTTTTTTAGCGAGGCA
>NC_136508.1:39492012-39674512 GCF_053919585.1 Euprymna scolopes | reverse complement strand
GTGGGACAGAATAATTGATCGAAACTTTGTGAAAATATCACTCAAGATGAGAATAGTAGTTTGAAGAATTCAAATAATACGAATAATAAAGCCTCATCTAAAAAAAAAAAAAAAATAATAAAACATTTATAATTAAAAAATAAAATTTTTTAATCTAAGAAATGAGTGTAAAGTTAATTTTTTTAGTCAAATAAATTCTCACATTTGAACAATGTTGATATTATATAGAGATTGCTCTATTATTTATTTTCATGGTAAATGCTTCATTGCTTCACTGAGCTTCAATTTATAGTTCCCACCACGACGTTAATTTTGCAGAGAAGTGTTGCTGTTCTTCAATATACAGCATCTGATAATCTAAAATAATCACCCATTTTGTATTGACCAGGCTTAACTTTAATGCTTGAACGAAAATATGTGTCAACTTAAGTTGAATTACTGTAAAAAATAGCTGCCGCGAACAGTAACAGATTATTTCCCCTTGATTCGTGAGTTATCTCCCTTAGAAATGTTGACGCTTTGAAATATCAAGATAACGCTTTAAAAAGATTTTAATGTGTACGTTGAAAAAGAATATTATTTATCTTACGTATAGGTATTAAGTTAAGACTATTTGCTAAGGTTTTCATCGTCTTCTGTCGAAGAGTTAAAGTAGCACTATGTGAGGGTAGGGTCACTGGCTCAGTAAGAAAATTTATAGTGATATAAATCTTGGTGGTTGTTCCATTCTGCAGCTAATTTCATGTCCTCCATTCATTCGTAATTTCCCCCCACTTTTTTCCCTTTTCTCCTTCTTTCCTCCTCCTCCTCCTCCTTTCTTCTCCTCCTCTCTCGTAATGATTGAAGGATATGTTCGCCTTTTGAAATATAATTTGATGGAAATGTTAGAAATTGCTATAAGAAAATAAATTAAACAAAAATTTTTTTTTCTTAATTGCATTTTCACCCTAAACAAGGCACAGTTCCACTTTGATGTAGGGGGCTACTATCTGGGACATAAATTGTAGGGATACTATGGGGAGGAGTTTAGCAGCAAGATGTCTTTTTACAATACACTTGAATTTCTGCATGTCAATACAGTTAGGAAAGCAAGAACCCGAAAAGGAATTCCAAAGTCTAGCAGTTCTAGAGAAGAAATTATTAGAGTAGAGGGCTTTTTTGGCTTCTGGGAATCTCTACTGTGTAGGGGTGGAACTTGTCGGGTTTGTCAGGGATATTTATGTCAAGGGAGTACAAAGGTGTGTCAGAAATTTCGTGAAAAATAGTGAATAATTCCACCCCATCTTTCCAAGCTTATAACTCCTCGAAAAATGTAATTCAAGCCCTAATTTTTTTTTTTTCGATTAAAGGAGCAAGGACCAAGGTTTCATTAAAAAATAAAAAACAAAAAAAAACGTGTTTTTAAAAAAAAAAAAGGTTTTAAACTTCGGACTTTACAGGTAAATTTCTAAAAAAAACTACTTTTTTTGTTTTAAATTTGAATATATTATTTATTGACCTTTTCTCTTCAATTTGTGATATATAACACTTTGGTGAGTAAATTAATTATTTATTTTTTAATAGACATTTCAAAATGGGAGGCGTGAATTATTCGACCCCCTGTCTTTCCAAGCTTATAACTACTCGAAAAAATGTAATTCAAGCCCTAATTTTTTCAATTAAAGGAGCAAGGACCAAGGTTTCATTAAAAAAGATACAAAACAAAAAACAAATAACATGGTTAAAAAAAAAGGTTTAAAACTTCGAACTTTAGAGGTAAATTTCTAAAAAACACTCCTTTTTTTATTTTAAATTTGACTATATTATTTATTGACCTTTTCTCTTCAATTTGTGATATATAAAACTTTGGTGAGTAAATTATTTACTTTTTGATAGACGCTTGAAAATTGGGGGGGGGGGCGTTAATTAAAACAAAAAACGTTTGTCTAAAATATTATATTCGGTTTATTAGACCCTGAAAATATCGTAAAAATAGAATCAATAGAAAAATTTTGATATTTTTGAAGTTTAAAAATTGAAAAATATTGAGTTCGTAAAATTCATTACTGTTTTTTAAAAAATAAAAAAAAAATATTTCTATTACTTTTAAAACAACTTTAATAGTTTGTTTTGGAAGTATAATCCATAAAGAAAATAAACAACCCACTTTTAAAACAGAAATTACGAGTTTTTTTATATTTTATTCGCAGTTTTGTGTTAGGGGTGTTAAAAATTCTGATACACCTATCGCAGCAGTGCAGCACGTGCCATTAATTTCGTTGATAGGGCAGAGGTTGAAGCCTAGCTGACAGTTCAGGAGCTATTAGGTTGGTGACTCTTTTGTGACCACTGTCCATAAGTGAGAAGAGAAACTAGTAGCATCAGCCCAAATGTGACAACAATACTCCATACATGGACGAATAATGACCTTGTAGAGGTACAGGATATTCTTAGGCGTAAGTAACTTTATAGCATGGTAGAGAAAGCCTACCCTCCTTGCAGCAGCCCAGGCAATGCCCTCAATATATTGAATATGATAGTTTTAAATTATTGAAATTAAAATAACATTTTTTTTTTGTTGTATGGTTTTAAAGTTTACAGTTACCTCCCCTACAAACATTTTTTTGTGGTTATGCTTTCTAACCCTGATCAGATATAATTTAAAATTGTTTCGGAACAATTCCTGAATGTTGAATATTAAATTAGTCAATGGTAAAGTGTGAGTAATAGTAGTGGATAGTCATTTGGAGAAATATTATATTTATTAACTCCGTTTAAAATTAACATCTCAATTTGGCAATTCAGACGCTTAACTCCTCCTTCTAAGGGAGGTAACTTTATTTTACTAAGAATTGTAAGAAAAAAATGATTTTTTTTTCTTTTTTCAACTACTTTATTTGATGTAATGCAGTTTTTTAACATTAATAACAAAAAAAAAAAAAGTGTAAAATGCGACGATATTGTAATATTCCTAAACTAAAAAAAAATTGAGTAATGCATTATCTTTTTTGTATTTTTAAATAGGATCACCCCCCCCCCCGCACACACAAATACTCATTTAAAAAGGGTAATTAGGATAAAAGATGCTGAGAGAGAAATCCTTTTAAGTTTCCAACAAAGACGAGATGGACCGACTAACCTCATCTCCCCCCCCTCCTTTTTGAGTTGGCCTTGTGCCTAAATTTTTTGTTCATTTTTCGTTTTGTATTTTTCTTTTTCTAGTGAATAAACAAGTTAATATATCAAAGTGTAGTATCTGTTCTCATGCTACACTTCATTTTTTGTTCTCATTTGATGGAGGAGAAACCCTTCATGATTGAGACAATTTTTAATTTTTGTTCCTTTTCTCCACGTTAAAAAACAACCCTGGTGTCTAACTCTGCCCTCGTGGGGAAGCAAAGTAAATAGGTACATTAAAATAGACCCATTTATTTATTTATTCTGTTCATTTCTTTTTACAAAACTTTCAATTTATATTTTGGGATAACACCGTATATTAGCTTTCCGAAAAGGTTATTGCATGAACGTCATGATCCAATCAAATAAAAGCTTGTTCAGATTTAGAACTCAAGCTAATTAAAAAAAAAAAAATATTAGAAATCTTTGATGTACGTATCTGCCATGAAACAAATGTAATATTCCAAAAATCTTGTAAATTGTTCAAGGTTTATCCCAGAAGTGCCAAATAAAGTTAGTTCTGGAAATTGCTGAAGCAATACATGATCACCTCCACAAACGTCGAATAAAATTAGTCCTGGGAATTGCCAAAGCAGTTTATAAAAAAAAAAAAAAGACACTAAAGAATAAACTGGAACATGAATTAGGATTTCTATTTCATTGAGCGAGGATATAACGGATGACGTATAGTATCAGATTAGTTTTTTTGGTTTTTGTTTAACTCACCTTCACATCAAACAAGGCAATATCACCACTTGGATGCAAGAGGCTACTAATTGGGGCCTAAGAAAGATTAACAAGATGTTGGTTTACATTACATTTAAACTTCTGCATATCAGTACAGTTTGGGAAGCAGGCAGTAGGAGGGGAATTCCAAAGTCTAGTTGTTCAAAGGAAGAAGTTATTTGAGAAAACTTTTTGACATTTAAGGACCTCACAGTGAACTGGTGTGATTTTGTTGCTAAGCGGGTTTGTTGGAGATATGTATGTCGAGGGTCACAAGTGCAACGCATTCATCAGAGCACATTCCATTAAAGTACTTATAAAACAGGCACAGGGATGCAACATTGCGGCGATGGGACAGGGGTTGGAGCCTAGCCGAGAAAGTGGGATATATTAGATTGAAAACTCTTTTTTGGACCCTATCCAAGAGGGAGAGGCTAGTGGTAGATGCACCAGCCCAGATGTGATAACAATACTTTATACATGGGTGAATGGTGGCCTTATAGAGGTACAAGATACTCTCAGGTGTGAGCAGCTTTCTAGCATGATAGAGAGAGCCCGCCTTCCTTGCAGAAGTCTTTGCAATGTATTTATTCCAGTTCATATTTCCTGTGAATGTTAGGCTGAGGAGTTTGAAGGAAGAATTCTAAGGTAGGGTGTTATTTGTCATGGATATCTGTGGTTGGAGAGGTTTCTTTTAATTGTTAAAGGGGAGCAGCAGCCAAAAGGCTACAAATCATACACACATGCAGACAATAAACAGGATTTTCAATAGCTTTAAAAATGCTATCATGTTTAGATTCCAGATCTCTTCAGAGACCACTGTCTTTATTTTTATGCTAGTATTCTTTTCTTTATACATACCCCAAATTTTTATTTTTAAATATTCTCCTTTTGATTTTCATTTCTATAGAATATTTAAAAAATATATCAAAATGAAAAATTCGTAAAATCTTTTTTTTTTTTCTTTTGTTAAATTCCATGTTTTTTTTTTTTTGTTTTTTTTTTATCTCTGCTAAAATAATGCTTTTCGTTTATCCAATAAAGACGTTTCCATTTACAATCAGATTAATTTTGCATTTTGAAAATAGAAAAACATATTTTGGAAAAACATAGAAAAGTTCTCCGTTAAGAGATTCAGATCAAAATAATCCTGTTACTTCTAGAAGTAAGTGAAAAAAATTTCTGGCAAATATTATTTCTTTGAAATTAAGCCAGTGAAGAGTTCTTTCCCTTGAATCGTTTCTCCTTAAGTTGCAGAAGTCTTGTTTATTATGCCTGTTCGTTATCTTATATTAACCAATAATTCTGTTTATTTCTTTAAGGCAAAAGAAATGATGCGCGCGCACACACACACACACACACACACACACACACACACACACACACACACACGAATTTTGGGCAGCATTTTTTCTTTGATGTACATGTGATTAAATAGAAGTGAAAGTTTCTAATTTCTTTTTTTTTTATTGAAGTTTTCGAGTTCGCAGACAAACTAACGCTGTGCTGTGCTCCTCCTCCACTGCTCCAATATAAATAAAAACTAACCATATTTGAAAGCGGTTTTTTTTTGGGGGGGGGGCTTTCTTGAATTGTCGTCAGTGTGAAAACATCTGCATCTAGTCACAGTGAAGTGAAGAGCCGTGGATTATTAGTGATGGAACAATTCCAATCCCATACAATTACCGATTCCAATTCTTTTTAAATCTCTAAATATAGATTTTTTTTTAATATAATTTTTTTGAATTACATTAAAAATCCATGTATGTGCATATATTTTTTGCAAATGTAAAAATACACTTTTGGCGTGTATCTATAGATTTTATTAGAAAAAAAAAAATCGTTAATGTCAACAATGGAAAAACCATCATCTCTCTCTATCTCTATCTCTCTCTCTCTATATATATATATATATATATATATATATATACATACAGGGTGAACAGAAAGTCCTTGGACCAATTCAAAAGTGGTTTATTAATAGAAAATTACAAAAATATAAATTAAACATGAATGAAAATTATAAGTTAGGAAACCAAGAGTAAATTCAAATTATTTATTTTCAATGTGATGTCCCTTCCTTTCGATTAGACGTTCAATTCTCTGTCTGAAGTTACCAACCGAGGCACGCAGCGTTTCCTGAGGTATTTTAGCCCATTCACTCAGAAGAGATGTCTTCAAAGCATCAACACTTGGATGAGCAAGAGAACAGACCTTTGCCTCCAACAAAGACCACATCGAAAAATCCATGGGATTCAAATCAGGCGATGCAGGAGGCCACATCTCCTTACTCCAGAATCTTGGAAAATGACGTTGGCACCAGTCCTGAGTTTTTCTGGAGGTGTGGGATGGTGCTCCATCTTGTTGGAAGGTGAAAGGCTGATCTTTGAAGTGTTTCTTCGTCTCTTCAAATGCTGGAACCAAAATATCGTTAATGTAGCGATCTGTGTTGATCTTAACCCCCTGCTCCACGAAAATCAGAGGTGACTTCCAAGATTTGAAGACTGCAGCCCACACCATGAGGGAAGACAGCTTTTGTCGGCGGAAACCTATTCTCACGGAGTCATCAATGTCTGCTGAAGATTTTGCGTAAACTCTGTCGTTCTGATTGTTAACAGTCGCTTCAATTGTGAAGAGTTTTTCATCAGAAAAAAACGATCTCTCGCTCTGCCGTGCCAGCCTTCAGTTCTCCAAGGAGAAGCTTTGCTCTTTCAAGTCTCTTGTGATTTTGGGCAGGTGTGAGGTACTGTCTTTTTCTCATCTTGTAGGGGGACAACTGGAGATCGTTTTTTACGATGGTTCTCATCGAGGTCACGCTCACATTCATATCTTTAGCCATTTGTCTTGCAGATCTCTTCGGGTTCCTCCTTACCCTCTCCCGGACAGCTTTAATCACCTTCTTTGTTCGAGCAGTGCGAGGTCTTCCACTCCTAGGACGGTTTTAAGATGTACCAAGTTCCTTAAATCTGTTCACAACATGGTACACGATGGATTTAGCCACTTTCAAGAGCTTAATAATCTCTGAGTTTGTCCTTCCCGCGCAATGAAGCTGAATTATGGCCTCTCGTTTGCTCATTTTTCTGAAAGTTTAAACAAAATTATTTTAATATTGTTGTTGAAAATAATTAGATCAATAGTTAGACTTAATACTTACTTTATTCGAAAAGAGAAAAAGTGATTTTAACAATATTTAATTTTAAAACTAAAAATGGTCCAAGGACTTTCTGTTCACCCTGTATATATAAGAGAGAGAGAGAGTTGTTTTCCATCGTTGATATTAATGCTAAAAAATTTTGAGTAGTTGATTTTCATATATATATATAAAAACCAACTACTCAAAATTAATGCAGAAAAAAACAATTTATCATTGATATCAACGATGGAAAACAATTCTCTCTCTCATATATATATATATATATATATATATATATATATATATATATATATATATATATATGAAAACCAATACAGACGTTGCACACAAAAAAGTCCAATATTATTTTAGATAGAGCTTCATGACAATGATAAATAAATGGAAATGTTAATATAGACTACATTTACCATAAGATGTGTGTAGACTAGAAACTTTGCAAACACACAGTAAATCTTTCAGAATAGATGTCCAACCGGGCAGCAATCAATTTTTTTTTTTTTTTTTTTTTTAAACATTGGGCTTGTTTTGTTAGCTGTCAAGTTGATAAGAAAAATGACTAATTATGAGGAAAATAAAAACGTCTTATTTTTCTCAACTTGATGCACTTGTTTGGCCACACAAAAAAAAAAAAAAAAAAAAAAAATGGTGCTCATCATGTGTTGAGTACTCTGGTAACAAGAATCAACAATTACCATTAGTGATAATGCTAAGCTTTTCATAAAAGAATACATGATTCTCATCAGCTAATATTGTTTATGTAAACATTAAGATTTCTCTTCTTTATGGCAGGTGGTATAGCAGGTATATTTCCTGACTGTTGATAAATTTGTAATCACATAAAAAAATTGTCTAAGTAGAATATTTTTTAAAATATTAATTTTTCATATTTACAGACACTATTGTTTTATACTTACGCAATCATTAGTGTAGGAATGATAATTACTGATTGTTGGAGGATTCAAATGCAGTCAACAACACCAACATTGGTGTAGCAGGCTAGAGCCTTTCCTCTCGACCACCAGCAATTAAAATTTAATTGTAAAGGAAATTATTTATGAAGTCCTGTACATCCTTTCAACTGAAGAAACATTCCAAAGAATACTATATTGGAATAATTTCATATTATTACGTGCTTAATCTTTTATTTTCTTATAAGTATTCTATCATTTCCTTCTATTCTCTCATCAGATAAGCTTTGTAACCTTTTGAAAATATATTCCATAAAACTCAAAGGAGATAACGAAGCAAATGTGATACTTTCATTGGCTGGCCATTTCCTGAAAATTTGTTGGAATTCTGCAAAATGTATCAATATTTAAACATTTGTTATCGATTTAATGAAACATTGCATCATCGTTTTGGATTTTTATATTATTATTACATCGCCAGCAGACTTTACAAATATTGCTTGCAAAAGAATATCCATATGACGTCCTTCTCCCAGGCATGTACCCCATATTACCATTTTATAAGTCAGCCAGCCACCATCTCCCTTCCTTTTCCTCGCTTTTGCCTGTTGGTAAGAATGCTAAGGAGCGTGGTTAGACAAAAGGCTTTTAAAAAGTTATCCATTTTTTATTACTCATTTTGATTGCTGCTAATATCGACAAAATCATTGCATGTATATAGATAAAGTGGCACAATAAAATTACAAATGTATAACACCGGACATTAATTTATTATGAACTGTTTAAAAAATAGTTATGCTATTTAAGAATTCAAATGAGTGTCTTTGGGTCATCCATGAAAATTATATATATAAATATTTTTTTTTTTTTTTTCAAAATATTATGTAGTATTGATTTGAATAACAGTAACCTATTTTTAATGATAATATAGGAAAAATAAACGAAAAAAAAAGAAATTCAGCATTTATTCATGTAGATATTTATATAAATGTGAAAGTTATTTCCATTTATTCTAACAATTTTAACATCAAAACGGGTTATTTAATTGCATCAAATATTTTTATTTACCTCTTAGTCATGGAGGTTAGACACAAGGTCTTGTGTAGTTATGTAGTATCTCTTATCTGAAGCCGGAACTATACTATCATGTTTTTCAATGCTCAATTCAGGGAAAGGCAATGTATCTTTTTTGTTGTTATGATACCATCATCCCAAGCATTATCTCATCCATCTGGGGGGGGTTATAGGGATTAATCAAGTACAGGGTAGGACAATAAAATTGTCGCCATAGAAAAGACATGATTCCATTTGATGAAAACCGGCTTTCTTCTTTTGTTGCAGACCATCTATGCAAGTATATATTTGCTTGTATTGTGTGTGTGTGCAAGTTACCATTTCTCAGAAAAACAGATATAAGCAGAGGCTGAAGAGAATTCAATATTTTTCAACCATAAACTGATCCCCTTATATTGGATTTGAAACCGACGGTACCAATGTTTTTCTAACGTGTGCAATTTTTGTAAATTTTTTTTTCTAACGTGTGCAAAATATATATATATATATATATATATGCACACACACACACACACACACACACACACACACACACACACACACACCTACTAATATGTGTATGTTTGGAGTGACTGGTGTTATTTTGGAGTTTTCCTTTTAGTCTGTTTACCCTACCAGGGCTTAAAAGTCTAGTTTACTCTGTTATTCTACCCAAAGCTATAATCATCAGGGTGTTTTGGTACGACCTTTGTCATGTAAAGATTCTATAGACCAAATCCCATGACCTCACCAGGTTACATGACTTTAGTTCCTTGGCTTTCTTTATTACAGAGGACCGTGGTTTTGGTCACTCAGAGAGGAGGAACCTCTCTTTGCTTTTCTTCCTCCTTGTTCTGCCACTGGCTAGGCATGACTGGCTGAATTGCTTCTTTTGTGTATTTGTCCGTGTGTTCAGCTGAAAGTAAACTACTACACGAGACACCCATGAAGCTGATATATTATTTTTTTATATTTAAGTTTTTTTATGTTTATTCTTTGAGAAGTCAACAAGAACAGAATCAATCCAAGGGTGGGGCATTTAGAATGATCTTTTTTTTAATTATTTTTTATTAGCAAGGAGACTCGACGTTGGCCGGGATTGATATAATGATCAACGAATGTTTCACACTCCCATATTTTTTATTGTCATCAAAATCTGTGAAATCGACTATTTTTCAATCAGATTGATTGATTGCCTGCTCTAGTTGGGAACCCATCGCAGTGCACTGGGAGGAAACTTCAGATGCAATGACTTACTCCACAATGCATTGCAGTCTACATTGCTCTGTAGAGAGCCTATTGTTGATTTTTATAAAAGTATTTTTATATATAACTAGCGAGGGGTACCCGGCGTTGCCCGGGTGTTTGGAGATGTGTGTGGAAACTCCAGGGGGGGGGGGTAAAAAAAAGTATGAGGATCGAACCCAAACCCTTGAGGCAAAGTTGTAAATTAAAGTGTGAAAAAAAAAACGTGCGACGTTAACCATTGCCCCACCGCGAGATGCTAAAGGAAACACGTTTGAATTTATTTAATTACTTGGATTTGGCAGGTGCCCGTTTTAATGAGTTAATGAGGTCAAGTTTGACTGCGGGATAGTATTCATTTACTGCGGAACGCTTTTTTTATTTTTATTTTCCCAAGATGTTATAGGAAAAAGACTAACCCACATGCGGCGAGCGACAAATGTTGAATATTTATCTTCCTGAAATCGAGCAAATTAAATAGACAGGCGAGCTTCGTTGTTAACTGTGAGATATTACAATTTATATGTGATATAAAAAGTTATAAAAAGTTGTGAAGCGAGCTACCACTTCTCTGAAAGAAGCCTTTTGTAGACACACAGAAAAAGCGAACACACACACATACATACATTTTCGCTTTTATATTTATAGATATCTTGAATTAAAGTTAAAAATGCAAAAATCAAGTATAATGGTTCAATTCTGCTCCAAACAAATATCCATTTTGAACACACCTCTGTCATATCAAAGAACCGACTTTTGATTTTATGTCTAACCTTTCTACTTGTTATAATAAAAATTCTCAAATGCACTTCTGGCATACACTTAACACCTGTATAACATGTTAACTTTGGTCAAAATTGCATGTTTGTTCTTTCATTGGATTTTTTCGATTATCGATACTTATTGAAGATATTCCGATACAAAACTTAACTAAGAACACTGCCAGATACATAAAGTACATTTGTGTGAAATTTCATAAAAATCCATAGGAAACAAACTCCTGCACACATAACAAAGTTCTTTTTATATGGGAAAGAAAAGATTTTAATCCTATTACTTCAACCGTTTTTTCCCCAATTATGAGGAAAGCCAGGTAGGGATTGGTAGGAAGGGTCTAAAAGATTTTGGACACACTTTTTAATTCTTCAATTTTATTGTCAATGCTCCCAAGCAATGTCTGGTTACCATGCTAGTTAAATTAAATCTAGGAAAAAAGCACTTTGGGCAATAATTGTAATCACCTTGGCTTTTGTATGATAATAATAATCTGGGGAAACTTGTTGTCACTCAGACTCCAGGGAACACTGCCGGTTGTTGTCAGTGAGTAATGTTTGATGATGACCTGTGTGTGTGAGAACTCCTAGTGAGTACAAATAATAATAATAATAAACTGGGACCTTGAGGAGATTTTTATTGCCAACCAAATTCCAGTGAAGTCTAATGGTCGCAGCCAATGAGAAATCAAAAGTAAATGGCTGTCCCGATAATGCAAATTCATTCGCAAATCTTATCGAAAAAGGTGGAGAGTTCTGGATGTCTGTGGAGATTTGTTGTCACCCATACTCTAAGGAACACCACAGATTGTTGTTAGTGAACGATTTCTGATCTGTGTGAGAACTCCTAGTGAGTATGAAGAATGATAGATTCTGTTCTGAAATGTTATCAAGGTTGTTTCTATGCCACCTGTTCTCTTTGAGAATTTACTTTCCGCATTGTGTTGTGAAGATACGAACGAAGTTTCATTTTCTTGAAATAGTTTTATATCGGGGCTTATGGAATTCTACACATTACAACAACAACAACAACAACAACCACCGAATGAGGGATTTCATGCCGATAATTGGCATCCCTTAATCTACCATGATCTTATATCTGTACAAAGATGAGATTGTACAGAAGATCAGTCATCATCATCAACGCTTCTTATCTGCATCACCAAGAATACTAGAAGGATCAAGCTGCTTAGCATCGGTAACTGTACAAAAGTTGCCAAAATCAACTACATGAGTATCTTGCCTTTTAATTCTTTTTTTTTTTCTTATAATACTATCATCTATTAGATAAAGCACTAAACTTATTTATATAAAGAGAATACAAGGTGCCTTCAATAAGTTTCCAGATCTTTTTTTTTGTATGAGCACTTTTATTGATAGTACACACATGAAATTCACGTCCTCTTTGAAGTAATCTCCTTCGGCTGCAATACACTTGTAGCATTCCAACAACTTCTGGAAAACCCCATGGAAGTCCTCTTGTGTAAGCATGTCGGTGACCCTTGTCACAGCCGCTTTCATCTCCCCAATTGTCTCATAATGGCAGTCTCTAAGGTTTTCCTTGATCTTAAGGAATAACAAAAACTCACAGGGAGTATGTTATAGAATATAGGGAGGAAGAGGAACTGTCTTGATACTCATCTTGGTCAAATAGTCTGTGATAAGGATGGAGTTACCCTTGTGACAAATTGTGCCTAAATCTTCTGTACCTTCAGTTCCTCGCAAATAAGCGTGCGTACCGTTCCCACACTGACATCAAATTGTGCATTTATTGCCTTTATAGACACGCAATGGACCTTACCCATGAAACTTTTTATTTGGCCAATCTCTGGTGTTCTGATTTCCTTAATCCTCTCACACCTCACCTCATCATTCACAGACTTCCTGCCTTCCTTGAATCTCTTATGCCACTCAAAAACTGATGCTCAATTCATGCAAGATGATCCAAAGGCAGTTGAATTTAGATTCCAATCCATCAAAGAAAAGACGATGGCTGGGTGCATAACCTGTTAAGTGTTGTGACATTATGTTGAACAAAGATGGCAGCGTAGTTCAGATCAGATCCTGACTGTAATTGGCAGTAACCAAGATGGCGGCCAAGAATCAAATGTTGTCCGTGACGTATTTAGCGGCAAACTGATTGAATCTGGAATTCAACAATTTTTATACTAACTTAGGAAGGTTTTCATTGGTTGTTTAGCACAGCCGGTGGTTATAAAAATGATTGGCGAATCCACTGGTCTCATATCCCCAAACAGTAGTCAAAAACAGTTTACACACCCCCTTTTTTGATATAATAGAAAAATCCTTTCAGATTCAATTTTGGTTTCACTTGAGAAAAGGAAAGATAAATAAATAAAAATAAACAAATAAATGAACAAATAAAAATAAACCAATAAAATAATTGTTCTTTTTGTTTTTTTTGGGGGGGGGATTTGTCTTTATTCTCATTGGTCAAAAGAAATTGTTAATATATTGGCATAATGTGTACAAAAAGAAGCCATTATTTTTGGTTTAAATCACATTGAGTTTTTTTTTATACATATAAAAATAAACACTTTTCACATATAAACTTATGCACAAAAATTCACAAATATACATTTTTGTTTTTAACGAATGCTTGCCAAAAAAAAAAAAAAAAGATACAAAAACAAAAAAAATTATTTGACAAAAAGAAAATTTACAAATTTTTAACAAGTGACTTTTATTTTTCTAATTTTTTTTTATTTTTTAACAAAAACTGGAAACATTGTTAGGTATTAGTTGGTTAGTAAGTTAGAAATGGTCACAATTTAACGTCGTGCCCGGGACAATTTACAATTTTTTTTTTTTTTTTTTTTGTGTAATTTTGACTGTTCATGCTTCTCTTTTTGGGTTTCTTAGATTATTTCTCCCCATTGGGCTGATCGGACCTGCTAAGTCACAATGCACAAGTGAGAGAATTTTCGTGGCCTTTGTGTCTGGCATTCTACTTAAATATTTTGTCATTTTCCCCTGTGCACACACATCATAATTTGGGAGATCGTTTGGAGGTATTATTTTCATGCCTTCGACTACATTTGGTAATTTTTTAATATCAGCTGTATTGCAGTGACCTAGAATTTTATGCCAGGTTTCCAAGTCATGACAGGCAGTTTTTGAGGGAACCATACTTTTTAAATAATATAGTCGACTGCACGGAAAATATGGATGAACATTTTTTTAGAATACAGTTACAGATTTCGCCTTTTATAATTTTTTAGGGATATTTTAGTATCGCCTCTTTTCAAGACTATATCATTTATTTGACTACCGTCGGCAAGTTCGACAAAATGACTTTGTGGATTAAATTTTGAATCAAAATTAATAAAATCAGATCCCTTGGTGATAACGTGTGCTGTAGCACCAGTCTACGAGGAGATTTTTACCGTTTGTGGTATTGTCAAAGTTACATGTGAATAGAAATGGTCACAATTTAACGTCGTGCCCGGGACAATTTACAATTTTTTTCTTTTTTTTTTTTTTTTTGGTGTAATTTTGACTGTTCATGCTTCTCTTTTTGGGTTTCTTAGATTATTTCTCCCCATTGGGCAAAATTCTCAACGTTTTTTTACGGAGTCCATTTTAGAGTGTTTATATCGATATTGGAAATTTCTGTGGTTGGGTTGTCCACAATTATAGCAGATAATTTTATTCTTTTTCTTGGGAAAATTACTTTTGGGGAGCACGTTGCGGTGAGGTACGTAATTTGGTGATGTCTGTTTTCGAGAAGCATTTTTGAACTTCATAATATTGCTGGAATTATTATTGTCCACGATCATCCGATTCATCCCTTCGTAACTACGCAATGCCACTTTAAATTCGCTGAAATTTAGTGGTTTGTCTTTCTGAGTTATAACAGTTATAAATGGTTTAAAATCGGCTGGAAGTCCCTTGAGGGTCATTGATATCAACAAGCTATCACTTATTATTTCACCTGAGTTTTAAGGCATTGGCAGTTGTTTCTGCCCTTATAACGGAGTCGGTAATAGTTTCATCCTCGTTATTTTTCAGAGACGTATATAGTGATATAATTTTCGGTTACCTTTTTTGGTGTGATTTTGACTGTTCATGCTTCTCTTTTTGAGTTTCTGAAAAGAGATTTATTCATAATTAGATTCTAAAAAGTTCGGTTATAAAATGTTTTAATTTTATTCTTTTTATAGGTTTAGTGAAAATGTCGGCCATAATATTTTCAGACATCACATAAGTAAGAGTAATAGATTTTTTACTTATTTCATCCCTTATAAAATGATATCGGATATCAATATGCTTCGACCTTTGATGAATCATAGAATTATTTGCTAATAAGATACTGCTCTGATTATCACAATGAATTTCTATAGGTTTTTTACTTAGATCTGGTTTTAAGATAGGTTTTAGAAATGGGTTAGGGCCACATATTCTGCTTCACAAGTAGAAAGGGCAACAATTTGTTGCTTTTTAGTTTTCCATCATAGGTCCAGTCTTTGACAGTCTAAAACAATACCCCGTTATACTTTTTCTATCCTCAGTTACCCCAATCTGAAAATCCTTCTAAATTTAGAGGATATGTAGACTTTTTAAATATTAAAGATTGTTCCTTGGTTCCTTTTAGGTAACGAAGGATTTGTTTTGCACGATTAAGGTCTTTAATTGTCGGTTTCGATAAGTTTTAAGATAGCTTTGTTACAGTGTAACATATGTCAGGCCTAGTTGCGGTCATCAAGTAGATGAGGCTCCCTACCATTTCCCTGTATATTCGATTATCTATGGATTTTGTTTATTTATGTCCATTTGGATGGGAGTTGAACGCGGTTTGCAATCTTGCATTCCGAACTTGAGCAGAATTTTTTCAATGTATTCTGATTGGTTCATAGTTATAGTTTCATTTTCACAGGTAAATTTTAAACCGAGGAACCATGACAGTCCTCCAAGGTCGTCCATTTCAAATTTTTTATTTAATTTATTCTTAACATTTTTTAAAGTGTTGTCACAGTTTGAGGCGAGTAATATATCGTCAACCCAAAAAACCAAAATCAACAATTTATTACCTATATTTTTAGTATACATGCACGCGTCTACGGGACATTGCTTGAATTCCTGTTCTATTAAATAATTAGGGAGTGTTAAATTCCAATTGTGTGCACTTTGTTTTAGTCCATATAACGATTTATGCAATTTCCATGCGCAATTTTTATTTTTCATTTTAAATCCCTTTGGAGGGTAAATATAGATTTCACAATCAATCGGAGCATTTAAATAAGCATTTTTTTACATCCATTTGATGTATTTTTAAATTGTATTGAGCGGCAAGTTGTAATAAAATTCTAATTGTCGTTAAATTTGTTGTTGGTGAAAATGTTGCAAAATATTCCAACCAATCGTTTTTATAACCACTGGCTGTGCTAAACAACCAATGAAAACCTTCCAAAGTTACGATAAAAATTGTCGTATTTTGGATTCAAATCAGTTCGCCGTTAAATACGTCACAGACCGCATTTGATTCTTGGCCGCCATCTTGGTTACTGTAAATTACAGTCAGGATCTGATCTGAACTATGCCGCCATCTTTGTTCAACATAATGTCACAACATTTAACAGGTTATGCACCCAGCCATCATCTTTTCTTTGACGGATCGAAATCTAAATTCGAATTGTGGAAGGTAAAATTTCTGGGATATCTAAAGATTCGAAAACTACACACAATCTCCAACAGAGAATCCTAACGACCCCGAATTTCTTGAAAAGAACGCAACTGCTTTTGCAGAACTGATTCAGTGCTTAGACGATAGAAGTCTGTCTCTGATTATAAGAGATGCATTGGATGATGGACGGAAAGCATTGAACATATTAAGAGAACATTATTTATCAAAAAGGGGGTGTGTAAACTGTTTTTGACTACTATTTGGGGGTATGAGACCAGTGGATTCGACAATTTTTATAGTAACTTTGGAAGGTTTTCATTGGTTGTTTAGCACAGCCGGTGGTTATAAAAATGATTGGCGAATCCACTGGTCTCCTACCTCCAAATAATAGTCAAAAACAGTTTACAGATTATAATGTAAACATTTCAAGAAAGTGAACAATAACTTCAAGTCAATCAAATACATGTTTTGATGAACATTGAAAATACAACTTATATCATTATTGAAGGGATAGAAATTTGCTCCAATTCTCAGAATCAGCATATGATATAGTGAATATAGTATGATATAGTGGTTGGCCTTTTCGTTGATTTTCGTTATTAATAGCTTTTGTCCTACAAAATCCATGTTTGATTCTAGAAGAACTTTTTATGGAACATTAGTCCATGTTCTTAGCAAGGAAAAAAATGTAATGCTTTTTTTTTTTAATCAATTTTCACCCCAAAGAAGGCACCGTGCAACTTTGAATTAGGGGACTACTATGAGGGACATAAGTTGCAGTGGCATTATGAAAGGAGATGAGTAGCAAGATGTTCACATTATACTTGAACTTCTGCATGTCAGTACAGTTGAAAAAGCAGAATCACGGAAGGGAATTCCAAAGTCTAGCAGTTTTGGGGAAGAAAGTATTGGAGTAAAAGGCTTTCTTACACCTAGGGTTCTCTACTGTAAAGGGGTGTGACTGAGCTGCTTGTCAGGTTTGTCGGGGGTAGTCATGCTATTTAATTCATGTATTTTATCCTGCAAGAATAATTTTAAAAAAGATGCTATCTTGAGAAAAATAGAGAAGTAATTATGTGTTTGATACAAAATTATGTTTCTTATTTTGGTTGCTTTTTACTAAAAAAAAAAAAAAAAAAAAAAAGTGGAAGTTACTCTCTATTAACAAACACAATTACTTCCCTTTGTTTGGTCTACCCTTTTTTTTTGTTGTTTTCTTTTTTACATTTTATTTATACACCCCATAATTACATTGATAGATCAGTTCTTGTTAGATCACCAAAATTTTGCGCCATTGAGCTTGGTCAACATCAGATGGATGACCACTTGGGAATACCAAGCGCTGTATGTAGGAGAACATTAACACTTCCGGCAGCTCCTGCATCCCACCTGGCCTCCAGCTGGATCAGGCTGGATGGGACGAGAGAAGCTGACTCTGCACTAACCAGTTTCACATTAAACAAACTCCCAGCATGTGTCATCCATCATCCTTAGGGTGATCAGATGGTCTTCATCGTTTTGATGGACAGACTGCACATTTCATTTCATTTTTCTCTCACATCCTTTTTTGTTTTTTCCTTTTGATATTTCACAAACTCACTGTCCACTTCTCACAGGTCAACAGATCAACTGTGTCCAAACTCCAATCTGTACACTTTTGTCCAATTATTTGCTTCCTTGACCGTTCAATTTTCCTGCCGTTCAATTTTCCTTACAATGCTTTTACCAGGAGAATGAACCGATCATCTATGCTCGGTAAATGTACATTTTTCGGCAAATGCTCAAACCTGATTTGTCAGGTTTGGACATATTTTACATTGTAGATCAATCATGTACGTCTTATTACACTGCAGTCATCGTTTTTATTTTATTTTTCTACGAGAGCCACCACTTATCAAGGCCTGAATGCCACTCAAGGTTCAAGGTTAATGAGTGTATAGTCGGTGAGACAACAGCCGAATGGGTTATAGTGGTGGGTGGAATTTGATTATTTAATAGGGGTGTCTTAATAGGAAATTGTTTACATTGGACTTGAAGATAACTGTTGTAGTTAGCTGGAAAACAGGCCCATGGTACAGAGTTCTACAACTGGGCAGTTTTAGGAAAGAAGCCCTATTTTTATGGGATTTGTGTTTAGATTCAGGCGCAGATAGGCTTGGAGAGGTTTGGGTGAGAGAATTCAACATTTGCTACCATCGAACATAATGCTCCTGACACAGCTGCTATGCCACATACTCCTAAAGTAGAGGGAAATCACTTCTAATGTTATCAAAGACAAAAGCTGATAAGATTTTGCTTTGTGCTTCTTGTACTGAGTTTATATCTACCACCTGTGCTCAACATTCCTCCGACGTAGCAGAAAGAGTTTACAAGATTATTAATAAGATAATAAAAACTAATACCACCAAACAAGAATAGTTATTACGTTTCTGAATTCTTTTAAAATTAGTAAAGTTCTTGGTAAAATTCAGTCGTAAATTTATACTCTCCTGGAGGTTGAAGGTTCAATCCTCAGTGCGGGCGACACTCAAAATACAACTGCAAATTAGTTAGGATTTTTACCCAGTCATGGATGACAGAATAAAAGCATGCTACCTCTCATGGATTAATTAAAAGACTCTGTTCGAAATTCCATGTCGATTCCAGAGTTCAACAATATATACCTGAAGGTTGCATCAACTGAAACTTTGTGAGAATTATGCTCAAAATATGAAGTCTGAAGAATTAAAATGATACAAAGTACAACTATTTCTTTTCTTTTTTTTTATAATTGAACTCCGATTTAAATAAAATATCTTGATCCATTTGGTATAATGGTAAGAATGTTTTTAGACTGGGGTTCAGTTCTCTGTCAGGCCATGAAGATTTTACAATATGGTACTTGATGCACCCTTGCTAAATACTCAGTATTATAAGAAGAGAATTAAGAGCAAGTGGAGTAATCCTGAGAATAAAGTCGCGCCCTCCCGTACATCTTGGTATAACAGCTTATGAAAAGGGAGCCTTCGGGTTTCCATCGACTGTAGTCCGTCACTTAGCCTTAAATCAAAGTAAAATCTATGATAATAAAATAATTTAAGGGTTTGATTTTCCTTTGAATCTCCTTTATAAATGATTGGATAAATATGACCCCCTGTGATACAAATTTCAAGTTCCTATGTCTAAGACGTCAAAGTATTTATCCAGACACAAACAGAAACTACTGTCATTCATATTAGCATCTATTAAAGATTAATCAACTTCTTCAAAAATGTCCATAATCAAAGATTTAATGTCAGATGAGTTTACGTGTTGAAAATAATTGTTAATAGTTTACTAATAAAATAAAGTCTTTTTTTTTTTTTTTCTAAGAAATGCTTTATGGACTATAGTCAGATTATTTTTTTTATTAAAAACAAAAAACTTCCTACGATTAACACAACTGAATGCAATTAACCACACAAGTCTGTAACCCCTCCCCCCCCCCCAAGTATTAATAACTGGGAGGAGGTTTTGGTTTCCTAAATTCTTTGGAGCAACAACGGAGCATATCTATATCTATAATATAAAGCTGAACGTCTGTAAGTGTCTGGTCACGAATAGGCTCCTATATGGTTGACTATTATAGAAAACTGATCACATATAATGATAGAAGATGTATCGAGACACAGGAATGGGTATGTTTGATCTGGCATAATGATGATTCATTAAAATTGTGGGGTCTGCGTACGCGCCTGGTCCACAAAGTATGGAAATAAAAAATTTAAAAATTAAAAAAAAAAAAAAGCGTTTACAAGTGTTTTTGATATAGATGTACATAAGAATACTTTGATAAGTATGTTTTAACTTAAATAGGGATGGTATAATAAAAAATTGTGGGGTCTGCGTTCGCGCCTAGCCTCCATAGAATGGAAATAGGCACAAACTTTAATAAAGACTTTTCATATCTATGTGCATCAGTATACTTTGATAATTATGTTTCAGTTTGAAGAAATATGGTATAATAAAATTATAGGGTGTTCGTTCGCGCCTGACCTCCATAGAATGGAAATATGTCACAAAGTTTAACAAGGTTTTTTTTATTAAAGATCCACAGAATATTGTGATAAGTTTTTCAGTGTGAACAGGCATGGTATAATAAATTATGGGGTTTATCTATTTTATTTTTACTTTCATCATATTTTGCTTTGGTTTTGATACACCCAAATTCGAAGCTATCTCTTTACAACCCTTCCTTTTCATAACCTATCATACTTTCATAAATCAGAATCCATTTTCTGTAGGCTCTTTTTGAACGATGGGTACTTCTGCTAGTGTGTGTGTGTGTGTGTATATATATATATATATATAATTTCATTTTTTTTTTTTTTTTTTTTTTTTTTTTGGTGACCAAGAGCGGAGGTTCGCTTGAAATTACAAAAAATAATTAAAAAAAAAATATTAAATACAAAAAGTAACATCGTTTTCATGCTTCAAAAACCCCTCATAACTTTTAAATCAACATAATATATATATATATATATATAGAGAGAGAGAGAGATAGAACACAGTTTAAGACGGTAAATTATCTTTACACGAGTTTATTGTTGAACAAGATTCTCAAATAAGAAATATTAAGATTTCCTTAATCCATGAAGTTTCAAAGAAATTCATTCCTCTCATCAAAGGAAAGATATATAGCAAATGAATATTATAGCGAAACGATGAATTTGCTAGTATTGGCATAAATTGAATCTATTATATGAAAACTTGTCATAAATGCAAAAGTTTTAATTCAAAGAATTCATGAAACTGGGAAAACAAATGAAAAAAAGTAAATTAAAGATTAAAAATCCATATAATAAATGATATGGAGTGGTTAAGTATTAGGTATTTCCAAGACGAAATGATCATAGGAGTCAGTGTTCTCATAATTGTTATCAAATATGTTAACCAGCCATAGATTTCCTTATGCCGATTCCCGCAATCCATAAGTGAAAAAAAAAAAAACTTTAACAATTCGAAATAATCGTTCTTCCTCGATTGCTTGCAGACAGGATTTTTCTACAGCCTTGGATTACACATATTTTGGATTTTTATTTGGATTTATTAATCAACCTTATAAATCCGACGTGTGGCCGAAGCAGAAATGCATTTTTGAATTTCTGTCAAAAGTGCAATGGGAATGGCCGTGACTATGTAGAAAAATAAATTCTGGAGCATAAAAGGTCGCTCATTTTAATGGTATCACTTCTGTCTTTGTAACTCTTCAACTTTTTGACTTGTACGAATTTTTGACGACTAGGTGGCATTACTTTTGGAATAAACCTCGTATGTATGTATGCGCACACACACACACACACACACACACACACACACACACATATATTTCGACTTTTACCATCTGAAGATGCAAACAACCCTCTGTTTGCCGAAACAATTGTAATGGACTAAGTTATTACCTGAGGTTTAACAATAAAAACATGCAGCTCTACCAACGTATTGAGCACTTTTTATTGTTTTTACCGCTGAGTTTTATATATATATATATATACACACACGTGTTGAAATTTACCTTGTCTATTCTTGCAAGCTCCATGTTTTTTATCTCCGCTGAAAAATGGGTTATTTTTGGTGCCGTTGTTGATTCTTAACCTCCTCCCCAGCCACCGCTCGCGCACGCACGCACACACACACTGCATCATGCAAAAAAGTATGGAAGGTGCCGACATGTCAGATGCGTTTTCAAACCATAACTTATCTCTCTTTCTCTCTCTCTCCATCCCAAATGCTCTCTAGAGTTTACTATATCTTCTACCCTTGCAGGTAGAAAATACTGACCTAGAGTTTTTATTTCCTTTCCTCTTAGGTAAGCAAATACCCTAACGGCTGATGATGTAAGTTTCTCTAGCACCTCTCTTGTTCGTTGTGGCTGCTTGTATCAGGAGGCAGAGTACAGAAGGAAAAAAGATTCTGCCTCGGTTGATTCAGAACATGGGATGGGGGGGGGGGGGGGTAGTAGAGGGGATGGTATTAGTTTAAAAGTGCACTGTTTTGTCTTCTATTCCCTCCCTCCTTTTTCTTTTGAATATATTCATACCTGTAAATATGATTGTCTGCTGCTGTTGCTGAGATTGTAAAAAAAATAATCACACGGGTTCCAGTTTTGCCTCTGCCAAACAGCGGTGTAATTTGGTTCGTCCCTGTTGCTTCTAGTACGCTTCTACTTTTTGGTTTCGTCTCTCCCTTATGTTGGAGGCCGTTGTGGAATGTAATCGTATTTTGGACACGTATAATCCACGTTTTTTTGCTGCCTTCAACAAAGCATGGGTGCAGAAGTCCGTGAGTAATCCATTGACGTGTTTGTTTGTTTACCTTGGGTATTTACGGACTTATTAATACAATCGCTCCCAATTTTTTTTCTTTTTTTTTTCCACACTCAAGAAATTTCCCTCACCCCTCCCCTCCTAAAAATTTATCTTATGTTTAAGGATAAGGTAAATCTATTCAGCCATGTTTATTAAATGGCCACTTAACAATGGCCTTTGGGCCTAGATCACAGTGTAGTGTCTGTTCTGATGCTACACATCTTTTTCTGTCTTTAGTCGGTGGAGGGGAGGTCCTTCATGGCTGAGACAATTCTTATTTTTGTTCCTATCCAGAGTGCCCCTTTTTGGGAGCTAGATTTTTCCCACATTCAAAATCGACCTTGTGTTTAACTCTACCCTCGTGAGGAGATAAATAAACACTAAAATGAAAGCAAGAATTTGATACACTGTTAAAAAAATAATGCATAAAAGAGTAACATATAGCCAATACCCAATACTCTCATTGTATTAGGATGCATCGAACTACTGTTCTCATCTTGAGTGTCATTTTCACAACGTTTTGCCCGATGTAACCTCCGACCTTCTTCAGGTATATCTTATCGAACTTGGGAATGTTTCTGTCTAACTCAGACTCTGGATGGAATTTTGAAGATAACCCTTTATTTACTTCATGGGGTTAACGTGCTCTTGTTCCGTTAAGCATGACTGGTTAGAGGTTCTAAGTAATTCACAATTGTATTGTTCGGTCGCCCATACTGAGAATTGAACCCTCAATCTGCAGGAGAATATCACTTTTACAATGGATTTTTTTTTTCAAGTACACTAACCACTGAGCCACGGGTCCTTGTGAATTCAGCAGACACATTCCCGAGTTCGACAAGATGCACCTGAAGAAGGTCGGAGATTACATCGACTGAAACGTTGTGAAAATAACACTGAAGATGAGAACATTAGTCTGAAGAATCCAAATAATACGAATAACCAATCCTCATCTCAAAAATTCAGAAACACTCAATATCCTATTTAAACCTCCCCCCCCCCCTTATATCGTCTTGCACTTCCAGGGGATACCCAGTATTAGTGTAAGATATGAACATCTTTTTTTATTTGTATACAGTAGAACCCCGGGATACAGTGGCCTTAGGATAGTTTTTCAGGTTACAATGCGGAATACGATGTTTTTCCGGCCCCTGGTTACGGTATTTGCCCCACCTTACGGTGTTATTTATTTATGTTATTTGATTATATGCATGTGTATTTTATACTGTACTCTATTTTGTTACTAATTTTTAATGCTGTATCCTGGGATTCTGCTGGGTATTGGATGAACATTAATTTATTCTTCAGCCGTCTTTTGTTCAGTGTCGTGATATTTATATTTCAACGGAATTATTGCGATGAGGAATTATAAGTTACTTCATGGTTTTATTTGGGTTATCATAGTTTTATTTGGATTATCATAGTTTTCTGATTATTTAATTTTTTTTCCGTAAAGCTATTATCCTCCATAAATATTGATAATTCTATTTCTGTATTTTGGCTGATGTGTCAGCTGGCCTTCTTCAGGGTTTTTTTTTTTTTTTTTTTTTTTTTTTTTTTTTTTTTTTCATTTACAGTGATAATTTTTATTTTTTTTATTTTTCCCATATTATTTAAATGGTTATTTATTTATTTATTTTTTTTTTCCATTTTTTTTTTAATGATGGAGGCTACCGCTTATCAAGGCCCAGAGGCCACTCAAGGACAATGTTGATGATAGAAATCTGGTAGGATTTGATTATTCATTCATTTATTTATTTATTTTTTAATTCCATTTTCACTCCAAACAAGGCACAATGCCACTTTGAAGTAGAGGGGGGGGCTACTATCAGGGACATAGGTTGCAGGGATATTATGTAGGGAGATGAGCAGAAAGATGTCTGCTCACATTACACTTGAACTTCTGCATGTCAGTACAGTTGGGGAAGCAGAATCTGGGGAAAAAACTATTGGAGTAGAAAGCTTTCTTACAACTAGGGATCGTTACTGTGTAGGGGTGGGCTTAGCAGCTTGTTGGGTTTGTCAGGATATTTACGTCGAGGGAGCACAAGTGCTTGTAGTTCGTCAGAGCATTCACCATTAAAGTACTTGTAGAACAGGCAGAGGGATTCAGCATTTCATCGATGGGACAGAGGCTGAAGCTTAGATGACAGTTCGAAACCTATTAGGTAGGCGACTCTCTTTTGAACTGTGTCCAGGCGTGAGAGACTAGTAGCAGATGCATCAGCCCAAATGTGACACCAGTATTCCATACGTGGGTGAATGGTGGCTTTATAGAGGTACAGGATATTTTCAGGCGTAAGTAGCTTTCTAGCATGGTAGAGAGAGCCCATCTTCTTTGCAGCAGCCTTGGCTATGCTCTCAATATATCTGTTCCAATTCATGTTCCCTGTGAACATTAGGCCAAGGAGTTTGTAGGAAGTACTTTCAGGTAATGTGTTTTTGGCCATTGCTATTAGTGGTAGAGACGGTTTCTTTTAATTATTGAAGAAAACAAGCTTAGTCTTGGCAGTATTGAATGTGACAATCCATTTTCGTCCCCATTCCAACACGGATTGGAGGTCTTCCTCTAGTGTTTCTGTTTCTGCCATTTCCGTAGATATGTGTTCCTTAGTTTTCCTCTCGTGCCTTTTATAGAGCGTGGTGTCATCAGCAAATATGCCCATCTCAGAGACAACTTTATTAGGGAGGTCATTTATGAATATTAGAAATAGTAAAGTCCCTGGATAGACCTTGAGGTACTCACATATTTATATCATATTTAGTTGTACGACCATCGAGGACAACCTGGATTCTTCTCTTAGGAAGGATTTAATTACGTAATGTATTCTTTCAGTGATACCATATAATCTGATTTTCCTTAGCAGACCATCATGCCATACCCAATCAAAAGCCTTAGATATATTGAGGGCTACTGCTCTACCCTACCCTGCTTTGTATAGTGAATGGTATATATGCTCAGAGATTACAGTTAGGATATCAGCTGTGGAATGGGTTTGTCTTGAACAGCTCAATAAGAATTTTCTTACATTGAACTTAAATGACCATGTTGTAGTTTACTAGGAAGCAGCCCGGCAGTATTGTGTATAGAGACAGACAGTTTTAGGAAAAAAACTTGATAAGTGGTGATTCCTTTGTAAAAAAAAAAACAAAATTTTTTTTATCAAACTTGGGAATTTAGACGGGAGTTCAAATGGAATGCTTTATTTTCTTCACGGGGGTATCATGCACTCGATCCATCAGCCATGACTGGATAGAGGTCGTAGGTAATTTGCAATTGTATTTTTTCGGTCGCCTACATTGAGAATTGAACCTTCAACCTAGTATCACTCAATTCAAATAAAAAAAATTTTTTTCCCCAAGTACTTTAATCACTGCATCACATGTTTTTGCGGTGCAGATTCCCGAGTTCAACGGAAACATTCCCAACATACACCTGAAGAAGATCGGAGATTACATCGAACGAAACGTGAAAAATGACATTCAAGATGAGAACAGTAGTCCAAAGAATCCAAATAATACGAAAATGATATTTTATAAGAGAGATGAAAGAAATTAAATATGACCAGAGAAAAATAAATGCCGACTTATTGAGGCGTACATGGAAATACAATTCCATTGTTATTATGTCTACTTTGTATGTGTCTTGCATTTCAATGATAGAATGAGGATCCCATCCAGGGATTGATGGGTTGGAAGGTTTTAGTGCTTTATGGGGTAAGGTAACTTGATATAGTTAAGAAACCTGAGATATTGTAAAATATTTTTGTCTGTTCTTTTATACTTTGAGGATGAGCTAGTTTCTCCCTCCCTCTCTTTTTCTCTCTTTCTCTCTCTCTCTCTCTCTCTATATATATATATATATATATATATATGGAGGAGGAGTTATAATAAGATCGATTCTTTAAGAGGAGACTTATCAGGATAATGCAAAGTTCAACAAAATTGTTTGAAGTTTATAATTTTCGGTGTGTGTGTGTGGGGGGGGGGGGGTTCTCCTCTTGTGCGTGTGTGTTTTTTATGTTCCAATGTTGAAATTTGGGAAGCATCATAAAATGTTGAACACTTCTTAAAGTTCTGGGGTATATGGCTTATGTTTGATTCTCTGGACCAGCGTGTTCCAATCTTTTTCTCACTTTGTTGAACCCGTCCAATATTAGTGACTAGCCTGGGTGCCCAGCATTGCCCGGGTGTTTGGAGGTGTGTGTTGAGCAAAACAGGGCAGGCAGGCTCGAACCCGTGACGCTAAGGCGGAAAAGAAAGTTGAGGTGTGTGTAAGAGTGTTGATTGAGCAAAAAAAAAAAAGGGGGGGGAAAATTGCAAACGCAAAAAAAAAAAAAAATAGGGGTAGGCAAGCTCGAGTATTTAATGCGCCAGAGAAAAAAGAGGTTAAAAAAAACAAAAAAAAAAACTGTCTTACCGATGTGCCTAGCATGGTGTGACGTCACGGGCGATCGGAATAACGTCTTTAAAGTGACGTTGTGAATGCGACGGTTGCATGACTTGCAAAAGATATCAGCGACAAAATCGACCCTCCCTGTAGAAAAGAGCTCAGTTGAGGGTGAAGGAATTAATGCTTTGGTTCAATTTTTCGATATTTGTTGTCGGAAGCTTCAAAATGATACTGATTTCGTGAAAATATGTCATCTCTGTCGAAAGTTTTAGGCAGACATACATACAGTCATACAGACAGGAGAGATTTATATTATAGGTATATCATAAGAAACCCAACATGAGAAAATATTAGTCATAGTCATCTCTCCTCCATAATGCAAACGATTTTTTTCTTTTTATAACCATTAAGTAAAAAAAAATGTCTTTCTATAAATTTATTGACAATTATATTTTTCTGACAACCAGTACAAACATAACTTAATCCTTTTTTTTTTTTTTTTTTCAGTTTATTCACAAATGAAAAATAAATGAAATAATTCATTGAAAATGCAATTGCAATAAAAAAATATGAACAAAAATTTATTGGTAAAGAATGAAATGCACTTCATCAGTGTGGCACAACCGATTTGTCAGTTTCGCTTGAAGGAACCCTTAGCTTAAAGGACCCTAGTGTTTTACGGAACCATACTCTAGACCCTGTAACCTTCAGTTCTCATTTAGATACACAGTTAAGACAACTAAAATATGCTGTTTAGTGTGCTAGTTATCATCATGGCTGGTATTTAGTCGGGTGGTTGCCATTCAGACTGATTGTTATTTGAGAATACCTGATTCCATCAGTTTAGAATTGTCGATAAGATCACATTCTCTAATGTTCTTTCGAATGTTATGAATTCGTGTCTCATGCTTACGTATGAAATCCTAATACAAACAAGGCTATCAAAAATTTGTAGAGCTTCTATTCTTGGAGAAAAATTTTTAAAATACACCATCTCTGCTTATTCCAGCATTACTTTCTGTCATCTTAGATTTCTTTTTGCCATAAAACATTTACAAAAACGGAACTATTTTTCATATTAAAATGAAAACAAACATTGAATATAATAAAAAAAAACAAATAATAGCTAATTAATATAATGCCCTTTTTCAAAACCAATATGCAAATTAATACAAAAAAGATCGTTTGTCTATTGTGTTAAGTTGAATTCACTTGGAATTGTCAGTTTTCACTTTATCGTTAATGCAAGAAATTTGCCCAACTTTCATGTGTATTTGAATATGTATTGAATATACATGAGAATAGAAAGTGGTCCTTGGGTTTACTTTGGACAACCTTGTAACTCTTGCTTCTCATATTTTCTTTAGTCCCCCTTTTTTTTTTCTTTTTTTTTTTAACATGAAGGTCACCACTTATCAAGGCCCAGAAGCCACTCGGGGATGAGGGTTATTGCGTGTACAGTAATCAATGGGATAGTATTGTAGTAATCGTTAGTATTGGAGATTTCATAAAGTGTCTTACTTAAGAGGATGGTTCATCAGGAATTTGTTTATGTTGGACTTGAAGTCATCCAAGTTGTAGTCAGGTGGGAAACAGGCAAACGGAAGAGTTCCACAGGCATGCACTTCTATGAAAGAAGCTTTGTTCATGGAATTTACGTTTTGATTTAGGCAGAGATAAAGAGTGGGGAAAATTATTGACAGTGGTTTCAGCTAGGCAGGTGTTTTTCGTGAGAGATGGGCGAGGGGGGGGCAGAGATTGAAGCTCAGACGAGCACTTGCCATGGAAATAACGATAAAACAGGCTTGCAACATCTCTTCTGTGGGAGAGAGGTAGCAGGGAATAGAAAAGGGCATCCCCCACTAAGCCACTAAGTCTATTTTTTACTCTCTCAAGGCAGGATAGGCTGTTTTTTAGCAACTCCTGCCCAGATGTGGCAGCAGTACGACATCATACTAATCGCGATGTTTCTGATAAAGGGGGAAGAATTGCTGTTTTCCAAATCGGAATCTATCTGCATAACTTATTGCTGGTTAGATTTTGACCTTGAAGTATATTTTTTTAACTCCTTATATCAGGTGGCACCATGCCTTGTCTGGAGTGAAAACTGCTTTATAATTATTTCAATGGCAAGTGCTCTGCCAAACTCAAAGTACTAGTACCTCCTCGACAATACCCTTGACAAACCTAAAAAGCAGCAAAATCCCACCTCTACACTGTAGAGATCTCTAGATGCCATAAAGCCTTCTACTTGAATAGCTTTTTCCCTCGGACTGCTGCACTTTGGAATTCTCTCCCTGATCTCTGTTTCCCTGACTGTACTGACATGCAAAAATTCAGATGTAATGTAAACAAATTTCGCTGCCCAACTCCCTAAATAGTATCCCTGTAAATTTGGTCATAAACCGTAGCCTCTCACGACTAAGTGATTCTGTGTCTTGTTTTTGATGTAATAATAGTGTGTGTGTGTGTATATATATATATATATACATACACACATGATGCTAGTTGGCCGTTGACCCCGAAAAACAACTGAAAGAAAACAGAGTAAGAGCAAAACGACTAGCAGCCGCACCAATATCTGCAGCATTAAATCCACATTCATGTTCTATTTGTGGCCTTGTCTGCAAGTCCCTTGCTGGACTAAAAAGTCATCAGAGGCAAAAGCATAAATGAGTTTTAGAAATATGGGTTGTCCGAACCTCATACGTCGAAATCGACGGGAGAGTCCATCATATATATACTCTTTATTTGTTTTTACATAAGCAGTAATATGTAGCTACACAGTCATAAGCATGTTTCAGTCAGCTAGTTACCAGTAACTAGAGACCTCTTCAGGCGATACAACTTATATGAAAGCAAAGTTTTATTTATATATATATATATATATATATATATATATATATATATATATGTGTGTGTGTGTGTGTTTGTGTACACCAATCATAATGGATTAAAAAAATCTTTCTCAGAAATAGTTTTAATAATGAAAAAGATATTTTTTTTTTATATATAAATTTTGTAAAGTCCAAGCTCAATGAATGCCTTTTTATTGGGTTCCAGAGCATATATAGTGTAGTGTAATAATAATTCTCTAAGGTATTTTCAGTTGGTCATTTAATACTTGTTAAAAGGTATCCATTACAATATTTCGTATTGCACCTAACAAATTTGCAAAATTATGTTATTGCTGCATATTTAGTCACGTACTCAGCAGATGTCTACCTTAAAACTTATAAAAACACCAATTTCGTCAACTTATGATTCATGTAACTGACACGCTCTGCCGTTCCTTCTAATTATATATGTAACAATATATATATATTATTATACTGAACATATGTATAATCGGACTGTATGAAATTATAATTTTATAAGAGTATTTTTAAACTGAGTGAAAATGTCTGAAAATATATACAACTGTCATTTTTGTTTTTTTGCCTTTAACTTTTTTTTAGCATGTCCTCTATTATAGACAAGATAATAATAAAGTACATTGTGCATGTAAGATTATTGCTTTGTATAAACTGTTTACCTCACACCTAACCCACTACATCACACACACACACACACACACACACACACACACACACAGATTACCTCCCCGCTTATCAATTCCTTGTGTGTGTGTTCTGTACTGTAAGGAGGCGTTATTTTTATCTTTGTTTCATCCCTACTAATATCTTTATCTTTTTGATATTTGTAATAATCTGTTCTGCTAGCAAAGGGTGGGATTAAGAGGGGGGGGGTGAGAGAGAGAGAGAGAGAACCATTGAAACACCTGGTTTCTTTTATCTGCTTTTTTAGAGTTTCTAAGAAGCAAAAACCAGTAACGGAAGAAACTGTGTACATATGTAGAAATGTAGGCTGCAGTGATTGCTTTAAGCATGTCTTTATAAATATCACCAGTATGTCAGCATGTGCAAAAGACGACTCATCTGCTTAAATTACAAGAATGTTATCAGTTATTGGTTGGTAAAAAACGATTCAGCATCATAACCAGTGACACGGATAATCGACAATCCTGACTATTTGTTTACGTCCAAGCATTATTGGGTTCGTTCCTTCTGCATCTTTTTGAAGAAAGCCACTGAACCACTTCTACTGCAAAAACAATGTGCTACTTGATAGGAATTGGCATCATCACCGGAAGTAGTTCATTTATACTATAACTAGACTGGCAGTCCTTCCGGCGTTGCCCACTTGTAAAATATGCATAAATAGTATATTGTAATTCATGCAGAAACTGAGACATATGCATGCGAGTATTGTTTTTTTTTTTTTTCCAAACCGTTCATTTCTTGTAAGTAAAAAAAAAAAAAAAAAACAAAAAAACTCAAGCTGAGTTCAGAACCAAAAACTAAAGACAGTGAATTATGTAGGATAATCATTAGGCCAGCGTGACACAATCTTTAAAAGGTGTTTTCAAACTTAACATAAGTAATCTGTAGAGCTACTAGTAGTGGGAGATTTTGTTTTAATCAAAAATAAGATAATTAAAGGAATTGTTTTTGGCATCGGAAAATAGACACAAATTGTTCCAATACCCCAAAAAGTTCCAATTTTTCCGATTCTGATTAATCGTCTCAACACTAGTATCTGTATTGATTAAAAGTACAGGGTAATCTTCTAAACTGAGATTAATATTAATTTTGAATATCTATTCTAAAAAAAATGCGGACATTTTATTTTTGGAGATATTAACATTTGGGAGGTGCATATAAGTTTTATTGATTGATTCTTTTTATGGATTGATCATTGTGAATTTTAAAATATATATTCTCGGCATCCCAGTGAGTAAGATGGGCACATTATTATTTTATTTATTTATTTATTTTTGTAAACTTTACCATTTGGGGTTGCGCCAAATGAAACTCGCACCTGCCCTCAAAAGTTCTAAAATGATTAGCAAATGCAAGAAAATATTTGTGAAAAAGGCGGGAAAGTACAATGGCCGAAATGGTGTTTTTTTTTTTATACATAGACGTCACCACTTATCAAGGCCGATAGGCCACTCAAGGATAAGGGTTAAAGAGTGTAGAGTAGTCAAAAGGACAATATAGTAATCGATAGTAATGGAAGTTCGGTAAATTTGTTAACTTAAGTGGAACGGCTCATCAGAAACTTGTTCACGTTGGACTTGAAGACAATTCCACAGGCGTGCAGTTCTAAGAAAGAAGCTTTGATCATGGAATCTATGTTTAGGTTTAGGCACAGATAAAGAGTGGGGAGAATTATTGATAGTGTTTTCAGCTAGTCGAGTGTTTCTTGTGAAAGTTTGGCAAGTGGGTACCATAGATTGAAGCTCAGTCGAACACTTTCCATGAAAATAACGATAAAGCAGAGACAAACTCGCAACATCTCTTCTGTGAGATAGAGGTTGCAGCGAAGAGAAAAGGACATTTCCCACCAGGCCACGAAGTCTATTTTGAACCCTATCAAGGCAGGACAAGTCTTTTCTAGCAGCTCCTGCCCATATGTGGCAACAGTATTCCATCCTTAGACGTATCTGGCTCTTATATAGATAGAGAATTGCATCAGCAGTGAGATATCTACTGGATCGATAGAAGGATCCAACCATTTTTCCAGCGGCCTTGGCAACAGATTTGATGTATGTATTCCATTTAAGATCAGGAGTAAAGGACAAGCCCAGAAGCCTGTCAAAACTTAAGGCCTCCCCAAGACGAGAGCCATTCATTTTAATTGATGCCAGATGGGGATCAGAACGTTGATGATGTAAAGATAGAAGCTTGGTTTTAGATGCATTAAAAGTAACCAACCACTCCTTCCCCCATTGTACAACGTGATGAAGATCAGAGGAGAGAGAATCGGAGAGAACTTGGTCGTTTACTGTCTTAGATGTGCTACCATAGATGGTAGTGTCATCAGCAAAAATGTCTACGAATGATGTAAGGATGTGATTTGGAAGATCATTAATGTAGATCAGTAAAAGAGTTGGGCCCAGGATGGAACCCTGAGGGACTCCAGCATTTATACTGTGAGCTTCTGATTTTTACCCATCAACTACTACTCTTATGAACCTATCAGAGAGAAATGATTTAATAATTGAGAAGACATTTCCAGCTATACCATAGCTGGAGATCTTGTAAAGTAAACCTTTATGCCATACCCTATCAAAGGCCTTTAATATGCCAAGAGCAATTGCCCTAGAAAGGTTGCCTCTGTCGAGAGATCCACTAATCCTATGAGATATAACTGTAAGCACATCTGCTGTAGATGTGTAGATGGTGTAAATATAACTGTTAAGAATTAATTTGAAACTATATAAATAATGTCTCAAAAATATTATTAGAAAAAAAAGTATTGGTGATTTGTGTTATCCATGACTGATTCTCCCACAGTTGTTGGATTATTAGGCACTCTTGCCTGCAGATATGGAAGTGTACTTACCTGCAAAAGAATCAAGGATTGACCTGCACATAAGTATATATGGTACCGCCTTGAATGCACTCATTGTTGACTAAACCGAACAAAAAGATTCTCCTTCTCTCTCTATATATATATCTATATATATATAAAGGTGGAACTGTAGCATGCATTGTGGCCACTCCCAGACCTGAGAATTCCAAGTTAATGATGCAAGCCAAAGTAAATATTAACATAAAAAAGTGCCTACGTTCATTCATTTGTAACATTAATGAAAAAATTTCTTTGTCAGTTTTCGCAGCCATTAACCTATGATGTCATCATAATGTTACCTGAAGTGGAAGGAAAACGATTGTTATTTTCTTATGTTTGTACATCGATATCAGTTTGTTTGTAAAGTTCAAAAAGTTTTTGAAGGATGAGAAAATTGCGCAAAAAAAAAAAAAAAAAAGCAAAAAAAAAACAAACATATCTACTGTATTGCTAAGTCTTTATAAGCTGTAAAGTTTTGAACTTCTGGTTTTTATTAGTGTTGGGACGATTCCTAATTTTTATACGATTCCGATTCCAGGAAAATATTGATTAACGATTCCGATACGAAGTACGATTCCGATTTCGATTCCTGTAAAGTTTTGAACTTCTGGTTTTTATGTTTATTTTCAAAAGATTATCCACCTCTGGAAGTCTTAAAACTTGCATACTGAGAATGGGAATATAGGTTGGAGAGTATTTGCGACAGTATTTACATGTCTGCATGTGAAAATAATGTTGAAGGACAATGAAATTTCTGGAAACTTTTTTTGTGCTGACATCTTTTTAAATAATTTTGACGACTAACGTTACTAAAGAGAAAATGATGAGAAATAGGATGAATTAATTGTTGAGTATCGTTTGCACAATGTTTGCATAATAATCCGAAATTTCAATAATCGGCTGGGATCAAAGAATAAGTCATTTTACTAAAAACTATCTGTTTATGTTCATATTTAATTTATTAAAAAAAAAAATCGATTTGGGAATTTTAAGTAGGACAACCTTTGAAGTGAATGTAGTATTATGGTGATTGAAGATTCTAGCTAGGAAAAGGATAGATAGAGATAAGGTACAGCAACAAGGATGACCATATACCCCACCCCCACTCCCCAACACTTTTGAATGGCCTAGTGCCTAATTGTATTTTTCGGAAATAAAAAAACGTTTTTTCAAAGATTAAGTCATTGTAGTGTTTTATGCTTAGATGTTTAGTTGTCTGTTTCATTTTTGGAACTTTTCGTTTTTTCTCTGGAACATTCTTTGACATTTTTTTTGTTGTTTAATGCAAATTTACATATCATTTACCAAGAATTTCTATATATTTAAAAATTTATTGATAGCATTTACGATTTTATTGATTTGTAAATAAATGAAAACGTTTTAATTTTAAATTTATTTTTATTCTTTTTATTCTTTATATTCATTTTATTTATTTTATTTAAATCTTGTTATATAAAACCTAGGCACGGCCAAAAAGGTGAAAGAATAAACAAATATTTGTTTGTTTTTTGTTTTTTAAACGAGTTAAAATCTATGATTTTTGAGAAACTTTTTTCTCAGAAAGAAAAAAGCCTGATTTTTATCATATGAAAAGCAAAATAATATAAAACTTTTTCGATTATTTTTAATAGAATTTTAAATTTAAAATTTTCCAAAACTATACCATTCACCACCAATTTTTGTCTCGATCGATAAAATATTTAAAAAAAAAGTTTTTAAAACCAAATATTTTTTTTCATCCAAATAAGATTTTGATTGATTTGCTATAAGAATATGCAAAAATATTGTAAGTTCCTTTCAAATAATTCCAACTTTTTACATCGCTATATATTTACGTAGTGAAATTAATTAAAATAAAAAAACAAAATTTAATGATGGTTTAAAATTAAGTATGAAGGTCTTGAGTGAACTAAAACGATAGCCATGTATTTTTAACATTTGATTTGACAATTAAGTGAAGGGTTTAATTCTTTTTTCATAAGCGATATATATATATATATTTGTTGCCTACATAACCCTCAAAGTTAAGCAACAAGGAGGTTGGCCAGATGGACGGCCATTTTGGGAATGTCGGGTGTCGTATGTGTTGAAAACAACTCCTGCATCTTCTATCACTGAGGTACATAAACAAAAAATTGCTGAAAGAAATTATTGTATTTTTAGCAAAATGCACATTTATTAATTTTTTTTCTTTCTTGACATTGATTCTTCAAAGCATTTCTTATTTAATGGTATATTAGCAATATTGGGCTCACTAAAAGAAAACTATTAATTTAATTTTCAAAGATTTAACAGTAGTGTTTTTTGCAAAAATAATGAAAATATATAATTTTTTTTTTTTTTTGGTAATCTGAAAGATAATTATTATCAACGAATTACACACTTCAAGACATAAAAGATGAAAAAAAAAAAACCACTAAAAATTCGGATTTTCGACCTTAAAATCTGATACATGCACAGTTATTTTTTTGTTTTGTTTATCTACAATCCTCACCCTCCCCACAATACAATATATTTTGCTCAGTTTCGGCTGATTATTTTAAGCATATTTGTACCCGCAAATAAAGGGGAGGTTTTGTAGGCAAAAAATATGTATGAAAATATCGATTATGAAAAAAAAACCAAAAAAAAACGTACACCATTATAAAATTCATTCTTCACAGTGGCAATTTCATATTAATTGGATAATTACTTGATTTTTGGTAGATTTTTAAAGAGACTCCATCAAAAAATACTTTCTCCTTTCGTTGTAGCTGTGACTCATGAAACCAATGTTCCTTGGAAAGAGATGTTGTACTACCGTTTTCATCTTTGATGGTATTCACACGTTTCGACTGATGTAACCTCCAACCTTCTTTAGGTGCATCTTGTAAAATTAGGGAATTTATATGGATTTTCAAACTTAACCCTTTATTTAATCCACATGGACACATGGCGCAATGGATATGTATGTTGGCATTCACTCTGATTGGGTTTAATCGGATTTCTTTGAAGAAGAAAGTGTCTAGGGAATATTAAATTTACAAGCAATCCGCAGTCGCATTGATATCCCCATCAGGGGAGATAATATTAGATTTTTTGCAGTTCTTGAAGGGAGATGTCAATGTCTTCCTACATACAGCGCTTGGTATTCCCAAATAATCACCCATTTGGTATTAACAAAGCTCAATGTTGTTTAAGTTCGATGATCTAATGGGAACGAATGTCAATTTGATTGTCATATAGCACAATGGATAAAGGTGTTTATTAGTGTTGGGATGATTAATCGGAATCCGGAATCAGAAAAAATCAGAACTTTTTGGGGTATTGGAATCAGTATCCGAAAAATGTGTGCCTATTTTCCGATGCCAAAACAATTTCATTATTATTTTTTTTATTTGATTTTGTTTAAAACAAAATCTTCCACTGCTGGTAGTAATAATGAAATAATCAATATTTATTGATTTTTAAGCGATCAGTCACGCAAAAAAAAATCTATAGATCATTCCCCTCCCTCCCCCTACAAGTTTTTACATTTGAGAAAATATAGGCACATAAAAAAATGTTGGTTTTAACGCTAATCTGGGGGAAAACAATAACAACTTTATTGTTAAATATTTAGAGATTTATGCAGAATCGGAATCAGTAATTGTATCAGAATCAAGAAAAATATTGGAATCGTCCCATCACTAGTGTTTATGTAACGATCAATTCTAAAGGACAGCCTTCTGAATGTTGATAGTTCAATCCTCATAGGCAAAAAATAACATAAAGTGATATAATCCAGACTTCTACCAGGTCAGGGTTGACAGAAGGACAACGGTTTAGATTAAATAAAAAAGTTCATTCTGAAATTCTGTGCAGATTCCAAAGTTTGATATGATCCACCTGAAGAAGGTCAGAGATCACATCGGCCAAAACGTTGTGACAGTAGTAGTCTGACTAATGTAAATCAGAAAAAAATATCAACTGCATCTGAGAAATTCTGGGAAAGAAAACAAAAAAAAAGAGCACACATCTCTACTTCATCCATAGAAATGGACATGCATCATGTAGCATCTATAAATTCCATGAACAAAGTTTCTTTCTTAGAACTGCACGCCTGTGGAACTCTCTTCCGATTGCCTGCTTTCCAGCTGACTACAGTCTGATTGTCTTCAAGTCCAATGTACCTATTTACTATGCCTCCCCACGGGACAGAGTTAGACACCAGGGTCGTTTTTTAACGTGGAGAAAAGGTACAAAAATAAAAATTGTCTCGGTCGTGAAGGATTTCTCCTCCACCGAAAGAGAACAAGAAATCGAAGTGCAGCATCTGAAGAAGAGATACTACACTTTGATCTTGACCAAAAACAAGTTCTTGATGAACCATTTCCCTAAGTAATCCAATTTACAATATTCCCACTACTTATGCTTACTATGCTATAATCACATTGACTAATGTATACTCATTAACCCTTATCCTCGAGTGGCCTCCGGGCCTTGATAAGTGGTGATTCCTGTGTAAAAAAAAAAAAAAAAAAAAAAAAAGGCTGGTATTTTTGTTGTTCTATCATTATTTTACATACCCTTTTAGCTATCCCTACACATCAGGTGCGATAATTACTCATGAGAAAATCAGTTGGATCAAAGTTCGAATTTGTATTAAACCTACAATATTCTGTCCCCCATCTAAGTCATTCAATATTTTATGCGTTTTGCAAACCGTTTCGGAACCTTAGTTACACCATGTTCACCAAGCATGTCGCGAGTTTCTTTTTGTACATTTTTTTTTTTTTATAGCTGTTGGTGAAATAATTTCATGTACTACTGAACCATCGATAATTTGCATTATTTCAGTGTTAAGTTATTTATCTCCCTCGCATGGCGAAACTATGTGACACAAGGTTCAGAAAGTGGGATTTAAAAAAAAAATAACAGCACTGTAGTGGAAGACCGCTTTGGCCTGTAAAAATAATACTTTGTTAGTTATGTTAATATTCACCAGCAGGGGCACCCTGGGCGATTAGCAACAAAGCAAAAAGAAGGTGGCAAAGTCTGAGAGAGATTAGACTTTTATAAACTGCATAGGATCAAAAATATACCCGGCGGTCAACAAGTAACCAGTGATTGTAACAATGGCCTAGACCAGCATTTCTCAACCGTGGGCCACAGATCTTCAATCGGAGAGCTATAAGCAGCAGCAGTAACAGCAGTGGCCCCGCTATTTTAACAGCATCAGCAACCATGGCTTTCCAAATTGTAGAGCCATGGTAATCTTGAGAAGACAAGTAAAGATTGTAGTTTCTCATTGCTTTCTTTCTTGATTTGGGGGTGCATCTTACCAACGTGGAAATTTCTACAACTTGGTGCAGTACATAGAGCATCTAGCCTTCCCAAATGGTCACCTATCTGGTACTGGCTGGATTCATCATTGTTTTACTTTGATGATCTGGTGAGAATCGATCAGTCAACGTGATTGTGCTGTATCATTAGCCATAAGAGGATGCCAGAAAAATGTAATTCAAAATGCAGAAAGTTGCAATGTGATGCCCTATCCTACCTTGATAGTTGAAAACCAGCTTTTCTTCCCTGCAACCTATTTACCAGAGAAGAGACGTCACGAGCCTCTCTCCGCTCTATCACTATTTTCATGGTCAGTGCCCGTCTGAACTCCAATCTATGGTCCCCCTTGCCAAACTTTCGCTCAAAACACTCGATTAGCTAAAACCACTATATATGATTTTCCCCTTCTCTATCTGTGCCTAAATGGAAACACAGATTCCATGAACAAAGCTTATTTCCAAGAACTGTCCGCCTTTGGAACACTGTTTCGATGGCATGCTTCCTGGCTAAATACAACAGGTTAGCCTTCAAATCTAATGCAAACAAGTTCTTGTTAAGTCGTCCTCATAAATAATCAAATTCTACCCAATCCACACCACTACCATCTTATATTCATTAGCACTTGCCCTCGAGTGGCTTTTGGGCCTTGATAAGTGGTTCTCTCCCCCCCTCCCAGTTTAAAAAAAAAATGTATAAATAGGGTTACAAGATTCCAGCCATGAAAAAAAAAAATGGTTTACTTTGAAAGCTCTAGATACGAAATTAATTGGTTTTGGTTTGATTTTCATATCCTGAAATTTTTGTATCTTGACAGGCGTTTTACACATAAATCGACTAATCCATTTCAAGCCCAATGAAAACACTCATTAAATTTTATGATAAAGGTAAAAATCAGAATAAAATAAGAGCTAAATAAACAATATAAAAATAAATCTGCACTTTTTTTGTTGAAGTGCAGGGGTGGGGGCCATGAATGTCAAGATAGTCGGTAAGGGGCCACGGATCATCAAAGGTTGAGAAACACTGGCTAGACTCTGTTAGCTATAGTATTGTTTCGGTGTTAAATGACTCGAAAGCGGTTAATATTTTGACAAAGCCAACAAATGGATCCTAGCAGTGTAGGATAGGCATATTAAGGGAGTTGTAATTTTACATGGAGTTTCGTTCAGTCTCTTTAATATTGGCCGACATTGTGTAAGTGAACAGGCAACAACTGTTCATGTTTGTGAAGTAGTTGGTGATATAGCCTCATAATTACAGTCGACAGTGATAAATGGTCATTTCTTGATTTTTTTTTTTTTTTTTAATCAAGCTTTTTTTACTTCTATTTAGTTATTTTGTTTCACGGCGTATCAACCCCTTTTAGATTATTCAATTATTTTGTCGAAAACTTTTATGTTTCAAATCCTTTAATCCATTCGTAGTGCTTGGTTGGTTGTCTTGTAAGGAGTTCTGTTTTCGTTTCTGGCTCTGCAGAGCATGATTGAGGGAGAGTGTTATAATATTATTTAGAAAGCGAGTAGGGAAAGAAAAAAAAGAGATGGAATGGGAGGTAGACTGGTTTTGGCTTTTGCAGGACATGATTGAGTTTTGCAAATAATTAAGACAATGGCAAACTGATTTTAATGAACGATGCATTTGATTCAGGAATCCAATATCTTCAGGCAGCCTGATCCATGATTAATGTAAGCTTCCCTTCACTTCACATTCTCTGGAGGGCGAATGTAGAGTAGCTATGAAAAAAAAGAAAATAAGCTTCTGAACACAATCATGGGCCAAAGAAACAGATATTTGTCATTTTTGCTGTTTTATTTTGAACTTTCTCTTCCCGATATCATATCGTGCTACATATTCTAAATTCTAAAACTTCAAATTTCTAATGAAATTTTCCGCTTTATTAATTTTAACCTTACGTGTATATATTCTTTTATTGTAACCGTTTCGACACTTGCACGGAAATATTGCTGCACAAACGTGTTTAAACCTTTTTTCGTGTTTAGATGATAAACATGTTCTAGAATTTTTGAGATGAGGATTGATAATTTGGATTATTTGGACCACTGTTCTCATCAACAACCCATGGCATAACAGAAGGTAAAATTGAGTTCGAACTGAAACTCTTTTGGAGGTTAATGGTTCAAATCTCAGTGCAGGCAATACTGAATATACAACTGAGTTATCTAAGACTTTTATAGTCATGGCTGACAGAATAAGAGCATTCTGTCTGCGTGGATTAAATAAAGGTTCCATTTGAATTTCCATGCAGATACTGGAGTTTGACGAGACACACTTGCAGATCATCAGAGGTTTCATTTTTCAGGATGTGAAAATAACACTCAAGATTGGCACAGTAGTTCGAATAATCCAAATAATACAGTACTAACGCCCGAAAGTATCCTGTACCTCTATCAGGCCACCATTCACCCATGTATGGAGTATTGTTGTCATATTTGAGCTGGTGCATCTGCCACTAGTCTCTCACTCCTAGACAAGGTTCAAAAGAGAGTCGCCAACCTGATAGGTCCTGAACTGTCATCGAAGCTTCAGCCTCTGTCCCATCGACAAAATGTAGCATCCCTCTGCCTGTTCTACAAGTACTTTAACAGTGAATGCTCCAAAGAACTGCAAGCACTTGTATCCCCTCGATGTAAATACCCCCAAGAAACCCAACAAGCAGCTAAATCCCACCCCTTCAATTAAGATCCCTAGATGTAAGAGAGCCTTCTACACCAGTAGTTTCTTCCCCAGAACCGCTAGAACTTGGAATTCCCTTCTGGGTTCCTGCTTCCCCAACTGTACTGACATGCAGGTGTTCAAGTTTAACATGAACCGACATCTTGCTACCCAACTCCCCACATAGTACCCCTGTAGCTTATGTCCCTGATAGTAGCCCTTGCATCAAAGTGGCAATGTGCCTTGTTTGGGGTGAAAATGTAATTGAAAAAAAATTTTTTTTTAAATGTTTCCCTCATATTTCACAGGAATATGATGAGACAACCATCTTGGTGATCATTTTCGAATGAAATGTCACAAAATCCAATAAAACTCACGGAATACAGTAAAAATTAGCAACTTAAGTCTAAAAAAAAGTACTAACATGCTAGTATTTTCCTTTTTCTTTCTCTTTTTTTTATTTAAGGTTACCTGACTGTACAAGCCCACAGCTGTTCATACATTTTTTCTTGAATCTTGATAAACAGAATATTAACCTTTTATAAACAAACAAGCAGGGCTACCTAGCGTTGCCTGGAGCAAAAGTGTAACATACTTCGATTAAAATTTCTTTCTCCCTCTTTCTCCTCTGCCCAGACTATTCCTCTCTCTGAACGCACTCCTTCTTATAGATTACTAGAAGATGTATCTGGCATTGCCCGGTATGAAACGTAATGTTAAATTCCTTAAGCAAAAATTTTTTAAAAATGAAAAAAATTTAAAAAAATTGAGACAAGGTCATGTGAGTACTCACTTTTATAGATATATAGATTCGAGGAATGAATCAACAGAAGTGAATTGACTCCTTGATTAAAAAAACTCAGTTATTTCCTTTTAGTTTATGCATAATCTGGACCCCCCCCCCCGCTTTACTAAATCTGCAACAGTTTAGTGGGTATATTAATCCATGGTAACGGCAATCAAGAAAAAATCAACTTTGTGGGCATTTGTTTTGTCTTTCTTCCCCCTCCCCTGTTTGTTTCGTTAGATATACAAACATACAGACAACAGCCCTTCATATTATAGGCTAGCAAGGTTACCCCGTGTTGCCTGGTTCAAAAATGTTTTTATTTAGACTTTTATCTTTCTAACTCTCGCTAACCTTCTCTCTTTCCCCTTTTTATTTTCCCCTCCTCTCCTCTACTGAACTCATCCCTTTCTAGCTGGACGCACGTACATGCATGCATACAGAACTTGAATGCCTACTGGAAAGAACTTGAATGCCGACTAGACACTATCCTCGAGTGTTTGATGTCTCTCTGTATATAGGAATTTGTCAGGAAACCTGGCATGATACTTCTTTCTACACGTAAACCCTGACTAAATATTCAAAATCGCATAGTATTTGCAGCCCAAATAAGACCTTCTCAGTATGGCTAACTCATACTAGTTTTTTTTTTTTTTTTTTTTTATGAGGAATGGTGCACCTTCTCCATCTTATGTTATCTCAAATAACAGCACAAAGCTGGATACTCCACCAGACTCCAGTAAGACCAAGCGACCACAAGAGAAGTGTACTATAACTTACTTAAATAGTCAATTGAGGGAGGAAAATTATATTCCAAACTTTTTGACTAACTCAGTATTTGAGAACTTTAATGGAATATTTCGATATCTATATATCTCATATGGAGATCAAGTGAAAGGGGTCGCTTGGTTTTTGAGAACTTCCAATGAAATGAAACAGAAAACATTGTGAAATTAGTCACCATTTTCTTTCCAAATTAGTGCATAACTTTGAAAAACTGCTCCCAGCAATGAAACCCGGTCTAGTCGACCCTCAGAGAATAAATAATTTTTTTCTGAATTTTAGATATTATTCATCCAGGGCAATGCCGATCAAGAAAATAGCAACTTTGTGGGTATTTGTTTTGTTGTTTTAGGGTTTAAGCCAAATAGACAAACATACACACAGACAACAACTACCATTTATGTTATAGACAGCTAGAATATTTGTTATTCAAAGATGTATTTATATCTGCAATGGGATTGGAGTCATAATTTGAGTTTCAATGGTTTTCCATTTCAAGTGCTGTCTCCTCTACAAATGAAGAGCCAGACATGCTGCAAATAAATGGTTTGAAAACATGTTTTATGTTTTAACTCCATAGATATGTTCTTAAAAAAATCCCTATTTACTTGTCTCCCCACAGGGGCAGAATTAGACACAGGGTAAGATTTTAATATGTGAAAACACAGTATGCCATAAAGGGCCACTCTGTTGGGATAAAAATGAAGTACTTATACAGAATACGAACAGTGCTGTTTTTTTATCTATTTATTTTTTTTTTATAGGATTTTCAGTTTTTATGGTGTCTTTTGTTTATTAAACTAGTTAAGTTAATGGGCAGATTGACAAAACGCCCTTCACTTCCGGTGTTAACAATTAGTTTCTAATGTTGAGACAATCAATCTGAATCAATAATTGTAAAAATCAGTACTTTTGGGGTATCAGACTTGAAATCGTTATCAAATATTTGGTGGAAATATTGAATTGTTTTAATTATCTATTTTTGGGGTTTGTTTAAAATTTAATTTTCCATTTTTGGTATTAATAAAAAAAAAAAAAGTAATAGCTATTAATTTTAAACTACCAATTAAATTAAAAATATATCACGTGTATTGTTTGCGAAAATATATGCTTATATTATATGAGCTTTTGTGGTAATTTGAAAAAAATAATAATAAAAAGAAAACCTCTACAGCTAAACATTTGGAGAAAGAATCAGAATCGATAATTGTATCAAGAATCAGAAAATATTGAAATCGACGCATCAATAGTTTCTAAATTGTTTTTTTTTCTGTCTTTTTTTTAATTAATTTTTTTTTTTTTTAGCACAGTCTGTATTCCACATTCTCAGTTTAGAAGGATTTCTCCTTCACTGAATGAAGTTAGAAAGGATTAAGTATGATTTCAGAACAGATACTACTCTTTATACAATAAGGAGTCTGCTTTTTAGAACATTTCCATTCATCCTTAGAAAGCATCCAAATCACAATGACATAATAAAAAACAGCAATGTTCAAAGTCTACAACTATTTATATTATAAGAATATAAATGTGTGGATATTTTTTTGTCAGATATTTTTTAGGATTATTAAAATATACTGCAATATTTGTCCAAATTGAGAATCTGCTGTTAACTTTTCTTCAATTTTTTAAAGTCTTCCACATTTTTTTTTATGTTGTTTAAGTAAGAAAATCTCAGTTCACAAACGAAATGGAGAATTGCAATAAGATTTTGATTAATTTTTTATTTAATTATTATTTTTTTGGGTACTCTTCCATAACAGAAATCCAAAAGTCATCCAATTCTTAGAAATGAACATATCCTGTATTGAGTATTTGATACAGAACAATAATGGTGATTGTCAGTGGGACAATTGTGCCTGGTGTTTTCTTTACTATTACCACAATATGTGGGTGAATGTGAGAGGCACGTAAATCTTCAATATTTTTCAGTCTATCATTTTTTTTTTTTTTTTTTTACAAGCGGAAATTACAATTTGGGTAGATAACATGCATATGTTGATTTTAGTTGATATTTCGAAGAATTTACTCTAAATTTTCAATACCTTTTAAGTCTTTCATGGGCTTTATTTTTAATATTGTTTAGGTAAGAAAATCACAGTTCACAAAAGTACGTAGTTGAGAATTGCAGTACGATTTAAGATTTTGATGGCTTTTTTTTTTTTCTACTTAGAGTTGAATAATCTTCCATAACAGAAATTTAAGATGCGTGCATACTTCAATTTGAGATCACGATCACCTGAAAAAACTTGCTAATTCTTACTCTTTACATGACTCAAAACTGGAAGTGTTGATGACTTGTCATGTCACCATGATTAAGAAATTAAATGTCTTTATTAAGCAAAACGAAATTAAATGGCTTCTAGCTATTATCACTTTGCGGCACACCACTAACCATTCCGTGCCACACTAATTTGTCATAGCACATTGATTATTCTTGTTCTAGAATATTCATGTTATTTTTATGCTAATTTTTTTTTTTTTTACAACAATACTGAATGTATCATATTAATTTTTTTTTCAGGAAGCATGTTGTGTTTGGGACGGTCAAATTATTTCCGCTTCAACCATCCCCAGGAGGCACAAATCATGAAGAATGCTATGCCAGATTGCCGTATTTCTATGGTACCTTTGAACTTCTTACACGGTAAGACATTTTAAAATTTATCTGTTCTCTCGATTTTTATTACAGGCATATGCAAGAATACATATAACTCATTTATAAAATATATTACACTTTTCTTGGTCAGGGTTGACCATGAATAGCATGTCTGTTGTCCTTTTGGCCAGAGCAACAATGTCTGTAGAAGTTGATTTGGGAGTGACGGACTCTGCAGCAGGGATCGCATGTGTGCTCTGCCCCTGATTTGAGATATCGTAACAATTATAAAACTTTGTGGTCCATCTTGTCTTCAACAATCGGGTGATTCCATCTTTAAAAAAAGGGATGACAGGTGAATTATTATATAAAAGATGAAGAATAAAAGTTATAATCATCATCATCATCAGAACAATCAGAAAAAGTAAAAAGGGGGAAAAACTCTTTAGGCCGTGGCATTTCAAATCTAAATGCTTCTCATCAGAAGAGGAGATGCGCCAGAATTATACAAAATGCAAATATAGAAGAACTAGCCTAGTAACATTCAGATATGAAATGGGAATGAAGGAATAGGATGATAATAATTAAAAGTAGGTACAATATATAAAGGTAGTATATGTGTAGGTAATAGTCCAAAAAAGAATGTGTCTCTATGAAATAATGGGGATCATGAAAGAAGAGCGAATAACAAAAGAAAGGAAAATAGGGAAGATAAATGAGAAAATGGAGAAAGAAGGGAAGGAGAAAGAAACAATAAATAAATAAAGGATACAGAAATACATATATAAATAATTATAAAATATTGTGGACCTTGCTTGTTTGCATCTTGTCTTTTACGATCGGGCGATTTCATATTTTAAAAAAGGGATGACAGGTGAATATATATATATATATATATATATATATATAAAAGGTTGGTGTAAAAATAATGTCGTTTTTATACAACATTAGTTTGTTCTTTTTTAAAAGAAATCCAGCAGAGTGCTCAGTTTTAAGGAAAATCCAAAAATAAGAGCGTATCATTTATATTTTGTTTACAGAAAGTTTTAGATTAGTCATTGGTACCGTCGGTTTCAAAACCGATAATTAGGGACCGTTTTAGATACCCATATCAACCATAAAACTGTCCCTAACTATCGAGTTTGAAACTAACGGTACCAATGATTTGTCTCATCTAAAACTTTCTGTAAACAAAATATATAAGATATATATATATATATATATAACATTTATTTAAGTGAAATAAAGAGTAGGGAGATAGTGGCTGTTATAGGAATAGTGGATGATTTTGAGGCTAGAGCAAATAAATTCATATATACATTTATTTTACCTTGTCTATAATTTGATTTTATGTTGAGCTCTTGTTCATTGTTGGTGCAAAACAAAATATAATCCAGTTATAAATTCATGTACAATATGAACAATATTTAATTACCGCACAAACTAGAATTGTGTAACACTAGACAATCTTTTTTGTTATACGGAACACAGGAGGGCATTCTTGTGTGATCTTAAATAACAATAGATTTTCTTCAATAGTATATTGATGTCACTGAATCTATCTATAAAAGTGAAATTGTCTGTGTGTGTGTGTGTACATTTCTCTACCAAACTACTCTGTCAATTTTCAGTCTATAGACTTGAGATTTGACATAAGGTGTATTGAGATTGGGAAAATCTTTTTAATCGGTTTTCGGTCTGAAATGTGGCTGTCAAGGGGTCAAAGTTCAACGATTTGACCTTTGAAAACTCTACCAAACTCCTCTGCCAATTTTGGGTCTAAACACTTGAAATTTTAGATGCAGGTTACTTGGACATGGATCAAACTTTTTAATTTGATTTGAGCCCTAAACAATGGTCAAAATCGGGGTCAAAGTTTAAAAAATTTTTTATCTCTACAGTCTCTACCAAATTACTCAGCAAATTTTTGGTCTAAACATTTGAAATTTTACATAAAGTGTATTCAGACATAGGGCAAGCTTTTTAATTGTTTTTTGGTCGAAAATTTGGCTGCCAAGGGATCAAAGTTCAAAAGATTTTACCTTTTTGGTCTCTAGCAAACTATTCAGCCAATTTTGGGTCTAAACATTTGAAATTTTACATAAAGGGAATCCAGACATGCAGCAAGCTTTTTAATTAGTTTTTGAGCGGAAATATGACTGCCAAGAGGTGAAAGTTCTAAGAGTTGACCTTTGCAGACTCTACCAAACTCCTCCACCAATTTTGGGTCTAAACACTTGAAATTTTAGATGTAGGTTACCTGGACATGAGTCAAACGTTTTAATATATATATATATATATATATATATATATATATAAATACCCATTCACATACACTTTTCACGATAAAGCTAGAACCCAGAATTAGATAGAATCGAGCAATTGCATCGACAACGGACAACACCAGACCCAAAGTGGCTTTCGATGTACTCATCAGTGACATGCTTCGACATAGGCGTGAACCCAGGTCGTCGCACGCATAAAGTGTGCAATACTGACGACCTAACCGCATGGGCCACGGCGCAATCTATTGGCTATGCCTCAATTTTAAAATTCTTATACTTTTATCCAGTTCTACATTCTACGATGTGGCAAGAACTGGATAAAAATATAAGAATTTAAAAATTGAGGCATAGCCAATAGATTGCGCCGTGGCCCATATGGTTAGGCTGTCAGTATTGCACACTTTATGCGTGCGACGACCTGGGTTTGCGCCTATGTTGGAGCATGTCACTGATGAGATGCAGCACATCGAAAGCCACTTTGGGTCTGGTGTTGTCCGTTGTTGATGCAATTGCTCGATTCTATCTAATTCTGGGTTCTAGCTTTATCGTGAAAAGTGTATGTGAATGGGTATTTATATATCTATCTATAATCTCCTCCTAATGTCTAATATATATATATATATATATATATATATATATATATATATGCACATAAAGTTCTGAACAGTACATATGGTTCAAACAAAGCCAGGCTGAAGTGCTAGTTAAAAAGAGAATAAGAATATCTTAGTCAAGAGAGAGCGATTATAAGTAAGGAGAAAACATCTGCATCCTCTAGATGCAAATATTCAATACTTCATAAACTCATAATAAAAAATATTTTTTAAACTTTTTTAATGCATAAAATGTTACTTTTTATGCATGAAAATGAAATAAAGGAATTAGAAATCCACAATAGTGGGCATTTATTCATTAAACTTTATTTGAAAATCATTATTATAATTAGAAATCCCAATTACTCTGCATGGCGTGCAATTGGCCTAATGAATAACCTTTCAAGTCTATGCAATTGACAGTTTTATATTCAAAATTTAAATGTAAAGGAAAATAACAGGGAAAGGGGGGATTTGATGGTGACTTCATGGTTAACATACAACACAGACTGAAAACCTGGGTGTGCCAAGTTCGAATCCAATTCGTTCCACAGAAAAAAATTCATAAAAACAACACTTGACCTTGTGTCTAACCTGCTTAAAAAGGTGGTAAATAAAATAAAGGGAAAATAACGTTTTATTTGATTTAATTTATAACCAGTTGTAACAACCCGGCATTGCATTGCAACAACCCGGCATTGCAACTCAGAGATAACAACTTGGTTAGGATTGCATTAAAACTTTATTTTGTATTTCTATATTCTATAGCCACATTTTTTTTTGTTATATTAAGCTAAAAAATCAAATAAAGAACGCTATTATTAAAGGAACGAGTTATTACCTATAACTGATTTTTCTTTTAAGGTGTTTATTTAAGAATATCTTCATATTAGCAAACTGCTGAACGAAATTAATTATTTCTTTTTAAATTGTGGTAAAGTATGTTAGTTTATTGCCGATAAAAAGGTACAACAATAACAAATGAAAATTGGAAAATTTTATTTACTAGCTGAAATGCTATTTAGGCTTGACTTGTAAAATCCAGCTGAGATCATTTTATACATTAGACTTGATTGATTGAATACTAAGGAAATGAAAAAGAAAAGAATAAAAACATTAACATGAGTAAAAAATTTTAATATTTTACTATTTCCTTCGCTCTTTTTTTCTTTCTTTCTCTCTCTCTCTCTCTCTCCTTGTCCCTTTGTTCTCTATCTCTTTCTCCCCTTCTTTCTTTCTCCCCTTTCTTTTTCTCCCTTTCTTTCTTTTTCTCCCTTTCTTTCTCTTCCGCTCTTTTGTTCTATTCATTTCTGCCCCTCTCCTCTTTCTTTCTCTCCCCTTTCTCTCCCTCTCCTTTTCCTCTTTTCTTCCTTTCTTTATCTCTCTCCCTCCCTTCGTTTCTTTCTTTTTTTAAAAATCTTTTTCTTCCTTTCTTTCTCTCTATCCTCCTTCTCTTCTTTCACTTTCTCCCTATCTTTCTCTTTTCTTCTTTTCCTTTCTTTCTTCCTTTCTTTTTTTTTTTTTTTTTTAATTTGATACACTTGTGTGCAACTTAGAGATAACAACTTGGTTAGGATTACTGCCCGGCATTTTCGTTCCTCATATCTTTAAAGATTATACTGCAAAGAAATACATAAGAGCTGTTTATTATGCAGCATGTTTTACAAAAAAAAAAAAAGATACTTTAGCACACGTGCTTATATAATTGTTATGCATAAAAAAATTACAATTGATGACAAAATGGAAAAAAAGAAAGCACTAATATTAGATGAGATGTTCAGTGTTTTTTATAAAGTTTCACAATAAAGACTTACTCGAATTCTAGTTTCTTTCCTTTTGAACATCTTTAAGTGAAACTCTGTTCCAAGCTTCCAAATTTGTCTCTATCCTCAAATTTGAAGTTAATATAAGTATAAACTCCAATGGAAAGTAGACAGCTAACCTTTGATTTACCTGTGATACTATGGACATGTACCCCGGCCTCTCCCAAGTGTAAAACATAACAAAAGAAGAGAAAATAAATGTGTTTCTTAGCAAAACAAAGATGTAAGAAATTGTTCATAAAGGAACACAAAAGAAAGCAAAAATGAGAATGTTAAGCAAGATGTGGCAGTTTTTTTTTTTTTTTTAGGACACAGGACCAAACAAAGGTAGATAGAGTTAGTTTTTGAGCAGTATTAGGTGTGGCCATGTGTTTTGCAACGCACAGTTCACAACAGAAATAGTTGGGAATGGTCTTGGGTTTGCAACGGTTGATAACAGTTCAGTGGAGGACAGTTGCCAATTGGACACAGTTGAGGTCATTTGTGAGTTGGACAGTTAAAGGTAGGTTCCGGCTTAGACAAGATTGAGATCAAAGAAACATAGCCATGACAAAAAACTAAGATGCGGACCTCGGCATGTAGAGTGTTGATGCTGTCACACACACACAGTGAAGCTGATAATTACAGCAAGTTTTGTTTTATTTTTATACTTGCAAGTAAGTGGACCCCCCCTTGGTGGGTGCCAATGTATGAAAATATGGCCATAAGTAGAGAAAGGAAAATGTAAGAAAAGAAATCCACAGTACCCAGCATTGGGGATTAGTGATTGTTGTCGAGTGGAGGTGGACATGTGATCTTGTCATATTTTCAGCAACCTTATAACTTTAGATTCCCTTATTTTGCCATTCAGTGCTTCCATTTCATTAGCGATGTTTATGGCAAAGAAGGATTTTTGGATCAGAATTTTATCCATATAACATTTAATCATTGGCTAGTTTTTGACATTAAAGTGTTTTTTTTTTTTTTAGTTCCTTACATAAGTTGTTTCATACTTTCTCTAGAGCGATTTCTATTAAAAAAAAAGAAAAAAAAAAAAAAAGAAACGGTAAAATTTATTACGTCTTGATTTTTCTATTTATTGGCATATCCTTTTACCGCATTCCCAGTTAGTTGGTTTTTTATGAAACATTTAGGTTGGCTTCAGGTTGAATTTACTGTCTTCTGTGTAACTTAGTTTAAAATAACTAAAATTACTGATAACAGCTGCATTAGTTAAAATTGCATTTATGTTTCTATTGATTTCATTTGCTAATGTATCTGATAACATGATTAAGCACGCTCAAGTCATTTTAATTTATCCATGTAATCCAGAAAAAGAAAAAAACGGACAGAACTCATTTTCACTAACACTGCAATTCACACCAACAAATCTCACCTCCAATGTTTTCTCTCGGCTGTAAATCAACTCTTTGTCCTCCCCAATTTATCCTTTTTCAAGCAGCTATTCCCCTCATATGCAAATTAATGTACCGCATAAAATAAAATCCAACTACAAACATTAGTTTTTTTGCCCTTTTTTAATTTCTGTGATACCTGCACCTGACATGCCAAACAAGTGCGCTGCTGCTTTTATGAATAGTTTCTTCTATTACAATTCACTAAAATGTAAATTACTAAACCTATGATACCAGATTTGTAGATAATTAGAACAATATTTGTTGACAAATTATTGGCGCTTTTTTGTTATTTGAACGAAAATTGAAATGTTGAATTTTAAGTAAAACCACTGGTATCTACTTAATTGTCATGTCGCAATGAACATGTTCAAAATTTTGAAAAACGATCAGGTAGAAAACTACTTGTGAAAATTGATTTTTGCTGAAATAAAAATAAAAAAGAGTTTGAATCCTAAAAAATGTGGTAATTATTTTCTGAAAATCTTAGGTCAATTTAGCAAAACTCAATTTTCGCTAATTGCCTTTGAAAACTGTTTTTATTAATGATTCATTTTCTACTTTATCGGTTTTGATAATTTTTGGATATATTCATTAACTGCAGCACGAAAATCAAGTAGATACCATTGGTTATACTTGAAATTCAATATTTTTATTTTCGAATTTCTCTCTAAAAAAACATCCAAAATTCAATGTTTTTAACTGCAGATTTTATACGTTTTAGCGGTTATGACCAGAATTACAGAAAAAAAGTGTTTTCTGACCACAATTCTCAATTCTGTTTGAAATAATCGTAAATATTTTATTTTTAAAATGTGCATTGTCAAAGTTTTCAATATATCATAATTTTTATGCAACATCCAATCTAATTATAACATTTCCTTATCTAGTTAATTTATATTACGAATTCTCAGTGTGGCTAGACATAGTGTTTCAAGCCGCAATTCATATAACTAAAAATGTTTTGTTATTTTCGTTTTGTTTGTGCAAATAGAATTGTGTCCTTTTTTTGAACTTCTGGGAAATATGACGTTTATTATTGTTTGTTGGAATTTTGATGAAAAGAAATATCCATGTTGGCGACGTCCTTGATGAATTTTATAGACTATGTCCGTGTCTCGTGATACTGACCTGTTGTTTCAGAATTTCTTAAAGGGACCGTACTAGGAGAAAGTTCCCAAGCATTAGTACTAACACTGCTCAGTGGAATGTGAGTTTGTTTCTGAAGCAGCAAAGAAGAAAGGGAAACCTTTGATAAAAGTTATATAAAAAAAAAAACAACAACAACAAAAAAGTGTTTATCTCTGATTTATTCTTTTTACTTATAAACTAACAAAAGAAAACATCTGAAGTGCGGCTTTTATTCTTGCAAATACCGGAGAGCCGTTGCGGCATCATAATTAGAATAATTAATTAGCAAGCACACTTAGCATTGCCCAGAAATAAATAAGACTTCTGTGTACTTGTTTTTTCCAACTCTGGATTCAATATTACCATTCTTATTTTTGTTGTATTTGAAGTAGCAAGGCTATCCAGCATTACTCAGGGTAAAATTCTAACATAAATTCTAGCCTTCTCCTGCCCCCATCATCCCCCTGCTTACTTCTCCACCCAGCACCATTCCTCTCTCTGGATACATACACATATGTGCATAAGAAAAGTCGGTATAATGCAAATAACTCTATAAACTAATCATTTACGTCCCTTTACATGATGACATTAAAAGATGTGTACATTTTGATAACATTAAATTATATAAATGCCCATATAGATCCCCCAAATATTATTTTTTCTAAATTTTTGATATTATCCATCCTGGGCAATGTTTATCAAGAAAATATAAACTTTATGAGTTTTTGATCAGTAGTTTTAGACTTTTAGATGGATTTACATGATAAAATTTAAAGATGTGTATATCTTGATAACATTAATTGATATAAATGTCCATTTAACCCTCTGCAATTTTTTTCTAGATTTTAGATATTATACATCCAGGGCAACGCTGATCAAGAAAATATAAACTTTATGAGTCTTTGGTCAGTAGTTTTAGACTTTTAACTGGACATACAAATCTGTTTATACAAATACACAGACAATTGCCCTTCATAATATACTAGCCTGAGAACCTAGCATTGCCCGGATGTGTCAAGGTGCGTGTAAGAGGGTTGGTTGAGCACTAAAAAAAATTAAAACAATGCAAAATAGCAACAAGTACTCATGTGAGGGCAAAAAAAAAAATTAGGAGTAGTCAGGCTCGAACCTGTAATGCGCAAGAGAAAAAGGTGGTGAAAAAAAGCAAATGGTCTCATCGATGCGCCCACTGCAATTGTGACGTCATGGGCGTTCAAAATAACCTGTTTTATGTGACGTCATTCATATGAGGCTTGAATGAATTGCAAAAATGTCGACGGAAAAAATTGACCCCTCTTGCAGATAATGGTCCAGTTGACAGTGAAAGAATAAATCTTTTGGCCCAATTTTTCTATATTTGTCGTCCGAGACATCGATCGTTGAAACGATACAAATTTTGTCATGTTCAAACGCGCCAGTCAGAAGATTTTGCGAGACATACACACACACATTTTCCCTTATATATATATATATATATATATATATATATTAGACTAGCCTGGATGCCCGAATGTTTGGAGGTGTGTGTTGAGCAAAAAAAAAAAAAAAAAAAAGTGGTAGTTGGCAGGTAGGCTTACCGCTACTCCATGATGCGACTGGAAGTCTAAAGTGTTCAAATTTAACGTAGTCAATCAAAAACAAAAGATTATTTGCAGAAATGGTGTTGCTTTTAGACCTACCATGAAAGCAAATTAGACACAAGGTCATTTTTAATGTTGGGGAAAACCAGCTCCCCCGAAAAGGGGGGCACTCTGGCAGTGTCCAAATAAATAGTAATTGTCTCGGTATGAAACGTTTCTCCTACATTGACTAAGGACCGATTACAGAACAGATACTACCCGGCCCGAAGGTGTTTGCGTTCAAATAGTTTCGCTTTATTTATACGAAAAAGCCAAACACTGAAGATGACGGCACAGTGGGATTTTTTTTTTTTTAACTCGATCAAAAAAAAAAAAAAAAAAAAAAAATGTCCATTTGCGAATGCAAGATATTACGATCTGGGAAGTATGCAAAAACTTCTTGCAGAATTTAACCGACATGAGAACCCCGATGTAAAAGCCTTTCGTGGACATACACAAACACTTGTGCCCATTTTACCCTTTATATAATAGAAAAGATATATATATATATATATATATATATATATATATATATATATACACACACACACACACAAAAAACCTACCCACCATACAGCAGCTATTTTTCTAGCTTTAAGTATTTTCTTTCTTTAATGTATAACTTGCATTGAATATCTTTAATGTAAATCTATTGTAATTAAAAAAACTAAACTAGTTTTCATTTAAATTACCTCCCTTGAATGGACAATATTTTAAGGAAGATTGTAATTCATCCTTTTTTGTAATTTTTAAACTTTAATTACTATTAATATTAACAGAACTATTGTAAACAAATAAGGCAATAAATAATAATAAATTAATGTTATTTTTTTTAAATAACATTATTATAAACTGTTCAAAAAATAACTATGCATGCAAATAGCTCTATGATCATACAGTATTTCAAAAGAACGTTGTATTGAACCATTTTGATGGTAATATAAGTGTGATAAATTAAAAATAAACTGTTTTGCATTTATTTAATTAGCAGGGAAACCCGATGTTGCTCAGGATTGAATGATGATCAACATTTTTTTGTCATCGAAATCAGTGAAATTGTCTATTTTTCAATCAAATTCTTAGGGGGGACCCATTGTGGTGCATCGGGAGGAAGTTTCATATGCTTCTCTGCAATGACTTAGTTCACAATACATTGTAGTCTACATTGCACTGTAGAGAACGTACTGTCAATTTTATAAAATTATTTTTTTTATATATAATGGCTTGAATTAAAGTTAGAAATGAAAGTCAAGTATCATGCTTCAATTGTGCTCTATGCCGAAACATTAATTTTAAATATGCTCCTATAATATCAAAGAACCTACTGTTCATTTTATATATCGGGCCTTTCAGCTTGTGTTGTAATAAAACTTTTCAAATACACTTGTGATATTAGGCTGTCTAAGCTGGTCAAAATCGCCCGTTCTTTCTTTCATCGGATTATTTTGATTATTGATACTTATCAAAGACATTCCGATACAACAACTAATCTATAAACACTGCCTGGCACATGAAGTACCTTCATATGAAATTTTATAAAAATCGGCCCATCCGTTTTCGAATCTATAGGGAACAAAATCTTCGCCAAACTTTCACAAGAAACACTCGTCTAGCTGAAAACACTATCAATAATTCCACCCCCACTCTTTATCTGTGCCTAAACCTAAACGTAGATTCCATGAAAAAAGCTTCTTTCTTAGAACTGCACGCCTGTGGAACTGTCTTCCGTTTTCCTGCTTTCCAGCTGACTACAATATGGTTGTCTTCATGTCCAACGTAAACAAGTTCTTGATGAGCCGTTCCACCTTATGTGCTACCAAAAAAAAAAAAAAATTCCTCTCTTTCTCTCTCTTACTTTCCCTCTCTGTCCTAATCTAACCAAGTCTGTCGACCTGTTTCACAAACCCAAAAAACTCAACATGAAATATCTAAAAAAAAAAAATAAATAAATAACACGAGTAAACCTAGAACCCCATCCTCCAACATAGACCCCTACTACCATGTCTCCTTCTCCAACATAAGGGGTCTACGTTCCAACCTTCCAGAGGTTGAAACCCAATTACATGAGACAAAGCCGGACTTACTTTTTCTAAGCGAAACTGGCATAGGGCCGACCACTTCCCTAGATGAGTTCATAATAAAAGGATACTCTAATTTAACATCCAAACCTGACCCCCAAGATCGACATGGAATATGCGCCTACATTAAAGATGGCTTCCCGTGTGGTAGAGCTATCTCCAGAGAAGACCCTAATTTACCTTATATGTGCTTCTGGGTTGCACTTGCTTACACCACCACATTTCTATTTGCCCTCTATCGCCCGCACAACAGTGAGGTTACTGTCTTTAAGAGTATATCGGAGAAAATTGACCTCATCCTGTCTGCTCATCCTTCGGCTAACATTCACATTTGCGGTGACTTCAATATCCATAATGTGGAATGACTGACCCACTCAAATAAGACAGATGATGAGGGGAGTTTCTGTCATGATTTTGCAATTGCCTATGACCTCACTCAGATTGTTCACGAACTCACCCGTGTGCCCGATACTACCGGTCAGTATGCAAGCCTTCTAGACCTTTCCTCACAACTTCCCCTGAGCTATGTTCATGTTCCGTTCTATCTTTCCTGGGATCATCCGACCACACAGTTGTATCAGTTAAGATAAAAATGAAATACAATAAGTCTTCAGCTGTACCTCTCCACCTCACTGTATATCGATACTCTATGGCTGACTGGGACAGCTTCCGTACATTCATATCTGATCTACCTCTGCACTCCATGTTTAAAAAGGATGTGTACTCTATAGTATCAGACCTGACCGAATGGTTAATTGTAGGCATAGACAGATTCATACCATCCAAAAAATTCCAACAAAAACTTAACAGCCAGCATTCTCCCCAGAATGTGCTGCTGCCATCGCGCACAGAAATCACTTTTTCCATAGCTACCAACGTAATAGATGTACTGAGACTAAAGCTGCTCTCAGGACAGCCAGCAACCACTGTAAAAGAGTAATAAAAAATGCAAGAGAGCTATATGCTCAGTCCGTCAAATCCAAAGCAGCTGAGCAGCGGCTTGGTTCCCACCAGTTTTGGCAAATAGCAAACAGGATCCTGAACAGAAGCATGCGTTCTATCCCAACCATCATCAATGGACCCGAGATCATCTCATCAGCATCAGACAAGGCCAAACTATTTGCCAAGAACTTTGCAGCTAACTCTACCCTCTGCGACGAAGGTCATCAACTCCCCGTATTTTCTCCTACAACAGGCAACACACTATTCAACATACAAATATCTGTGCGTGAGGTCGCCAAACTAATCAAGAACCTTGATTCCAATAAAGCAACTGGCCCAGACGGCATTCCAATTATAGTATTGAAAAAGCTTCGACCAGAACTTGCTCCCATACTTACAAAACTGTTTAAGCGTTGCCTTAAGGAGAAATGCTTTCCAACACCCTGGAAAAACTCGTCAGTATGCCCTGTATTTAAGAACTCAGGTGATAAGTCATCTCCCTCTCAATACAGACCAATAAGTCTCTTGTGTGTCATGAGTAAGTTACTGGAATCCATATTAAATAAAGAAGTAGTCAAACATCTCACCAGAAATAGCCTCCTTAGTGACATGCAATATGGTTTCCATTCTGCTAGATCTACAGCTGATGTGCTAACGGTTATATCTCATAGGATTAGTGAATCTCCCGACAAAGGCTTCCTTTCTAGGGCAATTGCTCTTGATATATCAAAGGCCTTCGATAAGGGCCTACTTCAAAAGATTTCCAGCTATGGTATAACTGGAAATGTTTTCTTAATAATTAAATTATCTCTCTCTGATAGGCTCTTAAGAGTAGTGGTTGATGGGCAGCAATCAGAGGCCCACAGTATTAATGCTGGAGTCCCCCAGGGGTCCATCCTGGGCTTAACTCTCTTCCTGATCTACATCAATGATCTCCCAAAACACATACTTAAATCATTCGTTGACATCTATGCTGATGACACAACCATCTATGGTAACACATCAAAGGCCAAATGACAAAGCTCTCTCTGATTCCCTCTCCTCTGATCTTGAGTGTGTGGTACAGTGGGGGAAGAGATGGCTGGTTACTTTTAATGCATCTAAAACCAAGCTCCTATCATTACATCATCAACGCTCTGTTCCCCATCTGGCATCAATTGAAATGGATGGCTCTCGTCTTGGGGAGGCTTCATGTTTTGACAAGCTCCTGGGTTTGACCTTTACTCCTGATCTGAAATGGAACACGTATATGAAGTCTGTTGCCTGGGCCATTGGGAAAATGGTAGGATCCTTCTACCGCTCCAGAAGATATCTCCCTACTGATACAATTCTCTATCTGTATAAAAGCCAAGTACATCCAAAGATGGAATACTGCTGCCACATCTGTGCTAGAGCTTCTAAAAACAGTGTATCCTGCCTTGACAAAGTACAAAATAGATTCGTGGCAGTGGGGGATGCCATTTTCTCTTCACTACAACCTCTCTCCCACAGAAGAGACGTTGCGAGCCTATTTTTGTTTTATCGTTATTTCCATGGCAAGTGCTTGTCCGAGCTTCAATCTCTGGTCCCCCCTCGCCAATCTTTCACAAAAAACACCCGTCTTGCTAAAACCACTGTCAGTAAATTCCCCCACTCTTTATCTGTGCCTACATCAAAACGTATATTCAATGAACAATGCTTCCTTCTGAGAAGTGCACACCTGTGAAATTTTCTTCCGTTTGCCTGTTTCCCATCTGACTACAACCTAGATGTCTTTAAGTCCAACATAAACAAATTTCTGATTAATCGCCCCCTTAAGTCAGACACTTTATCAAATTTCCAACGCCAACTATTACTACGATATTATCCCATTGATTATTGTACACAAAATAACCCTTATGCCCGAGTGGCTTCCGGGTCTTGATAAGTGGTGATCCCCCATGTAAAAAAAAAAAAAAGACAAAGTTTATTTTTTTTTTAATAGGAGAGATATGAATAAATTAAAACTGATTTTTTTTTTCTTTTCTTTTCTGAAAGTCAAGCACAAACGATAACCCTCATCAGCTTCTGGTAGAATCTAACAAAAATACAATTTAAGATCAATACTAGCATAGCAAACCTATACGACATTTCAAGCTTAACATTTTATTTAATGGACAGAGGTAGATTATTCTCGTTCCATCAGCCTTGAAGCGGCTAAAAGTGTTAATAATTTTATTCTTAGTCATTATTGTGTCATATAAGTTCTTGCGTTCTACATAAAGATTCTAAAGTTCAGAAAGATGCTCATGAAGAAAGTTGGGGAGGAGAGTTTACATCGGCAGAAACTTTTATGAAAATAACAACTAAGATGAGAATAATAGTCCGAATGATATATGATGTAAATCACCATTGAATCCGTCATAAACTTTTACTCTGGACAAGCTGTTTGATCTTGGTATAGATCTGTGTTTTTAATTGTATCCTAGACAAAGAAACAATCGGGTGATTTCTTGATGAACCAACAGACATGTTTATCAATCTATCATCTGCCCGATCCTTTTCTGTGGCTACACAACAGGAATAATGGAGGTGACTGATCGGCAACAGTAAGAAGTTTATGATAAAGACGGCCTCTATGTTGTCCCAACTGCTGTTCTCTGTCAACATAGGAACCAGAAATCGCTCCCATCTGCTTGCTGCAACAACATCACTAATGATGCGAGCATATATCTTGTCTCTCAATTAATTTGCCACGTAATCCTTTTAGGACTCCGTGGCGTAAGCATATTGGTGTTTAGTGAAGAATATGGTCACCGAATATAAGAGAGGGCTTGACTGTCCTGTCCTATCCAAAGGTGGTTAGCTGCCCTGTCCTATCCAAAGGTGTTTAGCTGCCGTGTGCTATCCAAAGGTGTTTAGCTGCCGTGTGCTATCCAAAGGTGTTTAGCTGCCGTGTGCTATCCAAAGGTGTTTAGCTGCCGTGTGCTATCCAAAGGTGTTTAGCTGCCCTGTGCTATCCAAAGGTGTTTAGCTGCCCTGTGCTATCCAAAGGTGGTTAGCTGCCCTGTGCTATCCAAAGGTGTTTAGCTGCCCTGTGCTATCCAAAGGTGTTTAGCTGCCCTGTGCTATCCAAAGGTGTTTAGCTGCCCTGTGCTATCCAAAGGTGTTTAGCTGCCCTGTGCTATCCAAAGGTGTTTAGCTGCCCTGTCCTATCCAAAGGTGGTTAGCCTTCGATGGTAGAATCGAGAGTTGTTGACCACCTTATGGAACCTTGCTCTGGGCTGCCATGCATGAGCTGCAAAGGTTTGGAGTTATGCAGATCTGGATGTAGTTTGGCTCAAACAGACCAGAGTGAACGCTGTTGCAACAATGCAGGCTTCATCTAATGTTAAACAGATAACGTAAATCTTATGTAGTTAAGAGTATTGAAGAGATTATTATTTTTTTTTCTTAATTCAAATTGTTCTTTAAATTTATTTATATTACACGCTATGTGTAATAAAATACGTGTCACTGTTCCCTGATATTGGAGAACTTTGTTGCTGTTAGCCATTTTATTTTGTCTGCGTCGAAACTAGCAATTATCTTTTCTTTTTTTTTTTCTTTTTTTTGTTTTTTTTTTTTAGATTGTAACAATTGGATCATTTGTTGTTCTTAAAAATATTTTTAAAAATTGCATTCTCTACCTTTATAATAAAGATCAGTGTGTGTGTGTGTTTGTATATAAATAAATATATATCCATCCTGTCACACATTATCAAATAAAAAAAAAAATTACTTACTGGAAGTATTTAAAATAGTAAGGATAAGTGAAAAAACAATGATAAGTCAGACGAGCACCTCAGTTACTTCACCACCTGAAATTTATTAGGAAAGAAATCTTCCACTAGTCAACGGTGAATTTTTTTTTTTTTTTTTTGTAGAGCATCAGAAGTGAATTATAGTTTTGTAACGTTTCAATTTACACACGTTTCAACATGTTAGACAACATCGCAAGGAAACCTAGACAAGGAATAACTCTTTTTCCTTAGTGAAACAACCGACATTATTTAGTTATGGTATAATCATATTTCACACACTGGTTCCTGTCAGATCACCAAAGTTAAGCAACGATGAGTCGGGCCAGTACTAAATGGGTGACCATTTGGGACTTCCAGATGCTGTATGTGCTCTCTGCTTATCTCGGCATTGTTTCCAGTTGTCCTAGACTTCTCCTTGCCACTGGACTCAAGCAGTGCCGATTCAGGGGAGGTGTGGTTGGAGATTGTGCAACCCTTGCCACACAATTACATGTGCAGCTGCCCCTACAGAGGGTATCCTTTGTCTTTCGAGACTGAACGGAGGTATCGTTGTTGCTATTTACAGGGTTTTTTCCTGACACTCTCTAACGTGATCCTCGGTCTGTGCATACATTTTTATATTTTTTCTTCTTCATTGCCGTGACGTCATCTCGGACACGGCTCGATCATTTGCATACAGCTGCCATACGTGCATCCACAGTCTGTTACACTTTATGCAAAAAAAAAATGAAATTATTAACATAATTCTATGATTTGATGATAAATATTGATACAAACACAGGCGAAGCATAGTTTGTTTGTTTGTTTTTTTTTTTGTTATTTTTCAATGTAGAGTTTATAATTCTATAGAATTTCAAGCATAGCATCCTAAAAAGCTTGTATTTATGAAAATCAGATTTTGGTCAGTAAAGCAGCTTTACTAGATTATTAGTCTAATATATAACCAAGACCACTCAGCTACTTCAAACGAATATATCCGTTTTGTGGGACATGCCAATTACATAGTTGAACAAAAAGTTATAGTTGCCGAAATGCTGTGAATCTAACGGGCAAGATGAGCACAGCGTCATGAAACATAAATGAGAAAGCTATTTACAGAAAAAAAAAAAATGGTGTTTGGTTTAAACTGGATAGATCGAACATGTACCCACAACTAAGCTCCAACCCCTGTCCCATCGCTGCAATGTTGCATCTCTGTGCCTGTTTTACAAATATTTTAATGGAATGTGCTCTGATGAACTCGTTGCACTTGTGCTCCCTCGGCATACATATCCCCAACAAACTCGCTTAGCAATAAAACCACATGTCTTCACTGTTGAGACCCCTAAATATTAAAAAAAAACTTTCTACTTTAATAGTTTCTTCCCTCGAACAGCTAGATTTTGGAATTCCCTTCCTGCTACTTGCTTCCCTGACTATACTGATATGCAGAAGTTTAAATGTAATGTAAAACAACATCTTGTTAAGCTTTCCCAGACATGGTTCCAAATAGTAGACACTTACGTCCAAGTGACGATCTGCCTTGTTAGGGGGAAACGTGAGTAAAAAGAAAAAAAACAAAAAAAAAAAACTCTGCATATTTTGGAATCTATAAATTACTAAACGTTGGATCACAACCATTATCGCTATTTATTCTACTTTGAATTAAAAAAAAAACTATCAATTTAGTGTACCGTACACTGTACGAATCTGGGAATAAATAAAGAAAATGGCAAAGTGAATACTGAGATTTCTACAGGATTTGAACCTGTGCCTCTAAAAGAGAAATCACTTGTAGTTGTATGAAAGAGAGGAAAGACTTCTAACGTTTCTGAATTTTCGAGATAAGGATTGGTTGTTGGAATTATTTAGATTCTTCAGACTAATCAATTTCTATTTGTCGGTTAATGGTTTCAAAATTGGAGCTGAACGATTCTAGTCATTTTTTTTTTTTTTATTAAATATGTAATTAAAAGATTAACAATGCCTGACGTCTTTATAACTGGTGATACTTTGTAATTCGTATTTACGAGACAGTTCCCATTTACAATGCCTGCCCACGGGGCAGAGTTAGACACCAGGGTCGATTTTAATGTGGAGAAAAGGAACAAAAATAAAAAATTGTCTCAGTCGTGAAGGACTTCTCCTCCACTGACAGAACAAAAAATTGAAGTGCAGCATCCGAAGAACAGATACTACACTGTGATCTCGGCCAAAAGGGCAAGCCCCGGCCGATTACAACCAGTTATAAAGTAATTTGAAGTTTAAAAGGTAAAAATACCAGTTAGATTAATGTTATTTTATTCCCCTCCCCCCCAATCCACAAGAAATATTTTCAAACTCCCTATGTCGTCTCAGAAAGAAGAAAAATAGATTTGATTTTTTTCGTATTATTTGGATTCTTTGGACTACTATTCTCGTCTTGATTGTTATTTTCACAATGTTTCGGTTGATGTAACCTCCAACCTTCTTCGGGTCTATCTTGTCAGACTCAAGAATGTTTCTGTCGAGCTTAGGGAATTTGGCTATAAAGTCAGTGTATAGTGACAATAGTATCATAATAGTACCAGCAGGCAAATTTTAATGAATAACGCAGAATGTGCTAAGAAATTGGCAGATTTAATAGAATCTGGTGGCTACTGTAAAGTGAAAAAGAATCCGAGTGTGAAAACGGAAAGGGAGCTGTTACAGCTCATCAGTAAGAACAATGATTTGAACCCCTGAAAGAGGAATCACTTGAAGTTGTACGAAAGATAGAGCTGACTTTTAACTCCTATGCTATTATTCGACACTTAACTATAAACGAAATCTCAATGTAAACATTGTAAAGTGCCCGAGAGCTCAAATTGTTTTTACCCGATGTTGAATGCCTTAAAAGGTAGTGGCAGTTAGGGACTTCTTTACAAAAGGTTTACCCAAGAAGGAGGGGGAGGCATATAGTCGTCCACAAACAAACTGTTTTGCTGTATCTCTGCTTTTCAGTGTGGCTAGACAAGCAAGTTCCTCAAGCCAGTATCAAAACTTGATTATTGTTGAATAAGCAGTCTATGCTTAGTCTCAAATCTAATAGGTCACACACTATCGTCCAAGCTCCAACCTCTGTCCCATCGCTGCAATGTCACGTCCTTGTGCCTGTTTTACAAGTACTTTAATGGAATGTGCACTGATAAACTCATAGCACTCGTGCCCTCTTGACTAACCAGACAAGCGGCAAAATCCCACCTCTTCCCTGTTGAGCTTTCTAGATCCTGGAAAGCCTTCTACACTAATAGTTTCCTCCCTCGGACTGCGAGACTTTAGAATTCCTTCTCTGTCTCCTGCTTCTCTAACTGTTCAAGCCTGCAAAAGTTTAGATGTAATGTGAACAAATATCTTGCTGCTCAACTCCCCACAATCCCCTGTTAGACACGATCTCAAATAGTATCCTCTTACATTCTAAGTGGCAATATACGTTGTTTTGGGTGAAAATGATGTATTAGATAGACACACACACAGGGTGACCCACTTAAGAGTATCCCGATCTCTCAAATCTTTCTCTTAACGACCAACTGACACCACAAGACAAAATGCAATTTTTTTTTTTTTCCAACAAGATGGCGCTACATGCCACATATCTCACAGATCACTAACACGAGTTCACGACATGTTTACGGAAGAAAGAACAATAAGCAAAGAGTTATGGCCACCATGTTCCCCCGGACTTGTCATCATGTGATTTTTATCTTTGAGGGACTTTAAAGCAAAAAGTTTATGCAAATAATCCTCACGATCTAGATCAACTAAAGGAGAACATTACTAAGTTTATCAGGAGAATTATCGGAGAAGATATACAGGCAATATCTGCAGACGTTGTTAAACGTGCCACAAAAATACATAGAGGTCAATGGAGAGCACTTCCAGCATGTTTTATAGCATCACATATAATTTAAGCAACGCTACAAATAATTTAAATAATAACAGATTGTTCCTCCTCTCTACTACATTTTCTGGGATACTTTTAAGTGGGCCACCCGGTACAAAATAAAATTAAATTATCTTCACTTTGATTGTGACTTAATTCATATTTAACTTTCCAGTGATTTAAATTTTATAAATTTGAAAAGAAAAAATCAAAATTAATTTATTGAAAATGAAAATGAAAATATAATCCATTTTAAAATGGTAAAGTGATTTATGTGCCACCCTGTGTGAATGGCTTAATGAGAAATGAGTAAAAAATGCACATAAACAGATTTTTAGATGACAATAATTTTAATTTTTCCGACTTAGTGTTTCATCTTTGATCAATAGTATTTAACAGTGTCAAAGGTTTTTCTGACATTGTGAAGTTGAGCACCTACTTCTCAATGTGCTCCGGTTCTGGAGGGCAATCAATGTCAATTATAAGAACATTCATGTCACGCTCCATGCTGGGATACTTTTAAGTGGGCCACTCTGTATAACGTTGCCTTATCATTCTTTTTCGATTGTTGGCAGAAGTAAATTTTGTTTATTAAAACAGAAGTGTTTTGAGATGGGAGTATTGGGCTTCCTCTTGTTGATGAGTGGATCCTATTAAGCCTCATTCCTGCCTTACAGCCTAATTCAAGCCCAAACAACATTGAGGTAAGGGGGTTCGTATTGGGTTTAATAATGCATCAAACATCTGGAAAGGTTTAAGCCTTGTCAGATTGCTATCTTTTCGTCCTTCCTTCTCTTTATCTATTTCTCTTCTTTAAGATATATATAGAGTTTATCAACGTTTGTTTCCATAAGGCTGTTTTCCTGTATATATTTTAAAACATGCACAAAAAATACATGCGAAAAATATTTCTTGATTAAGGGATTGATTAATCTTTAAAAAGGAACTTCATTTTAATTGATCTAATTGGCTTTAAGTTGCAGTAAATTCGCAAGATAAATCTCTCTCTCTCTCCCTCCTTCTTTACTCTCTCCTTATCCCTCGCCCTGCTGTTCTCAATTTACCCGTCCTCTCTCTTTTTACCCGTCCTCTCTCTCTTTTTTTACCCGTCCTCTCTCTCTCTTTTTTTACCCGTCCTCTCTCTCTCTTTTTTTACCCGTCCTCTCTCTCTTTTTTTTACCCGTCCTCTCTCTTTTTTTACCCGTCCTCTCTCTCTTTTTTACCCGTCCTCTCTCTCTCTCTTTTTACCCGTCCTCTCTCTCTCTCTTTTTACCCGTCCTCTCTCTCTTTTTACCCGTCCTCTCTCTTTTTTTACCCGTCCTCTCTCTTTTTTTACCCGTCCTCTCTCTTTTTTTACCCGTCCTCTCTCTTTTTTTACCCGTCCTCTCACTCTTTACTCCCCTCTCTCTCTCTCTCTTTACTCCCCTCTCTCTCTCTTTACTCCCCTCTCTCTCTCTTTACTCCCCTCTCTCTCTCTTTACTCCCCTCTCTCTCTCTTTACTCCCCTCTCTCTCTCTTTACTCCCCTCTCTCTCTCTTTACTCTCCCTCTCTCTCTTTACTCTCCTCTCTCTCTTTACTCTCCTCTCTCTCTTTACTCTCCTCTCTCTCTTTACTCTCCTCTCTCTCTTTACTCTCCTCTCTCTCTTTACTCTCCTCTCTCTCTTTATTCTCCTCTCTCTCTTTATTTCCTCTCTCTCTTTACTCTCTCTCTTTACTCTCCTCTCTCTCTTTACTCTCCTCTCTCTCTTTACTCTCCTCTCTCTCTTTACTCTCCTCTCTCTCTTTACTCTCCTCTCTCTCTTTACTCTCCTCTCTCTCTTTACTCCCCTCTCTCTCTTTACTCCCCTCTCTCTCTTTACTCCCCTCTCTCTCTTTACTCCCCTCTCTCTCTTTACTCCCCTCTCTCTCTTTACTCCCCTCTCTCTTTACTCCCCTCTCTCTTTACTCCCCTCTCTCTTTACTCCCCTCTCTCTTTACTCCCCTCTCTCTCTCTTTACTCCCCTCTCTCTCTCTTTACTTCCCTCTCTCTCTCTCTTTACTTCCCTCTCTCTCTCTCTTTACTCCCCTCTCTCTCTCTCTCTTTACTCCCCTCTCTCTCTCTCTCTTTACTCCCCTCTCTCTCTCTCTTTACTCCCCTCTCTCTCTCTCTCTTTACTCCCCTCTCTCTCTCTCTTTACTCCCCTCTCTCTCTCTCTTTACTCCCCTCTCTCTCTCTCTCTTTACTCCCCTCTCTCTCTCTTTACTCCCCTCTCTCTCTCTTTACTCCCCTCTCTCTCTCTTTACTCCCCTCTCTCTCTCTTTACTCCCCTCTCTCTCTCTCTTTACTCCCCCCTCTCTCTCTACTCCCCCCTCTCTCTCTACTCCCCCCTCTCTCTCTACTCCCCCCTCTCTCTCTACTCCCCCCTCTCTCTCTACTCCCCTCCCCTCTCTCTCTACTCCCCTCCCCTCTCTCTCTACTCCCCTCCCCTCTCTCTCTACTCCCCCCCCCCTCTCTACTCCCCCTCCTCTCTCTCTACTCCCCCTCCTCTCTCTACTCCCCCTCCTCTCTCTCTACTCCCCCCCCTCTCTCTACTCCCCCTCTCTCTCTACTCCCCCTCCTCTCTCTCTACTCCCCCCTCTCTCTCTACTCCCCCCTCTCTCTCTACTCCCCCTCTCTCTCTACTCCCCCCTCTCTCTCTACTCCCCCCTCTCTCTCTACTCCCCCTCTCTCTCTACTCCCCCCTCTCTCTCTACTCCCCCTCTCTCTCTACTCCCCCCTCTCTCTCTACTCCCCCCTCTCTCTCTACTCCCCCCTCTCTCTCTACTCCCCCCTCTCTCTCTACTCCCCCCTCTCTCTCTACTCCCCCCTCTCTCTCTACTCCCCTCTCTCTCTCTACTCCCCTCTCTCTCTCTACTCCCCTCTCTCTCTCTACTCCCCTCTCTCTCTCTACTCCCCTCTCTCTCTCTCTACTCCCCTCTCTCTCTCTACTCCCCTCTCTCTCTCTACTCCCCCTCTCTCTCTACTCCCCTCTCTCTCTCTCTCTCTTTACTCCCCTCTCTCTCTCTCTCTCTTTACTCCCCTCTCTCTCTCTCTCTCTTTACTCCCCTCTCTCTCTCTCTCTCTTTACTCCCCTCTCTCTCTCTCTCTCTTTACTCCCCTCTCTCTCTCTCTCTCTTTACTCCCCCTCTCTCTCTCTCTTTACTCCCCTCTCTCTCTCTCTCTCTTTACTCCCCTCTCTCTCTCTCTCTCTTTACTCCCCTCTCTCTCTCTCTCTCTTTACTCCCCTCTCTCTCTCTCTTTACTCCCCTCTCTCTCTTTACTCCCCCCTCTCTCTCTTTACTCCCCCCTCTCTCTCTTTACTCCCCTCTCTCTCTTTTCTCCTCTCTCTCTATTCTCTCCTCTCTCTCTATTCTCTCCTCTCTCTCTATTCTCTCCATCTCTCTATTTACTCTCCCCCTCTCTCTCTCTCTTTACTCTCCCCCCCTCTCTCTCTTTACTCTCCCCCCCCTCTCTCTCTCTTTACTCTCCCCCTCTCTCTCTCTCTTTACTCTCCCCCTCTCTCTCTCTCTCTTTACTCTCCCCCTCTCTCTCTCTCTCTTTACTCTCCCCCCTCTCTCTCTCTTTACTCTCCCCCCTCTCTCTCTCTTTACTCCCCCCTCTCTCTCTCTTTACTCCCCCCTCTCTCTCTCTGTCCCTTCCTCTGTTATTTTTCACCCACTCTCTTTCTCATCCTCTCTCTCTTTCTTTCTCGTTCCTTTTCGCTTTCTTTCTCATTCCCTCTCTCTTTCTCATCACTTTTTCTCCTCCCCTCTCGCTCTTTTTCATCCCCTCTTTCTCCTCCCCTCTCGCTCTTTTTCATCCCCTCTTTCTCATCCCCTCTCGCTCTTTTTCATCCCCTCTTTCTCCTCCCCTCTCGCTCTTTTTTATCCCCCCTCTCTCATCCCCTCTTTCTCCTCCCCTCTCGCTCTTTTAATCCCCTCTCTCTCATCCCCCTCTCTCTCATCCCCTCTCTGTCTCTCTCTTTCTCATCCCTTCTCTCTTTGACCCCATGCTCTTTCTCTCTCTTTCTCATCCCTTCTCTCTTTGACCCCATGCTCTTTCTCTCTGATGTGTAATTACTCCCATTTACCCTCCCCCATCCACATGACATCAATCTCAAGAGAAGGTTAAACCAAACAGCATGGGAGAAATAGCAGATTCTTCCCATCTTTCGTTTTTACACAACTTGCTGACTACATCAGAATTATCCCAACACATCTGGCAGCAAATACAAATGTTTACAAATCCAACCTAATTATTTCTTTGATGGCATTTTCGAGAAAACCATGATTCAACTTTATTCTTACCATCTGAAAGTTCTCTTTCTTTATATAAAACATATATGCATGTATACATTTATTAAAACATGCATATTCATTTAAAACATTTATGTCTACATTTGTTAAACCTTTGCATGTATATATTTATTAAAAACATACATGCATGTATATATTTAACATATATACATTTTATTTAACATATATACATGTATATATTTTATTTAACATAGATACATGTATATATTTTATTTAACATAGATACATGTATATATTTTATTTAACATATATACATGTATACATTTATTAAAACATTTATGCATGTGTATATTTAACAAAATACATGCATGTATATATTTATTAAAACATATATGCTTGTATATATTTAATATATTTATTAAAACATATATGCTTGTATATATTTAATATATTTATTAAAACATATATGCATGTATATATTTAATATATTAAAACATATGCATGTATATATTTAATATATTTATTAAAACATATATGCTTGTATATATTTAATATATTTATTAAAACATATATGCATGTATATATTTAATATATTTATTAAAACATATATGCATGTATATATTTAATATATTTATTAAAACATATATGCATGTATATATTTAATATATTTATTAAAACATATATGCATGTATATATTTAATATATTTATTAAAACATATGCATGTATATATTTAATATATTTATTAAAACATATATGCATGTATATATTTAATATATTTATTAAAACATATATGCTTGTATATATTTAATATATTTATTAAAACATATGCATGTATATATTTAATATATTTATTAAAACATATATGCATGTATATATTTAATATATTTATTAAAACATATGCTTGTATATATTTAATATATTTATTAAAACATATATGCTTGTATATATTTAATATATTTATTAAAACATATATGCATGTATATATTTAATATATTTATTAAAACATATATGCATGTATATATTTAATATATTTATTAAAACATATATGCATGTATATATTTAATATATTTATTAAAACATATATGCATGTATATATTTAATATATTTATTAAAACATATATGCATGTATATATTTAATATATTTATTAAAACATATATGCATGTATATATTTAATATATTTATTAAAACATATATGCATGTTTTTTTTTTTTTTTTTTTTTTTTTTATTCAATTTTCACCCCAAACAAGGCACAGTGCCACTTTGAAGCAGGGGGCTACTATTAGGGAATTAATTAGCGGGGTCATTATGAAGGGAGAAGAGTAGAAAGATGTTTGTTAACATTACACTTGAACTTCTGCATATCATTGCAGTTGGGAAAGCAGAATCCCGGAAGGGAGTTCCAAAGACCCGCAGTTCTGGGGAAGAAACTATTGGAGTAAAAGGCTTTCTTGCACCTAGGGATCTCCACTGTAAAGGGATGAGACTTAGTAGCTTGTCGGGTTTGTCGGGGGTAGTTACGTCGGGGAGGTACAAGTGTTTGCAGTTCGTCAGAGCATTCACCATTAAAGTATTTGTAGAACAGGCAGAGGGATGCAACATCTCGTCGATGGGACAGAGTTTGAAGCCCAGATGACAGTTCAGGACCTATCAGGTTTGCGACTCTTTTTTGAACCCTGTCCAGGAGCGAGAGACAAGCAACAGATGCACCAGCCCAGATGTGACAACAGTACTCCATACATGGGCGAATGGTTGCCTTATAGAGGTATAGGATACTGGCAGGCGTAAGTAGTTTTCTAGCACGGTAGAGGGAGCCAACCTTCCTTGCAGCAGCCTTGGCAATGCTCTCAATGTATCTATTCCAGTTCATATTCCCTGTAAACGTTAGGCCGAGGAGTTTAAAAGAAGTACTTTCAGGCAATGTGTTCTTGGCCATTGCTATTGGTGGTAGAGAAGGTTTCTTGTAGTTATTGAAGGAAACAAGCTTAGTCTTAGCAGCATTGAATGAGACCAACCATTTTTGTCCCCATTCCACTACGGATTGGAGGTCATCCTCTAGTGTTTCTGCCATTTTCTTGGATATGTGTTCATTTGTTTTCCCCTCATATCTGTTATAGAGAGTGGTGTCATCGGCAAATATACCCATCTCCGAAACAATATTATCAGGGAGGTCGTTTATGAATATCAGGAACAATAGAGGTCCAAGGATAGACCCCTGAGGCACTCCCGCATTTATGTCATATTGTTTGGATGTACGTCCGTCGAGGACAACTTTGATTTTTCTATTACTTAAGAAGGATTTAATTACGTTATGAATTCTTCCAGTGATTCCATATGATCTAATTTTCCTTAGAAGACCATCGTGCCATACCCTGTCAAAAGCCTTAGATATATCAAGGGCCACCGCTCTACCCTCCCCTGTTTTATCCAATGAACGGTATATACGTTCAGAAACTACAGTTAAGATATCTGCTGTTGAACGGGCTTGCCTGAATCCATATTGTTTGTCAGTCAAGAGTTTAGCAGCTGTTAGGTGCTGGACTAGGGCTTTATTAACTAAGGACTCAAATATTTTGGCGAAAAGCGGGAGGAGGCTAATGGGGCGATAATTTAGTGGGTCAGTTCTTTCACCAGAATTCTTGAAGACTGGTACCACAGAGGCGGTTTTCCAGCAGTCGGGAAAACAAGATTCGTTAAGGCATTTATTGTAAAGTTTGGACAGAACTGGAGCAACCTCGGCAGAGCATTTTTTTAATAGCACAGCCGGGATGAGATCTGGTCCACATGCTTTAGAGGTGTCTAGGTTTTTTATAATAGCATGTACCTGAGAAGGGGTGATTTTCAAGTCGTCAAGTGTGGCGTCTGTTCGCAGAGGAAAATCAGGGAGTGAGTGGTGTACCGAGTTCAGTGTGGAGTTTGAGGCAAACCGACTGGCAAGCAGATTAGCCTTGTCAGTTGCCGTGCAAGCAACCTCATGATTGTTTGTTAGTGGGGGAATAATTGACTGTCCATTATTAACTACGCTGTTGTAGATTTTCCAAAAATCCCGGGTTCCTAATTTCTGTGCTTCGATGCGCTTTCTGGTGGTTTCAGAGTAATCTGACTTAGCTGTGTCTATCACTCTCTTACAATTATTTCTAGCTTCTATAAACTTCTGTTTATTTGAGCTGGACTTATGTCGGTTGAATCTGCGGAACGCATGCTGCCTTTGACAAATGGCAGCTGCACAAGCAGAAGTAAACCATTGGGGGGAGTGGGGCTTGCTATAGTATTTCCGTGCGGGAACATGTGCTTCAATAGCAGTTTTGAACCATTCAGTTGTCTCATTTGCACACTGTTCCGCTGGAAGAGTAAAGATATTTTGCCATGGGGCATCTCTGATGAGCTCCCTGATGGCTTCCCAATCAGCCTTTTTGTAATACCTCGTTGTTTTGAGTAGTGGGTCTTCAGTTTTAGGGCGAGAATTTAGGCTGATTTCTACCATTATCACAGCGTGATCAGCATTCCCGAGTGGGCTATGGGCATTTGTTGTACAGTCATTGGGAACTGTTGTCAGAAAGAGATCTAGAAGTGAGGCATGTTGATCGTGCTGGTCTGGGAAACGTGTCGGAAATGTAACCATCTGAGATAGGGAATGAGATATAGAGAAGCTATATGTGGCGCTACCAGCTACGTCTGTGTGATTTGAGAATCCTAGCCAGTTACTGTGGTGGACATTGAAGTCACCAAATACATGTATTTGTGCGCTAGTATCGAGGGAGAGTGCTATATCTATGCTGTCTGAGACTTTGTTTATTAGGGTACAGTCTTGGTTTGAGGGAGAGCGGTAGAGAAAATATAAGTAGCTAATATTGTGTTGCATATTTAGTCTGAAGCACATAAAGGCCTGGCCCTCTGATTCTAGTTTTATTTCTCTAGTTAGGGGGAGGGTGTTTCGAATATAGACTCCAAGTCCATGCATATGTCTGTCCGAGTCCTTACGGTAGAGTGGGAGATAACCAGGCATGTTAAAGTGGTTAGAGGGTATGGAGGAGTGAAGGTTAGTTTCACTTAATGCTAAGATATCCGGGGTGTTTACAAGGAGAAATGACTCAACATCGTCTAAGTTAGTTCTAAGCCCGCGGATATTAGTAAATGCAAGCCTCAAGGGAGGAGGCAGGTTGGTTTTCTTTGAGTTTGGTCCTGGTTTAAACGTAACTTTTGCTTGAGCTGTCATTTCATTTTATTTTATTTAAAAGTTTCAGTTAGGGTGGATGAGTGAGGGGGTGCTGGACAAGTAGTTGTGCAGAATACCAGACATGCAATACAAGTAGACCATCAGCTGTCCTCACCCACAGGATTGTGGCCTCGGGAAAGCCCACCGGGGATGAGTGCAGGGTCCCTTTCCATGCGCGACATGGCACTACAAACATCCCGATATTTTACAACTGTTGATGGAGCAGCCGCTCTAAGCGCTACCAAAGAGTTAGGGCTCCTGTACTATCAGTCGGAAACAGCAGCCAGGAACTGTCAATCCGGTACCCTCAATCCATTAGGCAAAGCCAGCCCAGTCCAACTGCACTGACATATGGCACTGAAGCACCCCACTGTGTCCAGTTTAGGGGGATGGGATGTGGCAGGAGTGGGGAAAAGCGGCGTTCATTACCCTAGTCAGGAAACAAGGTCAACCACTGGGTGATTCAAGCGAGTCCCTGTGATAGTACCTCTACGCCTGGCCAATAGGCAAAGAAGGAGTATGAAAGCCGAGCGATAGACAGAGTCTATCTCCTCCTTAAGCAGTTTAGGTTTGCCAACCGGTGATTTGTTTGAGTCACCAGCTCTAGGAAGGTTGTCGTCCAGGACTGAAGAGGCCTCCCTCCCCTAGGTTTAGTTTCAGAGTTTTCCTTCTCCTAGACGGATGGCCTGGGAAGACCTACGGGTCCATCAGCTCCGAGGGGGTTCGCCCCGCGCCTGGGTCCTAATCCAGGTATTTCTGCGACCCCGCATGGGTAGTTAATATTTATTGGTTATTTAGGTTAATATCTCCTGGAAAATCGGGCATTTAGGTTAGCTTCTACAGAAGATTTTCACTCCTCAAGTGTGGTTTAAAAAGGGCATTATTATGCTGTCCATTTTCATTTATACTGAGAGAGGGCATACGTAAAAATTCATGCAGTGGAAGCAGTTAAATTTGCTACAGTATTGGATCGAGAGAGTCGAGTTGATGTATGGTTAGATATAGTTTTGTAAGTTTAGCAATGTATGGTTAGATATGGTTTAGTAGGTTTAGGAATGTATGGTTAGATATGGTTTAGTAGGTTTAGGAATTAGGATAAAGTGCTAGAGTATGATCTACTTTCTATTAGAAATTCTGATTTGGTGCCCAAACCGGACATTTAGTAAGACTGAAAGATTAGATATGTTCAGTATAGAGACAAGAGAACATTTGATATGGAGTACAGTTATACCTGATAGATATAGGTTATTGCATATTCTGTAAGTATAGTAAAAGTATAGATGGATGGATAAGTAGTATTGTATACGAATGCATGGAATTTTAGACAATTTGAGTAAGTTGCCTTTAGACTACAACTAAGGAGAATGACTTCGCCTTTCTCTTAATATCCGGAAGTTTTTATTTCAATGAGTACCGGTTTAGTTTGTGTAATAATTATTGCAATACTATCTCTTAATAAAGAGATATTAACGGTTACTGTTCATTATAGATTACTTTAAGTCAATGTATTGGACTAAGGCTAGTAAGTATTTACTTAGAAGCTTGGTTATGGGTTGGGAGTTATAATCGGGAGCATGCCTAGGAAATTTTAGGTGTTAATGGGTATCGATTTGCGAGTTTGTTAAGGTCAAGGGCGGAGAGCAAGGACCCATCTAAGTTACGTGAGACGGATTTGTTTAGTGTCAACTTAGGAAGTAGAGCAGATTTGATTTGTTAGTGATCAGGAGAAAGAGAATTTAAGTAAAAAATAATAAGGTTTGTCATGCAAAACAGACAAGGCAGTCATCTTGGAGGTAAAGTATCTATAGGAGGTACTTGCTTAGTATACAAGCAGCAGTATTTTGTAGTTTGGAGAGGAATTTTAGGTACAATAGTTTCATGACTTATTGCAAAAGTCCGTAGTCAAGGTGAGGGACGATGTACTTCTAATATTGAAACTGGGTTTTTCTAATTTTAAAAGTAGTTGACTAGAGTGTTATTAGGTGTTCTACTTTGCTTAGGGATAGAATAAAGATTTAAGGTAATATTCAGGGTGATATAAGCAGTTTCATGAGGATTGGATATATGATCACTGGATGTTGAACTGCTCAGGAGGATTCTTGTATCAATTAAGAAGGATGTCTTGGTGATATAAGATTTGAGAAATTAAGAGTCTGGGGATACAGAGAGCTTTGAGCCGATGAGGATTCAGTATAGGCGATTGTATATAGGTAACAAAGGTGGTTTAGTTTAGTACGCACGTATTGTACATATTAAGTATACTGCTTCAGTTCAATCCTCTAACGCAAAGGAAAATCCGTTTGCATTCCGGTTTGCAATTTTGTCAAGAGGGGAAATTTAAAAACAGCTTATCTAATTGTTGATGATATCAGTTTATAGACAATAGTATAGACTGATAAATTGTTGTGTAAGGCATAAGAGCCCCTCATCTTCAGATGAGATGATGGATCACGAGCATAAGTTCGGAGCAGGGATCCGGAAAGGAAATGGACGTGTACAAGCAAGGGGGGGTCACTGATGTTTATAACTTTTTATTTTTTTTTCTTAAAAAAAAAAAAAAAAAAAAAAAATTTTTTTTAATTTTTTTTTTTTCGATGGCTGATTATATTAAGTATCGTACTTAAATAAAGTTTTCATGTCCTCTAAATAACTTAGCATAATTTCTTTTTTTACCGAGTTTGTCTTTACTATAGCATTGACTTATTAATTAAGTGACATGGCATTGTAAGCGGCGAAATAGTCTATTTAAGTGAAGAAAAGTTATCGGTTACAATATGCCTGAAAATGGAAAGAATATTAGCTTTAAATTATATGCGAACAGTTAGGAATTTTTACTTAGCTTTGGTTTTTTTTTCTTGGATACTCGAGGCTAAAAAGCATGGTGGTCGTTTGTTTCACTTGGCCTCATACGGTCAAATGGCACTTGTGGTACCAAGATGCTATCTAATTAGGGAGACGGTGTGGGCTGATTTAGAGGGAGGGGGGTCACTTAGTGAAAAGTGTTCCAGTTGGCGGCGCGACATATTTCTTTACATGTGTATCGTTTTTAGGGGTATTAATGTTAACAATTGAATACGCGTTTCAAACAAATATGATGGAAATAAAATATTAATAGATATAACGTAAAAGTAATGGCATAAGTAACGTACAAGGTGAAAAGCGGAAAAAACTGAAAAGGAAATGTGCAGTTGAAAAGTACAGCTTTAGGAAATAATTTAAATAATAAACTTACGGTGCGTAAGGATTCGTTGAAATAAGTTTTAACCGTCGTGAAGGAAAACCAACAATAAATTGAGAATCATAGAGTTTTAGGTTTAATTCAATAAATCTAATTATTTATAGGTTTTTTTTTAATATATGCAATAATTGAACATGCAATAAGTCTAGATTTATAACACGGTGGAAATGATATTTAAATAAGGTTTTCATGTCCTCTAAATAACTTAGCATAATTTCTTTTTTTTACCGAGTTTGTCTTTACTATAGCATTGACTTATTAATTAAGTGACATGGCATTGTAAGCGGCGAAATAGTCTATTTAAGTGAAGAAAAGTTATCGGTTACAATATGCCTGAAAATGGAAAGAATATTAGCTTTAAATTATATGCGAACAGTTAGGAATTTTTACTTATTTTATTAAATATATACATGCATATGTTTTAATAAATATATTAAATATATACAAGCATATATGTTTTAATAAATATATTAAATATATACATGCATATATGTTTTAATAAATGTATATATGTATATATTTAATATATTTATTAAAACATATATGCATGTATATATTTAATATATTTATTAAAACATATGCTTGTATATATTTAATATATTTATTAAAACATATATGCATGTATATATTTAATATATTTATTAAAACATATATGCATGTATATATTTAATATATTTATTAAAACATATATGCATGTATATATTTAATATATTTATTAAAACATATATGCATGTATATATTTAATATATTTATTAAAACATATATGCATGTATATATTTAATATATTAAAACATATGCATGTATATATTTAATATATTTATTAAAACATATATGCTTGTATATATTTAATATATTTATTAAAACATATATGCATGTATATATTTAATATATTTATTAAAACATATATGCATGTATATATTTAATATATTTATTAAAACATATATGCATGTATATATTTAATATATTTATTAAAACATATGCATGTATATATTTAATATATTTATTAAAACATATGCATGTATATATTTAATATATTTATTAAAACATATATGCATGTATATATTTAATATATTTATTAAAACATATATGCTTGTATATATTTAATATATTTATTAAAACATATGCATGTATATATTTAATATATTTATTAAAACATATATGCATGTATATATTTAATATATTTATTAAAACATATATGCTTGTATATATTTAATATATTTATTAAAACATATATGCATGTATATATTTAATATATTTATTAAAACATATATGCATGTATATATTTAATATATTTATTAAAACATATGCTTGTATATATTTAATATATTTATTAAAACATATATGCATGTATATATTTAATATATTTATTAAAACATATATGCATGTATATATTTAATATATTTATTAAAACATATATGCATGTATATATTTAATATATTTATTAAAACATATATGCATGTATATATTTAATATATTTATTAAAACATATATGCTTGTATATATTTAATATATTTATTAAAACATATATGCATGTATATATTTAATATATTTATTAAAACATATGCATGTATATATTTAATATATTTATTAAAACATATGCTTGTATATATTTAATATATTTATTAAAACATATATGCATGTATATATTTAATATATTTATTAAAACATATATGCTTGTATATATTTAATATATTTATTAAAACATATATGCATGTATATATTTAATATATTTATTAAAACATATATGCTTGTATATATTTAATATATTTATTAAAACATATGCTTGTATATATTTAATATATTTATTAAAACATATATGCATGTATATATTTAATATATTTATTAAAACATATATGCTTGTATATATTTAATATATTTATTAAAACATATATGCATGTATATATTTAATATATTTATTAAAACATATATGCATGTATATATTTAATATATTTATTAAAACATATATGCATGTATATATTTAATATATTTATTAAAACATATATGCTTGTATATATTTAATATATTTATTAAAACATATATGCATGTATATATTTAATATATTTATTAAAACATATGCTTGTATATATTTAATATATTTATTAAAACATATATGCTTGTATATATTTAATATATTTATTAAAACATATATGCATGTATATATTTAATATATTTATTAAAACATATATGCATGTATATATTTAATATATTTATTAAAACATATATGCATGTATATATTTAATATATTTATTAAAACATATATGCATGTATATATTTAATATATTTATTAAAACATATATGCATGTATATATTTAATATATTTATTAAAACATATATGCATGTATATATTTAATATATTTATTAAAACATATGCATGTATATATTTAATATATTTATTAAAACGTATGCTTGTATATATTTAATATATTTATTAAAACATATGCTTGTATATATTTAATATATTTATTAAAACATATATGCTTGTATATATTTAATATATTTATTAAAACATATGCATGTATATATTTAATATATTTATTAAAACATATATGCATGTATATATTTAATATATTTATTAAAACATATATGCATGTATATATTTAATATATTTATTAAAACATATATGCATGTATATATTTAATATATTTATTAAAACATATATGCATGTATATATTTAATATATTTATTAAAACATATATGCATGTATATATTTAATATATTTATTAAAACATATATGCTTGTATATATTTAATATATTTATTAAAACATATATGCATGTATATATTTAATATATTTATTAAAACATATATGCTTGTATATATTTAATATATTTATTAAAACATATATGCATGTATATATTTAATATATTTATTAAAACATATATGCATGTATATATTTAATATATTTATTAAAACATATATGCTTGTATATATTTAATATATTTATTAAAACATATGCATGTATATATTTAATATATTTATTAAAACATATATGCATGTATATATTTAATATATTTATTAAAACATATATGCATGTATATATTTAATATATTTATTAAAACATATATGCTTGTATATATTTAATATATTTATTAAAACATATATGCTTGTATATATTTAATATATTTATTAAAACATATATGCTTGTATATATTTAATATATTTATTAAAACATATATGCTTGTATATATTTAATATATTAAAACATATATGCATGTATATATTTAATATATTTATTAAAACATATATGCATGTATATATTTAATATATTTATTAAAACATATATGCTTGTATATATTTAATATATTTATTAAAACATATATGCTTGTATATATTTAATATATTTATTAAAACATATATGCTTGTATATATTTAATATATTTATTAAAACATATATGCTTGTATATATTTAATATATTAAAACATATGCATGTATATATTTAATATATTTATTAAAACATATATGCATGTATATATTTAATATATTTATTAAAACATATATGCATGTATATATTTAATATATTTATTAAAACATATATGCTTGTATATATTTAATATATTTATTAAAACATATATGCTTGTATATATTTAATATATTTATTAAAACATATATGCTTGTATATATTTAATATATTTATTAAAACATATATGCTTGTATATATTTAATATATTTATTAAAACATATATGCTTGTATATATTTAGTATATTTATTAAAACATATATGCTTGTATATATTTAATATATTTATTAAAACATATATGCTTGTATATATTTAATATATTTATTAAAACATATATGCTTGTATATATTTAATATATTTATTAAAACATATATGCTTGTATATATTTAATATATTTATTAAAACATATATGCATGTATATATTTAATACATTTATTAAAACATATATGCTTGTATATATTTACTTCTATAGAACTCGGGAATCTGCACGGAATTTCTTGTTCCATCAGCCATGACTGGATAGAAGTCCTAAGTAATTCACAGTTGTATTTTCAAGCGTCCACATTGAGAATTGAACCTTCAACGATTAGAAGGATATCATTTTTACAACTGAAATTTTCCAAGTACTCCAACCAGTATGCAATGGGTTTTTGCGATAAAAAGATTTCCAAGTTCAACAAGATACACCTGAAGAAGTTCAATCGAAACGTTCTGAAAAATGACTCAAAATGAAAACAATAGTTTGAAGAATTTGAATAATACGAATTTCTGTAATTTATTTCAATACTGATGGTTAATCTTTTATTCAAGACTCGGCTAGCAAAGAATACATGTGATTTTTAGCTGAGTTTAAATTTAGAATTGTATAATATTGATAATTATTATTATAACCATCACCAGTGTTATAACTTTACTATATTTATTGATTTTTTTTCTAACTTATTTATTTTTTTTCTAACTTATTTATTTGCGGACTATTATTCTCATCTTTTTTATAGTTATGTAACAACGTTTCGGACAACTATTCTTCTGGCTTTCATCAGGTTGTTAACCGTGATGGGATACGAATGCTGAATCTAAAAATTCCAGAGGAATAGTTGGTCGAAACGTCATTGACCAACAACTATTAAAAAAAAAATGAAGATAACAGTCCGCAAATCTATATATCTATAAAAGTGAAAGTGTCTGTGTACATTTCCCTAAGCAATAACTCTGTCAATTTTCAGTCTACAGACTCGAAATTTGATATACAGGGTATGGAGATTTGGGAAAATCGTTGTAATCTGTTTTCGGCCAGAAATTTGGCTATTACAGAGGTCAAAGTTCAACGATTTTACCTTTGACAACTCTACCAAACTCCTCCGACAATTTTGGGTCTAAACACTTGAAATTTTAGATATAGGTTCCTTGGACATGGATCTAACTTAATAATTTGATTAGAGCCCAAAACAATAAATTTTAGAGGTCATAATAGGGGTCGAATTAAAATAAAATGACCTCTGCAGTCTCTACCAAATTACTTAGACAATTTCTGGTCTAAACATTTGAAATTTTATATAAAGGGTATTCAGAGATAGGGCAAGGTTTTTAATCGGTTTGGGTCGAAAATTTCAGCTATAAATGTATGTATGTTTGCATGTCTGCCTAAAACTTTCGACAGAGGCGACGGATTTTCACAAGATCAGTATCGTTTGAAGCTCGACCCTTCAGACGACAAATACCGAAAAATTGGCTAAAAACATTAATTTCTTTACCCTCAATTGGGCACTTTTCTACAGAGAGGGGTCGCTTTTTTTCGACGGTATTTTCGAAAGTCATACCCTCTTTTCGATTGTTTAGCCTTAATTTAAACCTATGTCACTTCTGGTTTGACGGTGGTTGTAACAGCAATGACGTAACGTTTTTTTTCCCCGTTCTTTTCCTCCTTCACGGTACAGGTTCGAGCCTGCCTTCCTAGTACGACCTTTTTCTTTTTCTTTTTTTTGCTTAACACACACCTCCAAACACCCGGGCAACGCCGTGCACCCATGCTAGTAAATAAATAAAATATACAAATTGCTCATCTCAAAAGAATTCCAATAATAAATATTTATTTTTGTTTCAGCTATTATTATTATTAGTATTATTATTATTATTATTATAACTGTCACCATTGTTATTATAACGTTACTATATTTATTATTTTTGTTTCAATTATAATTATTATTATGAGAACTATTAATAATAATATTATTTTACCGTTCAGCACATTTGTTTCAATTTCTAAACATTTTTTTTATACATATTGAAATCGGTTTGGTCTTGTTTTTTTTTCTGGTTGAAATGAACGCAAGTAATATGTTGCAATTTTTTAAAGATTATAAAAGTATAACATTCTTCTTCCACAAAAGATAAAACTACTTCACATGAAGTCTTTCAAACACGGAATGAACACAGCCCAAAATACAGATTCCTAGTTTTATTGTTTTTTATTTCAACTTCTTTCATTTTTATTTCGCTACGTTTTTCTGATCCAGAGCGCTTCAGATATAAAAAGAAAAGGAAAATATAAAAAAGAAAACGTCGTTTTTGTCCCCCCCCCCCCCCGGATCTATTGGAGAGGGACCTATGTTTTCAGTGGCGTCCGTGCGTCCATTATTCCGGACGATTGCCAGATAACCGTCTATTAATCTTTCCTAAAATTTTGCCACAAATAGTATTTCATTAAATAGATGTGCACAGTAAAAAAAATGTTTTGGCAATAATTCCGTTTTCGTCCCCAGGGACTCAAAAGTGGTCAAAAATTCCCCCAAATGGCCAAAAATGACAAGTTTTGCCCCATAACTTTTGATCCATCCTTTAGATTTTTCTGAAACTTGGCCAAAATGCCATTGTTCTTAATATAAATTCAGTATGGTTGACCCTGGCAAATTTCTGGTTCGCGTCCTTGGGGATTTTCAGTACTAAAAACGCCACTTTTTGTGGCTCTTTTTTCATCTTTCTCAACAAAAACTTGATATGTCTGACTATATAATGGTTTTTCACGGTAGTCAACTTAAATATACATGTGTTAAGGCCTGAAACTGCACCGTTATCCATTTAGACTGGGATTCAGCATCCCGAGGGGCTCAAAAGAGGTAAAAAATGCACCAAAATGGCCAAAACTTACAACTTTGCCCCATAGCGTTTGATCCATCCATTAGATTTTCCTGGAACTTGGCCAAAATGTGGAGGGCATTGTTCTTAATATAAATTCAGTATGGGTGACCCTGGCAAAATTCTGGTTCGCATCACTCTAGGACTTTTAGGGCTCAAAAAAACGTTGTTTTGGCGCTCTTTTTTCATATTACTCAAAAACTTGTATGTCTATATAGTGGTTTTCCATGGTGCTAAATTCTGATATACATGTCTTAAGGCGTGAAACTGCACTATTTGTCCATTTTCGCTGGGATTCGGCATTCCCCCAAATGGCAAAAAATGACACTTTTTACTCCATAACTTTTGTCCCCATCCATTAGATTTTTCTGAAACTTGGCGACAATGTGAAGGCAACGTTGGACCTTCACACTTCTCACATTCATCATTTCTTGACTGTTTTGTGAGGTCATCTCACATGCAGCACCAGAAGGGGACCATGCACACACGGCGTTTTATACTTCAAAAAACCGTCATAACCTTAAAATTACTATTCTAGGAGCATACATGGACATCTTAATATTATTTAATCTTTGATGTTCGTAACTGAGTTAATTGCAAATTTGAAGAGATTATGGCCTAAATAAATAATCTTTTTCTTTAAAAGGATACTGTTTTTATAATTAGGCTGAATTGTAAGCTTTATATAATTGCATCATACTGGATCGTTTTCTTGGAAGATGAAAAAAAGGGGTCGTATTTTCCTTATAAATAATTAGAATTCTCTGGGTCAAACGACGCCCTTATAATATCTAATGCTATTTTCTATTTATTTATTTTATTTATTTATTATTTATTTTTTTTTCTTTTTGTGTCTGCAATTCTCCAGACAATTATGAAAACCATTCGACGATTCTCACTGCAGGAATGAAAAGATTACAAACAGCTTTTATTCAGTTGAACTCCCTTCTTTGGGAACTAGGTGAAAAAACAGCATCAGACATAAATAAAAAGGTGGGTAGGGGGAGGTAGTATTTACTTTTGGTGAATCTAGAGTTTGGTTTCATAATCTAATTACGTCTTTTAATCATCAGACATCTAGTGTCGGTTTTAAGCAAGGTAGACAAATTTGGCCAAATTGGGTCCTGCACATCAAAGGGGTCCCCCTCATAACTCTTTAAGTTAGGGATATTATAATAAATTAATGATTGCCCTTGATATGCTGAACATAAAACTGTTCAGCCTGTCATTCTTTACACTTGAAAATAAATATATATATATATATATATATATATATATATATATATATGTATAATATGTGTGTAATCTATATATCTTATATTCTATGTGTAAAAGTGAGAATATGTGTGTGAGGATATTTCTCAACCTATATACTCTGGCCAAGATCAAAGTGTAGTATCTGTTCTTCAGATGCGGCACTTCCATTTCTCGTTCTCTTTCAGTGGAGGAGAAATCCTTCACGACCGAGACAATTTTTATTTTTGTACCTTTTCTCCTCGTTAAAAAACGCCCCTGGTGTCTAACTCTGTCCCGTGGGGAGGCATTGTAAATAGGTACAAACTTGAAATTTGGTGTATAGGTTATTTAGACATGTGGAAAACTTTTTAATCGGGTTTCATCCGGAAAAAAAGGCTGCTAAGAAGTCAAAATTGTAAAATTGATATGTTGGGGGGAGGCATCGGACTTTTGTCTGTGTTCAACTGCTTCACGATTGTGCATGCGTGTTTGTGAAACATGACAGCTTCCTTATGTTAAGTATAAGTTTGTTTAAAAACACTTTTAGAGTTATGTAAAGCTGGTTATCATACTTAATTCACTGTCTTTAGGTTTTGGTTTTGATCCCAGCTCAAGTATTTTTTTTTTTTTTACGGGAAGTGAACTGTTTAGAAAAAACATAATACGTATTTTGGTTTATGGCCGGTTTTTTTTTCTTTTTTTTTTTTGTTAAAGAATTTAATACCTGCGGTATTTCTGTTTATAATAAATAAAAATTCTGGATTAATTAAAATATAATTCTATATTAAAATATAGCTTCTAGTATATCTATAATAGTGAGAATGTGTGTGTGTGTGTGTGTAAGGACACTTCTCAACCTGTATACTCAACGAATTTTTGACCTACAGATTTGAAATTTGTTATATAGGGTATTCAGATATGTGGAAAAATTTTTTAATCTGTTTTCATCCGTAAAAAAAAGGCAGCTAAGGGGTCAAAATTAAAAAATTGGAACGTGGGAGTCATCGGATTTTTATCTGTTTGTCGACTGTTTCATGAATGCGCATGTGTGAATGGTTCGTATGACAGCTACCTTATGTTAAAAATAAGTAGGTTTGAAAACACTTTTTAAAGAAGGCAAACTGGCCTAATGGTTATCGTACTTGACTCACTGTCTTAAGGTTTTGCTTTCGATCTCAGCGCGAGTATTTTTTTCATTTTTACTTATATGAAGTGAACTGTTTAGAAAAAATATAATACTCACATGCACGTCTCAGTTTCATTCCATTTTATATTATTTCATTTTTTTTTTTAAGGAATTTAACATTATGTTTAATACTGAGTAACGTCGGATACATCTGCTACCTATACCTACCTTTTCTCGCCATGACATTGATAATTAAAGTCTACTTTTTCTATTTATAAATTATTAAAATGTACGTAATATACTCAGTCATGGATAAGCGAGCGACTACATGAAGGTTAACTAATTTGCAAATTCCTTTGAAAAACGAGTGTTAATTATTTATTTTTTATGGTTTCTTAATAGATGATTTCTCTATTAGGTTGACTTCTATTTATGCATAGTTTCTACATTCTGCATAATTAATTACATAGAATTTAAGTTGAAACTGTTCTAGTACACGGAAATATTTATCTATCTATATATAAATGACCTTGTTGGTGTATGTGCAAAAAGTCTCTACCAAACTCCTCTCTGAATATTTGGTCTACCTCAGTGAAATTTGATATATAGGGTATTTGAACTTTTGGCGCACTTTCGATTTGGTTTTTAGCCGGCAAAAATTGCTGCTAAGTGGTCAAAATTGAAAACAAGAAAAAAGGGTAAGTCAAATAAAATAATACTCCTGCTGTTACTTTTGCGCATGCGCAAAATTAAACATTCATACCTCAAAGTCGGTATATTTTTAATCTTTCATATCAATCTGTCCGTAGCTCAGATGGTAATGATGCCGGAGAAATAAATAACGATTAAATGGCTCTCGTTTTCAGGAGGCCTCAAGTTTTGACAAGCTTCTGGGCTTGACAATTACTCCTGATCTTAAATGGAACATGTACATCAAATCTGTTGCCAGGGCCGCTGGAAAAATGGTGGGATCTTTCTATTGATCCAGTAGATATCTCACTGCTGATGCAATTCTCTATCTATATAAGAGCCAGGTACATCCAAGGATGGAATACTATTGCCACATCTGGATAAGAGCTGCTAGAAAGAACTTGTCCTGCCTTGATAGCGTTCAAAATAGATTTCATAGCCTCGTAGGAACTTGTCTCTGATGTATCGTCATTTTCATGGAAAGTGTTCGACTGAGCTTCAGTCTATGGTCCCCCCCCTTGCCAAACTTTCACAAGAAACACTCGTCTAGCTGTAAACACTATCAATAATTCCCCCCCCCACTCTTTATATGTGCCTAAACCTAAACGTAGATTCCATGAACAAAGCTTTTTTCTTAGAACTGCACGCCTGTGGAATTGTCTTCCATTTTCCTGCTTTCCGGCTGAGTACAATATGGTTGTCTTCAAGTCTAACGTAGATAAGTTCTTGATGAGCCGTTCCATATAAGTTAACAAATTTACCCAATTTTCATTACTAATGATTACTATATTGTCCAATTTCTACTGTACACTCTTTAACCCTTATCCTTGAGTGGCCTCTTGGCCTTCATAATGTGGTGATGCCTGTGTAAAAAAAAAAAAAAAAAAAAAAAAAAGCCTTCAATACTAAACGTTCTGGTTTTGATTCTAGCAGATAGTACCCAAGTCATTTTTTTTTTTATAGAACTTTTGAAAACATTACTATATATTGGACAATAATCAATAGAAAATTGACTCTATAATTGTAAGAAATCTACATGAATTAAAATATAGGATGTATACATATTTTATAACCGAGCAATGCCAAGCGGCCTATATATATATATATATATATTATAGTTTTTCCTTAAAAGAGAAATGGATTACATATTGTTCATGAAAAAAGGGTTTTTCCTCAACGTCTGAAGAGAGTTTCGCCCTCATTTGGGTTCATTAGTTAGATATATTTAAACTCAGGATTCAAAACCCAAGCCGTTTGCCTGCGAGGTGAGTCCTCTGCCACATGAGCAAACGTATCACATGCAAGAACGTCTGTTAACTAACACAGATCAAGCAAATTATCACCGCCCGAGTTTGGATATGTCTAACTGATGAACCCAAATGAGGGCGAAACTCGAGTCTTGGACTATCGGTTTGTTGGCTGTCATGGTTCTTGTAGGCTGCGACGTTGTTTGGCTGTGGAAATAATATAATCTCTCACATTCTGAAAAAGATATATATACATATGACCTTGTCTGTCTGCTGTCTGTCTCTCTGAGAAACAGCCTCTACCAAACACCTCTATCAATTTTTAGTTTACCTACTTTAAGCTTGATATATAGGGTAGTTGAACTTGTGGAAAAAATTTGATTTGGTCTTTAGCTGATAAAAATTGTTCTTATGGGGGCCGAAATTGAAAAAAATTGGGACTGGGCAGATAGAAGTTGACTTAAAGTACTCTTGTATGTATGCGCAAATATACGTTTATATACAGTTACATTTTAACGTTTTCTTATTCATCTGATGATAGCTTAAACAGTAACAAGTAAGGCTGGAATGCCAAATATTCTGATTTCTATTCTTGCTAATGGCACCGAAGTCATTTTTTTTTTTTTTTAAACTTTGGAATTAATTATATATTGTTTATAAATTGTATATAAATTTGTTTTTTCTAAAGGGTTTTATTTATTTATTTATTTATTTTAGCCATAATATGGGTAAACTAATTTGAAGTGATATTTTTTTATTAGTTTTTAATTCTTCATTCTTTTTGTGCTTTCTTCTGTTTGTGTACATTCAAACTTATTCATTCATAAAAAAAAAAGAAAGAAACGAATAAAACTTGTAAACACTTTCTCCTTCCAACCATAGTTCATTCATAAAAAAGCGTTTACTACAAAGTTTATTTACCACCTGCAGCCTCTGTCTTTGGATAATATTTTTAAAGCATTCGCTTTCTTTTTATATATATATATATGGTTTTTCTATTCGGCATATATTTGCTTATATATGACATTATAGTGGCCATATGTTTGTGACTTCACAGTCTCTCTCTCTCTCTCTCTCTCTCTCTCTCTCTCTCTCTCTCTCTCTCTCTCTACATGTGGGGAGTGGGTGCGAGGGTGTGACTGGTTTATACGAAGACATTCCTTAAATAGTTCATTCAACCTTATCCTTCACTTCATTTCCCAGTTTATACCTGACAGGTAGTTTTTTTTTTCTTTCTTTTTTTGTTAATATCTATCCGTCTCTCTCTGATTATCCAAAATAATCATCTACTCCCGTCCATCAACACTAAAAAACAAAAACAACGAAATCTCCAAATAACAGGAAGAGCATGCAGAAAGACAATTCTTTGAATTGATGGGATATTATTACCTTTATCGGCCTCCATCAAGAGATGAAGTATACAAAAAGGGGGTCTACAAGCTGTTCTTCTTTCGTTGCTCCCTACTGATGCCCTACCTAGGAACTGGCACATGTCACTACCCCTAAGGCTACGCTTTCTACTTAGTGAAAGTACCTGTCATTGATATATATATATATACGTATATATCCGTATTGACTATAATTGTACTTATGTACTGTTGTGGGTGCTCAGGTAAGTGGTTGGATATGTTTTAATCCCCCTTTTTTTATACTACCTGTTGCAGGGACAACTCTGTAGTGAATGCTTACATTTTTAATTTATTAGGACAGGTTATGCTGTTGTGTCCGATTAATTTTATATATACATACACGGTAAGTTTTAAACAGTCTTTTTGAATTTTAATTGTTGCTATTTTTTTCTGGGATTTAAATAATATACAGATATCAAAATGGACACGTTTCAGGATAATTTTCTGAAAGTGTTTATGTACCGAGGGGAAAACTTTGTTGTCAAAATAGAAGAAATAGTATCACATTAAACGAAGTTGTAAGTTAGTTAGACATATTTATTATATACTAGTGGACCCCCCCCCTCCCTCTCCATGGAAATTCCATGGTACTTTCTTAGATCAATCTTTTTAATTTATCGTTTTAATTTTTTGTTTTTAATAATGTCTGTTAGTGTTAATACTATTAAAAACAGAAATGACCCTTGACATTCTATTAGTTTCGCAAAATGATTAACCCTAATTCAATGAATTCTAACGTGGGTCGAACGGTTTGTTCCTTGCTAATGGAGTCAGAGGTGACTTCGTGACCGGATTTGAATCTTCCGATCAGTGGTAATTGTGACTCTCTGCACTGATGATTCCCGAAAGGAGATATTAAAAATAATTATAGTAATAATTATATATATAATAGAGCACTCTTTGACAGTTGATAATGTTTAATAACAGTAAGTTTTACAGTTTATAAATATTTTTTATATAAGCAATAAGATGTTCCTTCCCTGTGGATTATCCTGATGGAAACTTTAATCTCATTAAAAATGTATCATTAACCTGCAAATAACCCCAACCTCCTCGCGGAAATTCCATGGTGATTTCTACATTAATCTGTCTAATTTACTGTTCTGACAGTCAATATTATTAAGAACAAAACTGACTCTTGTGTAAAAATAATTGTCATTGTAAGATAAGTATTCACCAACTAAATTTATTTAAAATTGTAGCAAGTTAAATTTTTTTTTTTTAACAGTCTTTGTTTTTTTAAACAATTAACTGTTAGCTTAACAAATATTCTTTAAATCAATAAAACGAATGTCATTTTTAAAAATGTTTTTATTTGTTAATCGTACTGTTCTTTTGTTGTTTTTTTTTTTTATAGAATCACATAATCTGATTTTGGATCAATTCATTTTAAAATGGTTAAAGTCAAAAACTTTTAACATCTTAGCGACATCAATCACAAATCTCAGTCTTTAAATGTATGTTAGAAAACAGTATGAAAGGCCTTAGTATTAAGGCTCTGACAACAGCATATTCTTTTTATTGTTTTGACTCTCGAGTATATATCCGACACAGTTAATCAACCAAGAACCACATCACTCTATATAGCAGCATATAAGATATCAACGGATACACGCTCGAGAGTCAAAACAATGAAAAGAATATGCTGTTGTCATAGCCTTAATTATTATTATGCAGATTCATTTTATTTTTAAATAATGCTTGTAATTTTAATTCATGAAATATTTCTTTTAAGAGGGAAGGTGTCTTAATTACATTTAAAGCATAAATAGACTGTATAAAACTTAATTCTACATTTGAAAAAAATATTCAATGAATTGTTTTTTAAAATGTAGAATTACATTTGTACAGTCTACACATAATTTAAATGTAATCAATTTTTTTTAATTAAAAAATATATAAATATGAATGCACACGATTATAAATAATTTCTTATGATATTTATGCATGAAAGAAGAGATTTATTGTTTGACTGGAGGAAATCTTAGAAATATTTTCTAAATCTCTCTCTCTATATATATATATATATATATATATATATATATATGGTAAATATGTGTGTGTGTGTTTCGCAAAAAACTTTCGACAGAGGCGACGGATCCTGACGAGTTTGGTATCATTTTAAAGCTCGACCCTTCGGATGACAAGTATCGAAACATTGGCTCAAAACAATAATTCCTTCACCCTAAACTCGGCCGTTTTGTACAAGGAGGGGTCGCTTTTTTCGCCGACATTTTAGCAAGTCATCTTCACTGTTGGATCGAGTTTGCTTAATTTCAATGCTCTCCACTTCCGGTCGGGCCATGGAGAAATCGGCAACGACGTCACGATTTTTTCCCCCCTTTGCATTACGGGTTTGAGCCGGCCAGCTTTCTACCACTTTTTTTTAACACCTCTGCCTACGACGATGCATCTGAAGAAGGTCGAAGATTACATCAGTTCAAATTTGGAGAAAATAACTATCAAGGTGTGAATAATCGTACAAATAATCCTATCTATCCGTGGCCTTTGGCTAGAAGTAAAGTGTAGTATCTGTTCTGATACAGCACGTCTTCAGTCAGTGAAGGAGAAATCCTTCTAGACTGAGACAATTTTTTGTTTTAATCGACATTACCTTCTTTTAGGGAGCTGGATTATCCCCGCCTTAAAGCCCAACCTTGTGTCTAAAACTAAGAGTATCTTTTTCTATATCATAAAGTAAAGCCATTCTGATTCTTGATGTTTGTCACCAAAACATTTTTTTCTACAAAATCAATATTTCATTCTTAATAGCGGGTTCTTTTGGATTGTGAAACAGTATTTTTCAGAACAATAAAATGTAATTATAAAAATATAATTTTTTATCTTATTTTACAAAATAGCAAAAAGAAACACTTTAACAGTGTTAAGACTTATCTATAAGGTAGTTTTCTGTCCAATTACTCCAAGTTATTTTTTTAATAAAATATATGTGTGTGTGTGTTGGGACGATGAAACTGGAATCTGAAAAATCAGACCTTTTTCAAGTATCAGAATAGGAAAAAATTGTATTTATTTTCTGATGCTAAAAACGATTCCTTTAATTATCTTTTTTTAAAAATTGATTTTGTTTTAAACAAAGCTTCCACTGCAGGTAGTAATATTTTTTGATTTTGTTTTAAACAAAGCTTCCACTGCAGGTAGTAATATTTTTTGATTTTGTTTTAAACAAAGCTTCCACTGCAGGTAGTAATATTTTTTGATTTGGAACTACCAGACTACTACTATAGATCATCCCCCCAAACAAGCGTATTTTTATGTTTGAGAAAATATGTGCACATTTAATGTTTTTACGGTAGTCGGGGGTGGGGGTAGCAACTTTATGGTTAGAGATTTAAAAAAGAATTGGAATCGGGGGTGGGGGAATGCTGGAATCGTCCTATCATATATATATATATATATATATATATACACACACACACACACACACAGAACAGACGTTATACACACACACACACACAGAAGAGACGTTGCAAGCCTATCTTTGTTTCATCGTTATTTCCATGGCAGCTGCTCGTCTGAACTCCAATCTCTTGCCCCCCCCCACGCCAATCTTTTACAAAAAACACCCGTCTAGCTAAATCCACTGTCAAAAACTTTCCCCACTCTTTATCTATGTCTAAATCAAAACGTAGATTCCATGAACAAAGCTTCTTTCTTAGAACTGTACGCCTGTGGAACTCTGTTCCGTCTACCTGCTTCCCTCCTGACTACAACTTGGATGTCTTCAAGTCCAACGTAAACAAATTCCTGATGAACCGCCCCCTTAAGTAAACACTCTAAAATATCCACACTAATGTACTGTACTTACAATAACCCTTATCCCTGAGTGGGTTCCGAACCTTGATAAGTGGTGACCACCTTGTAAAAAAAAACAAAAAAAAACACGCACACACAATAAAAGACAAAATAATCAGAGCGCATCAAATTAGTAAACATATGAGATACTTGCAACACTTCCGGCAACAATCTAAAATAAATCCAATTCTTATACCATTTTTTGTTTCATCATATGAAAACGAGTAATCACCTATTATGTTCGGTTTCATTTATTGAAGAGTATTTAGAAATCGACTTATTAACCGATCTCTGGTCAAGTTTTTTTTTTTAACCGTCATCTTTTTTCAAACCTAATTTAATCTCAGAACTAAGGAGTATTTTAGCATGTAAAAAAGGTTTTACATTAATTCCATGGGAATCAGTTTGTGTCCGACAACCATAAATAGCAAGTAGTTCAATAGTTCAATGTTGGGTCCTGAGAATTTCTTCTGTTAATAATATGTATATTATTGGGCAACGCCAGGATACCGGTCTTGCTAATATATCTCTATATCTATGAAAGTGAGAATGTGTATGTGTAAGGACACTTCTCAACCGGTATACTCAACGAAGTTTTGATCTACAGACTTGAAATTTAGTATATAAGGTATTCAGACACGTGGAAAACTTTTTAATCAGTTTTCATTTGGAAAAAAACGGCTGCTAAGGGGTCGAAATAAAAAAGATTGGAACGTGGGAGCTAATGGATTTTTATCTATTTGTTAGTTGTTTCACGAACATGCATGTGTGGATCGTTAAAATGACAGATTCCTTATGTTAAGAATAAGTAGGTATGAAAACAAGTTTTATAGACCGTGTCAAGCAGGACTAATGGTTATCGTACTTGATTCACTGTCTTTAGGTTTTGGTTTCGGTCTCAGCTAGAGTATTTTTTCAAATTTTTTTTTTCTTTTTACTTACAGGAAGTGAACTCTTTAGAAAAAAACTGTCCGTTTTTTTTTTTTAAGGAATTTAAATACTTACGGTATTTCTGTTTATAGTAAATACGAATTCTGCATTAATTAAAATATAATATTTATGCATATTTTACGACCGGGCAATGCTGGGCAGAATGTTAGTATATATATATATATATATATATATATATATATATATATATATTTTATACATATCTAATATATAAACGGCTGTCTGTTTCCATATTTTAAAACTCTGTCTCCTTTGAAACTAAAGGATGCAGAGAGTGGCGCTAGGCGCCACCAATGATTGGATTTTTTTGTGGGTCGTTCTTTTATGGGTTTTTAGCCGGTTAAAATAGTTTTTAAGGGGTCAAAAATGGGTCAAAATTGAAAAAAATCATACATTTTGTACATTCATCTCAGTTTATTCTTATTTTTTAATCAGTTCATCGTCACCAACTCTGAATGGCACAGTTTCGGTTTCGATTCTAACTGATGGCACTCAAATACTTTTTTTTTTTTTTTTTTTATTCATCATATTTAAGCATATTTTACGTCCGGGCAAAGCCCCCCCCCCCCAGTCTTATATATTTTTATTACCTAATAATTCAAGACTAATATATATATATATACATACATACATACAGATATATATTTTGGGAAGTGATATACAAACTGCCATTAGCTTATTAAGTGACGCTCTTTGTGTAAACATATCGAACGGAGGCATTTGGACGATGTCAAAACATCGTTAATTCATTACCCACAGATTAGCAGCTGTATAGCGCAATGGTGAGAAGCCTGTCTAGCCACATTGATGAGCTGTGAAACAGCGAAACAGTACTGTATGTGGATGTACATATATATATATATATATATATATATATATATATATATATATATATATATATAATATTAGTGTTGGGACAATTAATCGGAATTGGAAAAATTGGAGCTTATTATGGTATTGGTATTGGAATCGGGAAAATTTGAGCCTATTTTCCGATGCCAAAACAGAGTTCTTTAATTATCCATTTTATTAAATTTTGTTTTTATAAAACGTCTTCCATTCCTTATAGTAATAATAAAATAAATAAATATTTATTGATTTAAGCTTCCAGTAAGGCTTAAATCTCTAGATCACCCCCACCCCTCACAAGTGTGTTTTTACGTTTGAGAAAATACATGCATATTTAAGATGTGTTTTTACAGTAATCGGGGGGGGGGGGATAAAATATTTAGAGATTTATAAAGAATCAGAATCGGTAATTGGATCGGAATCGGGGAAAAACATGGAATCGTCCCATCACTAATATATATATATCTTCACACACACACACACACACACACACACACACACACACACACACACACACACACACACACATTGTTTGCGTCTTTTTCAAACATTTAAGAGGGTTGTGTTTACGAAAACAAGCAGTCACCTGCAATAGTAAATGGCTTGAAATGAGTCCAAACATTTTATTTAATAGGAAATGGTTTATCTTGAACAAGTTCTTTAGTTTTAGTTTACCAGATAAGTAATATTGAATTTCACATTAAGACTTGTGAGGGTGGGGACTGAAGAGGAGTCCGCTTATTGTAATAATAGTTGTTCATTAACCTATTGTTTTTCTTTTCTCTGTTATTTCTTGTCCTTTAATGCATCCATTGTCCAAAATCAACACCTGGGATTCGTATAATACGCGGGTTCTTTCCAGTGTGTGGGGTGATTGGTGGAATGATGAGGGCAAAGGTTGAGACTATTTCTCTCTGTCCTCTTTTTCTCGTTGTTGAACAATTTTTTATTATCAAAATCAATACTATTCAGAAATAGCTCTTTATTTTTCCAAACAAGTAGTCATTGTTTGCTAAATATTTTTTTAATAAAACGAATATTTTCATTATTTACAATTGTAACTATCAATAATCTCTGACTTATTGCTATAAAAAAAAAAAATTCTCAGCTAAATATTTTTTAAATCAATAACATGATTGTCACGTTTTGAAAATGTTTTTTAAAAAACTGGTGCTTATGCATTTTTGACACTGCGCTATTTTTAAATAGTTTTTTTTCAGGTTAAATTCAAGTTTCATGATGTCTTTTTATTATTATTATTAAATTGTTAGGTGGAACCACAGAATAGTTAAAAAAAAAAAAAAAAAAAAAAAAAAAAAAAATCCTCCCCATGTTAAGAACGGCTTTTGAGATAATGTTATTTCAGCGCAGTACTATAAATACATAAGTACCAAAAAACTTACACCATTAACGATTACTACACTGCCATCTTACATTCATTGACCCTCACTTTTATTGGTTGGTAACTTTTAATGTGTCCAAAGCCAAACTTGTCTTTTCACCACCAATGCTCTGATCCCTACTTGACACCACTTGAAATAAATAGCCTTTTTTCTTTCTTTCTGAATATTTATTGTAATAGTCTATGTACCAGGACTTGTCTAGGTATAGGATCATTAAGTTTTGTTCTAATTGATGTTGATTTTTTTTTTCTTTCCACTGGACTGAAACAGTGTCAAATGAGTATAGGTGTGATGCAGTTAGACATTCTGCAACTGTTGCTTCACAATAAATTCTTTATTATGCTGAGACACTATACGGCATAATCTTAACACAACAGTTCTTGTGAAGTTGCTGAAGTTAAGCAACATTGAGCCTGGTTAGTACCAGATGGGTGACACTTCCCTGCAAGAACTACGAAAACCTAACATTGTTATCTCCCCTGACTTGGATACATATGCAACTGAGGACCGCTTGTGAACTTGAGGTTCCCATGAAACTTTCTCACTTGGAGGAAGCCGGTTCAAGCCACCTAGGGTGAATGACAAATGTACATGTTTTTTCTTGTTGATTTCATTTCAGTTTTGTTCCAGTTGTTGTTTTTGGAATTTTTTCTTTTATCACTAGACTGAAGCAGTACCAACTGTGTATAAGCGTGATGCAGTTAGAGATTCTGTAACTCTTACTTTACTCATTGTTGCGAGAAATACTTTTATGCTACACTGGTGTAATCTTGGCCGGTGTAATGTAAAATATTTCCCATGTAAAAATTCTTGTTTTAAATTTTTTTTTTTTTTTTATAAGAGAATAAAGACTATTTTAAGATCGGATTTTTTTTCTCGATTATTTTCGATACTTATTTGTGCAAAACATATCTAAGAACATTGCCAGACATATAAATTAGCTTTGTGTGAAATTTGGAAAAGATAGGTTCAGCCGTTTCGGAACCTATGAGGAAGGAACACACACACACACACACAAAGTGACTTTTCTATAATAATAGAGATTCCATTGATTCAGCTTTCTAGTTTATCTTTTATCTCTACTTATTCAATTCACAGAAACTTCCTTGTATTCACATGCACGGTGTAGCTCAAATACTAGACTGTTGGAAGAATAGAGCATGGAAATAGACATTTCATTGTGTAGTTTTTTTATGTATAGGAAATCGCTCTAGACAAGGCATGAAGCCACTTATATAAAGAGCTGTAAGGAAAATTGTAACTTGCCTAAGTAGCATGTGAGTGCTTTGTAGGGTTAAGTCGCTTGACAAAAAAAAAAAAAAAGAATTGCAATTTGCAGTTGCTTTTATATTTGACGATCACACATGAGTAACGCAGACTCTCACTGTTTCTATGCAAATGAGATTATACCAGACGCATAAAAAGGAACCGTGAAGAGAACGGGGGGGGGAGGTTGAGTTGGAAGGCTGCGTGTTAGGGAGACGGACACCTGCAACACTACTGTTTTAAACTAATTAGAAAAAAACGCGAGCAGAAAAGATCACACAAACAAACTTTCAAACTAGAAATGTCAGCAAGTTGAAATGAACATTTTTGCATTTCAGCTTTCTGATATATTTCTGTACGCATTATTCATCCAAACAAAGATTTTATTTGTTATAAATCATCCTTGGTGTATGATTACTATTTCTTATTAATTTCAATGTAATGTGACCAGTAGTTTAAGAGTTTATCGGTTAAATAGTTACACACACACACACATCGATTTTTTTTATTTACAGGTCATATTTTTATTTTATTTTTATCTATTTTTTTAGCATTTGAAAATCACTATTACCTATTGGGTACAATAGAGAATTGGCTCTATAAAAATATATACGAAATCTGCATAAATTAAAATATCATATTTAAGCATATTTCATGGCCAGGCAACGCCGGGCTACATGCTAGTCTGTCTTTTTTGTATGTTTATCATAGGCCCAGTAGTTTGCAAGGAAACTATCTGCTTGAAATTTTCTATCGACTTTTTTATGATCAAGTGCAGCGAACTATGTATCATTGTATCTGTTCGATATACAGTTAGGGATGGAAAAAAAAAGTATTTAATACAAAACTGAGTGCAATTGTCATCATATTCAATCCTCGATTTGGCATAAAAGCATTCATGCTAAATCAATGATGTTTGACCAAAAACTCTTGGACGTGTGTTGTTGACAGTAATTCGTCAATGGTTTCTTTCCAGTTTCCAGAGAAAAATGGATTAAGAAAGAGAGGAGGGAGGTGAAAGAGAAAGAGGGAACAGGATAGAAAGGGGGGAGGTGTGAGAGACAAATTGGAGAAAAAGAGAGGTGAGGGAGAAGGGGAATGGATATGGATGGAGGTAGAGAGAGGGGGGAGCGTTAAAAGCAAGATTTTAACTGCTGAGTCTTCAAACTATTGTTCTCATCTTTAGTGTTGTTTTCACATTTCGGTTGATGTAACCTCCGATCTTCTTCAGGTTTATCTTGTTGAATTCTGGGAATCTGCACGGAATTTCAAACGGAGCTCTCTACTTAAACTACTGAGGTAGCATGTTCTCGTTCCATCAGCCATGACTGTGTAGAAGTCCTAAGTAATTTGCAATTGTATGGACCACAGTGAGGATTGAACCTTCGATCTTCAGAAGAGTAACTCAGAACTGAATTTTACCAAGTACCTTATCCGACATATATACATATATATATATATATATATATATATATATATATAAAATATAATATGTATTAGGAAAATAAACAAATATTTTACTTGTTTGAAATTTATAACAATTATATTTCGGAGCCAAATTCCATCATCAGTATGTTATTTCCTTTTTCTTTCTTTTCTCTTCTTTCTTGCCATGTCGTAAACAGCCTTTTTTTTCTCCAACTTTACAACATGGCAAGAAATAAGAGAAGAAAAAGCAAACAACATACTGAGGATGGAGTTTGGCTCCGAAATATATTTAAATTATAAATTTCAAACAAGTAAAATATTTGTTTATTTTCCTAATATTACGTTATAACTTGGCTTTCAAGCGCACTTGATGCATATTTTATTTTATTCAAATTAAATCAATGTTTCTATAATGGAACTCACACCCTTAACGTGTGTGTGTATGTGTGTGTGTATATATATATATATATATATATATATATATAATTTTCATACTTAGGCCAGGAACACAAAATTCAGAAACATACTCTTTAATTGTTCTATTTCGTTGTCCATGTTCCCAAACAACGCCGGGTGACCATGCTGATCTGACCTAATTATTGGTAATGCTTAATTAACTGTACGTTGGCATTTGTGGGGCTTTTTGGTTGATCATAAATTTTTATGTATTATGCTGCTATTGAATGCTTTCAATTTTCTTATTTTGTTCTAGCTGGGGGGGGGGGCATTTTACCAGATGCCAGACATTCACGCACTGTCTCATACATTTCAACCGAGAGATCTTTTTAAGATTCTGACCATACTTTTAAGTGCAATTGTCTCTATCTCTCTTGCACTTTGTTCACCGGGGATATTTGCTAGGTAGCTTTTGAAGTTATTTTTCATGAGTTCAGTTCCTCCTATAAACACTGGAATGATGGAGTATTTCATTATCTTTCCCCTCTCACCTCTGTTTAGTCCATCATTGGAGACACTAACTTCTACTAAGGTTGCTTCTTTCTCTTTCTTTTTCCATATCACTATGTTAGGTTCAATAGCTTTTCTCATATCACTATGTTAGGTTTTCTATGTATATAGCCGTAAGAATTGCATAGTGATAGTGATTGGTGTATGACTTATTTCCAACTGTTTTTTCTGGTAAACATGTTCCATTGCATTAATAATGTTTTTCTTCAAGTTTAACAAACTGAACCAGTATTTTTTTTTTTTTGAGCTGAGCTCTTCATTCAGACAAAAAAAAAAAAAAAGTGAACCATTATCAATAATCCAAACGCTGTCTCGTTATTCCCCTTTTGTTAAAAATCTTTTTTTCTTATCTTTTTCCTCATTTGCTCTTAAGATGTTTTCGCACTACTGAACACAAATATCAAATGTTGTCAGTGGTATGCTTTCTCATGTAGATTTGACTCTTGATTCCACCACAAGGGTCAGGTATCTCAATAAAACTTGAGCTGAATGGAATTTTGATGAACTCTTATGTACTTGTGGGCACAAGGAAATAAGGTCATTGAAATTTTAAATATGACAAATTATGAATAACACTTTTCTTGTTCATATGTTCAAATTGATCCAAGCTCAGAATAACATTTTTTATTTAGAAAAAAAAAAAAGCAAAACAAACATTTATATTTACTTTTAATTAACATTATATATATATATATATATATATATATATATATATATATATAACTTTTTCTTTGTTTTGGATTTAGCGATATGTTTTGAACGAATTCAATTATTTACGAAAGTGCATTTTTACCTAAATGCGAGTTGGGAATAATTCTCCCTTTAACCAATCCGGTACCCCCACATGGGGAGTGGTATATATATTATTTTTAAAATATAATTATCCACTGACACGTGTTTTGTCGTCTACGACTCCTCAGAGTGGTTGGATCTAGCGAGATTCGAAATCGGGACTCCATGGTAACAAGCCTAAACGCCTTACAACTGACCCATCTCGCTCGACTGTCTGGATATATCACAATTTACTTAGACGTTTCTTTATTTTGGTTTTAGCGATATGTTTTGAACGAATTCAATTATTTACGAAAATGCATTTTTACCCGAATGCGAGTTGGGAATAATTCTCCCTTTAACCAACCTTTATGTGAGTTGGGTGTAGCATATAGGTTAAAGGGAGAATTATTCCCAACTCGCATAGAGGTTGGTTAAAGGGAGAATTATTCCCAACTCGCATTTAGGTAAAAATGCATTTTCGTAAATAATTGAATTCGTTCAAAACATATCGCTAAAACCAAAACAAAGAAACGTCTAAGTAAATTGTGATATATCCAGACAGTCGAGCGAGATGGGTCAGTTGTAAGAGGTTTAGGCTCGTTACAATGGGGTCCTGATTTTGAATCTCGCTAGATCCAACCACTCTGATGAGTCGTAGACAACGAAACATGTGTCAGTGGATAATTATATATATACACACACATACACACACACATTCTGATAGTATCTGTGTCCCAGCTTTGCCCGAGAGGAGCAGAAATATAAAATCTTTTTCGTTATTAGAAAATGAATAATAGATTACAAAAAAAAAAAAGAATATGAAAATGTAACTTTTCCTTAAACTGCCAAACTCCAAAAGATTTTAATTCGAGAAGCAGCTGAGCTGTATCCATTCTTGTCATATATTTCCACACTAAAATATGTTTAGTAGGAGTATGAAAATATATGTTAAGTTAGCTACACTGAAAGGTGTATGTTTCACTTCCAGAAGAAAATCATCAGTCTAAATGCATGGTTTTCTATGGGAATCGAATATGACTGTTTCTGTGTAGCTTACTTGCCATAAATCTATGTTCATACTTCAAAGCACTACTCACATGTTGAGTACTGTTAAAATGAATATTAAAAATATACATAATGTATTATATCTTATAATAGTATGTGTATATACATAAAATAGTAATAAATTACACACACTTATATATATATATATATATATAATCATGGAAGTGGCATGGTGTAGCAGTTACTGCCGCACACAGTCAAAATTACTGCATTACTTTCATTAAAACTCTTGGTAAAATTATGAAAACCTCCAGCTATGGGTAAAATAATAGACTAGAATGTCACATTATTGTGCAACAAATCTAGAAGAAGGAAAATGCTGGAATAACAATTTTTTTTTCTGTTCTTATTCCAAAATTGTTTCTGGTTATCCCATATCTTATCTTGCCATTGGACTTGAACAATGTTGGTTCGGCTGAAATGTGGTTGGGAATTGCACAACGTTTGGTTCACTATAGACTTACTATGCAGACAGTCTATATGGGGTATCCATTGTTTCTTAAACCAGAACCATTGATTAAGGAATTTTAGACAAAAAAATATTTGTATTTTAATTCTTCAGACTACTGTTCTCATCTTAAGTGTTATTTTCACAATGTTTCGGTCGATGTAACCTCAGACCTTCTTCAGGTGTATCTTGTCAAACTTGAAAATCGAGTTCGCAAGGACCCGTGGCATAGTGGATAAAGTACTTGGTAAAAGTCAGTTGTAAAGATACATTCTTCTAGACGTTGAAGGTTCAATCCTCAGTGCTTGCCACACTCAAAATACAATTGCGAATTACTTAGGACTTCTACCCAGTTATGGTTGATGGAATGAGAGCATACAACCCGTATGGATTAAATACCCGGTTCTGTTCGAAATTCAGTAAAGATTCCCCAAGTTAGACAGAAAGGTTTCCTTGAAGAAAGTCGGGGGTAACAACAACTGAAATATTGCAAAAATAACCAAAGATGAGAACAGGAGTCTGAATAAAACAAATAATTAATTTTTATTTCAAAAGTTAAAACATACCCTAGACCATTGACATGTTTTATTAAGATAATAGATAGCTCTTGATTTGGTTTATGACAAGTCATAGCAATTTATAAGCACTTAATATTTGAGTATATCCATTAACATCAATTACTGCCCGAGAATGTCCTGCTTTCAGCAAGTTATTGACAAAGCATATATCGTCATTATTGACAACGGTTACTGAATATGTTTAGGAACTTTTCAGGTGAGGATTGATAATTTCTATTTGATCTGTTCCAACGGCTATTCTTATCTCATTATTAATTTGAGTAAAAAAAAAATTAACATTTCAAATTGTTCTCTTCATTTAACTTAGTGTCTCATTTTTAGTTACATCATTACTTCAAAATTAGTATTAAGACACGAGGAAAAATTTTTTTTTTTTTTTTTATTAATTAGTGCCTGATATGTCCTAATTAAAATAATACTCACACGCAAAAAAAAAAAAAAAAGAAAAACATGCAAATAAAGAAAAGAGCCAAATATTTTCTAAGATCGAGTAATATGCCACATCTGGGGAGGAGTTGTTTTGATTGGGTATAAAATGTCCCCTGAAAAATGAGCTAGTCTGAATCAAATATCTATATGTCAGACAGATTGCTGCTTGGGCCTTTAAAAATTGAACAAGATAATTTTATGTTAGAGGCATTAGAACCACAATGTTATTTGAAGCTGCACCAAATTATAAACAGTGATACCATCACCCTAGATATGCTATATTTTCTTGGTGGGTGGAGGAGGTAAAAAAATCCAGGTATTATATTTTGAAAAATTAGAAACCGAATTCATAAATGGTGTATCTAGCAACGCAAAAGTGTGTGTGTGTGTGTGTGTGAAGGTCGTTTCAAAAGTAAAGCCTCTTTTTTTTTTAATCAAAAAGTTAACCAGTTACAAAGACAGGAGTGGCACCTTTTAAAACAAGCAACATTTTGTGCCTCAGAATTTATTTTTCTATATAGTCACCACCAATCTCAAAGCACTTCTGCCAGGAGTTCAGTGAGACCTCTATGCATTTGATGCACATCTGTAGACAGGGGTTGCTTTCTTAGTCTCACACTGTCAATATCTGCAACAGAGAGATGAAACTTTCAGATCATGAATGCATATGTTCAATCATCATAACAATGCAATCTGCAATCCTCATTGATCCATATAGGTCGAAAAAAAATTATCATTACTTTCGGAACGCTCCTCATATATATATATATATATATATATATATATATAACATTTAAATAATACGGAGCGCAGTGCCATTATTAATTGTTGGTACTTTTTAAATAATTTCAACTAATATTTTTAAAGAAGAAAAAGTGTGATAAGAAACAGAAACAAAAATACACTGCTAAAATATTTTTAAAAATATCTCAACAATTAATAATAATAATGGCATTGTGCTCATTATTATTCAAATAGTTTATAAAATTATGTACCCATAAATATCTTTATATATATATATGAATTTGTTGATTGATACCAAAATTGAACTGGTTCCATTTTTTTTTTTTTTTTTATGGTACCCTAACAAAAGGAGGGTGGACCTGTAAATTCACCCTTGTCCGTTCACACTTTTCTCAATAACTATGCCTTGGAATATTTTGAAATTTTGCACAAACATTAAACATGATATGAGTAAAAAGGTAACCGAACGGATTTTCCAGGTAAAAATGGCTAAAATTGACACTTTTGTGTTTATTAAAAAGAATTGATGCCTTGGATTTTTATAAAACTTTCTAAAAAGTTGTAATTAACTGATTTCTATATAATTTTGTTTGTCTATACTTCACGATAACTCTTGGGTGTGCCCCCAGGGGCTGTTTTAGGGCTTAATAAAACCACTACATTTTTGGGACTATTTTACCATATTTGTCCAAAGTTTTCTGTATGTCTATTTAGCAGTTTTGCATGGTGTTGAACTCAAATTTAAGTATGTTAAGGCTTTGGAGACTTTTGGGGCTAAATGGAAGGGGGACGCATATGATGAACTTAGTCATTTCTTTTTTTTTTGTTTGCATGATGGAGAACTCAAATTTACGTTTGTTCATTTTCACCAGTATTTGACGTCACCTGGGGATTTTGGGGGCTATGTGGGGGTGGGAGGTGGCAAATGCTGAACGTAGTCATTTTTTTTATATGCATTGTTCACTGTACACTCACAGGGGACCATGCATGTTTCACATGTTTTATTTTTAAATTTCATAATGTTCTCCTCATGACATTTGCATTCTCATTGTTTGGGATATTATACGCCCCGGGCATTTATTTTATTTTTTTTTTTTTTACCCAAATAATTTTTTAGTTCCTTTCACATTTCGATTATCGACATTAACTGTTGCAACTTGTATTCATTGAATCGTTTCCAATATTGATCATTTAGGAATTAAACAACCCAAAATGCCATAGAAAAGCAACACACGCTATATTTTTTCTTGTACTATTTCTTTGAAGTTACTTATACATTTGTTGTCAGTTCAAAAACATGGAAACAGACAGACAGACATTGAGTTTTATAAACTAAATTCGCTCTTTTCTGCCTAGCTGCATACCTATTACTGTCTGAGAAATAAATTCGCCATACATATTATTTAAATTCTTTCACAAGGACCTAAAGCATAGTGGATAAAGTGCTTGGAAAAATTTGGTTGTAAAGTTAGTTTTATTGAGATTGAAGGTTCAATCCTTAGTGCAAGCGATACTAAAAATACAATTGTTAATTACTTAGGGCTTCTACCCAGTCAAGGCTGACGAAACAAGAGCGTGCTACCCCGGTAGATTAAATAAAGGATTCCATTCAAAATTCTGGAGATTCCAGATCCTGGCAGACAGATTGCCGAACCCGATAAAGATTCCCAAGTTCGACAAGATACGCCTGAATGTCGAAGCTTACATCTACTGAAATGCTTGAGATGAGAATTGTAGTCCAAAGAATCCAATTAATATAAATAAACAATCCTAATCTCAAAACTCAGAAACGTAAATTCATCATTGTCAGTTTGAGACTGCTTTTGGTCATGTGACCTGAAATGACTTGCAAATCTAGGTTTTGATGAGACAACTTTCTCACGGGTTTAACAAGAATTAAATAGTTTCAATGCTATTGTAGTCGTTATTGGCATCATGTGAATACCAGTTGAATTATAGAACCAAAAATGGCCAATGTTTTTTATTATTTTCTGATCATTTTGTTCTAGCTGGGAATGGAGCATTCTCCCGGATGCCAGACATTCACACACAATCTCAACTATTAAACACATACTTTTTGAGGATGACAACTTTTTTAACACATTTTCAATTATGGTGGGGTGTTTTTTTTTGTTTTTTACAGGATGTAAATCTTCAACAAAATGTCAATTATAAAAACCTAGAAGAGTGATGCATATTACTTGAGGTAGTATGTTTTTAGTGTTACCACTGTTGACCAAAGGAAGAATCTTTCAGATATGTGTATAGAAGTTAAACCTCACAAGTGAGGGTTGAAGATATGTGTTGCATGGAGAGAAATAATATGAGAATGATAAAATGTGTATTTTAAAGGCAGGCTTAGTTCTGATGACCTTGGAGGAAGATTAAATCTAGACTGTATAGGGAGATGTATGCAGAACAGGAGACTCTGATGGTATGGCCACATTAAAAGAATGAATTAGGTTTGGGTTTGTAGATGTTGCACAATTGAAGTAGTAGGGTCAATTCACAAGAAAAACGAGCTAAAGTGTTAAAGAGGAACTAGAAAGAAAGAGGAATAAAGATCCGGTCAAAGATAGGTTAGTTTGGAAGTGGATTTCTAAAAGCCATCCAACACATGCCGGCATGTAAAATGGATGTTAAACCAAGTACGATGGGTGACATGTAAAAATAATTTTAAAAGTTCATGTTTACATACATACAATATGGATTTAGGCAAGCACGTTCTACTGCAGATATCCTAACTGTAATCTCTAAACATATATACCATGCACTGGATAAAGCAGGGGAAGGTAGAGCAGTATCTCTAGATATATCTAAGGCTTTTGACAGTGTATGGCATGAGGGTCTTCTCAGGAAAATCAGATCATATGGTATTACTGGACGAATGCTTAACATAATTAAATCTTTCTTAAATAAGAGAAGAATTCAGATTGTCCTCGATGGACATACATCAGAACAATATGATATAAATGCAGGTGTATCTCACGGGTCGATCCTTGAACCTTTATTATTCCTGATATTCATAAATGACATCCCTGATAAAATTTTCTCTGAGATGAGTATATTTACTGACGGCACCATGCTCTATGGCAGGCTTGAGGGGAAAACAAATGGACACATATCTAAGGCAATAGCGGAAACCTGAGAGGAAGACCTCCAATCTGTAGTGGGATGGGAAAAATGGATGGTAACATTCAATGCTGCTAAGACTAAGCTTCTTTCCTTTAATAATTGCAAGAGATCTCAACCATCAATAGCTATGGCTAATGATACATTACCTGAAAATACTTCGTTCAAACTCCTTAGCTTAACGTTCACAGGGAACATAAGTTGGAACAGATACATCGAGAGCATTGCTGTGGCTGCTGCGAGGAAGATGGGCTCTTTCTATTGGACTAGAAAGTTACACCTGAAAGTCTCCTGTACCTCTACAAAGCCACCATTTGCCCATGTATGTCGTATTGCTGTCACATTTGGGCTCATACATCTGCTACTAGTCTCTCACTCCTGGACAGAGTTCAAAAGAGAGTTGCCAACCTAATAGGTTCCAAACTGTCAGCTAGGCTTCAGCCTCTCTCCCATCAACGAAATGTTGCATCCCTCTACCTGTTTTACAAGTATTTTAATGGTGGATGCTCCGAACTACAAGCCCATGTACCCCCATTGACCCTTAACAAACCCGACAAGCAGCAAAGTCCCACCACTACACAGTAGAGATCCCCAGATGCCAGAAAGCCTTTTACTTTAATAGTTTCTATCTTAAAACTACTATACTTTGGCATTCCCTTCTGGGTTCCTGCTTCCATGACTGTATTGACATGCAGAAGTTCAAGTGTAATGTGAACGGATATCTTGCTGCTCAACTCCCTACATAGTATCCCTCCAGGATAAATGTATTTGTTTTGTTAGTTTAGTCATATGACAGAAGGATTTAAAGTTAATACAGTTTCAGATCACATCTTGACATACCCAGGTACTGAACCAAAACCGCTCAAGGACTGGGTGAACTAGTGATTTAATAAATTTATAATTGAATTATTATTAGCATCCTTCGGTCACAAAAGTTTCCACTGCAGTAAAATTTGGTAAAAAGCTGGAAGGTATGGCAAACCAGGAACTTTGATCTGATACAAAAATAGTGAAGAGTGAACCTATTCTGATCGTCTCTATCAGGAAATTTTAACAAGATGATTCTCAGCCTCAAAAAATAGATAATAATCTCCTATTCTTCCCAAATGAGCAGGTAATACATGGAAAGGCGTATTTTTAACATCTGAATCGGACTATACGTTATTCTGACAAAGAATGGTCTGATGGTTCAAGTCGATCTTTAGAATGAACCAAGGCGGCTAGTTATCTGTTTAGAAGCAGCATCCAACCCACATACCCACCTACCTATCAAAAGTTTACATAACAAAAAATACCACAGAGTGAACCCTGTCGCTGTTGCGGCCAATTTTCAATTCTTTAAGATATCCAAGCAAGAGTTATCTTCCCTTTCTTACTCTTAATGTTCTTTTCACCTTCATTAAAAAAAATTTTTAAATGTATATTAAGTGTAAAAACTTTTTTTTTTAACCGTATGTAGATCATGGAAGTGGAGATTAAAAAAAAAACAAACAAAAAAACTTCAAGATATAGGATGCATCAATCCACTTGGACCATCTGAATTTGTCAGTTTTAATGGAAGTAAATGCACCATTTTTGGATGGAGGTGGGGTATTAAGTGTCAGTTTTAGTTAATGTATGTTTTAGCTTGAGTTTCGAAGAATATTCCAGAGTGTTCTCAACTGAATGCGGTACAGACATGTGACATATTCCTTTGTGGACAACAACTTTTCAAAGATATTGGGCAAATAATCCCATAAACTTCTTTAACCACTGACCATATGCAAAACTTAGACAATGTCTAACATGTAAAATGAAGTCAATCGGGTTTTAAAATTTAGTGATAGCGTTACATCGATATTTGATCCTGATTAGCCAGTTATTTACATAAATTTTCACTTTGTTCTTTATATAGGAAATTCTAATTATTTTCATATTCTATCTGCACAGGATCCACCAGTTATTTTCACTGGATAATCATTTCTGAAAATAACTACGTTTCTTAAAAATCCCATAAACTTCTTTAACCACTGACCTGCTAAGCTTATATCTAATATATAAAAAGAAGTTAGTCGGATTTTGATAGTTAGTGATAGCATTGCATCGATATTTGGTTCTAATTAGCCAGTTATTTATACAAATTTTTGCTCTATGTTCTTTCCATAGAAAGGAAATTTTCATAGATTTTATATATCTGTATGAGATTCACCAGTTAGTTTCATGGAATAATCATTTTTGTATTTTTGAAAATGCTGCGTTTCTTACAAATATAAAATTCAAAATGGTGTCCAGAATCGCTGATTTTGTAATTATTCAGTTCCTTTATTGTATTTAAATTTTGACTATGATTTTAGAATAAGGTTCATACACTTATATTTATATATATATATATATATATATATATATATATATATATATATATATATATATATATATAATAGTAAGAACAAAGCTGTAAAATAGAAGTTTACAATTAGTTTTTATTATTTGGCAGATTATTCCAATGTTAGTTAATCCTTAATCTGCAGAGTTTTGAAGAATGCTAATTCTTCTCATCAGAGGAAAAACTGTTAGCAAAGTAATCCGATAGGAATGCTATATAATAGCATTTCTATGCATTTGCTGGTTACTGCATAAGATGAAACTAAAAATTTGGTGAATTTTAGTCATAAAATATAAAAAAAATATGAGAATATGAATAAGGGAAAACAGAAATATTTAGAGGAAAAAGTCAATTAGATGTATATAAGTATATAGCCAATTGGTACATGTACATATATAGATCCACAGGTATATATTTGATTCAGATTTCAACATTAAGGCAAAAAATAATAAACCGTATGTAAATAAAAGTCCACTGTAATGGAGGTTATTAGTTGTAGGTAAAAACAATAACAACAGGTGCGCGTCTGGGTAATCCAAGTTGAAAATCAGTCAGCAGAATCGGGAGTTTAAAAATTGAGAAGTAATTATATCTATAATATAAGGCTGAACGTCTGTGTGTGTCTCGTCACGAATAGGCTCCTATATGGTTGACTATTATAGAAAACTGATCACATATAATGATAGAAGATGGATCGAGACACAGGAATGGGTATGTTTTATCTGGCATAATGATGATTAATTAAACTTGTGGGGTCTGCCTATGCGCCTGGTCCACAAAGTATGGAAATAAAAAATTAAAAAATTAAAAAAAACAAAACAAAAAAAAAACGTTTACAAGTGTTTTTGATAAGTATGTTTTAACTTAAATAGGGATGGTATAATAAAATTGTGGGGTCTGCGTTCGCGCCTGGCCTCCATAGAACGGAAATAGGCACAAACTTTAAAGACTTTTCATATCTATCTGCGTAAGTAGACTTTGATGATTATGTTTCAGTTTGAAAAAATATGATATAATAAACTTATGGGGTGTTCGTTTGCACCTGACCTACATAGAATGGAAATATGTCACAAAGTTTAACAAGGTTTTTTAATATATATCCACAGAATATTGTGATAAGTGTTTCAGTGAGAACAGGTATGGTATAATAAATTATGGGGGTTATCTATTTTATTTTTACTTTGATCATATTTTGCTTTGATTTTGATACCCCCAAATTCGAAGCTATCTCTTTACAACCCTTCCTTTTCATAACCTATACTTTCATAAATCAGAGTCCATTTTCTGTAGGCTGTTTTTGAACCCAGCCAACGACGGGTACTTTTGCTAGTAATATAAAAAAATATAAATTAATTTTTTTTTCTTCGGGTTTTAGTTTGTAATTACTGGGAATTTATATAATTAAAAAAAACAAAGCAGCTGTGATTGTAATTTTGCAAATATGTTTGATACATTTTAATGCAAAATAAAAGTATAAAATTTCCAACCAACGTCATATCAGAATACCTAGTAAATTTTTCAACTGTTTTTAATCCGCTAATTATGTCTTTCAACTAATGAAATAAAATATTAAAAATGGAAATGTATTTTCATTATAATGGAGTTTGTCTGTAACACAAACTGTTACATTTCGCAAAGGTATTACATAAGGTTCTGACCGATTTGTTTTTGTTTTTTTTTTGAAAATTATTACCTTTGAATATAGCTGTTTCTATCTACATCTGATATGCATTTAGCTTAGATCTAAGTGTGAATGTGGTATTATGGTGACTAGATTCTCACGAGGACAACAACTTTTCAAAGATATTGGGGTCCTGGATATGACCTTAAACTATATCCAATGGTGAGGGTCCCAGCTTGCAGGCCTTAGGGAGTGTGGAGCCACCCTTTAATTGCCATTGCTCCCAGGTCCACTCTGACCCGGAGTGGTAGCACCTGTTAGGGTCCCAACTATGGGTTAAATAGAATATGACTTAAAAAAAACAAATATACTATATTAAAAAATCGTTCTTCAAAATCACCAGATTCAGCATTAAATAACCTGAAAAGGGTTGATATGCCGTAAAACAAAACAATCAACCAACCAAAGATATTGGGGAAATAATCCCATTAACTTTTATAACGGCTGATCATATGCAAAACTTATATAACAAGTAGCAACAAGATGTTTGTTCACATTACATTTAAACTTCTGAAGGTTAGTACAGTCAATGAAGCAGGAGACAGGGAGGGAATTCCAAAGTCTAGCTGTCCGAAAGCATTTAAGAGTAGAAGACTTTTTGGCATCTACGGACCTCTACAGTAAAAGTGTGGGATTTTGTAGATGGTTGATTTAGTCGGTTGTATGTATGTCAAGGGGGCACAAGTTCTATGAGTTCATCAGAGCGTATTCCATTAAAATATGTACAAAGCAAGCACAAATATACAACATTATGGCGATGGGACAGAGGTTGGAGCTTGGCTGATAGTGCGGGACATATTAGATTAGGCTTCTATTCTAAATTCTTTCTGACAGTTAGACTTTGGAATTCCCTCCTCGTTTCCTTCTTCATTTTAGGACCATATTAAAGAGCGAGAGACTACTGGTAGATGCAGTAGCCCAGATGTGGCAACAATACTCCATGCCTGGGCAAATTGCGACTTTGTAAAGATATAGGATACCCTCTGTTGTGAGTAGTTTTCTAGCACAGTAGAGAGAGCCCATTTTTTTTTGCAACAGCCTTGGCAATGTACTCAATGTAAGTGTTCCAATTAATGTTGCATGTGAATAGTAGGCCGAGGGTGTTATTTGTCATGGCAATCGGAGGTTGAGAAAGTCTTTGTAGTTGTTAAAGGAAAGAAGCTTAGTCTTAGTAGCATCAAATGTTACGATCCACTGATGGCCTCAGTCCACTACTGTTTTCTATGGTTTCTGCTACTGCTTTGGATATGTATGCATTCGTTTTCCCCCCCCCCCCCGTGTCTATTATAGAGCGTGGTGCGATTAGCAAATTTACAGACTTGTTCTTTGGAACAAAAATATAAAGTTGAGATTAAAAAAAAAAAAAAAAAAAAAAAGACATAGTTGAAAACAAAAAAATAGTTGCCGTGAAGAATGAATCCCCTAATTTAATTTTTTTCTGTTGCATATACTACGTGTCTTAAATAAGTTTCCAGGCTTTTTTTCGTATGCACAATTTTTATATACATGAAACACTCGTTCCCTTCAAAGTAATCTCCTCCGGCTGCAATGCACTTGTACCATTCCAACAACTTCTGGATGGCCCATTGGAACACCTCTTGTGTGAGCGTGTCAATGATCCGCATCACAGCCTCTTTCATCTCCTCAATTATCTCATAATAACAGCCTCTAAGGTTTTCCTTGAGCTTAGGGAATAATCAAACGTTACAGGGAGCAAGGTCTAGACGGTAGGGAGGATGAGGAACTTTTTTGATGCCCATCTGTACTTGCAATAACCCTTATCCCTGAGTGGCTTCTGGGCCTTGATAAGTGGTGATCACTGTGTAAAAAAAAAAAAAAAAAAAAAAAAAATCTTGCTCATGACGATATCTTTCTTTCTGATCTTCTCTGAGCACTCTTGGGACAAACTTTACACAAATCTTCCACATCTTCAGTTCCTCACAAATAATCGTGTGTACAGTTCCCACACTGACATCAAACTGTTCACTTATTGACTCTATAGATACACGATGGTCCTTATACATGAAATTTTTTATTTGGTCAATCAACTCTGATGTTCTGACTTCCTTACTCCTCCCACACCTCACATCATCCCTTACAGACTTCTTGCCCTCCTTGAATCTCTTATGCCACTCAAAAGCTGATGCTCAGTTCATGCAAGATGGTCCAAAACCAGTCTGAAGCATTCCATACGGTCCAGTGGGATTTTTTCCAAGTTTTAAACAAAATTTAATTGCATATCGTTCTACTAAAGTGTCTTCACAGCGAGATTGCATTTGTGAATCTCACCAGCTGTGACAACCAGGCTTTAGTAGGGTGTATTCCAATCCCGGCTGTAGCTGTTCATTTGAACCTGAACTCATAAAAATTAGTCATCTCATAAGATGTACAGCAATAGCATGCTAAAATTTTCAAGAGACAACAATTTTAAATGCCTGCACAAAAAAATCTGGAAACTTATTGAAGGCACTTGGGAGTATAGTTATTTGTACAATTTCAACTTTATATGAAAAACCTTGGGTAAAGGTTATTTTGTTTTGATCAAACAACTTACAAGATGGAGATTTAATAAGAATGTTTCATGGTAATAAATATTAATTTTGACCAGTGAAACAGTTTAATGGCCATGCAGTCACATCTTATTAACCTCTTAGTTGCTTTATGATGTACTTAAAAACTTACAAAATGAAATAGCGATTTTTATCAGAGTTCTTTCTTTTTCTCTTTCTCTCTCTCTCTCTCTCTCTTGCACACACTCACACGCATACACTCGTTTACACACGCACGCACACACACTCATTCGCTTACACGCACACACACTCATTCGCTTGCGCGCGCGCGCACACACACACACACACCCACATTCGCTTACATGCACATACACACACATTCATTCGTTTACACGCACATGCGCTCTTACACACACATACACACACACATTCGCTTACATGCACATACACACACATTCGCTTACATGCACATACACACACATTCGCTTACATGCACATACACACACATTCGCTTACATGCACATACACACACATTCGCTTACACGCACGCACACACATTCGCTTACACGCACGCACACACATTCGCTTACACGCACGCACACACATTCGCTTACACGCACGCACACACATTCGCTTACACGCACGCACATTCGCTTACACGCACGCACATTCGCTTACACGCACGCACACACATTCGCTTACACGCACGCACACACATTCGCTTACACGCACGCACACACATTCGCTTACACGCACGCACACACATTCGCTTACACACGCACGCACACACATTCGCTTACATGCACGCACACACATTCGCTTACACGCACGCACACACATTCGCTTACACGCACGCACACACATTCGCTTACACGCACGCACACACATTCGCTTACACACACATACACGCGCACACATTCGCTTACACACACATACACACGCACACATGCGCTTACACACACATACACACGCACACATGCGCTTACACACACATACACACGCACACATGCGCTTACACACATACACACGCACACATGCGCTTACACACATACACACGCACACATGCGCTTACACACATACACACGCACACATGCGCTTACACACATACACACGCACACATGCGCTTACACACATACACACGCACACATGCGCTTACACACATACACACGCACACATGCGCTTACACACATACACACGCACACATGCGCTTACACACATACACACGCACACATGCGCTTACACACACATACACACGCACACATGCGCTTACACACATACACACGCACACATGCGCTTACACACATACACACGCACACATGCGCTTACACACATACACACGCACACATGCGCTTACACACATACACACGCACACATGCGCTTACACACATACACACGCACACATGCGCTTACACACATACACACGCACACATGCGCTTACACACATACACACGCACACATGCGCTTACACACATACACACGCACACATGCGCTTACACACATACACACATACACACGCACACATGCGCTTACACATATACACACGCACACATTCGCTTACACGCACACACTCATTCGCTTACACGCACACACTCATTCGCTTACACGCACATACACACACATTCACTCGCTTAAATGCACACACACACATACTCACACACACACATACACACACACATACTCACACACACACATACTCACACACACACATACTCACATACTCACACACACACACACACACACACACACATACACACATGTCTATCACAGTTCTTCATGTTAGGTTTCGAAATGGAAATATTATGACAAAATATCATAGTCAATGAAAAAAAATAAACTCCATAAAATATGAATGTAAAGATTCTCAAGTAGCAAAGTCACTGTGTTTGTACAACTTGTTAATGATAAAAAATTATAGAAAAGAAAAAAAAACCCCAAAAACACAGCAGTGGAAATAAATAAAAGCAAAGTCCATCAGAAAGAGGAAAAAGACTTTATTTAAAGTACACTTTCTCTTTCTCAATGGTTCTCGTTCTGTCTCTCCTTTTTTCTCCTTCTGTCTGCCTCTCTATCTCTTCGTTTACTTCTCTGTCTCTTTCTTTGTCTCTCTCTCTGTCCCTTTCCTTGTCTCTCTGTCCCTTTCTTTGTCTCTCTCTCTCTGTCCCTTTCTTTGTCTCTCTCTCTCTCTGTCCCTTTCTTTGTCTCTCTCTCTCTCTGTCCCTTTCTTTGTCTCTCTCTCTCTGTCCATTTCTTTGTCTCTCTGTCCCTTTCTTTGTCTCTCTGTCCCTTTCTTTGTCTCTCTGTCCCTTTCTTTGTCTCTCTGTCCCTTTCTTTGTCTCTCTGTCCCTTTCTTTGTCTCTCTGTCCCTTTCTTTGTCTCTCTGTCCCTTTCTTTGTCTCTCTCTCTCTGTCCGTTTCTTTGTCTCTCTCTCTCTCTGTCCGTTTCTTTGTCTCTCTCTCTCTCTGTCCGTTTCTTTGTCTCTCTCTCTCTGTCCGTTTCTTTGTCTCTCTCTCTCTGTCCGTTTCTTTGTCTCTCTCTCTGTCCGTTTCTTTGTCTCTCTCTCTGTCCGTTTCTTTGTCTCTCTCTCTGTCCGTTTCTTTGTCTCTCTTTCTGTCCCTTTCTTTGTCTCTCTTTCTGTCCCTTTCTTTGTCTCTCTTTCTGTCCGTTTCTTTGTTTCTCTCTCTCTCTGTCCGTTTCTTTGTCTCTCTTTCTGTCCGTTTCTTTGTCTCTCTCTCTGTCCGTTTCTTTGTCTCTCTCTCTCTCTCTGTCCGTTTCTTTGTCTCTCTCTCTCTCTCTGTCCGTTTCTTTGTCTCTCTCTCTCTCTCTGTCCGTTTCTTTGTCTCTCTCTCTCTCTCTGTCCGTTTCTTTGTCTCTCTCTCTCTGTCCGTTTCTTTGTCTCTCTCTCTCTCTGTCCGTTTCTTTGTCTCTCTCTCTCTGTCCGTTTCTTTGTCTCTCTCTCTCTGTCCGTTTCTTTGTCTCTCTCTCTCTGTCCGTTTCTTTGTCTCTCTCTCTCTGTCCGTTTCTTTGTCTCTCTCTCTCTGTCCGTTTCTTTGTCTCTCTCTCTCTGTCCGTTTCTTTGTCTCTCTCTCTCTGTCCGTTTCTTTGTCTCTCTCTCTCTGTCCGTTTCTTTGTCTCTCTCTCTCTGTCCCTTTCTTTGTCTCTCTCTCTCTGTCCCTTTCTTTGTCTCTCTCTCTCTCTGTCCCTTTCTTTGTCTCTCTCTCTCTCTGTCCCTTTCTTTGTCTCTCTCTCTCTCTGTCCCTTTCTTTGTCTCTCTCTCTCTCTGTCCCTTTCATTGTCTCTCTCTCTCTCTCTGTCCCTTTCATTGTCTCTCTCTCTCTGTCCCTTTCTTTGTTTCTCTCTCTCTCTGTCCCTTTCTTTGTTTTTCTCTCTCTCTCTGTCCCTTTCTTTGTCTCTCTGTCCCTTTCTTTGTCTCTCTGTCCCTTTCTTTGTCTCTCTGTCCCTTTCTTTGTCTCTCTGTCCCTTTCTTTGTCTCTCTGTCCCTTTCTTTGTCTCTCTGTCCCTTTCTTTGTCTCTCTGTCCCTTTCTTTGTCTCTCTGTCCCTTTCTTTGTCTCTCTGTCCCTTTCTTTGTCTCTCTATCCCTTTCTTTGTCTCTCTGTCCGTTTCTTTGTCTCTCTGTCCGTTTCTTTGTCTCTCTCTCTGTCCGTTTCTTTGTCTCTCTCTCTGTCCGTTTCTTTGTCTCTCTTTCTGTCCGTTTCTTTGTCTCTCTTTCTGTCCGTTTCTTTGTCTCTCTTTCTGTCCGTTTCTTTGTCTCTCTTTCTGTCCGTTTCTTTGTCTCTCTTTCTGTCCGTTTCTTTGTCTCTCTTTCTGTCCGTTTCATTGTCTCTCTTTCTGTCCGTTTCTTTGTCTCTCTTTCTGTCCGTTTCTTTGTCTCTCTTTCTGTCCGTTTCTTTGTCTCTCTTTCTGTCCGTTTCTTTGTCTCTCTTTCTGTCCGTTTCTTTGTCTCTCTTTCTGTCCGTTTCTTTGTCTCTCTTTCTGTCCGTTTCTTTGTCTCTCTCTTTCTGTCCGTTTCTTTGTCTCTCTCTCTCTGTCCGTTTCTTTGTCTCTCTCTCTCTCTATCCGTTTCTTTGTCTCTCTCTCTCTCTGTCCGTTTCTTTGTCTCTCTCTCTCTGTCCGTTTCTTTGTCTCTCTCTCTCTGTCCGTTTCTTTGTCTCTCTCTCTCTGTCCGTTTCTTTGTCTCTCTCTCTCTGTCCGTTTCTTCGTCTCTCTCTCTCTCTGTGTCCGTTTCTTCGTCTCTCTCTCTCTGTGTCCGTTTCTTTGTCTCTCTCTCTCTGTGTCCGTTTCTTTGTCTCTCTCTCTCTCTGTGTCCGTTTCTTTGTCTCTCTCTCTCTGTGTCCGTTTCTTTGTCTCTCTCTCTCTGTGTCCGTTTCTTTGTCTCTCTCTCTCTGTGTCCCTTTCTTTGTCTCTCTCTCTCTGTGTCCCTTTCTTTGTCTCTCTCTCTCTGTGTCCCTTTCTTTGTCTCTCTCTCTCTGTGTCCCTTTCTTTGTCTCTCTCTCTCTGTGTCCCTTTCTTTGTCTCTCTCTCTGTCCCTTTCTTTTTCTCTCTCTCTCTCTATCCCTTTCTTTTTCTCTCTCTCTCTCTGTCCCTTTCTTTGTCTCTCTCTCTCTCTCTCTCTCTCTCTCTGTCCCTTTCTTTGTTTCTCTCTCTCTCTGTCGCTTTCTTTGTTTCTCTCTCTCTGTGTCCCTTTCTTTGTTTCTCTCTCTCTGTGTCCCTTTCTTTGTCTCTCTCTCTCTGTCCCTTTCTTTGTCTCTCTCTCTCTGTCCCTTTCTTTGTCTCTCTCTCTCTGTCCCTTTCTTTGTCTCTCTGTCCCTTTCTTTGTCTCTCTGTCCTTTCTTTGTCTCTCTGTCCTTTCTTTGTCTCTCTGTCCCTTTCTTTGTCTCTCTCTCTCTCTCTCTCTGTCCCTTTCTTTGTCTCTCTCTCTCTCTCTGTCCCTTTCTTTGTCTCTCTCTCTCTCTCTGTCCCTTTCTTTGTCTCTCTCTCTCTCTCTGTCCCTTTCTTTGTCTCTCTGTCCCTTTCTTGGTCTCTCTCTCTCTCTCTGTCCCTTTCATTGTCTCTCTCTCTGTCCCTTTCTTTGTTTCTCTCTCTCTCTGTCCCTTTCTTTGTCTCTCTCTCTCTCTCTGTCCCTTTCTTTGTCTCTCTCTCTCTCTCTCTGTCCCTTTCTTTTTCTCTCTCTCTCTCTCTGTCCCTTTCTTTGTCTCTCTCTCTCTGTCCCTTTCTTTGTTTCTCTCTCTCTCTCTGTCCCTTTCTTTGTTTCTCTCTCTCTCTCTGTCCCTTTCTTTGTTTCTCTCTCTCTCTCTGTCCCTTTCTTTGTCTCTCTCTCTCACTCTCTCTGTCCCTTTCTTTGTCTCTCTCTCTCTCTCTCTCTGTCCCTTTCTTTGTCTCTCTCTCTCTCTCTGTCCCTTTCTTTGTCTCTCTCTCTCTGTCCCTTTCTTTGTCTCGCTCTCTGTCCCTTTCTTTGTCTCTCTCTCTCTCTCTGTCCCTTTCTTTGTCTCTCTCTCTCTCTCTCTGTCCCTTTCTTTGTCTCTCTCTCTCTCTCTCTCTGTCCCTTTCTTTGTCTCTCTCTCTCTCTCTCTCTGTCCCTTTCTTTGTCTCTCTCTCTCTCTCTCTGTCCCTTTCTTTATCTCTCTCTCTCTCTGTCCATTTCTTTGTCTCTCACTCTCTCTCTGTCCCTTTCTTTGTCTCTCTCTCTCTCTGTCCCTTTCTTTGTCTCTCTCTCTCTCTGTCCCTTTCTTTGTCTCTCTCTCTCTCTGTCCCTTTCTTTGTCTCTCTCTCTCTCTGTCCCTTTCTTTGTCTCTCTCTCTCTCTGTCCCTTTCTTTGTCTCTCTCTCTCTGTCCCTTTCTTTGTCTCTCTCTCTCTGTCCCTTTCTTTGTCTCTCTCTCTCTGTGTCCCTTTCTTTGTCTCTCTCTCTCTGTCCCTTTCTTTGTCTCTCTCTCTCTGTCCCTTTCTTTGTCTCTCTCTCTCTCTCTGTCCCTTTCTTTGTCTCTCTCTCTCTCTGTCCCTTTCTTTGTCTCTCTCTCTCTCTGTCCCTTTCTTTGTCTCTCTCTCTCTCTGTCCCTTTCTTTGTCTTTCTCTCTCTCTGTCCCTTTCTTTGTCTCTCTCTCTCTCTGTCCCTTTCTTTGTCTCTCTCTCTCTCTCTCTCTGTCCCTTTCTTTGTCTCTCTCTCTGTCCCTTTCTTTGTCTCTCTCTCTCTGTCCGTTTCTTTGTCTCTCTCTCTCTGTCCGTTTCTTTGTCTCTCTCTCTCTGTCCGTTTCTTCGTCTCTCTCTCTCTCTCTCTGTGTCCGTTTCTTCGTCTCTCTCTCTCTGTGTCCGTTTCTTTGTCTCTCTCTCTCTGTGTCCGTTTCTTTGTCTCTCTCTCTCTGTGTCCGTTTCTTTGTCTCTCTCTCTCTGTGTCCCTTTCTTTGTCTCTCTCTCTCTCTGTCCCTTTCTTTGTCTCTCTCTCTGTCCCTTTCTTTTTCTCTCTCTCTCTCTATCCCTTTCTTTTTCTCTCTCTCTCTCTCTCTGTCCCTTTCTTTGTCTCTCTCTCTCTCTCTCTCTCTCTCTCTCTCTCTCTGTCCCTTTCATTGTCTCTCTCTCTGTCCCTTTCTTTGTTTCTCTCTCTCTGTGTCCCTTTCTTTGTTTCTCTCTCTCTGTGTCCCTTTCTTTGTCTCTCTCTCTGTGTCCCTTTCTTTGTCTCTCTCTCTCTGTCCCTTTCTTTGTCTCTCTGTCCCTTTCTTTGTCTCTCTGTCCCTTTCTTTGTCTCTCTGTCCCTTTCTTTGTCTCTCTGTCCTTTCTTTGTCTCTCTGTCCCTTTCTTTGTCTCTCTGTCTCTCTCTGTCCCTTTCTTTGTCTCTCTCTCTCTCTCTCTCTGTCCCTTTCTTTGTCTCTCTCTCTCTCTCTGTCCCTTTCTTTGTCTCTCTGTCCCTTTCTTGGTCTCTCTCTCTCTCTGTCCCTTTCATTGTCTCTCTCTCTGTCCCTTTCTTTGTTTCTCTCTCTCTCTGTCCCTTTCTTTGTCTCTCTCTCTCTCTCTGTCCCTTTCTTTGTCTCTCTCTCTCTCTCTGTCCCTTTCTTTGTCTCTCTCTCTCTCTCTCTGTCCCTTTCTTTGTTTCTCTCTCTCTGTCCCTTTCTTTGTTTCTCTCTCTCTGTCCCTTTCTTTGTTTCTCTCTCTCTCTGTCCCTTTCTTTGTCTCTCTCTCTCTCTCTGTCCCTTTCTTTGTCTCTCTCTCTCTCTCTCTGTCCCTTTCTTTGTCTCTCTCTCTCTCTCTCTGTCCCTTTCTTTGTCTCTCTCTCTCTGTCCCTTTCTTTGTCTCGCTCTCTGTCCCTTTCTTTGTCTCTCTCTCTCTCTCTGTCCCTTTCTTTGTCTCTCTCTCTCTCTCTGTCCCTTTCTTTGTCTCTCTCTCTCTCTCTCTCTCTGTCCCTTTCTTTGTCTCTCTCTCTCTCTCTGTCCCTTTCTTTATCTCTCTCTCTCTCTGTCCATTTCTTTGTCTCTCACTCTCTCTCTGTCCCTTTCTTTGTCTCTCACTCTCTCTCTGTCCCTTTCTTTGTCTCTCTCTCTCTCTGTCCCTTTCTTTGTCTCTCTCTCTCTCTCTGTCCCTTTCTTTGTCTCTCTCTCTCTCTGTCCCTTTCTTTGTCTCTCTCTCTCTCTGTCCCTTTCTTTGTCTCTCTCTCTCTCTGTCCCTTTCTTTGTCTCTCTCTCTCTGTCCCTTTCTTTGTCTCTCTCTCTCTGTGTCCCTTTCTTTGTCTCTCTCTCTCTGTCCCTTTCTTTGTCTCTCTCTCTCTCTCTGTCCCTTTCTTTGTCTCTCTCTCTCTCTGTCCCTTTCTTTGTCTCTCTCTCTCTGTCCCTTTCTTTGTCTCTCTCTCTCTCTGTCCCTTTCTTTGTCTCTCTCTCTCTCTGTCCCTTTCTTTGTCTCTCTCTCTCTCTGTCCCTTTCTTTGTCTCTCTCTCTCTCTGTCCCTTTCTTTGTCTCTCTCTCTCTCTGTCCCTTTCTTTGTCTCTCTCTCTCTCTCTCTGTCCCTTTCTTTGTCTCTCTCTCTCTCTCTGTCCCTTTCTTTGTCTCTCTCTCTCTCTCTGTCCCTTTCTTTGTCTCTCTCTCTCTGTCCCTTTCTTTGTCTCTCTCTCTCTCTCTCTCTGTCCCTTTCTTTGTCTCTCTCTCTCTCTCTGTCCCTTTCTTTGTCTCTCTCTCTCTCTCTGTCCCTTTCTTTGTCTCTCTCTCTCTCTGTCCCTTTCTTTGTCTCTCTCTCTCTCTGTCCCTTTCTTTGTCTCTCACTCTCTCTCTGTCCCTTTCTTTGTCTCTCACTCTCTCTCTGTCTTTTTCTTTGTCTCTCTCTCTCTCTCTGTCCCTTTCTTTGTCTCTCTCTCTCTCTGTCCCTTTCTTTGTCTCTCTCTCTCTCTCTGTCCCTTTCTTTGTCTCTCTCTCTCTGTCCCTTTCTTTGTCTCTCTCTCTGTGTCCCTTTCTTTGTCTCTCTTTCTGTGTCCCTTTCTTTGTCTCTCTCTCTCTGTCCCTTTCTTTGTCTCTCTCTCTCTCTGTCCCTTTCTTTGTCTCTCTCTCTCTCTGTCCCTTTCTTTGTCTCTCTCTCTCTCTGTCCCTTTCTTTGTCTCGCTCTCTGTCCCTTTCTTTGTCTCTCTCTCTCTCTCTCTGTCCCTTTCTTTGTCTCTCTCTCTCTCTCTGTCCCTTTCTTTGTCTCTCTCTCTGTCCCTTTCTTTGTCTCTCTCTCTCTCTGTCCCTTTCTTTGTCTCTCTCTCTCTCTCTGTCCCTTTCTTTGTTTCTCTCTCTCTCTGTCCCTTTCTTTGTCTCTCTCTCTCTGTCCCTTTCTTTGTCTCGCTCTCTGTCCCTTTCTTTGTCTCGCTCTCTGTCCCTTTCTTTGTCTCTCTCTCTCTCTCTGTCCCTTTCTTTGTCTCTCTCTCTCTCTCTCTCTGTCCCTTTCTTTGTCTCTCTCTCTCTCTCTCTCTGTCCCTTTCTGTGTCTCTCTCTCTGTCCCTTTCTTTGTCTCTCTCTCTGTCCCTTTCTTTGTCTCTCTCTCTGTCACTTTCTTTGTCTCTCTCTCTCTCTCTTTCTCTCTGTTTCGTTGTACGAAACTTCAGTCCTTTCCCTTTCATTACTTTTAAGTCAGTTTATCCTCTTTTGCCACCTTTATCACCATGTTCACTAGTGATCAGATAGTCATCCACAATATCATCATCATTTTGTGATGAAGGGATGTAATTCAGTAAATATTAGTCAGAACCCTTTACCCGGTGTAGATGGTTGAAGGTAGCAGGTGTTATGCATGTTATTTTATTTCTGTGAGTTGAATGAATCTATTAAGTGTTATCGAAAAAATTTTTTTAATACATGAGCTCCTTTGAATGTAAGCCAACGGCATCTATATAAGTATTTACACAGTATGTAAGATTTGCACACATTCTACTCAGACTTTGTTGTACAAATATTCATGCACACAATTGCATAACGAATCGCACATGTGCACTTCACACAAACACATTATTCGGTATGTAAGACTTTCCTCTCTACTTGCCCAGACATGCACACATTTATTTGCAGACGCTCATATTAATATCTTCATAGCGAACAATAAATATCTTTTTGTATACTTCATTGTTTTCAAGTTATTTTGTTTTAATTGCTACATCGAAATTTTAGTTTGCAAAAAAATTATTTTTTTAAATAAAATTATTGACAGATCAATAACCCTAAGTGCAGGTGGCAATGCTTCACTCTTCTGGCAACATCGTACAAGACAATTTCTCCTTCAATATTCTATATTAAAATGAGAGGATGTGGCTTCTTCTATATATGTTTAAATATAAGCATGTATCAATGAAAATAATGCAAAGTTTTTGGGTTAAATTGATTCATTTACATTTTTTTTTTATATGAAGGAAATTAGTATGTAATTAATATTGTCGTCTGAACGTATTTATATGAATGAGTGTAAAATGATCTACAGTGCCGGCAAAAAGAAAGTCCGCACTTGCAATTTTTTCAAAAACTGCATATTTAAGCTAAATTTAATGTAACTGTTTAAACAACCTATACCTCATTTGATTCGCCTTTTATTCCTCTATAATTTTACCTGTTCATATTTGACTTTTAATTGAAATATTCTAGTGTCCACATCATTTTAAAAAAATAGCTTCATATTGAGGAGGCAAAAAGAAAGTCCGCAGTAACAAATTCGCTTAAAACCAGCTTAAATTATCGCCCCTAATTCAGTTTAAAATATCCACCAACAAGCAACAAAGCATCTCTAATCGTAATTGTTGTTATTCCAGGTTATACAACGTAACATTTAGTCTATATGCCACGACTTTCTCTCAGGAGCTCATTAATCTCCATCTTTCTGGTTTATCCAGTTGAGAAATCGGCTGCAGATTGAAATATGATGAGAAACTGTACAAAAAACTGTGCAAAAGCACCAAAACACCGTCAATGTTCATGATGCCCCTAAATCTGGTCATACGAGAGTTATTCTAACAGGGAAGACAATGCTATCAAGATCTGCAGCCTAAGAAACAGATTTGAAATGGTTCCCCAAATCCAACAACAATGCAATCTTGTTAAAAAGTGTTCTCTTTCTATTGTCAAGAACAGACTAAAGGAATTTAATTTGCAAGGATATGTTGCAAGACGCAAGCCAATGATTTCTGTAAAGAACAGAAAGCGCCGTCTGGATTTTGTCAGATGCAATGAAGATCATGACTCTTCATATTGGTCAAAAGTGCTTTTTAGCAACGAAAGCAAGTTCGATAGGCTAGGCAGTGATGGTAGGAAGTACGTCTGTCGAAGGAAAGACAAAGAATTTAATCCTAGTTGCTCAGTTTCAACGCTGCAAGGTGGTGGAGCTTGTGTTGGTGTGGGGCATTATTAGTACGAATGGTCCAGGGCCTATAGTTCGCTTGCAAGATCGAATTAATTCGAATAAGTACATTACTATGTTGACTGAGCATTTTCTACCCTACTTTGGTCGGAATTTGGATGATAATCCCATCGTCATGCTGGATAATGCTCCCATTCACACAGCTGGCAGTGTCAAGAGATTCCTGGAAGAGCATGATATTCAGTATTTAGATTGGCCTGCACAATCCCCGGACCTCAATCCTATCGAAAACGTATGGCATTACATCAAGCAACAGTTATGCAATGATAAACTTCCAAGTTTGGAAGAACTTTGGACAAAAATTAAAGAAAAGTGGGATACAGTAAAAATATATATTTCATAAGGACATCTAATATATAAAGGGCAGTTTGTGTTATTTGGATTCTTCAGACTACTGTTTTTGTCTTGAGTGTCATTTTCACGACGTTTCGGTCAATGTAAACTCCGACCTTCTTCGGGTGTATATTGTCGAACCTGAAGAAGGTTGGAGGTTACATTGATCGAAATGTTGTGAAAATGATACTCAAACAGTAGTCTGAAGAACCAAAATAATACAAATAGCTAAACCTAATCTAAAAAAATTTCAGAAACGTAAAGGGTAGTTGTATGTGTGTTTGTATGTCCGGCTAAAAGTAAAAATCTACAAAACAAACACCCAAAGATTTGGTATGTTCTTGATCAGTATTATAATTAGGGCTATGACAACAGCATATTCTTTTCATTGTTTTGACTCTCGAGTATATATCCTACACAGTTAATCAACAGAGAACCACTATTCAGAATAATAGTCTTATTAATCAACATAACACGAACATTCACATCTCAAAGCTTCAGAATTGCATTTATGATCAAACATATATATGTGTGTGTGTGTATGTATATATATATATATATATATATATATATATATATATATATATATATACTAGTACAAACAAAAACACTACCAGCAGCTATTAATCTTTACTATTACATAAAAGGAACTTTGCCTGTGTGTGTGAGTTCGTTCTCTATGGACTCCAAAATGGCTGGAGTGATTTTTATGAAATTTCACACGAAGGTACTCTATATAAAAGCATATAAGATATCAATGGATACACACTCGAGAGTCAAAACAATAAAAAGAATATGCTGTTGTCCTAACCCTACTTATAATGTACGTATTTATAAAGAAAATGCAGACTCCTTGCTAGAATAATTTATTATATAAACGAAAGTTGTGTGTGTGTGTGTGTGTGTGTGTGTGTGTGTGTGTCCAGCTAGAGATGAATGGGTTGAGCATAGGAGAAAGAAGGAGTTGAGGAGAAAAGCAGAGAGATAGAAGCTTTCAATAGAAATAAATATGTTACATTTTTGCTCTGGGCAACGTCACGGAGCCCTGCTAGGTAAGAAAGAAAGAAAGAAAGAAAAAAGGTCATATGCTTAATGATTTTTTTTAGCGTTTTTACAGGTGGCTTGCTGCGGATTATTTCTTTTTTTTTTTTTCCTTTTTCTTTTCATGAAATTTCTTGTCATTCCCCAATGATGGGGCAGATTCTCCTGTGAGTTTTTACTTGCCAACTCATCATCACTGTTGATCGCTAAGCAGGGTGTGTCCACCAACTTTGTGGGAATTGAGTAAAATCTATTGACTGTCAGACTTAACTTCTTGAGGTCTGTCATAATTCACCAAAAGTTTTCTCTCCTTTTTTGACAGTGAACATTTATGATCAAGCTTATGTTATGTTAATTAATCGGACTATTATTCTCATCTTGGGTGCTATTGGCACAACGTTTCGGTCGCTGCAACCTGCGACCTTCTTCCGATGTTGAGAACATGCTTCTTTTCCTACTAAGAAAAAAGAGGGTTGGCTTTGCATTACAAAAATATCTATACTAATTGTTAATGTTAGTGAAAAAAAAAGTGTTTTACAAAACAGAAGATCGATACCCATGTATATATTTAAAAAAAAAAAAAAAAACACAATCTAATTACGCATGGGTATCGATCCTCTGTTTCGTAAAACACTTTTTTTTTTTGACTAATATTAACAATTAGTATAGATATCTCGAAAAATTGAGCCATAGGAAAACCTTTAACAAATATCTTAGTAACACCTGATGATTGAACCTTTATGATCTATGGACCAACCCTCAAACAAACGGTTTGAATTCTTGTAATGCAGAGCCAACCCTCTTTTTCCTTAGTAGGAAAAAAGCATGTTCTCAACACCCGAAGAAGGTCGTAGGTTGCAGCGACCGAAATGTTGTGCTAATAACACCCAAGATTAATCAACATAACACAAGCATTCACAGCTCATCTCAAAGATTCAGAATTGCAATTATGATCAAGTACATATATATATATATATATATATATATATATATATATATATATATATATATAATAGTACACAAGTCTCTGTCTCATCACTGCAGTGTTGCATTTCTATGCTTATCTTATATGTACCTTAATGTAATGTGCTCCAACTCTTAACGCTTGTAGGCCTCCCGACGTACATACTCTCGACTAACCCAGTTGAGATTTAGTTTTTCATTTTTTTTTCCTTTTCCTATTTAAATTATTAGAAATCTTAACGTTTTCATTTTTTTCTTTTAATTCCCCCACTTTCTCTTTTTCATCCTTTTCTTCTTTTCCACTTTTCCCTTTTCTTTTCATTCCTTCCTTTTCTTTGTGCCTTTTTCCCCCCCAATTTCTCCCTCTTTTCTGTCTCCTTTTCTTTCCTCCTCCAATTTTTTCCATACTTCCTTTTTCTTTATCACTTTGCTCTCCTTTCCTCTTTTTCTTTTCTACGTCCCTTTTTCTTTTCTACGCCCCTTTTTCTTTTCTACGCCCCTTTTTCTTTTCTACGCCCCGTTTTCTTTTCTACGCCCCGTTTTCTTTTCTACGCCCCGTTTTCTTTTCTACGCCCCGTTTTCTTTTCTACGTCCCTTTTTCTTTTCTACGCCCCTTTTTCTTTTCTACGCCCCTTTTTCTTTTCTACGCCCCTTTTTCTTTTCTAAGTCCCCTTTTTTCTTCGTCCTTTTTTCTTGCTTTTTCTTCGTCCTTTTTTCTTGTCCCTTTTTACTTGTCTGTTTTTCTTTCTCCTTCCACCCCTTCCACCCCCCCCTTTTCCTTGCTACTATTTTATTTCCTTTCCCTTAGAATGTCTTAACAGCTGGCATAAAGGAACTGATGTTGATGTCTAAGAATTATTTATACCTGATGTCTGTGGAAATATTTGTATTCTATTTATTCTGCAGACATTTTGACTGTAAACCATTGGAGAAGGGGAAATATGACCTAGGTAGGTCAGGTGGAAAGACGATGAAAGGCATGCCCTTTTTCCTCTCTTGTACTTGCAGCTACTTCTTCTTTCTTTTCTTCCTTTCTTTTAAGCACTTTTCACAAAGGGGACCTGAAACCTCCTCAAGATAGTCCCAGTCAAAAATGTAATAAGAAAGCAGTTGCCAACAAGATCTGCTTCTAAAATTATAATTTCACATCAAAACTATAAAAAATGGCAGCGTATGGTGGGAGTACTGAGCAAATGAAATTGCTTTTAATGTTCAAAGAAAAGATCTCATTTATATATATCTATATCTATTATTATATAAAAGGAACTTTGTATGTGTGTGAGTTCATTCCCTGTGGTCTCGAAAACGTTTCGGCCAATTTTTATGCAATTTTACACAAAGGTACTTTATGTGCCTGGTAGTGTTCTGAGATAGGTTCTGTATCAGAATGTCTTCAATAAGTATCTGTAATCAAAATAATCCAATGAAAGAAGGAACGAGTGATTTTGATCAAAGTTAACACCTTACACAGCCTAACATCACAAGTGCATTTGAGAAGTTTTATTACCACACAAGCTGAAAGGTCAGACATATAAAATAAACAGTAGGTTCTTTGATATGACAGGGGTGCATTCAAAATGAATGTTTCTGTCTAGAGTACAGTATAATACGTGACTTTTGCATTTTGAAGTTTAATTCAAGCCATTATATATAAAAATAATTTTATAAAATCAACTCTAAGTTCTCTGCGGTGCAATGTAGACTAGAATGTATTGTGGACTAAGTCAATGTGCAGAGGCATGTGATGCTTTGTCCTGGTGCACCACGATGGATCCTTAACTGGAGCAGACAATCGATTTGATTGAAAAATGAGCGGTTTCACAGATTTCGCGGACAATAAAAATATGGGAGGGTGAAACATTGATCATCATTCAATCACGGGCAACTACGAGTCTCTCTGGTAGTGTGTGTATATATATATTTAACTCAAATTTACTTGTTAAATTTCGGTAATGTTCATATACTAATTAAACCAAAGTCAATATTAATTGACCCAGTTAATTAAGCTCAACGATAATCAGTATTAATTATCGAGCATATATATATATTATCAATTTCCAATTTATAATATATATATCTATATATATATAAAAGGTAAAAGCAGTGTATGTATTTTTATATGTCCAGCAAGGCTTTTTTTTTGGGGGGGGGGGTACTATTTCTTACAACTGTTTATATATTCCCTAGATTATGGCCCTGTCAGTGGGGCATTAGAATACGCCGACTGCCCCCCCCCCCTGCAGAGGGTAAAGTCCCTCAATGGTGGTCTTGGATATGACCTTAAACTATATCCAGTGGTGAGGCCCCAGCTTGTGGGCTTTGGGGAGTGTGGAGCCACCCTTTAATTACCATTGCTCCCAGGTCCACTCTGACCCGGAGTGGTAGTACCTGTTAGGGTCCCAACTATGGGCTGAATAGAAACCGACTTGAAAACAACAAATATATTCTATTAAAAGAATTTTTTCTTCAAAATCTTTGGATTCGGCATTAAATAACCCGAAAAGGGTTGATATGCCGTAAACCAACCAACCAACCAACCAACCCTAGATTATAATATCTACGATTTGCGAAGGGACGTCGGGTCTAAATTTATTTTGATTGACTTTTATAAAATCCGCGCTATTCCATTCTGTCGCGTGTTTGTTTGGCTTTTAAAGTGAAACTAATTGAAACAAGGTCAGTTCCTTGGCTATCACGCCGGGGACGTCCAGAAAGCAGTGAACTTTTGATCAATGCGCTGGAGACCGTCATATCAGACAATTGCTATTCATTTGGACACTCCCCTTTATTATGGAGAGCTGGTTTTCCCCCAACATCTCGGGGGGGGGGGGCACAAAGAACTGCCTCGCAGCCAAAGTTAACTGTGGGATTTCATTTCCCCTATGGCATGATCTTTGACCTCATTAAATTCACGCACACCTGTCACATAAGTTTTTAATCATTTAATTTAACCCACTCTCATTTCACTGCCTTTACAGCGTTGAGGTAAGTTATCACGCTTTTTTTTTTCGCTTTCGCCTCAACAATTCGGGTTTGACCCTACCTCCCGCCCCAGACTTTTTTCTTTTACACCGACAAACACTTGTGCAACGTCACGCACCCGCGCTAGTATATATATAAAAGGCAAAATGGATGCAGGTGTTTGTCTATGTCTGCGAAAAGCTTTTCAGATCGAGGTTCCGCTGTTGGTTAAATTCCACAAGAAGTTTTCTTATACTTCCGAGATCATAATATCTGAGAATCGCAAGCTTATGTCCCTGATAGTAGCCCCCCTACATCAAAGTGGCACTGTGCCTTGTTTGGGATGAAAATGAAATTTGAAATTCAAAAAAAAAAAAAGTGTGCAAAGAAATAAAAAGTAAAACACCAAGTAGAAATTAGACCTTGGATTTACTGTCGTCAGCCTTGTAACTCTCGCTTTCTCCATTTTGTCCTTTAGTCCTCACATTCCACGAGTGGTTTTTTTTGACAAAGGAGGAAGAATTGTTGATTTCTAGTATGGAATGTATCTATTTCACATTTATTCTTGGTTTGTTTTGTTACCTTGATTTTTTTTTTTACACCAGGTGGTTTCATGTCTTGTCTTGAGTGATGGGGGAATAAATTTCTTATCTAATTAGTACATGCAAATGTTGTGAACGCAGATAAACAACCCCTCACGCACATGCACACACATAACGAGGTAGAGGGCGAAAGGAAGAACGGATAAAAAAAAATCGTTATCAAGAAAGATAAATATTTACGTGAAAATGAATGCCGTCATAAAATTAGTTTTAGTTATTCCAAAGTTTTCAGAAGTTACCATCTATTCTTCACTAGCAAGGCTACCTGGTATTATCCGGGACAAAAGTGTAACATTTATATTAAAACTTCTACCTCTCTCCATCTTTTCTTCCTCTGGTTATCCTCCTCACTCGTCCCACCCTGATTTTTCCTCTGCTCAGCCCATTCCTCTCTCTTGCTGAACATATACACACACAAATACAAACAACTCTATTTTCTATAAGAGATTCATCATGGAATTAGTTGGCATTTTTCTTGCCCAGTCGTAAAATACGCATAAATATTATATTTTAATTCATACAGAAGCTGAGACATGTGCATAATATATTTTTTTTTTCTAAACATTTTACTTCTTGTAAGTAAAAAAAAAAAAAAATTAGAGCTAAGATCAAAACCTAAAGACAGTGAATCAAGTAAGATAACCATTATGCCAGCTTGATACAATCTTTAAAAAGTGTTTTCAACCCTACTTATTTTTAAGTAATCTGTTATGTGAACCATGAACGCATGCACATTCATAGAACAGTTGAGAGAAAAATCCATTGACCCCCCTTCCCTCCTACGTACTAATTTTTCAACTTTGACTCCTTATCAGCCCTTTTTCCAGATGGAAACCGATTAAAAAGTTTCCCCTCATGTCTGAATATCCATTATAGCAAATTTCAAGTCTGTAGATCAAAAATTCGTTGAGTATATAAACTGAGAAGTGTCCTCACACACATTCCATCTTTTATAGATATATAGATAGATAACACTGAAAGCCACCCTCATCTTGACAAAGTCTAGTTGACCCTTGGAGAATGACTCATTTTTTTTTTTTTTTTAAATTGTAGATTCACCCAGAACAACGCCAATCAAGAATAATCCAATTATGTGGGTGTTTGTTTTATAGGTTTTTACTTTCAACTAGATATGCACACAGATGGGGCAATACATCAAAAGGTCAACAGATATGACAATGAGAATGGTGAGGGACCACTATGAACACCTACCCCAACCTCAATCACAAAGCTTGTTGAAAACTTTCGAGGCGTCATACTGAGGAATACTGCCTAGGTATATGATAAACCTGAAACTAATTGCAAAAAATATATATATATATATATATATAAAATAAAATAATAATAAGATAAACAGAAATCGAGATAGAAACAAGAAAATTAGGATGGAAACAATTTAATAGAGCAGGAAAGTTTTTAAAGAAGCTTAATCAGGAGTATATAAACAAATGTTTCACTCCAATGGTTCAAGAGTATGAAACTTACATTTGATGAGAAAAAACTCCTTTTAGCCAGTAAAAATCATGGCTTACTCACAAATGGATAAAAAAAAAAAAATGGTTGATCTACAAGGAAATGGCCAGTGCAGATTTTGCGATTCAGCTCTTGAAAGCTCAAGTCACCTCATGTCTGGATGCCAAATCCTATTGGCAGATGGTTTTTACAATGTCCACTACAACAAAGTATGTAAATACCTCCATTTTAAAAAATATGAAGAGATGCAGTTTGGCAGATTGTTGAACATATGGAAACATGACCCATCACCGATAACATCAAATGGAAAGGTGATGTTGTTCTATGATAAGGGCATACAGGCTGGCAGATACGTAAAAGACAAGGCCATCAAGCTGGACATTATAAAATTAAACAAGCCTGAAAGAACTTCACTCATTATTGATGTCCCCGTTCAAAATGACTTTTGTCTTCTAGAGATGAACGAGAAAAGATAACGTAATAAAAAAAAGAAATTATTAAAAACAAAAAAGAAATGATTTAAAAAGAAAAGAAATGATTTGAAAAGAAATGATTTGAAAAGAAATGATTTGAAAAGAAATGATTTGAAAAGAAATGATTTGAAAAGAAATGATTTGAAAAGAAATGATTTGAAAAAAATGATTTGAAAAGAAATTATTTGAAAGGAAATGATTTGAAAGAAAATGATTTAAAAAAAAAAAGAGATGATTAATTAAGAATGGTTTAAAAAAAAAGAAATGATTTAAAAAAAAATGATTTAAAAAGAATGTTTTAAAAATGACATGGTTTCTAACAGAAATAAACATATCAGTTATGATGGGAGCAACTGTGCTAATGAAAAAAAACTTACAGAATACTTGGAAACAATCTCTAGAAGAAATACAGACAGCAGTATAAAGGGAACGTTTATTTTTAAAAGAGGTTTCGGATATAAATTCAAATCACGATGAAATCCAGGATGGATTTCCTTCATTTCTTTAAATTAATTGAAATCATTAAAAAAAAAAAAAACCCAAAACTGTACTTTATTTAATAAATCACGTCATCCATTTTTCAACCGATCTTAAATTTAAGAAATTATATATTCTTATAAAACTCTGCCTTTTTTTTAAATTATTTTTTATTACATTTTTACCCCAAACAAGGCACATTGCCACTTTGATGTAGGGGCCTACTATCAGGGACCTAATCTACAGGGGTACTATGCAGGGAGTTGGGCAGCAAGATGTAATTTCACGTTACACTTGAACTTCTGCATGTCAGTACAGTTGGGGAAGCAGGGACCCGGAAGGGAATTCCAAAGTCTAGCAGTTCTGGGGAAGAAGCTACTGGAGTAGAAGGCTCTCTTACATCTAGGGATCTCTACTGTGAAGGGGTAGGATTTAACTGCTTGTCGAGTTGGTCGGGGGTATTTAAATATTTTGCCTGAAAGAATACTGAGTGCTATGTGTGTTACGTTTGCTGTGATGGTTGTTTTTTTACCAATTTTCAGAAATTTATTTTCCAGTTACATACTGGTTATACCTAGGGCTATGACAACAGCATATTATTTTCCTTGTTTTGATTCTCACGTATATATTCATTGATATCTTCTATATTTTTATGTAGAGTGATGTGGTTTTCGGTTGATTGTGTCTAACTGTGTTGGATATATACTCGAGAGTTAAAACAATGAAAAGAATATGCTGTTGTCATAGCCCTAGTTATAACTACCCAGCATTACCAGAATGCAAATTTTTTATGTAATTTGATTGGTTTGCACATTTTTAAACTTAAAGTAGACAACTCCTGTTATATTCTAAGTAATCTGCATTGCTGGATGTTATTTTTAGATGATTGTTTAAGAATGTTTAATATTAGAAGTTGTCTGAACTGGACGAAGTAACTTTGAAAAGCAATCATGGCTAAATACATTATTTTATTGCCACTAATTCCATCAATAAAGCTTCTTTCTGAGAACTGTTCATCTTTGGAGCTCTGTTCCACTGGTCTGCTTTCCAGCTGACTACAATATTGTCATCTTCAAGTCCAATGTAAACAAGTTCTTATTGGACCATCCTCGTAAATAATCTGATTATACTAAATTTCCACCAAAAACGATTAATACACTATTGTCCCAATGACTACATTAAACACATTAACTATTATCCTCGAGTGATCTCCGGCCTTGATATGTGGTAATTCTTTTGTAAAAAAAAAAAAAAAATAACATGGTGTAAAGTTGTCTTTGTGATGAGATCTTTGCTGGGGATGACGGGTAGCCATTTTGCACTATAAACTGTATTATGAGAGAATTCCCATATTTTTTTCGAATTCTAATAAAATTACCAATTCCATTTTTTTTTTCTTTATTTTATTTCTTTCTTTTTAATTTTCAGATGACGTTAAAAACATGTAAAAAAAAAAAAAAAAATTATGCATGTGGTAAGGACAGTGATCTTGAGATTTTAGTTTTGTCGATAGTTTAAAATCAAATATTTTTCATTTTATCATTTGTACAGCAGTAGAAATTTTAATTTTTTTAAGCAAAATAAATACAAAAGAATCGCTTTTGGTATCGGAAAATAAGCTTGAATATTTCAGACTTCAATACCAAATCTGATATTCCCAAAGTTTTGATTTTTTTTTTTTCTCCAATTTCCATCAATCGTCCCAACACTAGTCTGTATTTATCTGAGTTGGCTTGAAATGAAAAAAGGGTCACCAGAATTCCATGTAAAAATACTAATATTTGTCTACAATAAAACTCTTAAATAAAGGTAATTTAATTAATACTAGAACACAAGACTGTAGAGCAAGTTTGTTTGGCAGGCACTCTTTAGCTAAAGACAGAAAATTCATGTCTAAAGTTTCGTCTTGTCTTACTACACATAAATTTTCACAGCATCTGTCCAGGAACCGTTTGTCTTCTAGTGCCAAACTAAAGCTGACCCGTGAGCATATGCAGAAGTTAGAGTTACCTGATGTAATACTATGCAAGTTTTGACATGCCTGTTTTAGCTAACCGAACCACAAACTAATCACTATGCAAAAGAAAATAGATCTCGGTCATATAACTGCTACAATAGTATAACCATAACGAATGAAAACTGGCTAGTTGGAAGCAAAGTTTAATTTGTCAGCTTAAATGCTATTTAGGTCTGACTTTGAAAAATCCGACCAGATAACTGTATAGTTGGACACACACACACACATGTGGAGAAGAAATGTACACCATCAAAGCAAAACTTAGTAACCACTCTTTCAACGTTAGGAAGCGATTTCTTTTTTTACTTACCTGGATTTTTTTGTTTTTTACTTCTTTACTGAGTTTTTGTTTTTTTGTTTTATCTCTCTCTCACGCGCACACACACACTTAACAACAGCAGAAGCTACTTACTTATATATATTTTTGTCTGCACCCTCTCTCTTCACCTCTCCCTCAAAGATTTACTATTTTTTTTTTTTTTTTTTTTTTTTTTTTTTTGCTTATTTCTGTATTTTAATTTCTTGTACTCCCCCCTTTCTGTCTGTCTGTCTGTCTGTCTGTCTCTCTCCTGCCAATTGAATGTTTTCATAGTTTCTTCATCTCCATCTTCTCATTTATCTTCATCTCTGTCTCTCTCTCAATACTTTCCTGGCACCACCACCGCTGCCATACCAAAGGTGTGCGGCTGCCGCTGGGGGTAGAGGAAAAAAATGTCTGCTTCCTGGCTGGAGTAGTAGTATTTTGTGTCTGAAGGGGCTGACCACCGCTAAAGTAGCCGGTAACCCAGTTAATACTTTCACATGCTATCTATGTTCGGCATATATAAAACAAACAAAAGCTTACCTGTCTTAAGTGGTCCTGTTAAATCTCATCTTGAAGGGGGTTTTGTTTTTTGTTTTGTTTTTTTTTCTAAAAAAAGGATATAATAGCCAAAAACAACAAAAAAAAGGGCCTTCATGTCCCTCAAACTCATCATGGAATGCTTTACGGACTTAGTTTGCTCAGCCAGGTAAATGTTTTTTGTTTTTTTTTTCTTTTTCTTCAGAGATGCTCTTACATTGCATGTTGTTTTAGACACAATATAAGAATATAAATTTATTTTTTTTTTGCTATTTAAATTTTTCAGATGTAACTTTAGGATTAAAAAAAAAAAAAGGAATACGGGCATTTTGCAGTGTAGACAAGAAAATGAAGAAGTGGTAAAAGAAAACAAAAAACAAATATATAACAATTAAATGTTATCAAAGACAAGTTACTCTTCTACCTACATGGATGAGTTTTTTTTTTGTTTTATTTTTGAACCGTTTGTTTACTTACCAGTAATGTTGTGTGTTATGTTAGAACAAGAACAAAAAATGGCTGATAGGAGACTGTCATCTGTAGAGTCTCGATAATCGCTCAGAAATCGATAATTAAACAAAGTACTAGTAAAAACCCATCCAATAAATGTCACGGAGACAATTTCATCTAAATATTTCGGTTGTAATATTTAGAAATGACAAGTGAAGCATGCATGGTCCCCCGTGAGTGCACAGTGAACCAGGGATAAAAAAAAATGACTAAGTTCAGCATTTGACCCCCACCCCCATTTAGCCCCAAAAGTCCACAGGGGACGTCAAATCCTTATGAAAAAGAACAAACGGTGCAGTTTTAGGCCTTAACATATGTAAATTTGAGTTATGCACCACGCAAAAAAAGAAATGACTAAGTCCATCATTTGCCCCCCCCTCCCCCCATTTATCCCCAAAAGTCCCCAAGACCTTAACATATTTAAATTTGAGTTCAGCACCATGTAAAACTGGTAAATAGACACCCACAGAAAATTTTGGACAAATATGGTAAAAATAGTCCGAAAACTGGAGTGGTTTTATTAGCCCTTAAAGAGCCCCTGGGGCACACCTAAGAGTTATCATGAAGACAAAATTATATAGAAATCAGTTAGTTACAACTTTTCAGAAAGTTTTATAAAAATCCAAGGCATCAAATTTTTTTATAATGCGAAAGTGTCAATTTTAGCCATTTTAACCTGAAAAGCATCCCTAGAGGGGACAACCGGAGTTTTCCTGGAAAATCTGTTCTGTTACTTTTTTAGTCATATCATGTTTAATTTTGTGCATAATTTATAAAAATTTATTGAGAAAAGTGCAGACACACGAACGGACAAGGGTGAATTTACAGGTCCACCCTCTTTTTGTCGGGGGCGGGGGCAAAAATATTCTTCTTAGTCTACCTCCACCAACTTGTAACTTGCTTGGATTTTTTAATTTTTTACTGTTACTTTCAATGCCAATAGATATATATTCTCCCAATCTTTATCGTAAATGGATGTTGTTTGTTTTTTTTTTAATTGTTATTTTCACCCCAAACAAGGCACAGTGCCACTCGGACCAAATTTCCAAGAATACTGTGAAGGGAGTTGGGCAGCAACATGTTTGTTCACATCACACTTGAACTGTTGCATGTCAGTACAGTCAGGGAATTAGGGACCTGGAAGAGAATTCCAAAGTCTAGCAGTTTGAGGAAAGAAGCTATTTAATTTTTTTTTTTTTCTTTTTTTTACATAGGCATCATCCCTTATCAAGGCCCAGAGGCTACTCGAGGATAAGGGTTAAAGAGTGTATAGTAGTCAATTGGACAATATAGAAATTGTCAGTAATGGAAATTCAGTAAAATTTGTTAACTTAAGGGGAACGGCTCATCAAGAACTTGTTTACATTGGACTTGAAGACAACCATATTGTAGTCAGTTGGAAAGCAGGAAAATGAAAGACAGTTCCACAAGCGTGCAGTTCTAAGAAAGAAGCTTTGTTCATGGAATCTACGTTTAGGATTAGGCACAGATAAAGAGTGGGGGAAATTATTGATAGTGTTTACAGCTAGACGAGTGTTTCTTGTGAAAGTTTGGCGAGGGGGGGGACCATAGATTGAAGCTCAGTCGAGCACTTGCCATGAAAATAATGATAAAGCAAAGAGAAACTCGCTGCATCTCTTCTGTGAGATAGAGGTGGCCGGGAAGAAAAAAGGACATCTCCTATGAGCATACGAAGTCTATTTTGAACTCTATCAAGGCAGGATAAGGCTTTCTGGCATTTAGGGATCTCGACAATCTAGGAGTGGGATTTTGCTGCTTGCTGGGTTAGTTGGGGGGGGTATTTACATCATGGGGGTACAAGCTCCATTAAAATACTTGCAAAATATGGTATAATTTTATTTACATCCTTTTTATTTATATTTTCTCCCATCCTTCCTGGTCCTTGATATGATTTTAAACTATATCCAGTGGTGAGGCCCCAGCTTGTGGGCTTTGGGGAGTGTGGAGCCACCCTTTAATTACCATTGCTCCCAGGTCCACTCTGACCCGGAGTGGAAGTACCTGTTAGGGTCCCAACTATGGGTTGAATAGAAACCGACGTGAAAACAACAAATATATTCTATTAAAAAAAATTTTCTTCAAAATCTTTGGATTCGGCATTAAATAACCTGAAAAGGGTTGATATGCCGTAAAACAAAAACAACCAACCAACCCATCCTTCCTCTCCATCCCTCATTTGTTTAGACATTATACTAAGACGATTAACGCATGTTTTGCTCATTTACATGTAAAACCCTAAGTGGCCACTTAGTAAAAATGTCGTTTATTTCCCTTGGCATTTATATTTAACAGGATGAAACGTAAATGTCTAGCATGCGTTTGCAATAAATTGGTATGCACACACATGTATATATAGAGAGATTAAAAATTAAAAAGAAAAGGAATAAGCCAAGTTATGTGTCCATCAACGTTTCGTCTTTATTATAAGACTTCTACTGGATGAATAAATTGAAGAAAATAAAATACCAGTACAATATTTGAAAATATATATGTTGTGAAAAGGATGACTTTGTTCTATTTCAGAATGAAAGAGTCGTTAGAAATTAAGAAAAACGTTATAGCGTTATGAAGAGAGTAAGTTTTTATATATATGAGAGAGAGAGGTGAATTTACTAGCTGTCCGGTTTCTAAATCTCTGAAACAGCTACATAGTAAACAGCTGATGATCCACGTTTCCTATTTAACAATTAAAGTTAAGTTTTCTTTTTTTTTTTTTGTATGGAAATTTCTATGACTTGGCGCGGTACATACAGCACCTAGCCTTCCCAAATGATCACCCATCTGGTATTGGCCAAGTTCAATGTTGCTTAACTTCGGTGATCTGGTGAGAATCGGTGTGTAAATGTGATTGTGTCAGTCTACTCTATACTTTGTCCTGTGACAGTCATCTGCACCGAAAAAGGTTAGCAGTAATACCAAAAAGTGTGGTTGATTCTACACAAAGCCTTCACCACTATAGACAAACCATTTGTGTGGATTTCCGAGCAACTAACTTGTTGTGGTGAAAGCTCATATGTTGAAATCAACAGGAGAAAATATATATATAGGGAGCGGAAAGAAAGACGAAAATATTACAGAATCGCTAAGAAAAAAAAAGAACAATCTTGTATAAAATCGAGCATAAAAATTGATGAAGTCTCCGTGGTCGCGTGGTAAAACACTAGACCACTTATCGAGTGGTGGTAGGTTCGATCCTTGTCAACTAAGTCTAGCTATACTGATGAGAAGTAAACTCCAAAACATGCACGTATATAGATGATTTACTTTTATGCATGTAATAATATTTAATATATATATATATATATATATATATATATATATATATAAAATAAAAATTACAATTAAATTTACCAAAATGATCCAAGATTGTAAAATTAAAGTATATTATAAATATTAAAGAATTAATATTTATAAACTTATCTCAGCCAGATGTAAAAGCTCGATAAAACCAAATAGGAAATAGAGCTTATAATATGAGCAAAAAGTTAATAAAATATGTTAAAAAACACTTTGAAATGAGTTAAAAACATATTTAATCTGAAAAGGAAACACTAGATAAATGGATAGTCCTTAATCCGCGGAGTTTCGAAGAAATACTTTTCTTCTCATCAGATGTACAAATGGAAATTCTTTTAACTTTCTTGAAGATTTACATTTGGATTTTACCATCACTGGATTTTTTATCTTCCACCAGACTATCCATTCATGTGCAATCACCTTTTTCTTTACCATATTCCCTCTGCTTAACCTATTTTGTTTTCAAGTAAGATCTTTGACTTACTTGTTGTTTCGTCAAATACTTCTGCATACAAAATCCGATCCCGCATTTTGCTAATTCCTACCCTCTGATGAGAAGGAAAGTATTTCTTCGAAACTCCGCGGATTAAGGACTATCCATTTGTCTAGTGTTTCCTTTTCAGATTAAATATGTTTTTAACTCATTTCAAAGTGTTTTTTAACATATTTTATTAACTTTTTGCTCATATATATATATATATATATATAGAGAGAGAGAGAGAGAGATAATAAGAATATCCGTCATAAACAGGTAAAATTAATTACACAAATAGAAGTTTTACACCACTTTTATGTCCCATTACATCAAGATATGATACTGAACCTTATGCTTATATTCTTTATTCCAACTTAGATCAAAATCCATTACATGATTTTGCTTGTAGTGAATGTCTAAAATCTTTAAGCTTAAGGGTTCTTTAGAAGAAATTTCAGTTAAGAAAATCTTTCTTCATTAGTGTCTAATGATTGTGAATCAAATTTAATGTAAATCTGAAATATTCTCATTTTTAAATGAGATTGTGTCCATATTATGCCACCTCAAACCCCTTTTAAATAATCAAAAAAAAAAAAAATGATTAGGAAGTTGATGTTAAATACCTAGTGTTAAAATATCACGCAAATATTTGAATTTTTATGAAGAGCTTCCACTCATTTTTTTTTATCCCCTTTGTATAAAACTAAATATAGCCCACATTGTGACCCCTTAGACCTAGAAGCTGTGTTCTTAAATTCATAATGATCAATTAATTTTTATATATATATATATATATATATATATATATATATATACACGGGGGGGGGGTCACTGCATTATCAAGGCCCGAAAGCCACATGTAAATAAGGGTTAATGGGTATACAGTAGTTATCAAGACAACAGTGTAGTAATCGTTTGTAGTGAGAATTTGGTATAATTTGATGATTGAAGAGGATGGTTCGACAAGAACTTGTTTATATTGGACTTGAAGACAACCATATTGTTTAGTTACAGGATAAACTAAGGATGACTGTCGATTACAACCCTCATAAACACTTGCGCTTGTTAAAACTGCATCACTGTCTATCTCTCTCTCTCTCTCTCTCTCTTTATATATATATATATATATATATATATATATAGTAATTTATAAAATATATATGGCGATTAAGCTACACTGAATATTCCGTGTTTCATTCTTCAGGCTTATGCGCATAAGTCTGAAGAATCCTAGAGTGGATGAAACGCGGAATATTCAGTGTAGCTTAATCGCCATATATATTTTATAAATTACTAACTAGCTCTACCTACGTATTGAGCACTTTTGAAGTAAATACTTAGTTTACGCATAAATTTATACTTTCGTATATTAATTTTATGTGAGTAAATGAAGTAGTTATATATATATATATATGTGTGTGTGTGTGTGTTTTTACTAGGGGGTCACCACATTATCAAGGCCCGAAGATCACTTGAGGATGAGAGTTAATGGGTCATCAGGACATCAGTGTAGTAATCGTCAGTAGTGGGAGTTTAGTATGAAGTGATTATTTAAGGGGACGACTCAGCAAGAACTCGTTTTCATTGAACTTGAAGATAACCATATTGTAGTCAACTGGAAAGCAGGCCAGCGGAACAAAATTCGACAAGCAAGCAGTTCTAGGAAAGAAGCTGTGTTGATAGAATCCACAGACAGTGGGGGGGGGGGGCGGGATTCTTTCCATACAAATATATAACCATACAAATTTTTATCTTTTTTTTTTTTAATTTTATCACAATACTTCCCTGGGGACTATATATGATATAGCCCGTAGGGGTGTTGATTATTAAATTATTTTTTAGTTATCACCTGAAGTAAGCTCAAAAAGATTTTCACTCAGAACTGATCGTTAACAAACACCTTTATCTGCTCCATCACATGGCTATATGGCATAATTAATTAATATGTCTACCGAATTGTAGATGATGGAATCTGAACTGCAAGGACTCGTGGCGCAGTGGTTAGAGTACTTGGAAAAATCAATTGTAAAAAGTGATATTCTCCTGAAGGTTGAAGGTTCAATTCTTAGTGCAGACGACCAAAAAAATACAATTGCGAATTACTTAACTGCTCTATGCAGTCATGGTTGACTGAACAAGAGCATGCTACCCCCGTGAATTAAATAAGGGTTCTGACTGAAATTCCGTCCAAATTCCCGAGTTAGAAACATTTCCGAGGTCGACAAGATACACCTAAAGAAGGTCGGAGGTTACATCGACTGAAACGTTGTGAAAATCACACTCAAGATGAGAACAGTAGTGTGATGAATCCAAATAATACGAATTGTAGATGATGGAATATGAACAGTCTAATCCCCATGGATTAAATAAAGGGTTAAATTTGAAATTTCATGTTAAGTGCCATTAAATGGTTTCATTAAATAGTTTTCATTAAATTGTTAAAATTTGTTGAACTTTTCTTAAAAAAAATTTTTTTAATTCAATTTTCACCCCAAACAAGGCACAAAGTTCCAAAGTTTAGCAGTTCTGGGGAAGAAACTATTGGAATAGAAGGCTTTCTTGCACCTAGGGATCTCTATTATGAAAGGGTGGGATTTAACTGCTTGTCGGGGGGGGGGGATTCACGTCGAGGGTGTACAAGGGCTTGTAGTTCGTCAAAGCATTCACCATTAAAGTACTTGTAGAACGGGCAGAGAGATGCAACATTTCGTTAATGGGACAGACTGAAGCTTAGATGACAGTTCAGGACCTATCAAGTTGGCGACTCTCTTTTGAACCCTGTCCAGGAGTGAGAGACAAGTAACAGATGCACCAGCCCAAAGGTGATAACAGTATTCCATACATGGGTGAATGGTGGCCTTTTAGAGGATACTTTCAGGCATAAGTAGTTTTCTAGCATGGTAGAGAGAGCCCACCTTCTTTGCAGCAGCCTTGGCAATGTTCTCAATGCATCTATTCCAGTTCATGTTCCCTGTAAGCATTAGGCTGAGGAGTTTAAAGGAAGTACTTTCGGGTAATGTGTTCTTGACCATTGCTATTGTTGGTAGAGACGGTTTCTTGTAATTATTGAAGGAAACGAGTTTAGTCTTGACAGCATTGAATGTGACCATCCATTTTTGTCCACTACAGTCTTTGGCCATTGTTATTGGTGGTAGAGAAGGTTTCTTGTAGTTATTGAAGGAAACGAGTTTAGTCTTGACAGCATTGAATGTGACCATCCATTTTTGTCCCCATTCCACTACAGATTGGAGGTCATCCTCTAGTATTTCTACCATTTCCTTAGATATGTGTTCATTTGTTTTCCCTTCGTGCCTGTTATAGAGAGTAGTGTCATCAGCAAATAACCCATCTCAGAAACAATTTTATCAGAGAGGTCATTTATGAATATCAGGAATAATAAAGGTCCAAAGACGTACTCCTGCATTTATATCATATTATTTAGATGTACGACCACCGAGGACAACCTGGATTTTTCTCTTAAGAACTTAGGGGAGAATGGCATATCGTAAACACTACATTTCCTAACCTACTAAAAAAAAACGTCAGTCATATCATCACTGAATACATCATATCGAACTTAGGCCTATAGCCACGTCTAGAGAGTGAACATTGCAAGAACTATTCCAATTATTAAGCCTCCCACTGAAAAACGATAGAGCGCAGAGTTGCTCTTTAACAACATTTGCAAAAACATTCCATATGTATAAGTCTACCAGTCAAAAATAACTATAAAATCGACTGACTCGATTTCTACACAAGTATATACAGTAAATTAAATGCTACATCAAAGTAAAGAAAATAGCCAATGATAAGAGCGAGATGGATAGATTTTAAGCCAGAAAACAGCAATTCTTCTCTCTTTGTCAGAAATATCAAACATGGAATGTGAAGACTAAAGAACAAAAATTTGTATTCCTACATTTACTGACCCATATTTCCGTGATATTGCCTCTGCATATCTCGGCAGTTTACGTAAACCGCTAGGATATGCAAAACGCTTATCAAATTTTAAAACGTGAGGTGGTGGTGGTGGGGAGAATAGCATTTATCGTATAGTAATTACAATGAAGGAAAATGGAAATAGAATAAGAATATAACTTCAACTATAAGCTTCATGAATAATTTTTTTTTTTAATAATGTATAATGAAAATTTTTTTTTTTTTTTTATAAAGTTTTTATTTGAAAACAGCAAAAAAAATGAAGGTTTTTTTTTTGTTTTGTTAGGAAAGTTTTTAGAAAACATTTTATCTATTTTGTTACACGTTGCCTTAAATACGTTTACAAATATTTTTCGTATTGACACTTTTATTGATAATACACACATGAAACTTTAGTTCCCTTCGAAGTAATCTCCTTTGGCTGCAATGCACTTGTACCGTTCCAACAACTTCTGAAGGGGCCCCATGGAAATCATCACAGCCTCTTTCATCTCCTCAATTGTCTCATAACAACAGCCTTTAAGGTTTTCCTTGAGCTTAGGGAATAACCAAAAGTCACAAAGAGAAAGGTATGGACTATAGGGACACTGAGTAACTGTCGTGATGTCCATCTTGGTCAAATAGATCTTCTCTGAGCCCCCTTGGGATAAACTTCGCACAAATCATCCACATCTTCAGTTCCTTGTGAATAATTGTGTGTACAGTTCCCACACTGACATCAAACTGTACACTTATTGTCTCTATAGACACATGACGATTCTTATACATGAAATTCTTTATTTGGCTAATCAACTCTAGTGTTCTGACTTTTTTACTACTCCCACGCCTCTAATCATCCTTCACAGACTCCCTGCCTTCCTTGAATCTCTTATGCCATTCAAAAACTGATGCTTGATTCATTCAAGATGGTTAAAAAGCAGTCTGAAGCATTCCATACGTTTCTGTGGCATTTTTTACAAGTTTAAAACAGAATTTTATTGCATATCGTTCTTCTAAAGTGTCTTCATGTTCGGATTACATTTTTGAAATTGACCAGCTGTGACAATCAGGCTTTAGTAGGGTCTATTCCAATTCCTGCTGTAGCTGTTCATTTGAACCTGAAATCATAAAAATTGGTCAGTCACATCCGAAAATGTATAGAAATAACATACTGAATTTTCAAGAGTTTATGACGATTTTGAATGCCTGTACAAAATGTCTGGAAACTTAATGAAGGCACCTCATATTTTTTGGTGTTTTTTTGGGGGGAGGGGGTCTTTATAGATATAGATTAATATATACTCCGTTTTTACCCCTTGAAGGTTAGGGTATAGGTTATTTCCTTTAGAATATTTTTGGTGAACTGAAAGGCAGCCGCAGACGGCAAAGAGAAACATGAAAAGCTGGAGGGAGTGAAGGGACTCCCGGCTGGTTCTGCATTCTTTCTTGTTCCTATTTACAATGCCTCCCCACGGGACAGAGTTAGACATCAGGGTCGTTTTTTAACATGGATTACAAAAATTTTAAATTGTCTCGGTCGTGAAGGACTTCTCCTCCACTGACAGAGAACAAGAAATTGAAGTGCAGCATCTGAAGAACAGATACTACACTTTGATCTCGGCCCAACTTGTTGCATTGCTTTCTCCCCTTCCACATCCTCTCGAAATTAAGATTGTGGTTAGGTGTTGGAATCCTTCTGATCCTAATTTACTGTAGGCTTTCCAACAATCGGATACGATCGTGGTCCCCAGCAGAAGGTACTTCTTTATTATAAGAAGCGTTAAGGTTCTAGTGTTATGGTTTGGTATTGTCACCCAGAAAAATTTCTTCGAGGACTCTTCGAATGTTGTATTCCTTCTGTAGAAGAGAGATTCATTGATTTCAACAGTGTGCCCTGTATTTCCTAAGGAAATATTCCTAACAAATGTCTCCAAGAAAGTTCTTCTAGTTCATGACAGTGTGTTCTGACCATTATTGTACCTATTTACTATGCCTCCCCACGGGACAGAGTTAGACACTAGCGTCGTTTTTTAACGTGGAGAAAAGGTACAAAAATAAAAAAAATTGTCTCAGTCATGAAGGACTGAACCTCAACCGAAAGAGAACAAGAAATGGAAGTGCAGCATCTGAAGAACAGATACTACACTTTGATCTTGACCAAAAGGCCAAGTTAGCGATGATTCAATATTATTCAAACTCACTACATTCATGTTGGCATTTACAAATATTTTGAATCATTTCGATTTTTTGCACAAATAGAACTAATATTTTCTTTTTCCAATTTATTAACTGTCGTCTGCTGAGAAACAATGATTGCAAGCAATTTTGACTGAATTCAATATCTTAAACCAAAACATGATTTCGCCAAGTATCTGTGAATAAAACCGTTTTTCTTTCATTTTAGACCAAGTGTAAATCCTGCAACCTAATTATACTAGCAACTGAACATGTTTAGTGTAACACCATTTTTATATATATATATATATATATATATATAGCTACTTCATTTACTCACATAAATTAATATACGAAAGTATAGATTTATGCGTAAACTTTAAGTATTTACTTCAAAAGTGCTCAATACGTAAAAAAAAAAAAAAGAGGAAAACGTCTGCCTTAAACCACTAACCTAGTTCTAAAACAGATCCTTTGTTTGATAAAATGCATGCCCATTGGCTGATAGGAAGGGGCGCGGTGGATACTAGAAAGCTGATTGGCTAACTAAAATCCTCAACTGCCATGACTGGGTAAAAGTCCTAAGTAATTCACAATTGTATTTTGAGGGTCGCTCACACTGAGAAGTGTACCTTCAACCTCCAGAATAGTGTAATTTACAACTGAATTTTGCCACGTACTTTATTCATTATGCCACATGTCCTTGGTTGATACAACAAGAGCATGCTATGCTGTGGATTGAATGAAGAGTTCCATTCGAAATAGTCCGTATTCTGCATAAGTATCAACCAAAAATAAGTAAAAGCTATCATTTTTTTCTTTTTTTTTTTTTTTTGTAGATATGCCTAAGCATCTCTTTAATAGGTTATCTATCATGCTTAAGTAAAGTAAATAGCATTATTGATGCTTAAGTTAAAAAAAATAGCATTATTGATGCTTAAGTTAAAAAAAATAGCATTATTGATGCTCAAGTTAAAAAAAATAGCATTATTGATGCTCAAGTTAAAAAAAATAGCACTATTGATGCTCAAGTTAAAAAAAATAGCACTATTGATGCTCAAGTTAAAAAAAAATAGCACTATTGATGCTCAAGTTAAAAAAAATAGCACTATTGATGCTCAAGTTAAAAAAAATAGCACTATTGATGCTCAAGTTAAAAAAAATAGCACTATTGATGCTCAAGTTAAAAATGGCATTATTCATTGGTAAACATTCTCATTAAACGGATGCTTCCTACGAATGTCTGTTTTTAGATTCCTTGACCTTTTCTTGTTTCATCGTTGAAACTAAACATTTTTTTTATTTCATGCCAAGCCAAAGAATAGTTTTTGTCTGGAATTATTCTTTCAAATTTCTAATTCTTACCCAAAGAAAGGGATGGGAGGAGAGAGAGAATGTTGTAAGTTTAGTTTTTCTGCCAAGCTGTCTGCTGGGCACGGCATTCTTTTAGTTTTATTCTTTTGTTTGTCACTCTTTTAATACACACACACACACACACACACACACACACACATATATATATATATATATATATATATATATATATATATATATATATATGACTTATGCAAAATAATTTTCTATATAAAAAAAAGAAAGAAAAATGAGTATGCGTTCGTTTCTATAGTTACATGGTTCTATTTTTGTTGCTGATGTTTTCTCCCCCCCCCAAAAAAAAAAAAAAATAGTGCAAATATTTTGCATATTGGCAACAAATAAAGTTAATAGCAAAAGATGTGAGATTTTCTTTTTTTCGGTAACTTTGGCAAACAGGAAGAAAATTTTGAAACTCAGCAATTTTTTTTTTCTTTATCCTTCGGCTTTTCATGATAAAAACTGTGACTTATTTTATTATCAAGATTTTTTTTTACTTGTAATCTGTTTTATGGTACCTGTAACGAATGGATATTCAGAGAATTTCTGCATTTTGATTGAGAATCTCAAGTCAATCTCGAAAACGACGAAAGCAGCTTACGATTTAAAAGCTGCAAAAACGATGTAAAAAATGAAAATGACTATGCTAAGCATGAAAAGAGTTAGGGTTAGAGCTTTACGTTTCGAGTGAAACAGTCACATATCGGGGATGATTTTTTTTTTTTTTTCCAAGTGGCGACTAGAAATCATAAACCGTTTATCTTTTAGCAATTGTTTTTTTTTTTTTTTGTTTTTTTTTTCACCTATAATCTTCCAAAACTCATTACTAAGTGAAAAATGTCTTTTCAACCATTATTATTTGTTTTTTATAAAATGATAAAGTTAAATTATTTAAACAATAAAAGGTTTAATAGAACAGTATATATAGTATTTTATAAAAAAAACAAAAAAAAAAAACGAAGACTTTAAAAACATCAGAAAAATTTCGAATGTTTATGCCTTCAAGTCTCAACATAAAATTAAGTACATATTTATAATTACACTAAACAGAAAATATTTGTCATAGGTTAACTAAAGATAAATTATAAGTTTCCAGAGTTTTTTTTTTTTTTTTTGGTATGGGCACTTTTATTAATAGTACACACATGAAACCCTAGTCCTCTTCAAAGTAATCTCCTCCGGCTGCAATGCACTTGTTGTACTGTTCCAAGAATTTCTGGAAAGCCCCATGGAAGTCCTCTTGTGTGAGAGTGTCACAGCCTCTTTCATCGCCTTAATTGTTTCATAACGATAGTCTCTAAGTTTTTCCTTGAGCTTAGGGAATAACTAAAAGTCACAGGGAGCCAAGTCTGCATTATTGGGAGGATGAGGAACTGTTTTAAAGCATAAAACCTTTTTTCCAAAATTACTGGAGTCTGTCACGCATGGGTTTGATGAAAATGTTTGCATGAGACAAATTGCTATAAAACAAGGTAGTAAATTGTTGAAAAAAATAACTATTTGTAATAAGTCTAACCACAACCTTCTCTATAGTTATATAATAATCTTGTCAGACGTTTCCCCTCTGTATCTTCCACTTCTCAACCTTTCTATTATTATGGTGAACACTTAAATGAAATTCATGTCTTTAATCCTTGATAGTTCTTTCTAATTAAACCGTGGATTCAGCAAGACGGGTGTTTTTCGTGAAAGATTGGCGAGGGGGGACCAGAGACTGGAGTTCAGACGAGCACCTGCCTTGGAAATAACGATAAAACAAGGATAGACGTTGCGAGCCTATCCTTGTTTTATCGTTATTTCCATGGCAGGTGCTCATCTGAACTCCAGTCTCTGGTTCCCCCTCGCCAATCTTTCACGAAAAACACCCGCCTGGCTGAATCCACTGTGAAAAATTTCCCCCACTCTTTATCTGTGCCTAAATCAAGACGTGGATTCCATGAACAAAGCTTCTTTCTTAGAACTGCATGCCTGCGGAACTCTGTTCCGTCTGCCTGCTTCCCACCTGACTACAACTTGGATATCTTCAAGTCCAACGTTAACAAATTCCTAATGAACCGTCCTCTTAAGTAAACACTTCATTAAATCTCCACACTAACGTACTGTACTTGCAATAACCCTTATCCATGAGTGGCTTCCGGGCCTTGATAAGTGGTAACCACCGTGTAAAAAAAAAATGTCATTTCCTATTGGTTCTTTAAGTCTATAGAGCTAAAAGTAAATTCTATTATTTCATGAAGATTAGCTTAGAGAATAAAACTATATTTCATCCTTTTGTGGCAGGATCATTTGCCAGAGGGAATATGTTTCTCCATGTCGTAGACACGTTTCTGGAACAGCTGTTACGTTCTAGGCAACCAACTCTCTGGGTAAATAAACGATATAAAACGAGAGGCACATCATCTTTTACATCAAGGTGTTGGTATGACATCTGTTACGTTTACTTGATGGGTTTTCTCTTCGAGTTATTGGTGTCATTAGGTGTCATTAATCCTCAGGAGAGATTTAATTATCAGGGCAGGACCTTTGTTTCTAGAATTGAACACTGAAATAAGCAAATTCTTATATTTTAACATTTAAAGAGCATTTTGAGGACTCTATAGTTGACTGGCACATGACTTTTCTCGGCTAGTCGCACTTCTTCCAAGCATGATGTATTTCTGTGTGATTATGTAAACGAGAGAGAAATATAGATAAATACATATAAAAACCAAAGAGACTGAAATGTTTTCATTGTTTTACAAATCTTAGTGGGGCTCCACATAATACATCTGTTTACTTTTCTATATTATCCTTATGGATAATATAGAAGTAAAGAGATGTATTATTTGCTGTCTACATTACAAACATATTTATGGTATGTAGAGATGCACTATGTAAATTAGATGGAAAATTAAGCCAAAATGTAGACAAAATAGAAAAGCAAATTAAACGCTTTTATTTTTCTTGTGTTCAATTTGTGTTTCATTTCTCTTTCGATCCACTTAAACATATCTGTTAATGCTTTCTTCTTGTAGAAGAAAGCATATGTAACAAATATGGCACAATCATTTACTGGAGAAAGTGTCTTGGTGTGTCGGGGAGGGGGCGGAGACGTTTTCTGGAATAGTTGTTACATTCTAAATATGGCAATCAACTTCTCATGTGAATAAACGATTAAACAACATCTCCTTTGGATCAAGGAATTGTTGTGTCATCGACTACGGCTGCTTGATGGGTTTGTGTCAAATTCTCAGTGCTGGAATTGTACATTGCATACAATAAGCGAACAACGTGTATTTTTTTTAAAGATATAAATTTATTTCAGTTTGAAAAAGCATTTTTTAACTCGAGGCCCATTCTCGATAAAGTCGAGAGTTCAACTTTTTGCAACCATCTACAATGCCCCCCCCCTACCAACTGATTGTTTTTTGTTTTTTTTCTTGTGATTATGAAAACAAGAAAGAGATAAGGGGAAAGAAGGAGATACATTTTTTAAAAAAATTTTTTTACATGGTAGTCACTACTTATCAAGGCCCGGAAGCCACTCGGGGATAAGGGTTTATTGCGTGTACAGTAAACAATGGGATAGTATCGTAGTAATCGTTAGTATTAGAGATTTGATGAAGTGTCTTACTTAAGGGGGCGATTCATCAGGAATTTGTTTATGTTGGACTTGAAGACATCCAAGGTGTAATCAGGTGGGAAACAGGCAAACAGAAGAGTTCCACAGGCGTGCACTTCTAAGAAAGAAACTTTGTTCATGGAATCTACGTTTTGATTTAGGCACAGATAAAGAGTGGGGAAAATTATTGACAGTGGTTTCAGCCAGACAGGTGTTTATCATGAAAGATTGGCGAGGGGGGGACCAGAGATTGGAGCTCATACCATGGAAATAAGGATAAAGCAAAGACAGGCTCGCAACATCTCTTCTGTGGGAGAGAGGTTGCAGGGAAGAGAAAAGGGCATCCCCCACTAAGCCACGAAGTCTATTTTGTACTTGTCAAATACATATCTGTCTGATACATATAAAAAACAAAGAGATTGAAATGTTGTCATTGTTTTACTAAACTTGGTGTCGGTCCAGTAAGTTTGACCTTTTGCACCTGTCTACCCCGATTGCTTTGACAGTTTAGATTTTATAAACATCTGTCAATCTAAGTCGAGGTAGAGATTGTTGTCTCTGCCATGTTCTTAATAGCACATGCTAAGCTATACTTACCTCCATCCAAGTACAATGAAAGTCAGGTATAAGGCCCCCAAATGTGAGGAGTTGGGGCTCCTCAAAAAAAGGGGCACTTTATCATTGTGCCACACTTATCTCTGTATAATTATTTCACACTTTCTCTCTCTCTGCAACTTTAGACTCTGCCTCCCTCTGTTATACTCTTGGAAAAGGCATGCACCTACTCTCCATCCTCAGTCATGGATAAAATGGAAATTTGTCTTTAATTAATCGTATACAATATATTGGTTTTAAATTAAACAGACAAATTGTAGAATTTAATTTTTTCAGCAAATATGTGCAAACATGAACATATTTGGATTATTCAGATTATTGTTCTCTCAATGTTTTGGCTGATGTAATCTCCGACCTTTTTTCTTTAAGTGCATCTTGTCAAACTTGAAGATCTTTGTATCAAGCTTAGTAATTTGGAACAAAACCTTTTATTTAATCCACAGGGGTAGAATGCTGTCATTCTGTCAGCGATGATTGGGTAAAAGTGTTCAATAAGTTTTAATTACATTCTTACAAGGCTCTTCGGACAAATTTATCTTTAGTTCTAGTTTATTACAATCCACATGGATTCGAAACAGTTGTCAAAAAACATATAACAAATAAACGTTATCAAAGGCAAGATAAGCTACTTTTCTACCTAACTGGATAAATTTTTAGTGTTTTTATTTAATGTAACATGTTTATTTGGTTTGAAAAAACGAGTAATGTCGAACGTTGCCAGAGAACAAGAAAAAATGTGCGCGATGTCTTTGAAGACTTGATAATACATTCAAAATAAGAACTAATAATCAAATAGAAAAGTTACTAGCCAACCGGACGTGATTTTCGGACTATGACGTCTTTGTTCCGTGATGAGTACATACATTATAAAGATTTTTCTGTATTTTTAAATAAGTGTAATTCTAAATATACACTGAATTTTTAGTTGAGACTTGATGGTATAAACATTCAAATTTCTTCACATGTGTTTTTTTTTTTTTTTTTTTTTTTTAACAGCCTTCGTTTAAAAAAAAAAAATATTGTTTTATTAAACTTTTATTGTTTAAATAATTTGATTTCACTCGTTTTATTAAAAAAAATGAAGATTGAAAAAGAATTTTTTATTCAATAATAAGCTTTTGAAGATTGTCATTGAAAAAAAAAACACAATTGCCAAACGATGAGCAATTTATTATTTTTAGATGACACTTGGAAAAATCATTTCAAAATGTAACTGTTTCACTCGCAATGTAAAGCCCTGCCTTAGTATCGTCTGCACTGAAGATTTGAACCATCAACCTTTAAACTGTCACTTAGAACTGATTAACTTAGCACTTTATCCGATGTACCACAGGTTCATATTTCTTAAATCAAATTTGGCATATAAACATTGCTATTCTATCCTTATTTCCATGGACTGAGCTTCATTCTTTGGTTCCTTCATGTAAGACATTCAGTGCAAGAACTCCTTTTCCCACTACAATTGCAAAGAACTTTCCTTTCTTCCTTTGTGTGCCATGAATCAAATGGAATTTTCATGAATAGTTTCATTCGAAGAAGTACCCATTTATAAAACACGTTATCATGGGATTGCTTTCCTCCAGGTTACTACAGAATAATCTTCAAATCCCATGTAAACAAATGCTTGTAAATCCTCATGAAATTTTGTTCATTCGATTAATCGTTTTCAGTCCTCTCAGAACATTCTTCATCATTCTGACGATTGATCGATCTGATTAATCGTAATCCTCAAGTAGCTTTTCTCTTCGATAAGTAATGACATGTAATAAAAAAAAGAAACGCTTAAAATAACATTGCCTTTGTGCAATATTCGTTTCCAACACTTTTTTTTTAAGGATAAAAAGGTTATCTTTATTCGTTTTGGTTCCTGAAACTTCTGCTATTCTAAAGAAAACAACAAAAGAATACATGTTCAAAATAGCATTCTGTTTTCTTTCTGTAAATGCCAAGTTCCAAACATTTCTTATCATCCATTCTAACTTGTGTTCTTGGATTTCTGAACTGATTCCTGTCTACCAATGGAAGCTCGTCTACCTTGGCTTTTACTCTAGTGCCTTTTTTTTTTTTTTACACGGTGGTTACCACTTATCAAGGCCCGGAAGCCACTCAGGGATAAGGATTATTGCAAGTACAGTACGTTAGTGTAGAGATTTAATGAATTGTTTACTTAAGGGGGCGGTTCATTAGGAATTTGTTAACGTTGGACTTGAAGACATCCAGGTTGTAGTCAGGTAGGAAGTAAGCAGACGGAACAGTGCAGTTCTAAGAAAGAAGCTTTGTTCATGGAATCTACGTTTTGATTTAGGCACAGATAAAGAGTGAGGAAAATTTTTCACAGTGGATTCAGCTAGACGGGTGTTTTTCGTGAAAGATTGGCGAGGGGGAACCAGAGATTGGAGTTCAGACGAGCACCTGCCATGGAAATAACGATAACACAAGGATAGGCTCGCAACGTCTCTTCTGTGGGAGAGAGGTTGCAGGGTAGAGAAAAGGGCATCCCCCACTAAGCCACGAAGTATATTTTTTACTCTGTCAAGGCAGGATAGGCTATTTTAGCAGCTCCTGCCCAGATATGGCAGCAGTATTCCATCCTTGGACGTACTTGGCTTTTATTCTCAAAATGGTTGAATTTAACTTTTATGTGTGTTTTTGTGGGGATGTAGTATGTTTACTGATCTAAACCAGTTCCGGTTTTAAAAGTCTTTGGAAGTAAGTATTAGTTAATTTGAAGACCCCAATGACTTTAAAAGCTGAAACTAGTTTGGATCAGTAAATATATCACATTGTCTTCTTTTTTTTTTTCTTTCTTTCTTGAATTGAAATCTCAATGTAGAAGTTGTAAAACCCTTCAGTGTTGCCAGATCAGCCTTTTTTTTTTTTTTTTTTTTTTTTTTTTTTGCCTTTAAAAAATTATGTTTGGTCTCTTTGTTTTTAATCATCTCCTCTGCAGATTATTTTAGATAAATATATAATTGGTAGTAATTAAGTTGTTTGGGCTTAAAAATCATTGTATTTAGCTTCATCTTTTTTTAATTCAACATAAATTTATTTCAATTATTTTAAATAAAAATCTTGTAAAACAGTAATTATTTAAGAAAAAAAGTAGTTATACTTAAATAATTTTGACATGAAGTATTTTTTTAAATTCAATTAATTACTTCAGGATAATATTTTCCAAATGTTCATATAACATTAAAAAAAATAATTGTTGGTTCAACAGGAAGTATAAAAAAAAAAGTTACATATATGCATCTGTAAATATTTAAAAATAATTTTTAAAACATTACTTCCTTTTGAACTTTGCAGCTTTCAATTTTTTGTGCCAACCAGCAATGTTTTAGCAAGTCTATAAAAACTATTTTACTTACCTTGAAGGAAAAAAACACAGTTTTTAAACTCCATGGAATACGGAAATAATTCACTCTATTCTGTATTTCTTGTTTATGAACAATACATTTTGTAAGTCATAATTTACATAATTCTAATTCTCATTGTATATATATATATATATATATATATATATATATATATATATATATATATTAAAGAGTGAATCTTTAACAAAGCAAAAACTCCTCAAGATAAGAAAAGCTAAACACTATCGAAGGGAGCAGAAAACAATATTAAATGAAAGATGAGGAATAAAAGTTATATATAAGTTTATTATATCATCAAAACAATAAGGAAAAGTTAACAAGAAATTTAAGAAAAAAAAAACTCTTTAGGCCATGGCATCTCGAAGCTAAATACTTCTCATCAGAAGGGTCAGAATTATAAAAATGCAAATATAGAAAAAAACTGGTTGAATCACATTTCGAAATGAAATGAGAATGATGATAAGTAGTAATTAAAAGTAGCTACAACATATAAGGTTAAATTAGAAAAGCATTTAGCTTCGAAATGTCACGGTCTAAAGGGGATTTTTTCTTAAATTTTCCTTATTGTTCTGATGATATAATAAAGTTATATTTAACTTTTATTTATTATGATTATATATATATATATATATATATATATATATATTTATATAAAATGGGTTAAGAAATTCCAACGAAAGAAAGATGTATATTTAAATAAGGGGGTAGTCACCAACAATGTGTATCTTTTAACATTATTTTATTATTCCGTGTCTTGGTTTTTCATTGAGAATTATGTTTAGATCATTGTAATAATGTTTTTCATAATTTAAAAACATTATTACAATGATCTAAACATAATTCTCAATGAAAAACCAAGACACGGAATAATAAAATAATGTTAAAAAATACACATTGTTGGTGACTAGCCCTTATTTAAATATATATATATATATATATGTATATATATATATATGGTAGCCAAATTGAATGTTGACATGCTCATATCTTTGGTTCTATGGGACAAAACTACGTAAAAATTTGCAGGCTTTTTGAAGATTATAATACTATTCCATGGTTAAAATTTTATGACAATTAGTAATAAAGAATCTATATTTTCAAACTAATAAAATATGCCCGAAGTCACCTACAATTATATATATATATATATATATATATATATATATATATATATATATCTTGCAGGCCAACTTCAGTTTTGCTGCTTTGATTGTCTCCCTTGTGGCCTTGCCAGCCCCCTAATCTATATATCTGTGAAAGTGTATGTGTGTGTCTGTGTACATTTTCCTACACAATAACTGTCAATTTTCAGTCTACAGACTGGAAATTTGATATACAGGATGGTGAGATTTGAGAAAATCTTTGTAATCCATTTTTGGCAAGAAATTTGGCTTTTAAGGGGTCAAAGTTCAATGATTTGACCTTTGATAACTTTACCAAACTCCTCCGCCAATTTTGGGTCTAAACACTTGAAATGTTAGATATTGGTTCCTTGGATATCGGTCTAACTTAATAACTTGATTTGAGCCCAAAACAAATGTTCAAGGGTCATTATAGGGGTCAAGGTTTTTAAAAAATTGACCTCTTCGGTAGCAGTATCAGAATTTTTGTAGGAATTTTTGACACCCCTAACACGAAACTGCGAATACAATATAAAAATCTCGTAATTTCTCTGTTAAAAGTGGGTTATTTATTTTCTTTATGGATTATACTTCCAAAATAAACTATTACAGTTGTTTTAAAAGTAATAAAAATATTTGTATTTTTTTTTAAAACAGTGATGAATTTTCCGAACTCAATATTTTTCAATTTTTAAACTCAATATTTTTAAATTTTAAAAATCTATCAAAATTTTTCTATTGATTCTATTTTTACGATATTTTCAGGGTCAATGTGAAATTTTATGTTCTTTCCAATAAACCGAATATAATATTTTAGACAAACGTTTTTTTTTAATTCACGCCCCCCCCCCATTTTCACGCCCCCCCCCCATTTTCAACTTTCTCTTAAAAAGTAAATAATTAATTTATGTTTAATAGTTTTATATATCACAAATTGAAGAGAAAAGGTCAATAAATAATATATTCAAATTTAAAACAAAAAAAAAATCAGTTTTTTAGAAATTTACCTGTAAAGTCCGAAGTTTAAAACCTTATTTTATAAGAACACATTTTTTCTTTTTGTCTTTTTTTTTTTTTTTTAATGAAACCTTGGTCCTTGCTCCTTGCTCCTTTAATTGAAAAAAAAATTAGGGCTTGAATTACATTTTTCGAGGAGTTATAAGCTTAGAAAGATAGGGGGTCGAATAATTTACGCCTCTCATTTTGAAATGTCTATTAAAAAGTAAATAATTAATTTATGTTTAATAGTTTTATATATCACAAATTGAAGAGAAAAGGTCAATAAATAATATATTCAAATTTAAAACAAAAAAAAAAATCAGTTTTTTAGAAATTTACCTGTAAAGTCCGAAGTTTAAAACCTTTTTAAAAAAAAAAAAACACATTGTTTTTTTTTTGTTTTTTTTTTAAATAAAACCTTGGTCCTTACTCCTTTAATTGAAAAAAAAAATTAGGGCTTGAATTACATTTTTCGAGGAGTTATAAGCTTGGAAAGATGGGGTGGAATTATTCACTATTTTCACGAAATTTCTGACACTGCTACCTCTGCGGTCTCTACCAAAATACTAAGACAATTTCTTGTCTAAACATTTGAAATTTTACATAAAGGGTATTCAGAGATAGGGCAAGCTTTTTAATCGGTTAGGGTTGAAAATTTGAGCTACCAATATATAAATGTATGTATGTATGTTTGCATGTCTGCCTAAAACTTTCGACAGAGGCGGCGGATTTTCACAAGATCAGTATCATTTTGAAGCTCGACCCTTCAGACGACAAATACCAAAAAATTGGCTAACAACATTAATTTCTTCACCCTCAATTGGGCATTTTCTACAGGGAGAGGTCGCTTTTTTCACCGATACTTTCAAAAGTCATCCCCTCTTTTCAATTGTCTAGCCTTAATTTATACCTACGTTACTTCCGGTGTGGCGGTGGTCGTAACAGCAAAGACGTCACGTTTTTCTCCATTTCACGGTACGGGTTCGAGCCTGCCTTCCTACTACCACTTTTGTTTTTGCTCAACACACACCTCCAAACACCCGGGCAACGCCGGGCACCCATGCTAGTATCGGTATAAATGGTAAAAAGGGATGATATGTTTACAGACAGACAAACGAAACTACTTTTAATTATAATTTCAAATTCTTCATTTTTACTTTGTTTTTAAATTTTATACTTTTCCATGAACTTTGGATGTTATCTGTGTTTCTGTTTTCTATTAATAAAGTTGATGAATAATTTATATTCTCTTGGAACATTAAATATTGTTGTCTTCAGTAGTTAATTACTACTACTTCTATAAATATCGTCAATGCGTAAGCAAATTCCTTAACATTGAAACTCGTAACTTTCTCGTAGTATAAAAAAAAAGCTTCCAAGTGGATGAGTCAAACAGACTCTTTCTACATATGGAATGGGCCGCCTCTGCCGTCTAACTCAAACTGTTTTAATAATAAACAGCTGTTTTGACGATTGTCTTGAGTTAAGAAGATGAATCACTGTACTTAGGTAGAACTAAATATTTATCAAAGCAGAAAGATTTTAAATTATTTTTTCATAAGTAAGAAATAAAAGAACGTACATAAAACTGCACATATGAGGTGTGTGTGTGTGTGTTTTTTTTTTCTTCTTTTTTTAAGGAAAACTATACCATTTTTTCAGCGTTATCTCAAAAGAAGCTCCCGGTGCCCTCCTCTCCCATATTTTATATCACTTTACATATCCCTTTTTTCTTTACTACACTTCCTAAATCACTGGACTGTCCTCCACCTCCAAGCCAACAGTCTAGACAATTTCTGAAGTGGCTTTTCCCCTGTTGATTGCGATGGGTTGCTGGCCCTGTGCAGTTCTAGGAGGTTCATCATCCCAGACTTTGCTTTCTCTCTTTGAGAAGAGGTTGGTTTATTGTAAATCGCCTAAGGCGCCCCCACCGTTTTTTGCTAGTCAAAGTACTGCTCTTCAGAGACACTGACTTTTCAATCCCACTTTCCGATCCTTGTGTCACATTTCTCATTGTGAGAGAAAATAAATATCACTGGTCCATCTTTTAGGGGATTTTTTTTTTTTTTTTTTCCACTATTCCTTATCCATTCATTCTCATGCTGGACTAATTTTGGAGCTTTTCACTCTATGCTAACTTATTTTCACCCCCCCCCTGCCAACCTAAGAAAATATGAGATTTTACTTTTTTTAAGCAATTACCTGTAAACAGCTTGAAAGAGTTGTCAGTAAAAGAAAAGAAAAGAATGCTTTAGATTTTAGAGTGCAAAATCACTTGCACGCATAAATTTGATGAAATGATCACCTATTTCCGAACCTTTGGGAGGTAATGATCATTCACTTTGAAATCAGATAGCATTTTTAATTTAATTTAAATTTTTTTTTTTTTTTTTTTTTTTAATGAAAAAATAAAATTAATAAATTTTGTAAATAGAATAAAAATTTGTAATTTTCTTAGAGACTGATTATGTTTGAATGAATACTAATAATGTCTCTACCCCCTCCCCTCCCCGAGAATCACTGCCGTTCACCCCCAAATCGCATAGGTTATTCCATCTATTTATTTGTAGGTTCCAGCATCACATGACCCCCCCCCCTCTTTCAGTGCCAATGCATTTTGATTTCTTTCTTTTTACTGCCAACTTTTTCATGGTTTGAAAACCCCTAAAAATAGTAGAATCTTATTTTGGGGAAGGGAGGGAGGGATGAATTAACAAAGAGTATCCAACATGAGTTTTATTACCGTTTTCTTCATTACTCCATTCTATGCTTTTACTCTTTTCCTCATCTAACAATTATTTTTTTTTTATCTTCTCACCAATCTTAGAATCCAACTCCATTGAACCAATTTCCTTTTTCATTGTTCCACCCAGAGATATCTATCAAACGTACCCACATTTTTTTTTTTTTTTTTTTTCAAGACTTTCACATACCAGAATGGTTTTGCTTCCACTTTCCAGTTCCAACCTACTATTTCTCCCCGCTGGACTGCTAACATTTTCCATCATGCATCCAACATCCTGCATCCATGATTCTAGTGAAATTTTCTCAAATCCAACCTCAATCTCTTTGAAGAAATGAGATCACTTCCTTTTCGCATTCTTTATGGGTCATACACTTGGAAATACTAGAAAATGGATCGACTGTAAGAGACGTTGCGAGCCGGAGTTGGCTTTATCGTTATTTTCATGGCAAGTGCTCGTCTGAGCTCCAATCTATGGTGCCCCCCCCCTCGCTAAACTTTCATGCGAAACACTCGTCTTGCTGAAAACACTATCAACCTAAACATAGATTCCATGAACAAAAGCAGTTTTCTTAGAACTGCACACCTGTTGAACTGACTTCCGTTTGCCTGCTTTCCGGTTGACTACAATATTGTCACTTTCAAGTCCAATGTAAACAAATACTTGATAAGCCGTTCCCCTTAAGTAATCCAATTTCCCAAATTTACACTTCTAACGATTACTTTGATATTGTCCCATTGACTACTGTACACTCTTTAGCCTTTATCCTCGAGTGGCCTCTGGGCCTTGATAAGTTGTGTCTCCTATGTTAAAAAAATATTAGTAAGCTCTACTCATGTATTGAGCACTGTTGAAGTAAATACTGAACATCTATACACAATATATCACTTTATCACAAGATGATGTGCATACAGGAAATATATATAAATGTTTTTTAAGATTAAAATTTTTAAATTGTATTCAAAATAAACTGGACATACCTTTGAAATGCTGTCCTAAAAGAAGATACTTTTTAATAGATTTTGTGTTATCTAATTTATAAAACTCACTATGCGTCTGTCTGTCTCCATATTTTCAAACTTTATCTCTTCCGAAACTAAAAGTCGCAGAGTGGTGCTAGGGGCCTCAACTGATTGGATTTTTTTTTATGGACCGTTCTTTTATGGGTCTTTAGCTCGTTAAAATAATTTTTAAGGGGTTCGAAAGGTGTAAAAATTGAAAAAAATCGTTGTATATTTTGTACATTCATCTTAGTTTATTTTTAATCAATTCATGTGTGCGTCACGTTGGTACAGTGGTAACGTCACCAGCTTTGAATGCTGCAGTTTTGCTTTCAGTTTCGATTCTAGCTGATGGCACCCAAATAATTTTTTTTTTTTACTTTTGAAATCACGACTCTAATAATATTTATGAAATTTGGACAAGTTAAAATATTATATTTAAGCATATTTTACAACCGAGCAAATTCCCCCTCCCCCGCTAGTGTTGTATAAATGAAAATAAACATTAACTGGAAACAGCTGGAAACAACTTGGATACTATTGTCCTTTTTATTTAGAATGTAGAAAATAATTTAAATGTTTGAAAATATTTTTGCAAAAATCAAGACAAAATATGACATGAAATCATATGGTGTATTTTCTTATGTGTTACAATTGTTTCATAAGCATTTGGACAAATTTAAACATTATTTCACTTAAATATATTTTAAAACGGTTGCTCATCAGACACTAAAATACATTTGTCATATATATATACATACAGCATAATCACGTTGACACTGCGGTTCTCGTCAGATCACCAAAGTTAAGCAGCATTGAGCCTGGTTATTATCAGATGGGTGACCATTTGGGAATTGTAGGCGCTGTATGTGCTCTCTCTGCTTATCTTGGAATTTGTTTCCAGTCCTCCTGTACTTCACTTGCAACTGGTATTTAACAATGTCGTCTCAGGAGAGGTGTGGTTGGAGATTGTGCACCTCCTGCCACAAAAATTTCACTCGCAAGCAACCCTTTGTGGGTATCCATAGTCTGTCTCAGACTGAAGGAGCCTGCTTTGATTGATGTATAAAAGCGAAAATGTATGTATGTACGCTTTTCCTCGATGTCCACAAAAGGCTTCTTTCAGAGAAGCGCTTGCTCGGTTCACAACTTCTTAAAACTTTTTATATCATCTATAAATTGTAATATCTCAGAGCTACCCACGGAGCTCGTCTGTCTATTTAATTTTATTGACTTTCAAACGTTAATTATTCCACATTTCCCGCATCGGCACGCGTTACATTCGGTTTTCGGTATAAAAAAAAGCGAAACTCGACTCTAATCACAGGCCGAAAGCCAGTTGTCTCAAGAGAGCTAAGTAACGTTTGTTCAATGTCGACTTCGTCATATCAAACTGTAGCTTTCATTTCGCTCCTCCTAATAAACAGGGAGCGGGTTTTTAAAAACAAACAAACAGATTTATTCACCTCATTCAAAACTGTCCTGCACAAAATGCTAACTGCTGAATACCTATCGCCGTCACGTCAATCAAAAACACGCACCTGTTTTTTTTAAACACTTTACTATTTTCCAACCGCGCGTCGTGAAGGCTTCATTTTTTTTTGTCACGGGCACCTGTTTTTTTTTTTTTTTTTTTTTTTTCACATTTTCGTTTTTTTTTTTTGTTTTTTTGTTTTTTCACATACCCCGAAAAACACCCGGGCAACGCCGGGTACCCCTCGCTAGTATATATATATATATATATATATATATATATATATGGCAAATGTGTTTTAGTGGCTTGATAATTATACTTAACGTACCTTGCATGGTGTTTTTTTTTTGTGAACAATCAAGATACTATATAATTTGTAGTCTTGTTAATACAGTAGATAAGATAATTTTTTTCTTTCAAAAGTATAGGAGAAAAGAGATGTTCATTACTATGAGGAGAAAAATATGTTTATTAGAATAATGAAATTAATGACAATAACAACTAACCAGGTTAGCAATTAAGTCCACAACTCTCCAGGTCATTTGTTTCATGGAATTATAAAATAATTAAATGATTGATTTTTTATTAGAACTTCACAATCCCCCCCCCCTGTTTTTTTTTTTTTTTTTTTATTAAGGAATGGTTTATTCGTGAATTTTGAATCATAGAAATCTACAAAAAATGTGAGTTCTATTTCATTTTATATTAATAGTAAGAAAAACCCTCAAACCTCGGAACCTTCGTAGAATTCCGTAGTAGTACGTAAATGATTTTTTTTTCATAAAGATTCTGTATATAACTTTTTTTTGCTGCATCATTTCACAGCTAGTGTTCGTCTATAAATGCCTTTGAATGGGCGTGTCTGCAGGTCGAGCGTGTTTTTGGGAAGGTCATCTCATTTGAGCATAAACTCCAGGCGTCTTGGTTTGGCCGCAAATTTTTCTATTACCTTATTGTGCAATTCATTTCTTTGCTCTACGTCTTTAAGCATTTCCTTCTCAATTGAAATTCTGGCTAAAGACTAAAGTCAATCCTCAGCCATAGTGCATCTCAAAAATGATTGTGTTCTGTCCAAGGTTTAGAAACTTCTTTTATTTTAAACTGAAGTCGCAGGAATGGTAAGCAAAAGTTGTATCAGTCTCACAGTTTCAGACATTGCAGACAAAAACCGAGTTGATGAAGCATCTCGAAAATAGTTTTACTTGAAATACATTTTTTTTAAATCATTGTCAGAATACAAATACCTGAGCTCACTTGTCAAGGATTTTAGGTAAAAAATACCAGGGTATTTTTTCTGCAATGCATCTATATGTGGCTTAGGGAATGTACAGGAAAAAACTTCAAACTTCTTCACACCGAGCAATTCAAAATATGAAAAGTGTCCTATGTTGGCGAATCGTTCCTTTAGTGACGAAATGATGTTTTGAATTATTTCAAAATATACACTTTTGTAGATGATTCTGTTTCCCCTAGTTTTTTTTTTGTTGGTGGAGCGTGTGATTCGTCAGATATCTCCATGTCTGTCATCGTTTGTTGCATCATATTTTCATAATGTTCATTGTCACAATTGTTTGATATCGATTGAATGAAATCATTTTATCTTGATCATATTTCACGTCGAGTTTTTTGCACTGTAAAATGTCAAATAGTTTCTCTGCTTGAGAAAGAAGGAAATAAAAACAGTTAATAAAAAACATGAAAGTGAAATCATTCAATTTTGACAATAAATTGTCGGTTTCACTTAGTGTTGCTTCATCCCATATTCCGCCATGATCAAGAATATCTTCGAGTGCGTTCATTATTTTTTGACGATCGTCTTTTATAGTGGATACCGTTCTTGATTTATAAAACCACCTGGTAGCACACAAAGATGGGATGCTGATTTCAAATTTTCGGAACACACTCTTCCGTTTCGTACTAGATGATGTGAATTTACTAAAGCTGTGTAAATGTGAAAAAAATATTTTAACGCCATCAACTTTTTCCATACTTTTACTCAAAACTAAATTAAGTTTATGGGCATAACAATGGATGAAATCGGCGTATTTAAATCCCCTCTCTCTCAATTTAATTTGCACTCCGTTCCGTTCACCTGCCATCACGGCTGCTCCATCATAAGTTTGGCAAACCAATTTTGATTTTGCACCATCAAAGGAATTTAAAGAATTCTCAATTACATCAGCTAATCTTGTGGCATTTTTGTCACCGCTCACATCATGAAATCCAAGGAATCGTTCAATAATTTTGCATCCATTCACATACCTAACAATGACCGAAAGCTGTGCATGCATTGCACAGTCAGTTGTTTCATCAGCTTGCACTGAAATAAATGGGGCACTTTGAATTTCAGCATAAATAACATCAGCAATCACGTTATCGATTTCAGATATAATTTCATTCTGTATTGTTCTGGAAACACCTGAAAATTGCCTAGAGCCTTCTTTTGCGGAAAGTTTTGATGCAAACACACTGTCAATTTTAGAGAAACACTGCAATAATTCTCGATAATTACCTTTCTTAAGATTATCTTCCCCTTCATCGTGTCCACGCAATGGTAGTTCGTTTGCAAAGACATAATATTGCGTTTATCAGGTGTTTCAGATATTGTCTATTTTCTTCGACCAATTTATTGTGCCTTTCTCTTTCAAGTTTGGCCGATTCACTAATAGCAGTGACTGTCATACATGCCAAATGTTTTTAAACGCTTATAATTGTTCAAATGAGTCATTGATTTCGAATGAATTTTGCAGTCAGCCAAAATATGCCTATAATCAGTATAGCCAGTATCAGTCCATGATCGTCCTGATTTAGGCGTGAAAAGCAAGCAAGGTCAACCATAGAGTTTTTCCTCGGATTTACTCGCACATAACCAGTCAATGTCATTAAACCATTTGGATTGGAACGAACGAGTTCTAACTTTATTCACCAATACAGGAGTTGGGTGCCTAACTTTGATAATTTCTCACTTTTCAGCTACATTTCTCTGGCTAAACAATCTATTTTTCAAGTCTAACACAATATCCATTTCCATTATATCTAAATTTTAAATTCAGATCATTAACAGCAAATGCAGTACAACTGTTTTTTTAATGTTTTAGAGAATAATCTGCTTACCCATGAAACACAGGAAAATTAGCCCAAGTGACGTTATACGCAAAATACAGGGAACTTCCAAAATGTAAATTCCAACTGATGAATCTTGAAACATATGATATCTTGACCAGTTGAAGTTATCCGTGGAAACACTGAGAACATTGAAAACCTTAATTTTATCAAAAAATTCTAAGATACAAAGAATTCGTAAATAAAGTCCGTGGTAAAATTGAATGTAGTGAAGCGACTGAAATATTTTCAGCAACTGAAGTAATGTTCTCGAAAAACGGCGATTAAATTTTCCCATTGAATAAAAGGTAATATTGATGAATAAAGTTGGGGTTAAATATCTATGAAATGATGGATACAGCAAAAAAAGTTACATACAGGGCCTTTATGAAAAAAAATTACAAAGTATTTACGTACCACTACGGAATTCTACGAAGGTTTATTGGATTGACGGGTTTCTTAGTATTAATGTAAAGTGACTTAAAAACCCATATTTTTCGTAGATTTCTATGATTCAAAATTCACAAAAAAAAAATCCTCAAAAAAAAACAAAAAAAAAACAAATTCACTCTCATTCAAAAGTTGTTCTTTATTAATTAATGAAACAATAACTTCATCACTGATATTTATTTACAATCTGATATATACGCGTGGTTATGTTTACACATAACTATTCGTACTATTACATATTGCAGCAGTAGTAGTAATCGTTGTTTATGTGAACGTATGTGTCAATAGATCGCCCCCCCCCTCTCTCTCTCTCTCTGTTCCTCTCCCTCTTCCCAAAACAGGCATCATCAGTAACATCGTGCTAAATATTTTAGGCACTGTAGGTTGACTTCACTTTGCTGGTGGCTACAGCAAAAAGCGAGATTTCTCTAACATTACTATTATTACGAGAGGGGTTTGTGCTTGACACGGATTACGTCGTAGCCCTGTTATGAATCTGACGATGGCCAGACAAAGACAATCCGTTCAAAACAGCATCCTTGTATTATTCCCAGATATATTTATGAACTTTTGGCTACTTAGTTATCGAAACTTGAATAGAAACGTAATTTAATTGAGATCAGACTAAGTATATTTGCTTGAAATTAATGGATGATTTTTAATCCATTTTGAATAGCATTGACCGAGTCATTGGTCGTGCCGGGCACGAGTGGCAGTGGCACTAGTCCCATCTCCGCCCTTGATATATATATATATATATATATATACACAAACACAATATTGACGTTCATGCGTTCTCATCAATCCATTTAAAAAAAATTGATGAAGAGCAATTCTTTTATTTAATTAATTGGAATGTTTATTGAAATGAGTATTATTTATTCATTGCGGACTATTATCAAACTAATTGGCCGAAACGTTGTAAAACAACTAAAAAAAAAAAAAAAAATATGAGGATAATAGTCTTTTTTTTTTTTTTTTTTTTTTTTACAAAGGCATCACCACATTATCAAGGCCCAGAGGCCACTCAAGGATAAGGATTAAAGAGTGTACAGTAGAAATTGGTCCATATAGTAATCATTAGTAATGAAAATTTGGTAAATTTAATAACTTATATGGAACGGCTCATCAAGAACTTATTTACTTTAGACTTGAACACAACCATATTGTAGTCAGCCGTAAAAAAATAATATAAATAAAACTCATCTCAATAATGAATTCCAATTAAATAATATATATACCATTCGGTACGGACCCGACCGTGGAAGATCAGATAATAAATAAACATGGATTCATAAGACCAAAAAATTCAACCTTGATCGCTCTTCAGGGCCCGTGGCGCAGTGGATAGAAACATTGAATCTATGGTTCCAGATGAGAATTGTCTGAAGATAGCGGTTTCAATCCTACTCAAAACCGGCCAGAGGCTTAAAACGTGAGATGACAACAACTATGGAAGGCAGTAATTGCTGAGGATGCAGTTAGGTGATTCAGAGTTCCTATCCTATCGCAGTTACCACCTGATGAAGGCCAGAGAAATAGTTGGCCGAAACTTTGTGAAACAACAGCTATTAAAAAAAAGATGAGGATAAGTCTGCAATAAACAGATGAAGCAATTCTTTTCTTCTAAATGTTTTGTAACTTTAAGTTTTAGTTCACCAAAAATTAATACGCTCATGTTACTTACCGTATTGCCCAGAATATATTCTATAATTATTAATAAGTTCATTAGTTTATCTTGTACAACAAAATATATTATCAAACTGTATATATATATAGGCACACCACTAAGTGTCAAAATAAAATAAACAATAAATAAAACAAGGATTTGAAATTCTTTTTCAGGAGTCCGGTTGTTTCTATAATAACTGGAATGGTGGAAATCTTCCAAAGATTCCAGTTTCTTTTCATGTCGTACAGAAGACCTTGGTATTTCGTTATCTTTTCATGTCGTACAGAAGACCTTGGTATTTCGTTATCTTTTCTCTTTCAGCTCTGTTTAACCTATCATCATATCATTGGGGTCAATATCTTCTAATCGTTTCTTTCTCCTCATTGTTCCATGTCGTTATGTCAGGTCTAATGGCTCCATTTTCTAGTAAGAATTGCTTAAACAATGGGTGACAATGTATATAGATACACAATACTCCTTTCTCCTTAACATAGAACACTTACACACACACACACACACACACACAAATATTTATTCCCTACATTATTGAATAAGTTTCGACATAGATTCACACACCTACACTTATAAAGTCTGACTACACCTTCCTTTAGTCTAATACATATCAACATATAAAGTAGACACTAAGCCGATGAATGATTCTAACACGCATGTATTAGCAAGTCTGTATTATGCATGAAAATTGTACAATTGGCTTGTTATTCGTTGTGCTTAGATATAATAGATATATTTATATATACAAAGGACTGGTTTTGGTTTCTTCTATAGAAAGTAACCATTTATTAAGTTGCATGACAAGGACTTTTTGTTTTAACCGACTATTTGTCCGAAACATTAGCATGTCCAATGTCGCGACCATGTAAATTTGTTTACATTAATATATATATATATATATATATATGCTTTTTATGTCAAGTTCAACTTCCTATTGTCTCCGTATTGAGCTTTTTTATTTGGTTGGGATTAATATTTAAATATTAATATTTATATTAGATTGAAGTTTACATTTACTTTTGTCCAGTAAACTTATCTTCTGGCCGATATATATATATATATATATATATATATATATATATATATATATATATATATATATTTATTTAAAGGAGATTAGAACAATAGTCTAAAGAGCTGAGTGTATTTTAATGTAACAGTGAAATTACTAGTTTAATTAAAATATAGGAAATAGAAAGTGCTCGTTGTAATTTAGATATATAAGCTCGATAGTTAAATGTCCTAGAGCTAATTCAATATTAAGTAATGTGATTGATAATTTAAAATTTAAAAATCAAATTATAATTAAATTAAAAATCCGTTTCATTCGTTTTGATTTTGTTATTGTTCCTTCTTATGAAACGCATTTTTAATTTAATTATAATATGATTTTTAAATTTTAAATTATCAATCACATTACTTTATATATATATATATATTGAGAGAGAGAGAGACTAGTGAGATCCCATGCAAATTCCACTGTGCTATATCAACATAATTTACTGTGAATAAAATTGTTCTGTTTCAGTCGACAGAATGAATTGATTTGATTTTGGAACAATTCATTTTAAAATTGGTAAAGTCCGAACTGTTTACTTTAGTAAATAGCAGATTAATCACCATCTTTGCTGATTGAAAAATCTCATTTTATTTATTTTTATTTTTTTGTATGTGTGAAAAAGCTGATGACGTACGTATGAATATTATCAAAGGTTAGCAGGAGCTAATCGAAATTCCAACAGCGCGTTTAACACTAACTTGTACAACTTACTGTTAATAATCGTTTTGCTTTTATAAGCATACTATCCCTGGTGTTTTGCAGATGTGTGTTGAACAAAACAAAAAAAGTTGTAGCAGGCAGGCAGGCAGGCACGAACTCGTTACACGAAGGTGGAAAAGTGGAGTTGTGTGTAAGGGTGTTGGTTGAGCAAAAAAAAACTGGAAAATTGCGAGCACAAAAACAAAATATTAAGCAGGCTCAAACCCCTAACGAACCGGAGGAAAAAAAAGTGTGTGTGGGGGGGGGGACGTCTTATTGATGCACCGACCACAGTTGTGACATCACGGGCGGTCGAAATAATGCCTTCTATGCGTCGTCGTTGACGCGAGGTTTGAATGAGTTGCAAAAAAAAAATGTCAGTGAAAAAAAAAAAAAAAACCTACTCTCCTTGTAGAAAACTGCCCAATTAAGGGTGAAGGAATTAATGTTTTGGGCCAATTTTTCGATATTTGTCGTCTGAAGGGTCAAGCTTCAAAAGGATACCAATCTCGTGAAAATCCGTCGCCTCTGTCGAAAGTTTTAGGCAGACATACAAACATACATGGGTACATTATGTCTGCCTAAAACTTTCGACAGAGGCGACGGATTTTCACGAGATTGGTATCATTTTGAAGCTCAATTCTTTGGATGACAAATATCGAAAAATTGAATAAAAACATTAATTCCTTCACCCTCAACTGGGCACTTTTCTACGAGGAGGGGTCGCATTTTTTAGCTGATATTTTTAAAAGTCATCCCTTCTTTTCGATTGACTAGCCTTAATTTAAACCTTCGCCACTTCCGGTTTGGTGATGGATGCAACAGCAAAGACCACCCCCCACACTTTGTTTTTTTTATGTTCTCTTTCTCCTTCGCGATATGGGTTCAAGGTTCAACACACACCTCCAAACACCCAGGCAACGCCAGGCACCTAGGCTAGTAGATTAAATAAAGCGTTCCGTTTGAAATTCTATGCAGGTTCCTTAGTTTGATAAGATACACCTGAAGAAGGTCAGAGGTTACATCGATCGAAACGTTGCGAAAAAACTTAAAATAGCAAGAGTTGTTTGACTAATTCAAATATGATGAATGTCTAGAGCTTCCCCCCCATTCCCCACAAACAAAAAAATCTGGATCAGTCAGTATTCTGCATTTCTAGTCATGAAATTTTTTTTTTTACAAAGAGGTTAACATATATCAAGGCCTGGGAGCCACTCGAGGATAAGAGTTAATGTGTGTGTGTGTGTATTGTAGTCATTGGTGCAGTTGCGTAGTAATCGTTTTTGATGGAAATTTGGTATAATTACATTATTTATGAGACGGTTCAATAAGAATTTGTTTATGTTGGACTTGAAGACGGCAATATTGTAGTTTGCTGGAAAGCAGAACAGTTCCACAAGCGGCCAGTTCTAGGAGAGAAGTTTTGTTCATGGAATCCACTTTAGGTTTCAGCACCGATAGAGGGTGGGGAGGGATTTATCGATAGTGCTTTTAGCTAAATATTAACGAGGAGGAAGGACCATAGATTGGAACACTTACCATGAAAATAGCGATATTACAGAGGCAGGCTCACAGCGCCATGCAAATTTTTGTAAAATAAAAACGTACCGAACCAATTTTGAGAAAATCGAAAGATTGAAAAAATAAACTTTTTCTGATTAACATCAGCAGAAAAAAAAAATGCAGGAAATTATTTGATTTCCTCAATTAAACTTTGTTTTATCTTGGATGATAAAGTGTGATTGGAATGTACCATTTTTTTTTTTGCCCAGGGGGTGGGAAGTGTAAATCGTTTTCTTTACCCCATCTTTCCATTAACTCTCTATACCTCTTCTTCCCCATCTTTTACAATTGATAGATAATTGGTTCTAGGATCTTTCTGTCTCTCTACCTATATATTCTTGATACCTGATCCATGTTTAGCATCTGGCGCCTAAAGAGGTCAGTTTATTTAAGCTGAAAAGAAGAAGAAAAAAATTGTGGCAGGTTCTTTCGTCCTCATTAAAAGAAAAAAAAAATTCTCATCACTTTCTCTATTCCCAATCATTAGAATTTTTTTTTCCTCTTTAAAAGTAATTTCTTCCTTAACAACACAAGTTTTTTTTTTATTTTTTATTCTTGAAAATAGGTGAAAACTGATACTTAGTCTCTGATATTCTCTTTAGTTCTTTGCTGGCATTTTCTTTTTTTTTTTTTTTTTTTTTTAAGCTTCGGTACTCAAATTGTGAGTTATATGGCACAAATGTTTGTCATATATTCTTTACCATTTTTTTTTTTTTTTTACATAAGTGGGGAATCAGGAGTTTGTAATTTTTGCAGGAATCAACAAATCAACTTTTTATTTTTTCTTAAACCAACTTCATAGTAATAAATTGATCCACCCACCCCGGATAATTCCCATGCATAAAGTTCAGAGTGGGAATCAGTGGGTTTTTGTAGGTGTTGCATGTCAAAGGAGCTTTATTTTTTTCTTTTTTTTTTTTTTTTCATGGAAGTCACCACTTATCAAGGCCCTGGGGCCACTCGGGGATAAGGGTTATTGCGTGTACATTAATCAATGGGACAATATCGTAGCTTTGTTTTTTCTTTATTCATGTATCGAGCAACACTGGGTGGTCTTACTTGTCAATTTATTTCAGAAAAGCAAAGGGGTTTTCATTTCTGTGCATTGCACTTATTTCCAGAGAGACATTAAAAAAAAAAAAAAAAAACATGTACTAATTAGTCGCTGCTTATCCAGGTCCAAAAATCACTCGAGGATAAAGATTAATGTTTGTCAGATTCAAGGTGATACGGCACCATGAGAATTGGTAACAGTGGATGACACTGGGTAGAATTATTTAAGAAGACGTCTCAACAAGAATTTAACATTGGGCTTGAAGAAAACCATGTTGTAATCAGTTGGGAAGGAGCCCCATGGTATTGCATTCCATAGACAAATAGTTTTTGGAAAGAAACTTTGCTCATGGAAGATCCATTTAAGTTTTAGATACAGAAATAAAGGAAAATTATTTACAATGGTTGTAGCTAGACAAGTTTTTGTTAATATTCTGGAGAATGGAGCAACCATAGATTGAAGCTCAGTCGAGTATTTACTCTGAAAAAAAAACAATTTTGTAGAGAAAGCAATGTTTCTTTTATGAGAAAGTGGATGTGGGGAAGAGAAGAGATCTTCTCTCGCTAGATTTCAAAGTCGGTTTTGTACCTTGTGAAGGCAGAGAATTTATGGTTAAATTAACAATTTCTAGAGTGAATTCAACCTTTTGAAACATGCACACATGCTGGCCAAGTAAATTATGATTTTCCCTACAGAATTCAATTCTTATGAAAGTTGTTCACAAAAAAAAAAACTGGTTATGCAATAATTATTTTGTTTTCAATGGTTCTATGAAGAAAAGGAAATAATAGATCTCGTCTGTCATTTTCTTTTCACATCGACATAACTTGTTTTTATTGTTCACTGGTTTATTTGCCCACCCCCACCCCTTAAGATCTGCTGGTTTTAAGTTGCCTTTTATGTGTGAAAACTTGAACATATCTTTTTTTTTTTTTTACACAGGCATCACATTATCAAGGCCAAGAGGCCACTCAAGGATAAGGGTTAAAGAGTGTAGAGTAGAAATTGGAAAATATAGTAACCATTAGTAATGAAAATTCGGTACATTTGTTAACTTATATGGAACGGCTCATCAAGAACTTGTTCACGTTAGACTTGAAGGCAGCCATATTGTAGTCAGCCGGAAAGCAGGAAAACGGAAGACAATTCTACAGGCGTGCAGTTTTAAGAAAGAAGCTTTGTTCATGGAATCTACGTTTAGGTTTAGGCACAGATAAAGAGTGGGGAGAATTATTGATAGTGTTTTCAGCTAGACGAGTGTTTCTTGTGAAAGTTTGGCGAGGGAGGACCATAGACTGAAGCTTTCACAAAAATAACTTGTCATGAATTTCAAGTGTCACATATTAAATGTAGGATATATACTTGCCATCCTACTAGGGAAGAGTTAGATGTAAGGTTATTTTTTTTTTTATATTATGGATATCCAGCTCTTCAAAGAGGGACACTGGACGAAACAAAAATAGAAATTGCTCCACTCAATTCATACTGTGCGTGAGAGAGCCTTCTTGATAACTTTAAGCAATGTCATCGAAGTCTTTCCCACCTTCTTTTTGACTGATCAAAGTGCTTAATCGACACAAAATCAAGCTTGTATTTGTTGGTTTCTTTCTCCAAATTCTTTTTCACACATGCAAAAAGAAATAAATAAATAAAATGAGATTGTTCTTCCAGCAAAGATGGTGATTAATCTGCTATTACTAAGGTAAACAATTTGGGCTTTACCAATTTTAAAATGAATTGTTCTAAAATCAAATCAATTCAATATTCCTTGTGCATTCAACATGCCAAAGTTTAAACTTGTCGACATAAAGTAGTAGCAATAGTTTTCACATGCATTTGATGATATTCAGTGGAATTTTTGCTACTAGCAGATAAAGACATTCACGATAATTAAACTTCATCGTCATAGCCATGCAAACGATCAGAGTATACGAACCAGAAACTTTGCTCTTTTTCGGGATATAAACAAACTTTAATAGGATCACGGTAGGGGATGCATGCTGGAGCGAATGGACAGCAAGGTATGTTATGAGCGTTAATGTATTTTAATGGATGGTGAGACTTAACAGCTGTAATATTAGATCTATTGACTCAGTATTTAACATTCGAAAGCTTTCTGGACTAGTGAAGAATTTTAGAATTCACTAGGTTTCTTATAATCCTATGTTCAACTTTTGTATATTGTACATTTTTTTTCTCATACTCTCATCTTTTTGTTTTCATTTACTTAAAAAAAAAGTAAAATGTATCTTAAGTGATGTTTATTAAAGGATTTAAACAAGATATTATTTAATAAATTTCTATTTTTATATTTTCAGAGCTGGAGCAAAGTCCAGATTACCTGAAGATGATCACAGAAGCCCAGGTTCCATCACCGTCACCACCAGTGCCAACTCCAAGGACAACGACCGAACCCCGTCCAACAGCACGGACTAGACCAGAGCTTCCAAAAATTGCAGGAAAGGAAAGTTACCGAGACAGTCTAGAACAAGAGAACTTTCTCAATAAAGTGTGCAAGTTTGAGTTGATTTCTCGAGGTAACCCCAAATCTCCTAGTGCTTCCACGGGTAAGATAGATGTGATCAAAAGCCCCGAACCTAGTATCAATTCACAAATCCATTTAGGCGAAAAATTGTTTCCACGAGACACTTTGACCACCCGAATATCTGCCAGTATCCTTCATGGTAGTTCGGATCGTGTCTATAGCTCTTGTAGTTCAAACAGCTCTTCCTCACTGACCAGCGTCAGCAGCATATCTTCGGACATGTCCACATCTCGGGACACCGGATCAAATAAAGCATCGACACAATCAAACAACACATCAAGAAAGCTCAGTGATTCCGCAGACTTCACCGACAGTGCCATTTTTTCACCTTCAAAAAACGGGACCCAACCGCCTCAAAGCAATGGTTTGCCAATGTCAAATGGAGACGTCTCTTTGGATGAGGTAAAGCGAAACACGTTCGAAGGGATGGATTTTGACTTTGATGAGCTGACAGCCAGTCAGCAAGACCTGACGATTCGACACAGGGAAATTGTTAGTCACCGAAAACGGGAACAAGAACAGGAGAGACTAGAACGTCAACGATTGGAGGAAATTCTCAACATGTGCGCCGAATACGAACAGCAGTTGGAGCAGGAGAAAACGACTAATGACTTCAAGAGCCCCGTTCCAAATTCTCCACTTCCATTCCAGGTGGGCCAGGGGTCATCTTCGCTAAGCAGTTCAACAGGGGTCACTCAAACCCCACAACCAGCAACCCGACACATTAAGCCTCCTTCATTACTTGAGATTAACCTCGACTCCAACAGTAACGATTTTAAAGACAAGCCTGATTTTAGAAGTTCTGTTAGCAAGATAAAAACTAACGGCTCTTTAACACGGCTTTCATCACCAAGTAATACAACTAAAGAAGGAACGTTTGGATTACAGAGTAGGAGAGCAGGCTCTAGCTCTTCTAATTCAGAAGAGGAACTCTATAACAGCTCTGAAAATACAGGCACAATTAAACGTCGCCCAGGGCTACCAGATACTTCAACCACCACCATCCCAATTAGTAAAACCCCGACTGCTACAGCTGTTGCTGTTGTTGTGCCAACCTCGGAGGCTGAAGTGAAAACTCCACCAATGCCAGCCGTATCCTCATCTCAGGATGAAGAGCAGCATGCTGCATCTTTAAGTCTTCTATCTTCCAGCTTCACAAACTGCCAAATTGGCACCATAGAAACCCCCAACTCTGTAGATGTACCGAAATCTCTAAATTCCTCAATGATTGAGTCTAATATCATGATCACGTGCAACGGCTTGTCTTCTTCGCACAACGACGAGTCAGGTTCTTCAGCTTCTTCTACAGGAACGGTAAAAGAACATTCGCCACGGTCTTCACTTGGCGATACCAAATCCATGGGAAGTGGTGGCAACCACACGCCTGTAAACAGTGATAGTGAGCACAGTCTCAGCCCAACAAAGTCCGTCGAGAGACCCCCTTCGTCAAGCGGTGTTGAAACATCAAGTGAAAACAGCTTAGTTAATATTGAGGTGAGTTTCTGTATTTTTGTATTTAAAAAAAATCGTTGAACATATGAGTTGTATTTGGTGAAATCACAAATGTATCATTGGTTGATAGTGGATTCGGTTTGTTATTTAACATCAAGTTGGAGGCCTCATATTAGTGGATAATTTCATCTAATTTTACCCCACGACTTGTAGCTTCTAGCTTATAGTCCCTGGTTGGTATCTTGTGACCCCTTATTCATAGCTTCTAACTTGTAGCCACTGATTTGTAGTTTGTGATCCTTGATTGGCAGCTCATAACTCATGATTGATAGTTCCGAGATTTTCAACCCTGGTTGGTAGCTCCTAGCTTATAGACCCTGTTTGGTAGCTCCTAGCTTGTAGTCCCTCCCTGGTTGGTAGCTCCTAGCTTGTAGTCCCTCCCTGGTTGGTAGCTCCTAGCTTGTAGCCCCTGGTTGATAGCCCCTGGTTGGCACCTCCCAGCATGTAGCCCCTGGTTGGTAGCTCCCAGCGTGTAGCCCCTGGTTGGTAGCCCCTAACTTGCAGCCCCTGGTTATTCCTATCTTGTAGCCCCTGGTTGTTAGTTCGTATCTTGTAGCCCCTGGTTGTTAGTTCGTATCTTGTAGCCCCTGGTTGTTAGTTCGTATCTTGTAGCCCCTGGTTGTTAGTTTGTATCTTGTAGCCCCTGGTTGTTAGTTCGTATCTTGTAGCCCCTGGTTGTTAGTTCGTATCTTGTAGCCCCTGGTTGTTAGTTCGTATCTTGTAGCCCCTGGTTGTTAGTTCGTATCTTGTAGCCCCTGGTTGTTAGTTCGTATCTTGTAGCCCCTGGTTGTTAGTTCGTATCTTGTAGCCCCTGGTTGTTAGTTCCCAGTGTGTAGCCCCTGGTTGTTAGTTCCCAGTGTGTAGCCCCTGGTTGATAGCTCTCAGCATGTAACTTCTGGTTGGTAGCTCTCAGCATGTAACTTCTGGTTGGTAGCTCTCAGCATGTAGCCCCTGCTTTGTAGTTTCTAGCTTGTAGGTTGGTAGCTTCCAGTGTGTAGCCCCTGGTTGGTAGCTTGCAGCCTCTAGCTTTTCCTAACCTCATTGTTACTTTTTTTTATTTTTGCTTAAATAAAGACAATTTTGGTGAACATGAATTTGATCTCCTGTTTAGGTCATCATGACACCAAGTACATCCCTTAAATCTGGAGACTGGAATGAGAAATATCTGCACTTGCCTCCACTGCCTCCCTGGAATTAAATTAGTTTGAACTTCCCAAAAAGATACAGTTTTTGCAGTAAAACTTTAAAAAAGAAACATGGCATGTAGCAAAGAAATGTTGAACTAAGAAGAAAGATTAGAGCGTCAATCCAACTGTAAAAAACACAAATTAAAATTCCTCATCTCAACACAGTCTGAGGAGCCCCCCCCCTCTTCCCACCGTAACCACTTGGCAAACTTCTACCTGTTTATCAGATTGGAGCCGAAGTACACAATCAGAATTGCCAATTTCATGTAAAATAAAAATAAGATGTGATATTAAGGTCTCAGATTTCCCTATGCTTTTTTGTTTTGTGGATGTGCCAATGTAGATCGGAATTGGTCATAATTTGCAAAGGAATGCAAACAAGATAAAACAGCGCCGACAAAATTACCCAAGACAACAGAAAAAAACTGTCTACTTCCCTGTTTTTTTTTTTGGGGGGGGGTGCTCAAGAATTTTATTCAGCAGTTTCTTAAATTTCTTCTCTTTACGAGGTGCTCTGTAATTTATTTTTTTGAATAAGTACTCAGACGAACTCAAAGCGCTAGTACACCCTTGATGTAAATACCCCTGACAAACACCAAAATCCCACCCCTACACTGTAGACATCCCTACATGCCAAAAAGCCTTCTACTCAAATAGCTTCTTCTCTTGAACTGCTCGAGTTTGGAATTCCCTCCCAGGCGCCTGCTTTCCTGACTATACTGACATTCAAAAGTTTAAATGTAATGTGAACAAACATCTCACTATCCAACTCCCTTCATAGTATCCCTGCAAATTGGGTCCCAAATAGTAGCCCCTTACGACTTAGTGGCGCTGTGCCTTGTTTGGGGTGAAAAATAGTTTTAAAAAAATGTCAGTCTGATGCTGACTATACTTGGTAGGATTAGCCAAATGACTGGCGGATAACATCATTTAGCCAAGATGGTGTTATGAGATCAGGCTGTCTGAAAATACTTGCTTCCTGGCCTAAAATTCACCGTTGATATATTTTTTTTTTTTTCAAAACTTTACAAAACAACCAAACCAAGCACTATGGATAAATATTTGAAAATTTAAAGAACTTGTAGCATAAAAACTTTTCCCAAATTACTGAATTTGCCATTAAATAATCCGAAAAGGCTAGATATGCCGTAAAACCAATCAACCAAACTTAAATAATTTTGAAAGGTTGACTTGTACATCCACGTCAGCTGTTAGCAAACATTTGTATGTAGCTTGAGTTGTATTTAACTTTTGGTGGAGATTCTTTTACTGTCCTCGGCAGAGCCCACATATTGTTGCACTTAACGCTTCTTGGGGTGAAATACCAATTTTATGACATTCTTGGTTTCAGAGCGTTGCTGGATTAATCATTCTGCCAAATAATCCAATTTCACCCCCCCCTTTTTTTTTCTTTTACATTCATCATTTCTCAAGGCCAAGAAAACACTTGAGGATAAGGGTTACTGAGTTTGTGGTAGTCAATGGGAAAATGTTGTAGTAACAGTTAGAAGTTGGTAAATTGAATTACTTCGGGGATGGCTCATCAAGAACTTGTTCACATTGGACTTGAAGACAACCACATTGTAGTCAGCTGGAAAGCAGGAAAACGGAACAGTTCCACAGGCATGCAATTCTAAGAAAGAAACTTTGTTCATGGAATTTAGTTTAGGCATAGATAAAGAGTGGGGGAAATTATTGATACTGGTTTCAGTTAGAGAAGTGTTTTTCATGAAAGTCAAGCCAGGGGGGACCATAGATTGGAGCTCAGACGAGCACTTGCCATGAAAATAATGATGTCCATCCTTGGATGTACCTTAATAATTTATCAACATTGAAGGGTATAGAAAATGGACTTTGGGTTTACTTTGGCAGCCTTATAATTTTTGCTCTTCTTTTTTTGTTCTTACATTCTATGAGTGATGTTTCTGACAAGGGGGGGGGGGAGAATTGTTATTTTCTTGTCGTTAGCTAGTTTTTTTTTGTTTTGTTTAATCTTAAACCGTTTTTTTTTATTTTAGCTTCTGATATCAATTGGCATCATGCCTTGTCAGGGGCCATTTACACAAAAAACTTAAACCTTTTCTTTGCTTGAAAATAAACCAGCGTTTAATATAGTTACCACCTGGATTTACCTGTAAACGTAAGATTAGGATTAGATTTATGCAAAATAAAGCAGTCTCCTTTTATTTTGAGGTTATACCACCAGCCTGTATTCTAACAGCAGTGGCATTATTGAGTTCTCTTACCTGATTTTGTCCTGATTAAAGTGGTGGCAGATCTTTAGTTTTTTTTTGGGGGGGGGGTATATAGAAATCGCTCCAGCCGAAATATGAAGCCACTTAATGTAAGGAGTTAAAAAAAAAAAAAAAAAAAAAATACTTAAAAGTAAAAAATTAATCGACTATAAGTATTACATTGTTGGGTTTGGACACAAATCGACAATTCTTCTCCCTTTGTCAGAAACATCACTCATGGAATGTGAGGATCAAAGGACAAAAATAAGGGAAGTGAGAGTTACATGGCTGCTGAAAGTAAATCCAAGGTCACATTTCTACTCTAATTAAATTATTTAATTATTACTCTGACACTTTGATCCTGTGAAATATTTTTGTTGTTGAACAATCTGTGTTGCATCTATATCGTTATTTCGACCAACAATTCCGCTTTTTGCTGACAAAAGAAGTTTCTTTTAGGTCTTAGTGTAATTTTTAATGCCTACTAGACACTATCCTCAAGTGTCTAAGGTCTCTCTGTATAGGGGTTTGCCAGGACAACCTAGCATGAGGATACTTTTCCCTAGAAGTAAACCCTGATCAAATATTCATAACCACATAGTATTCATGACCCAAATAAGATCTTCTCACTGTGGCTAATCTACATTAGCTTTTTAGAGGAATAGTGCACCTTTTCCAAGTGATGTTACCTCAAGTAATAGCACGAAGGTGGATACTCCACCAGAATAGATAAATTCTTGTCCTGGAATCCAGTAAGACCAAGAGATCAAAACAAAAGATATAATACAACATATGAAAATGGTTAATTGGGGAGAGGAAATTTATGTTCTCAATTTCTTTATTAACTCAGTGTTTGAGAGATAATAAAACTTTAATGGAACATTCGAATATCTATGTATCTCATATAAAGTTCAAGTGTTGGCCTCAGGTAGTGGGGCCCCTTGATTTCTGAGAATTTTGATTGAAGTAAAATAAAACAAAAATGAGAATTTCCTCATTTTCAGAAAATTTATCTTTTATTGGTCAAAACATTACATACAATTGTTTCAGCCCCCAGTGTTGGCATATAAGAATATAACTATTCATCAAATGATAAATTTGCACAACATTGGGCTTCATCAGCACGTAGTAAAAAAACAATATTACCAAAGTTTCACAGCCCATGAATAGTACCTTTCCAGTTAATATAGTGGATATTCATTTTTTTTATCGACAACATAGAAAAAGTTTCAATCGAGATGTATCTCGCGTCGTAACATAGCAGTAAGATGTCAGCTTTTCTTTCACTTTCTTTTCCGCTTTCACGTCTCAAGTTCGAGCCTGCCTGCCTTCTTTTTCTTTTTTTTTTTTTTTTGGTTGCTCCAAACACTCGGGCAATGCTGGGTACCCCCGCAAGTCTATAAAATAAAAGGCAAGATGGGTGCATGCGTGTTTGTATGTCCGCGAAAGGCTTTTTTCACGGGGTTCTCAACAAGGTTACTATTTTGGACAACTTTCCTTATACTTCCTAGATTATAATACCTCCGATTTGTAAACGGACCTTATCTCTATCCTTAGTTTTTTTTTTTTTTTTTTTTTTTTTTTTTACATAGGCATCACCACATTATCAAGGCCAAGAGGCCACTCAAGGATAAGGGTTAAAGAGTGTAGAGTAGAAATTGGACAATATAGTAATCATTAGTAATGAAAATTTGGTAAATTTGATAACTTATATGGAACGGCTCATCAAGAACTTATTTACGTTAGACTTGAAGACAACCATATTGTAGTCAGCCGGAAAGCAGAAAAACGGAAGACAATTCCACAGGCGTGTAGTTCTAAGAAAGAAGCTTTGTTCATGGAATCTACGTTTAGGTTTAGGCACAGATAAAGAGTGGGGGGAATTATTGATAGTGTTTACAGCTAGACGAGTGTTTCTTGTGAAAGTTTGGCGAGGGGGGACCATAGATTGAAGCTCAGTCGAACACTTTCCATGAAAATAACGATACATCAGAGACAAACTCGCAACATCTCTTCTGTGAGATAGAGGTTGCAAAGAAGAGAAAAGGACATCTCCTACGAGGCTACAAAGTCTATTTTGAACTCTATCAAGGCAGGCCAAGTCCTTTCTAGCAGCTCCTGCCCAGATGTGGCAACAGTATTCCATCCTTGGACGTACCTGGCTCTTATATAGATAGAGAATAGCATCAGCAGTGAGATATCTACCGGATCGATAGAAAGATCCCACCATTTTTCCAGCGGCCTTGGCAACAGATTTGATGTACGTGTTCCATTTAAGATCAGGAGTAATGGTCAAGCCAAGAAGCTTGTCAAAACTTGAGGCCTCCTGAAGACGAGAGAGCCATTCATTTCAATTGATGCCAGATGTGGATCAGAATGTTGATGATGTAAAGAGAGAAGCTTGGTTTTAGATGCATTAAAAGTAACCAGCCACTCCTTACCCCATTGTACTACGTGCTCAAGATCAGAGGAGAGAGAATTGGAGAGAACTTGGTCGTTTACTGTCTTAGATGTGCTACCATAAATGATTTTGATTGAGTTTAAAAAAAAATTCTCAGCTTTTGAGTGTTTGTTTGTCTTTTTCGTATAAATAAAATGAAACCTATCGAAGCGAAGGTACACTGCCTGGCCTTCTGGGCCGGCACATCTTGAAGGCAATCAATGTGAGGGAAACTCTTCATATCAGACAATTGCTATTCATTTGGACATTGCCAGAACTCACCCTTTTAGGGGGAAGCTGGTTTTCCCCAACATCGTGAGGAAACAGATACGGCGGA
>NC_136508.1:39424512-39487012 GCF_053919585.1 Euprymna scolopes | reverse complement strand
TAGCATAAATAAATAATTATATATGTGTGTGTAGAGATAGAGCGAGTGATGTGACATGCATGGAAGTGGCTGCAGCTCTACGATTATCAGCACAAACTGCCTGTTGACTCATTTTACCTAATTCTCTTAGGAAATTCATGTATACATTTTACCCAACTATCGTTAAAGTAATGAAAAAGACAAGAGCAATGTAAACTCCAAAATAACATCCCAACCAGGTTATATTTTGGTTGCCACAATTAAAATAAAATTCTGATGAACGTATCATTTTTATTTTTATCTTATGTTTTACCAGCAGTAAACAATTTCTAACACAATAACCAATCATTATGAGCTTTGGAGCCCAGTTGCTCAGCGAACGGGGAATATATGCTATATTTATTTCAATATAGTTTTATACAGAGAAAGGCTGGAAACCCTTTGTTAAAATCCAGATATCTCTGATTTGGGTGAAATTTTAACCATAATTATTAGCCATTAATTATTTGAAAATTTGGTTCTTGTCCAGTATTTCCCCTATATTAAAAAATAAATTTATGATGTTCATAGCCATGATGGAACGCCAATATCATATTCTAAAAATAATGTAAATTTATTAAGTTTTATTTTCAAAAAGAAAATACTTTTTAAAGTGATTAGTGTGGATATGTAGATATTACAACATTAACATAGTATGGATTATTGTTGAATTAGCTCCCTTTGTTTCACTTTTTTCTTTTTCTCCAAAATGGTGGGAAAGACGGTCACTTCATGGAAACTCATAGAAATTTTATTTTCTAATATAAAAATAAGATTATTTGATGAATTTACATAATTTTTGGAATATGATAATTCCGTTTTGTCACATCATGCGTACATCATATAGTTTTTTTCTTCTTTATTCTTTGTTTTTTTTTTAATATAGAGAGAATTCTAGACAAGAAACGGAAATTTAAATATTTCTGATTTGCATGAAATGTGATTCGTTATCAGACACCAGTTAAGCCAGGAAGTTTTTTTTTTTACTTCATTAAGTACTTAGTTATAAATTTTGCAGCCAAAGGTACTAAATTAACAAGGAAGAATATATATAAAAGAATTAATAAATACAAGTGTTGAATGTGAGGATGAGGGCATAGACTACAACATCATATGCAAAGGAAGGGAAGAAGTAGAGGAATATTGATGAAGCTAAATATGGGATAAAAAAAAAAAATTTTTCTTAGTTTATACTATGACATTTGTAATTTCAATAAATATTCATGTTTATTTAAACAAGTATACGATAAAAGTAAACAATAAACAAAGAATAAAAGTAAACACTAATCTATAACATAAATCTCACCTGTCTGTTTAAATGTATGTATGTATGTTTGTATGTCTGTTTAAATGTATGTATGTCTGCCTAAAACTTTTGACAGAGGCAACGAATTTTCACAAGATTGTTATCATTTTGAAGCTCGACCATTCGACAACCAATATCGAAAAATTTGTTAAAAACATTCATTCCTTCACCCTCAACTGGGCACTTTTCTACAGGGAGGGGTCGCTTTTTTTGCCGATATTTTCAAAAGTCATCTTCTCTTTTCGATGGTCTAGCCTTAATTTAAACCTACGTCACTTCCTGTTTGGCGATGGGCGCAACAGCAAAGACGTCACATTTCTTTTTTCATGTTCTTTTCCTCCTTCGCGGTACGGGATCAAGCCTGCCTGCCTACTACCACTTTTTTTTTTTTCTTGCTCAACACACAGCTTCAAACTCCTGGGCAACGCTAGGCACCCATGCTAGTCAACAATAAAAGTAAACAATAAACAAATAATAAAAATAACCAATGAATAATAAAAGTAAATAAATAATAAAGTTTACAGAAAACAATAGAAAATAATTCAGTGTGTACTTAAAGTTACGCTGACATGAAAAAAAAACATGAAGTTGTTATATGATTTTATTACAGATTATTTTTCTTTGCAAAAAATATAAAGTTTATGTATCTAACTTTTCAAACAAAACGTTTTGTTTTTCACTTCAAACAAGTTACATTGTCACTTTGACGTAAGCAGTTACTATTTGGGATCATGTCTAACAGGGGCTGTGGGAGTTGAGCAGCGAGATGTCTGTTCAAAGTACATTTAAACTTCTGCAGGTATGTACAGTCAGGGAAGCAGAGACAGATGTGTGTGAGAGGTGGGGGGATTCCAAAGTCCAGCAGTCTGAAAGCAGTTATTAGAGTAGAAGGCTTTCCGACATCTAGAAATTTCTAAAGGAAGAGGTGGGATTTTGCTGCTTATTAAGTTAGTCAAGAGTATGCACGTCAAAGGGGCCATGTTATGAAAATGCTGGATATACATTTTGTTTTGATTTTTTTTTTTTTTTTTTTTTTTAATATTTTACTATTACAAGGATTACAAAATCGGAATACATTGTCTCTCTCTCTCTCTCTCTCTCTCATTCTAATATCTTACTATACCCCCTCATCTCCGTTTTTTCTCTCTCTCACCTATTTATATAATTCTTGTCCTCTCACCACTTCTCTTATCATCATCTTGGTGCATATGCAGTGTGTGTTACATGTGAAAATTGTATTCCAAATTATCAAAAAAAAAAAAAAATAGACATCAATAAAAATTGGGAAAAATTACCAAATAGAATTTTGATTAAAAATCAGTTTTCATATTTTGCCAATCTGCTATTTATTATCATTTGGTTAAATGACAAACTGACTTATCTCCCCCTGCTTTATAGGTATTTCTGCTCTTATCAATGTTGGATGTGCAAAATAGATTCATTTTTTGGCATCGCACAAATTTTTCCGATCCCAATACGCCAAAAAGTTCTGATTTTTCCAATTCCCAAAACAAATATTAAAAATAAGAGAGCTTCTGTTTAATTTTATTTTTGAAGTTTTTAAAAAATCACTTTTGTGTGAAAATTGAAATGTTAATAACTCTCATATGTTTCACAAACATTTTCGATTCTGCATCAAATCATCTTTAGGTAAGAGTGAAATGAATGGTTGGCTGAGAATATATATACATATATATATATATGTACACACACATACGGTCACTGTCTGCATAGATAACACATGACATGAATGGTCGTAGGTCTTCTATGGTCTCCATTTCAGTCAATGACATCATCCCTTTTTTACTTGAGCATTTCTAATGTCAAAAAAATGTCTTCCTAGTGTTTTCATGATTTAAACAAATGTCTTCCTAGTGTTTTCATGATTTAAACAAATGTCTTCCTAGTGTTTTCATGATTTAAACAAATGTCTTCCTAGTGTTTTCATGATTTAAACAAATGTCTTCCTAGTGTTTTCATGATTTAAACAAATGTCTTCCTAGTGTTTTCATGATTTAAACAAATGTCTTCCTAGTGTTTTCATGATTTAAACAAATGTCTTCCTAGTGTTTTCATGATTTAAACAAATGTCTTCCTAGTGTTTTCATGATTTAAACAAATGTCTTCCTAGTGTTTTCATGATTTAAACAAATGTCTTCCTAGTGTTTTCATGATTTAAACAAAAATTTTGCCACTTTTTTCAACACTCGGCCAAACTATACATCATCGAGAATTATTCGACAATGACTTTGTTGCTGTTCGTGTAGGTATGGCTCTCTTAAACCCTAGGCGATCCAACCTCTCGGGTTTAACATTCTCTCAGAAGGGGTTAGTTAATTGCTAATCACCTGACGAGTGTCTATAGAGAAACGGCAATGGAGCGGCTCAGGCATTTTTGTAGGTCAAAGTGTGCTTATTGTAGTGTCTTAAACCTATTTTCGTTGGCAATGTTATCCAGTTGTCACAGAAACATAAAAGATAACAAAAAATGTAAACATAGTTTTAATAATATATAGAAATTAGTGATGGGACGATTTCAATATTTTTCCTGATTCCGATGCAATTACCGATTTTGTACTAAATTCTCGATTCCGATTCTTTATAAATTTATAAATATTTAATAATAGAGTAATTATTTATTCTCGATTACCGTAAAAACACATTAAATGTGCAGATATTTTCTCAAACATAAAAATACCCTTGTAGAAGATGATCTATAGATTTTAATTTTACTATTTGTTTAAAAATCAATAAAAATTTATTTTATTACTACAAGCAGTGGAAGGTTTTTCTTTAAAGAAAATCAAATAAAAATAATTAAAAGTATCGTTTTTGGCATTGGAAAATAATCATAGATTTTAATTTTACTATTTGTTTAAAAATCAATAAAAATTTATTTTATTACTACAAGCAGTGGAAGGTTTTTTTCTTTAAAGAAAATCAAATAAAAATAATTAAAAGTATCGTTTTTGGCATTGGAAAATAATCATAGATTTTTCCAATTTTGATAGTCCACTAAAGTTCCAATTTTTCTGATTCCGATTAATCGTGCCAACACTTATAGAAGAATTTAAGTCTGTAAATTCTTGAGATGCAGGATTGGTTTTGGATTATTTGAACTACTGCTCTCATCTTAAGTGTTGAGCAAGTCTGCAAGAACCCATAGCGTAACCGATAAAATACTAATTGCTGATGCCATTCTCTACCTGTATAAGAGCCAAGTATGTCCAAGGATGGAGTACTGTTGCGAGGCCGCCGAGTTGGGCAGAAGCTGCTTGCTAGAAGTAGCTTATCCTGCCTTGACAGAGTTCAAAATAGACTTCGTAGCCTAGTGGGGGGTGGTCTTTGCTCTTCCCTGCAACCACTTTCCCACAAAAGAGATATTGCGAACCTGCCTCTGATTATTTTCATGACAAGTGCTCGTCTGAGCTCCAATCTATGGTCCCCTGGCCTGACTTTCACGAAAAACACTCCTCTAACTGAAATCACTATCAATAATATCCCCCACTCTTTATCTGTGCCTAAACCTAAACGTAGATTCCATGAACAAAGCTTCTTTCTTAGAGCTGCATGTCTGTGGAACTCTGTTCCATTTTCCTGCTTTTCAACTGGCTACAATATGGTTGTCTTTAAGTCCAATGTAAACAAATTCTTGATGAACTATCCCCTTAAGTTACCAAATGTCCACTACTAACGATTACTATGACATTTTCCCATTGACTACTATATACTCATTCACCCTTATCCTTGAATGGCCTCCGGACCTTGGTAAGTGGTGACTCCCGTATAAAAAAGAAAAAAAGATTCAGCTTTTCTGGATCTACACGATCATGGCTGACAGAACAAGAACATGCTAGCCTGGTGGATTAAATAGAGTGAGTAAGTTCGAAATTCCGTGCAGGTTTCCAAATTTCACAGAAAGATTCCAGAGTTTGACAAGACACATCTGAATAAATTCGGAGGTTACATCGGCCGAGACGTTGTGAGAATAACACTCAAGATATAAACAGTTAATACAAAAATATTTAAATAGGTAAATTTTTATTTGTCCACTTCAAAGTAAATGTTCTTCCTGGCAACCGTGACTTTGCTTTAATTGCGATCACATTTTCAAATCAACCTGTTTGTGGATAAATCGTTGAAATGGCTGCCACAAACATATTTGTAATAGCAGCAAAAATTGAAAGGAGAAATATGAAGTTTTTCCCCATTTAAAATCTAATTTCAATATTTTATTTCTTTTGGTTCTTATACTTGTAGATCAAGTTTGTTTAAAATTAATAATAAAAATTTTTATATATATATATATATATATATATATATATATATATATATATATATATATATATCGCTATTCTTTATTCTATATTCTCTTTATTCTTTTCATGTTTTTCCCCCTCTCTCTATCCTTTCCTCCTCTCTCTATTCATTTCTTCCCTCTGTCTATCTTCATTTTTTCTTTATCTTCCCCTTTGTTTTTCCCATCTCTCTAACCGTCCCCATCTCTCTATCCTTTCCCCCTTTCTATCCTTCCCCCTTCTTTCTTTCAATACACCTTTCTTTCTTTCCTTACAGCCCTCTCTCTCTCCTTCTCCCCTCTTCTCTTTCCTTGCTCTAAACTATTTGTCATTCTATTTCTCTAACCAATTATCTTATTATTCACCCTTCAAGTGTTTATATTACTTCCACTTGCACATTTAGACCATACAGACGAAGTGTGCACGGTGACAAACAATGCAACAACAACAACAACAACAACAGTAACAACATCATAAGCGAATGTTAGTAGTCTACAGCAATCTGCATAAAGTGTAGTTTGTTCTGAGACTACACTTTATTTTTTCTGCCTTCGGTCACTAGAGAAGAAATCCTTCATGACTGAGACAATTTTTTTTATTTATTTTTTTTTTTGTTCCTATCCAGAGTGACCTTTGGGGGAAGCTGGACCCCTCCCCCCATTAAAAACCGACTTTGTGCCTAACTCTGCCCTTGTGGGGAGGCAAGTAAATAGGCACCTATTCCTCTTATTCGTAGAGTAGAAATAGTACCGTATCCATTGTTTTCGATTGTTTCCAGACCATCCGGTGTCATTTTCTTTCTAACAAAGAACGTCATAGTTTTATATGGCTCATTTCCATATAAATGTCATGGTGAAAACCATCAGAATGTTCATTCATGGCGAATTTAACTAAGATAAATATTTTGGATGCAGGGTGGGGCCTTGTCTTTTCGGCTACTACTTCCCTACTTATGTTGTGGCTGACCTGTTTAAAGTGCATGCTATGAAAATTTAGTATTTAAAACCAACAACTAGACACAATGAATACCTGAGTGGAATGCAACCAATCCTGTTTACATTAATTTACTTGAAAAGCAAGGCCATCCCTATAACAGGCCTGGCGATTTTTTTTAAGAAGTTTAACATTGCTTTTTTTTTTTTATGTAATATTTAAACAGGGTTATTACTTCGCTTATTGTTTTGTTTTGATTTACCGCCCCCCGCCTCCGCCCCAACACACAACTTTAAACACCCGGGCAACGCCGGGTACCCCCGCTAGTATATATATATACAAAAATAAAAATCCCTCATTGAAATAAGCATTTGCCTTTACTTGTTCAAAATGACATATCTCATCGTTGCTTGACTTCGGTGATCTCAGAATTCCAAAAGACTTTCTCTGTGGTGAACTTTGCGCCCATCGGTAGAGCATAGACGAGGATGGCCAGTGTTCATTTTGCCAGTGCTAAGTTCACCACAAAAGATGCAAAAAAAGTTCACCACAAAAAATGCAAAAGCATTTTACAGGGGGGGGGGTCCGTTTGTCTTCAGATATTGCGGGCTCCCAGCTGGTACGTTCAATATCACATGCGTTCATGTGGCTTTGTGCCCATCGGCATAGCATAGATGAGGATGATCAATGTTCCTTTTGCGAGTACTAACGCATAAACTGAACCTGCTTGAACGCATGTGATATTGACCGTAGCAACCGAGAGCCCAAAGCTAAAGTTCGCACCATCTGGAGACAAATGGTGGGGAAAGACTATTTAGGAAGGTCAGTCAACAAAATTCAACAGATTATAAACACAACGCACCGACTTGCATCTGCGATATCTGCACCTGACAATGTAGATTGAAAATAGGCTTTTTCAGCCACAGAAGATGGTGTTCAATTACAACCTCTATAAGCGCAACCCCATATCTTTTAAACTTACGGATGCCAATCAACAAAATCATAGTAATGTATATATATTACTTAAATATGTTACAGAATGTTCGAAAAGCATTGGTACCGTCAGTTTCAAATCTGATATAAAGGGGGCCAGTTTATGGTCGGTAATATTGAATTCTCTTAAGTCTCTGTTTATATCTGTTGTCACTGGAAATGGCGACCACGCGTTCTTTTGTTTTGCAGTTTGTGATATTTTCTGTCTTTTCATTTTTGTTATTCTCTCATATTTTTTTTTATTTTATTTTATTTTATTTTTGGAATATTTTATTTATTTATTTTTTTTTTTGTATGTGGCTATTTTTTTTGTGTATCTCAGCAGATAAATTTATGCAACTTTGTTCCCCCAGCAGTTTTGTAAAGTGTGAAACTTTCGGTGTTGGGAAGGCAGGTCCAAGGAAGATCTGAGTTTCAAAACATCTTTCGCTAATTTTTTCAGAACCTTATATCAGAACATAAACATCTTGAAACAAGTTTATCATAACCTTAAATTAGATAATTTTAAGAAATTAAATCGAACTCCCCCCCCCCAAAAAAACAAACAAACAGAGCGTTAAAACCCACTTTAATAATTAAAATGTCTATGATAGGGGTTTCTCTCTTAGTTTTACACCGTCAATATCTCCAACAGAGAGATGAAACTTTCAGGGCATGAATGCATAAATTCAGTCATCCTAACTATGCAATTTGCAATTCCCTCTGATCTATTCAGACACAATAAAAATAGCAGGTACTACCTTTGGAACGTCTCATATATCTATTTACTGTTATATAATAGGAACTTTGTTTGTGTGTGAGATCGTTCCCTATGGACACGAAAACGTCTGGGCTAATTTTTATGCAATTTTACACAAAGGTACTTTGTGCCTGGCAGTGTTCTGAGATAGGGTTTGTATCGGAATGTTTTCAATAAGCATCGATAATCAAAATAATCCAATGATAGAAGAAACAGGTAATTTTCACCAAAGTTAACACCTTACACAGCCTAACATCACAAGTGCATCTGAGAAGTTTTATTACGACACAAGCCTAAAGGTTCGACATATAAAATCAATAGTAGGTTCTTAAATATGACAGGGGCGTGTTCAAAATGAACATTTCTGTCTAAAGCACAATTGCACCGTGATACTTGACTTTTTCATTTTAAACGTTAATTCAAGCAATTATATATAAAAATAATTTTATAAAATGAACAGTAGGTTCTCTACAGTGCAATGTAGACTTCAATCTATTGTGGACTAAGTCACTGTGGTAAGGCATGTGAAGCTTCCTCCTGGTTCACCACAGTGGATCCTCAATCAATCGATCTGATTGAAAAATGGGCGATTTCACCGCTGTAGATGACAATAAAAATATGGGAGTGCTAAACATTCGTTGATCATCATCCAATCCCGGGCAACGTCGAGTCTCCTTGCTAGTTATATAAAAGTGAAAGTGTCTGTGTACATTTCCCTACGCAATAACTCTGTCAATTTTAAGTCTACAGACTCGAAATTTGATATACAGGGTACTAAGATTTGGGAAAATCGATGTGATCGGATTTCGGCCAGAAATTTGGCTATTACAGGGTCAAAGTTCAACAATTTGACCTTTGAGAACTCTACCAAACTCCTCTGACAATTTTTGGTCTAATCACTTGAAATTTTAGATATAGGTTCCTTGGAAGTGGATCTAACTTAATAACTTGTTTGAGCCCAAAACAATAAATGTTAAGGGGTCACAATAGGGGTCAAATTTTAAAAAGTTGACCTTTTTTTTTTTTTTTGCTCAGCATACACCTCCAAACACCCGGGCAACGCCGGGCACAAATGCTAGTATATATATATATATATATATATATATATATATATATATATATATATATATATATATATATATATATATATATTGTGTGCTACATATGTGCAAAGGCATCATAATCCCTGCCTATTAATCAAGAATCCTGGTTGGAAAATCTTGGTTTAAACTGAAATTTTTTGTTTAGCTTTCTTTCAGCTCCTCAAGAGATTTAGTCAGATTTATCTTTATTTTTTTGACCTATTAAATTTGGTTTTAACTGGAATATGTGGAGGCAGAGTTTAATAAAAACTGAAGAGACTTTGTTCCCCCCCCCCCCCACACACTTTTTTTTTTTTTCAGCTCTGTACGACGGCTAAAGAGGTTTCATTTCAGTTAATCGTGTTTGGGGGCGTGGGGGTGTACAAAGATAAGAAGCTATTGAGGTAAATAGATTATCTCAATCCTTTTCAGACGTGCCCCTTTTTCTGTTTGTTTTTACCTCAAATGTCAAGATCATTTTCTCAAAGTCTGCAGTTTTATTCTATTCTCCTGTTCAACACTCTTCACGTCGACTTTTAAAATATGTTAGCCTTTTGACCAGGAGCAAAGCGTAATATCTGTTCTAATAATACACTTCATCTTTTCTCTCGTCTGTCAATGAACGAGAAATCTTTCTACACAGAGGCAATTTTAATTTTTGTTCCAATTAAAAGTGCCCTATTTGGGGGAGCTAGATTTTCGCCACGTTAAAAAACTGACCTTGTATCTAACTGACCTTTCTTTGACTGCTTAGTTTGAAGTAAAATATATTTATATAAATGGGGATTGTTTTTGTTTTTTTGTTTTTTGGTAGGATTTTCAAATTAGATAGGGTCTTAAAGTTCATAACATCCTAATGATATTAGAGCGTACACAGTGACTGTACGTATATTTATTTTTCTCTCTCTCCTTCTTTCTCTCTCTCCTTCTTTTTCTCTCTCCCTCTTTCTCTCTCTCTCTCTCTTTTCTCTCTTTCTTTCTCTTTCTCTCTCTTCCTTTCTCTTTTTCTCCCTCTTTCTTTCTTTCTCTTTTCTCTCTCTCTCTCTCTCTCTCTCTCTCTCCCTCTCTCTCTCATATTCCTTCATCTCTTTCTGTTTATCTAAAAGAAAAAAAAAAAGCTTCCCTGGCTAAAAACAATGCTTAAAATGTCAATTTTTATGCAAGGTGTAGTATCTGTTACCCTGTAACAACGTTAAGAAGGATTGCTTATAGTGTCAATGCGATATTGTGGTGATTTGAAGCCAGTTAAAGAGACTAGCCAAAAGAAATGAACGCACGACTCCCATCCCAACTTGGTCTTGTGCCACATTCGTTATGTATTTTTTCGATATTTAAAAAAAAATCTTTTTATAAAACTTATTGTGATCATTATATGTGAAAAAATATACATAAAGTGTAGTATCTGTTCCGAAGATATCTCACTACTGATGCAATTCTCTATCTATATAAAAGCCAAGTACGCCCAAGGATAGAGTACTGCTGCCACATCTGGGCAGGAGCTGCTAAAAACAGCCTATCCTACTTGACAGAGTACAAAATAGACTTCGTGACTTAGTGAGGGGTGCCCTTTTCTTTTCCCTGCAATCTCTCTCCCACAGAAGAGACGCTGCGAGCCTGTCTTTGTTTTATCGTTATTTCCATGGCAGGTGCTCGTCTGAGCTCCAATCTCTGGTCCCCCCTCGCATATCTTTCACGATAAGCACCCGTCTAGCTGAAACCACTGTCAATAATTTTCCCCACTCTTTATCTGTGCCAAAATCAAAACGTAGATTTCATGAACAAAACTTATTTCTTAGAAGTGCACGCCTGTGGAACTCTGTTCCGTTTGTCTGTTTCCCACCTAACTACAACTTGGATGTCTTTAAGTCCAACATAAACAAATTCCTGATGAATCGCCTCCTTAAGACACTTTATCAAATCTCCAATACTAACAATTACTACGACACTATCTCATTGATTGCTGTATACGGAATAACCCTTATCCCCGAGTAGTTGCCGGGCTTTGATAAGTGGTGGTGACGCATGTAAATTAAAAAAAAAAAAAAAATTATATACCGAGTCTATTCTGTCCTACGTCAGTGGAGGAGAAGTCCTTCTAGAGTGAAGCAATTTTAATTTTTGTTCCAATCCAGTATCTCGTTTTGGGGGAACTAGATGTTCTCCACATTAAAAACCGATCTTGTGTCTAACTTTGCCCTTGTGGGGAGGCATGTAAATAAGGAACTCGACTTCGTAATCTAGTAGGTGATGCCCTTTTCTCTTCTCTGTAGCCTCTTTTCCACAGAAAAGCCGTTGCGAGCCTGTCTCTGGTCTGTCATTATTTTCATGGCACGTGTTCGACTGCGCCCCTCCCCCACACCAATCTTTAACAAAAAGCACTCGTTTAGCTAAAATCAATATCAACAATTTTCCCCACTCTCTATCGGTGCCTAAACCTAAACGTGGATTCCATAAGAAAAGCTTCTTTCCTAGAACTTCCCGCCTGTGGAACTCTGTTCAGCTGCTGGTCCGCTTTCTTGCTTTTTCAAGTCCAATGTAAACAAGTTCTTATTGAACTGTCATCATAAATAATCAAATTATACCAAATTTCCACCCCAAACAGTTACTACGTTACTGTCCCAATGACACATTATACACACATTAACCTTTATCTTCGAGTGGCCTCCGGGCCTTAATATGTGATGACCCATTGGTAAAAAAGTGTTTAAAAAAAAAAAGCATCTCTAGAACAAGCTCTGAGTTCTTAAGGAAAAAAAAAAAATCTGAAAAAAAAAAAAAAAAAAAGAAATGAACAAATTGCCACTTGATGGTCGTCTCGTAAGCATGCGGGTGCCCTCCACACCACCACTCCATCAAACAGCTGACCCCCCCCCCTCCCCTCCGGTCGCCTTTTCGTCTCCATCCCCTTCTCTCTCTTTCTTCCGCGTCACTATCCTCTTTAAATTGTAATGTTTGGCATTGTTGACTTCTGCCTGTATGCGACCAGCTGCCCCCCCCCTCTCCCTCAAAATTGTGACATATTTCTACCAACCCCGCCTAACTCTCCCTCCTCTGCTCTAGTCTACATTTTATTATCCGCTGTGTTTTCTAACTTATCTTTTTTTTTTTTTTTTTTTTTTTTTGATGTGTCTCAATATTATTGCGTGCATACACCTTACCTACTTCTTTACTATACAGCTGGTGTTCTTGTGTGTTGGCCTCGCCGGGACAGAAGATTGTCTTTTCCTTCTTGTTTTTCTTGTCTTCATAACTTTTTTTTTATCTCACAAATTCCACTTATGGCTCGATTATTATTAATTGATGAACCCCAGGTAAGAAATACTAGTTCCTATTTATTTGCACTCCCACCACGAGGGCAGAGTTAGGCACAAGATCGATTTTTAATGTGGGTGACGGCTCCCCGAAAAGGAAATTGGGTTAGACTAAGACCAATATCAAAATCAAATAAATTTAAAAAAGAAGAAAAAAAAAGAGAAAAAAAAGGCGTTTGCGAAGAACAACAGATCAATTTTTTAAGTATGTGGTTTTAAGCAAAAACAGTACTTACTCGTCATGTCGAAAATATTGATATATCCGAAAATTATTAAAATTTATCGAGTAGAACAACTATTGTTTTTAGTTAAAAAAAAAAAAAAAGTCGATGGATATAGGTTAATATCGGAAGCCATTAAAATGTCGAAAAGAGAGATGTCCCCTGTATTCACAATCTTTAAGGTGTTCACATCTGAGGAAAATGCAATTCCCCCCCCCCACACACTTTTCTGTAAAAATTAATTTTCTGTTCGATGAATTTTCGTAATTTTTGGATATATTACTATTTTCAACATGACAAGTAAGTACTGTTGTTTCTGCTTAAAGCCATATATTGAAAGAAAAAAATCGATCTGTCAGCTCTATCTAAACAAGCACCCCCCCCCCCAAAAGATAAATAATAAACACGCGGATTCCTATGAAAAGAAATACTATTCATACACAACTGGGTGCTTTTGCTTGGGACAGTGTCTCAAAAGAGGTGGGAGGCTCTCAGTGCACGTTGACTTCCTTTCGCTGTTTGTTTGTTTTCGTTTTTTTTTTTTTTTTTAGGGGAGGGGGAGTAAAAGGGTTTTATTTGAAATGAAACTTTGGAGACAAAACCGGCTTTTCTAAATGTTAAAGTTATTTATTTACTTATTTTTATTACTTTTTTTTAATTATGAACAAAAAATAAAATAAAAATTGCCCATTGACGGATTTCTCTCCTTCGCTGACCAAGGACAGAAAATATTCTCTGCTGCCCAACAGAAACGTTTGTGTTTCATTCCACAGAATGGAGGCATGATGCTAACTAGTTAGCCTGACGAATTCATCTGATGGAATGAAAGCACAAGCGTTTCGCCGTTTCTGTGTAGCTTACTTGCAACAGGCAGACTTTTATACTCATAAGGAAGCTCTACTCATATTGAGTACTGTTGAAGTAAAATACTGAAACCAAAAGTATATAATGTTATCTTTTAAATTTTATTTATATCATATCCCTTTTTTTACAAGGCTGATCTCGCAAGTTTCAATTATTGTGGACTTATCTGCCCTCATTTTCTTTGTTTTTAAGATGGCAACACGAGACGGTCTTTTTTGCTTACTCATAAAATTTGATATTCTTAGTTTTAAAAAAAATAATACTTGATCAATTTACGTGATTTTTTTTTTTTTTTTTTTTTTTTTTTTTTAATATGACATCTTCATTCTGTGACTGGTACGTACACCATAGATTTGTTTCTGTAATTTTGTGTACTTTTTAGTTAGGTTGGCTTCTCAAATTAAATTTGTGCTTGTGTTATTTTTTTCATTTCAGCAGTTTTGTGCACGTTTTTTTTTTTTTTTTTTTTTTTTTTTTTTTTTTTTTTCATGTACACTAAGATTATCACATCAATTAAAACGTTAGAATTTTGTACTTTTATGGTGAATCTCCTTGCTTTTTTTTTTTTTTTTTTTTTTTTTTTTTTGCTGACACTGTTTGTGCTAGTGTAATACTTTTAATAAACGATTAATTTAGTCCACAGGGCTGGGAATAAAAGAAAGGAAAACAGAAAGTAAACCGACACTTGCACACGATTCGAACCTGTGCGTCAGAAAAAGGGGCACCTGCCCCAGGTGTTGTGTCACTTGACTCCTTTTTCTGTGCCCCCCTTCTCTCTCTCTCTCTCTCTCTCTCTCTCTCTCTCTCTCTCTCTCTCTCTCTCTCTCTCTCTCTCTCTCTCTCTCGCACACAGACACTAAATCAACCGTTTATTTAATTTTATTACACCCCATTATTTTTATTCTCAGCTCCTGAATTAACCATTTGGGTATTACCCGTGTATTTTTTGCCAGGAATATTTTTCCCTCTGGGGACACAAAATTATAAGAATCTATGCCATTCTTCTAAAGATCTTTTTCCTGTTGATTCCAGTATATATGTTGCTGGTCTTGTGCTGTCCTAGGAGGTCCAACCTCCCAGGCTCTTTGAGAGAGGTTTAGTTTATTGCTAATCGCCTAAGGCGCTTCTACCAGAAAACGCCGATGGCGCTGCACAAAGCTTCTTTTTTTCTTTTTTTTTTTTTTTTGCAGGTCAGTACTCCTCCTTTGGAGCGATGACTTTTCAATCCTACTTTCCGATCCGTGTCACATTTCTCACTGTGGGAGAGAAATAAATACCCACTTAAGTATATTTTGTTTATTTGTAGACCCTTAATTGTTTTTAAGGGTGTGACATATTTTTTGTTTTATTTATTCTCGGTGTCAACAACAACTAGTTATATAATATAGTACCGGAAATAAATATCAGTGTGTTTTGTTGATATATAATTACAACTAGCTGGCTTCGCTATCACTTCACAAAATTTACTATTTGAAACACATCTATATATCTGTGAAAGTGTCTGTCTGTCTGTGTACATTTCTCTACGCAATAACTCTGTCAATTTTCAGTATACAGACACGAAATTTGATATATAGGGTAGTGAGATTTCGGCCAGAAATTTGGCTGTTAAGGGGTCAAAGTTCAACGATTTGACCTTTGAGAACTAACAAACTCCTCCGCCAATTTTGGGTTTAAACAATTGAAATTTTAGATATAGGTTCCTTGGACATGGATCTAACTTAATAACTTTATTTGAGCCCAAAACAATAAATATTGAGGGGTCATAATAGGGGTCAAAGTTAAAAAAAAAAAAAATTGGCCTCTGCGGTCTCCACCAAATTACTCAGACAATTTCTGGTCTAAACATTTGAAATTTTACATAAAAGGTATTCAGAGATAGGGCAAACTTTTTAATCGGTTTGGGTCGAAAGTTTGAGCTACCAATATATAAATGTATGTATGTATGTTTGCATGTGTGCCTAAAAATTTTGACAGAGGCGACAGATTTTCACAAGATGAGTATCGTTTTGAAGCTCGACCTGTCAGACGACAAATACCGAAAAATTGGCTGAAAACATTAATTTCTTCACCCTCAACTGGGCACTTTTCTACAGGGAGGGGTCGCTTTTATCGCTTATATTTTCGAAAGTCATCCCCTCTTTTCGATCGTTTAGCCTTAATTTAAACCTACGTCACTTCCAATTTGAAGTGGTCCTAGGAGCAAAGACGTCACGTTTTATTCCCATTCTTTTCCTCCTTCACAGTATGAGTTCGAGCCTACCTTCCTACTACCATTTTTTTTTTTTTTTTTTTTTTTTTTTTTTTTGCTCAACACACACTTTCAAACACCCGGGCAACGCTGGGCACCCATGCTAGTATATATCACTTCACAAAATTTACTATTTGAAACATATATATATATATTTCAAATAGTACATTTTGTGAAGTGCTAGCGAAGCCAACTAGTTGTAATTATATATCAACAAAAGACACTTTCGTGCATGTCTGTGTGTACAACTCTCCTACAGCCAACACCGCTGAACCGATTATAACCAAAACTGACATGATAATGGTCCCCTACCTAGGGATGGAGCACACCATTTTTCAAGATTACGGTCAAATGTCATGTGTATATATATATATATATATATATATATATATATATATACTCTCCTACAGCCAACACCACTGAACCGATCATGACCAAACCAGCCTGACATGGGATGGTGCACACTATTTTCCAAAGTCAAGGTCAAATGTTAAGGCCGGCACTTTGCTGTACGTTCAGATACCTGTGAAGCTGGTACCCAAACGTACAGCAAAGTCCGGGTATCTTTGCTAGTTAATCTATATAAATAAAACAGTAGACGCATGTATGTATGTATGAAAATATTTAACCGATAAACTCTTAAACTACTGGTCACAAAACACTGAAATTAATAGGAAATAGTAATCATACACCAAGGATGATTTATAACAAGTAAAATCTTTGTTTGGATGAGTGAATAACACGTACAGAAATATGTTAGCAAGTTGAAATGCAAAATGTTCATTTCAATTTGCCGACATGTTTCTCTTACTTTTGTGCATACACAAATTCATTCATACCTTGAAGTGGTTTAATTTTACATGTTGACAAGTTGACATGGAAAATTTTCATTACTTTTGCACATGTGCAAATTCATTGATAGTTTGAAGTGGTTTAATTTTAAATCTTTATCTGTTTGTCGATAGCTCAAATGGTAGGGAATGCAGCTGGAGCGCTAAATGTTTTGGTTTCGATTCTAGCTGAAGCGTTGTCTTGAAGAGAAATGCCTCCCAACACCCTGGAAAACCCGTATGTCCCATATTTAAAAATTCATGCGATCAGTCATCTCCCTCTCAATACAAACCAATCAGTCTTCTATGCGTCATAAGTTGCTAGAATCTGTGTTAAATAGAGAAGTAGGCAACCACCTGACCAAAATAACCTCCTCAGTGACATGCAATATGGCTTCCATTCTGCTAGATCTACAGCAGATGTGCTAACAGTTATATCGCATAGAATTAGCAAATCTCTCAATGGAGGCTTCCTCTCTAGGGCAATTGCTCTTGACATATCAAAGGCCTTTGATATGGTATAGCATAAAGGTCTAATCTACAAAATCTCCAGCTACAGTATAGCTGGAAATGTCTTTTCAATTATTAAATCATTTCTCTCTGATAGGTTCATAAGAGTAGTGGTTGATGGGCAGAAATCAGAATTAATTAATGCTGGAGTCCCTCAAGGATCCATCCTGGGTCTAACTCTTCCTGATCCACATCAATGATCTCCCAAATCACACCCTAAGATCATTTGTAGACATTTATGCTGACGACACTACCATCTATGGCAACACTTCAAAAGCAGTAAACGACCAAGTTCTCTCTGATTCTCTCTCCTTTGATCTTGACCACGTGGTGCAATGGAGAAAGAGGTGGCTGGTTACTTTTAATGCATCTAAAACCAAGCTTCTGTCTTTCCATCATCAATGCTCTGACCCCCGTCTTGCATCAATTGAAATGAATGGATCTTGTCTTGAGAGGCTCTGTTTTGACAAATATCTAGGTCTGACCTTTACTTCTGATTTGAGATAGGGCTGCTGGAAAAATGGTGGGATCATTCTACTGCTCCAGTAGATATCTGACTGCTAATGCAATTCTCTACCTGTAGAAGAGTCAAGTGCATCCAAGGAGTACTGTTGCCACATCTGGGCAGGAGCTGCTAGATGCAGCTTATCCTGCCTTGACAGAGTTCAAAGTAGACTTTGTAGCCTAGTGGAGGATGCTCTTTTCTCTTCCTTGCAGCCTCTTTCCCACAGAAGAGACGTTGTGAGCCTGTCTCTGCTTCATGGTTATTTTCATGGCAAGTGCTCGGCTGAGCTCCAGTCTATGGTTCCCCCTGTCCTGACTTTCTCGAAAAACACTCATCCAACTGAAACCACTATCAATAATTTTCCCCACTCTTTATCTGTGCCTAAACCTAAATGCAGATTCCATGAACAAAGCTTCTTTCTGAGAACTGCAAGCCTGTTGAACTCTGCTCTGCTTTCCTGCTGATTACAATATGGTCGTCTTGAAGTCCAACAAGAACAAATTTTTGATGAGCCATCCTCTTAAGTAATCCAATTTACCAAATTTCCAATACTAACGATTACATGTTCTCCTTGGTCACTGTACACTCATTAACCCTTATCTTTGAGTGGTAACTCCTAATTTAGTTAAACCTACCCTTTTTTTTTGGGGGGGGGGGGTTAGGATTAGGGATATCAAATCTTGATGATGGAAAGTATTGTCGCATTTGTCTTTTTTTTTTTCCTTGTCTTTTTTCCCCCTTTTTGTTCTTTTTTTTTCTCTTTTTTCTTATTTCTTCCCTATCTCCCCACCCCTTTTTTTCCTTTGCAGGAAGTATCAAGCTTAAATTTTAAGGAATTCATTACAACACACACACACACACACACACACACACACAAAATATTTTTTTCTAACCCTAACCCAATGATCCTTAAAATAATATTAGGACTAACGTCAATTCTTGGAATTGAACTAATATAGTAATTACAAGAGATTAATTGACATATAGGCAAAATAATTTTCCAATAAAACACTTCTGCTTTTTTTTTTTTTATGTATATAATTGTAAAACTCTGTGTACCTTGCTTGATTGCATCTTCTTGACGATCGGGCGATTCCATCTTTTGAAAAAGGGGTGACTGGTGAATTTATATGGTGTGTGTATTATGGTTTCGATTCTAGCTGATGGCACCCAAATCCAACATATTTACATATATATATATATATATATATATATATAGTTTATTTATTTGTTACGCAAATTTAAAAAAACATTTTCGGGGTTATTTATTTATGTTGGTAGTGTAGAAGAAAATGTATGAATGTTATTTAAGAAAGGTGTATTAAAAAATGGAGAATAAATTTAAAAAGAAAATGAAGGCAGTGGGTAAATGCTCTTACGATTGTCAACAGGTTAAAGTAGATTTATTTATAAGGAAATTGCGTTAACATAAAAATAATATGGAAATGAACGATGTAAAAAAATGCAGAAAGTATTAACAATTGTTTATTTGGATAATTTAAACGCAAAAACATAACAATTGGGATGCTGAAAACGTACACGGTAAGACAATGTTTTATTGTCGTGTTGATTATTTGTTTATGTATGCATGCTCAACCGGAAGTCGTGAACCGGATGTTGAGTTACAACACTCATTACAAGGCCATTACCCGTGACCCGTTGGGTCAGTATGTTAGCTATGGAATTCATGTATTAGTGTGACACTTGTGACATAAAGAAATTTTTTTTGACATAACAGAAACATTTCTATGAAAGTATATTAAAATGAAAAAAGAATATAGATAAATTTCTATGAGTCGTTCTGTTTATTATAATTGATTATTTTTGAAAAAAAAAATTACAGTTACTGAATTATAAGTGATTAGCCATACTTATACGTTTACAGCGTCCCAATTGTTTTTTTTTTTTTTTCACGTTTAAATTATCCAAATAAACAATTGTTAATACTGTCTGCTTTTTTTTTTTTTACATCGTTCATTTCTGTATTACGTTTAAGTTATTTTAACGCAATTTTTTTTCTTCATTTTCTTTAATAAACTTAGAACCTTTTTTATCTACACTCTTATCATAAATAAAGTTGTTTAGTTGTAAGAAAATAGCGACAGTATAGTTGTAATAAAGAATAGTTGCAAAACACCTCCACTCTTCCCATGTTAAATAATAATTTCGAAATAATAACGTTAATAATGAAGTGCGCAGGTCAAACTCTGCAAAAGAAGCGATTTGTGTTTATTTGTTTACGTTGTTATGGGTTAATGTTTATGCGTGCATGCGCAACCGGTGGTCGTAAACCGAAAGTGGGTTACATCACTCGTTACAAGGTCATTTGAGTTGTATAATTATATAGATAGATTGACGAAGGTCATTCCAAAAGTAAAGCTTTCTATTTTTTTTTATTTATTTATTTATTTTTTTTTTTTTCAAAACAAATTGAAGACTTAGGAAAACGGGACTGGTACCATTAAAACAATCAACCTTTTGTGCTCCAAAATTAACTTTTCGACATAGTCACCACCATTTTCAGTGCACTTTTGCTAAGAATTCAGTGATGCATGTCTGATTCTAACACACATCCATAACAAGAGTTGCTTAGTTAGCCTCGCATTGTAAATATCTGCAACAGAGAGATGAAACTTTCAAGTCATGAATGCATAAGTTCAGTCAGCATAAACAGTACAATTTGTGATCACTTCCGATCAATTCAGGCGGCATAAAAAAATAGGAGGCATTACTTTTTTAACGCCCCACCCCCACCCCGTTTATATTAAGTGAAAATAATTTTTTTTTTAAATGTATACCCAAATACTTTCCTTTCTCGGTATCCTTTGAATTATTTATGTTAGAAATCACTAAAATTTACAAAGAAACAATTGTGCTATATTATGTTCTTACTGCTATTTTAATTGTTTCAGTGTGTTGCACTCTTACATTGTGTGTGTGTGTATGTATATATATATATGTATATATATATATATATATATATATATATATATATATATATATATATATATAATCTTTATCTATATCTCTCTCCCATGCTCCCTACCCCGGTCAATATACAGTTTTTGAACTGATGATAATATCTTTTTAAAAATACCATGAAAAATGTTATTTAATTCTCTGTCACAGCAAGAACTGTGACACCAAGGTCGGAAAGTGGGGTTGAGAAGCCCCCCCCCTCCCCGGACGAGGGGAACTTTGATCTGCAAAAAGTGCCTGGGCAGCCCCCCCTTCTCAAAGACAGACGGCAAAGTCTGGGAGGGTGGACCTCCTAGAACTGCACAGAACTAAACTCTTGCATCAAAATCAACAGGGACTGGATCATTACAGGAATGGTCCAATCTCTGTTGATTTGGGGGGTCAAGGATAAAAATCCCTAGCCGGCTGAGTATATGAAGAATATATCTGAAATACAAACTACTTTTTAAAATGAAATGAGTGCCCACTGTTTTTTTTTTTTTTTTTTTAATTTTCTTCCTTTTAAGATTGTAACGTGGGGTATGTGACAGCCAAACCAGCTGCCAACGTTCCCCTGCTTTTTATTGAAACCAATCGAGAGCTCTTTTTAGTATCCTTGTTGTTCCCTTAAGTGTAATTGTCTGGATCTCTTTTGCACTTGGTTCACCAGGAATATTAGTTAGGTAGGACTTCAGGTTCTTCTTCATAAGCCCTGTGGCACCTACAATAACTGTTATGACTGATATCTCTCAAAGATTCCAGTTTCTTTTCATATCATGTATGAGACATTCATATTTGATCTGTTTCTCCCTTTCAGCTCTTTTGTTTTAATTTTCCTATCACTTTGTTTTTCCTGGGGATGGGGCATTCTACCGGATACTAAATAGTCTCCCATTAGTTTAGTTACTCCAACCGAGAGATCTTTTTAAGATTCTAACTGTTCCTTTAAATGATATTGTTTGTATTTCTTTTGCACTTGGTTCACACGGTATATTCGTCGGATAGTTTTTTTGTCTACGATATATTATGTCAGACAAAATTGGTGCTAAAGCCAACCTTTGGTGTTTTTTGTTTATTTCAAAGCAAATTCGCCACAAGAATAAGCTTTTAAATTATATCATTGAAATACATATTTGCTGAAGACATCATACTTTGCATTTTCCTTGCGGTGGAAGTTAATCTTATGGAGATTTTCTTGTATTGCTTTGGTTGGCTCTTTCACTTGATTCATATCTTTCAACAAATCATCATACCAATTAATGATGGGAATATTCCAATATTTTTTCCCGGTCCCAATATTTTTTTCCCCCGGTCCCAATATTTTTTTCCCCCGGTCCCAATATTTTTTTCCCCCGGTCCCAATATTTTTTTCCCCCCGGTCCCAATATTTTTTTCCCCCCGGTCCCAATATTTTTTTCCCCCCGGTCCCAATATTTTTTTCCCCCCGGTCCCAATATTTTTTTCCCCCCGGTCCCAATATTTTTTTCCCCCCGGTCCCAATATTTTTTTCCCCCGGTCCCAATATTTTTTTCGCCCGGTCCCAATATTTTTTTCACCCGGTCCCAATATTTTTTTCCCCGGTCCCAATATTTTTTTCCCGGTCCCAATATCCCCCCCCCCCCCCCGTCTCAATATTTTTTCCCCCGGTCCCAAGATTTTTTCCCCGGTTTCAATGCAATTCCCGATTCCAATATTTTTTCCCATTTCCAATACAATTCCCAGATTTTGTACAAAATTCTTGATTCTGATACAATTACTGATTTTGATTGTTCTATAAACCTCCGAGTTATAGAGTCGATTTTTCTTTTTAATTTTCCGGCTCCTTTCTCTTTGATAGGCTTATAAGAGTAGTTGTCAATAGGCAGAAATCAGCAACTCATAATGTCAACACAGACATTCCTCAGGGTTTCTGATTCCGATACACTTACTAATTCCAATTCTTTTATAAATCTCTAAATAATTAGCTATAAAATCGATTTTTAAAAAAATTTCAGATTACAGTGTAAACTGATGTAATGTGTGAAAATATTTTTATTTTTGTAAACATAAAAAAAATACACATGTGGAGAGGTAATCCAAAGATTTTCGTATTACAGGTATTTTAAAATACTTTACCATTTTATAATGAGTACCAACAATTTTATAATGAGTACCAACAATTTTATAATGAGTACCAACAATTTTATAATGAGTACCAACAATTTTATAATGAGTACCAACAATGGAAAATTGTTTTGAACAATAACAAAACGAAAAAACAAAACCATTAAAGGAATCATTTTTGGCATTGGAAAATAGGCACAATGTTTCCGATGCCACTTCTAATACTGCCAAAGGTTATGATTTTTACAATTCCTCATTTTGATTAATTGTCCCAACACTAATACGAATGTTCCAAATATTTCACTAACTCGTCTGACATTGTAGAAAGCTTTGGATCACCTACTTTGAAATTTATATTTTGATTTTAACTTCCGTTTTCTAAGGGAGTCATTTATTTTTTGGGTTTAAATTTCATTTTACACCAAATCATTGATCTGACTGAACATAACTATGACGCACTTATCAATATATATATATATATATATATATATATATATATATATATATAATGTAAGATGATTGATAATTTATAATTAAAATTAAAAATCGATTTTTTAAATTTTTTTTTTACACAGTGATCACCACTTATCAAGGCCCGGAAGCCACTCAGGGATAAGGGTTATTGCAAGTACATTAAGTTAGTGAGGAGATTTGCTGAAGTGTTTACTTAAGGGGGCGGTTCATTAGGAATTTGTTAACATTGGACTTGAAGACATTCAAGTTGTAGTCCGGAGGGAAGCAGGCAGACGGAACAGAGTTCCACAGGCGTGCAGTTCTAAGAAAGAAGCTTTGTTCATGGAATCCGCGTTTTGATTTAGGCACAGATATAGAGTGGGGGAAATTTTTCACAGTGGATTCAGCTAGACGGGTGTTTTTCGTGAAAGATTGGCGAGGGGGACCAGAGATTGGAGTTCAGACGAGCATCTGCCATGGAAATAAGGAAGAACAAACAAAATCAATAAATTGTACGATCGTTTCGGAAACGATGTTTTTATTGTGATAGACATGGAGTCTTGGACAATAATTTTATCATATAGTTTTTGAAAACAAGGTCTTCTCATCAGCAAAAATATTGGATGGTGGGTTTTTCACTAAAATAAACCTAGCATTTTTAAGTAAGGCAGATGTATCTGGAAAATATTTAAAATATAAAGGAAGATGGTTACTTTTTTGATGGACAATGTAGGATAAATAAAAAAAAAAATAATGTTGAAGGGTAAGGTTAAAAATGTTAAATTTTAAAGCAAAATATTTATATTTTGTTAAAATATTTAAAATCTAGATTCTCTTAACCTTACCCTTCAACCAGAGTCTACCTTATTATATTTTATTTTTATTAATATAAACAAATTTACAAGGTTGCAACACTGGACATGCTAATGTTTCAGACAAAATCACCAGTCCGCATCGAGCGACTTAGAGACAATGACGTCTGTTTTAATCAGTACATTTGATAAAAACAAAATGAATAAAAAGAAAATCAGTGCTTACATATGGTAGTGTTCTTTTTAACCAACACATTTCAGGTGAAAACCTTATGCACATACGTGTGATCTAAAAATTAGTATCAATTCCAAAAATTACGAAAAATGATCCAGTAAAAGCTGATTCTGAATTTTTTCTTTTATTTAAAAAATGGTGAGCACTTACTTTTAGTCAAAGGAAATAAGTTAGTTTGTTATACTGAATTGGTCGCATAACTCTTCTACATAAAAAAATACAATAAAACTTGATAATTCGGTAAATATTTTTACTTGTAATTATTTTTTACTAGATCAATTTTCGTAATTTTTGGAATTTATACTAATTTCGGCCTGGCACATAAGTACGTAATAATTCATTGGCTTAAAAGAACATTAAATGTGAATAAAGTTTTCTCAAATTCATCAAAACATAATTTTTTTTTTCCAAACATGTAAGTGCTTTGAAGTACCATCAACATTTTTGTAGCATTCAAAAAATATACCTCAGGCCTCATATTTTTGAACATTACAAATATCTTGGTGGTAGGCTGGAACAGTTGTATGCTCTAACTAAATAAATTTAAAAAAAATTAAAAAAACTGACGTTTGGGTAAATTTTAAGGGATTTTGTTCCACTACGTTTAATGTGATTTTTATAATATTTAAAATATTTTATCATGGCTCTTAGAAAATTATGTCCTTTTGATTTTTTGTAGGCTTTAATCTATATATTAATGCGATAGCGTGTGTTTTGTTTTCTGTGTCACGCTTATATCCGGGTCGTTTAATTGTTATGTACTTCCATTTCTTGTCATAAATAATTTTACCAAGAATTCTTCATAAGTTTTGGTTTCGGTTTCAATTATAGCTGATGGCACTCAAGTCATCTATTTTTTTTTTTTTTTTATAAGCAATTTTATCAAGAATTCATAAGTTTTGGTTTCGATTTCGATTATGGCTGAAAGAACTAAAGTTACATATATATATATATATATATATACATATATTTTTTGCATAAGTTTTTATTTTGGTTTCGATTCAAGCTAATGCACCCAAGTCATATGGATATATTTTTTAACTTTTTGAACTTTATAATATATAAAATTCGATAGAACATTAGCTCTATAATAATATATACGAAATCTGCAAGAATTAAAATATCATATTTAAGCATACTTTACGACCGGGCTTTGTCGGGTGTTCGTGCTAGCTTAGATAAATACTTTTGCAGATTTAACAAAAAAGTTACAAAGCATCTCCATTTACACTGAACATATATAGCATGCGGACATCAATATATTACAGATGAATGAGTCCTCTGTGGAATTTCCACAGATCCTGCTAGTCATGAATTAAAGTGGATAGTTCTTACCCCTCCCTTCCTCCTCCTATGTAATGTTTTTCTCGCTTATTCTTCTCTGGATTGACATTTGACAAGTCTTTATTTCATAGAACTACTTCATTGATCTAAGCATATCTTCTAAAAAATACATATTTCTATACAATTAATTTATCAGAGAAAAATGTAAAGAGAAAGGGTTATTGACTAGACATCTACAGAGTGCCAACATTCGGTAATCTCCAAAAATACCGTTAGGGCTTACAACATGGCCGCCAGAAGAGTCACGTGATCCGGTTGATCCAAAACATGAATCGCCGTATTACGAAACCGGAAAACGCAAATTTAAAGCAAACTTTGACAAACAAGCATAATAATTAAGTACAAAAACAGTTTTTCAATATCATAATAATAAATAATTTATTTAGAACGGTCATTTAATTTGTTTCTCAAAGTTTGCCTATTTTTATAACAACATTATATCAACAAAAAATTAAATACAAACAAATTGTGATTGTTTGTCAAAGTTTGCCTTCAAGGCTGCGTTTTCCATTTGCACGATTCATGTTTTGGATCAACCGGATCACGTGACTCTTCTGGCGGCCATGTTGTAAGCCCTAACGGTATTTTTGGAGATTACCCAACATTCATATATTACATATGAATGAGTCCTCTGTGGAATTTCCACAGGTCCCGCTAGTTGAGGATTGTTAGAAAATACCGATTTTTTATTTTATTCTTTAACATTCTCTTCTGGAGGCAACTGTTCTATTTCCTCTTCCTCTAATAGTGACTGACTTGAATTCTTACAATTTTAGGACATTTCTATATATCATCTCAGGACAAAATTTTAAATGTGGATTTTTTTTTTTGTATTATCTACTTCCTACTTATGTGGAAATATAACAAGTGCCTCAACACAAATTAAGTTTTTTTTTGTTTTTTTTTATGGCAAATCTTATTCAGGTTATTCAATGCATATAAAGTCAATAAAAAATGTTATAGACGACTTTACCCCTTGACAGGTGGAAATGTATAAGTCTTTTCTTTACATCTCTACTTTTTGGTCCCCCAGCCCCTAACAAAGGAGGGATTGGACCTAGTAATTCACTCCCGTTCGTCCATTCATTTGTTTTCAATAACCACGTCTTGGATTTTTTTTTTTTTTTTTAATTTTACACAAACATTTTCGTGGTGAAAGTAAATTTTTGCCAGAATGGATTTTCCATGATAACTCTGATTGCCTCCCCTTGATGCCATCATAAGGTTAAAAGTGTCCTCAAATCGTTTGTCCATTCGTTTGTTTGCACTTTTCTCAATAACCATATCTTCAGTTGTAAGCCATGTTTTGTTTCAGAAGAGTTTCCGATGGTTAGTTATTCTATACAAGTCCTGGAGATGAAGAATTCTTTTCAGTGGGTAGCTGTTCTGTACAGGTCCTGGACTTTATAATTTTGCAGCCAAAAAGCAAAAGATCGTTCTCGTGTTCACACTGAAAAAAAAAATATATATGCAAGGTTGCTAAAAAAAGGTTTAATTTTTATGGGGCAATTCTGGTTTCTGATTGTTTTTTTTTGTTTTTTTTTACACAGGAATCACCACTTATCAAGGCCCGGAGGCCACTCAAGGATAAGGGTTAATGGATATACAGTTGTCAATGTGATTATAGCGTAGAAAACATAAGTAGTGGGAGTTTTCTAAATTGGATTACTTAGAAGAACAGTTCATCAAGAACTTGTTTATGTTGGACTTGAAGAATGTAGACAAACGGAAGAGAGTTCCACTGGTGTGCAGTTCTAAGAAAGAAGCTTTGTTCATGGAATCTACGTTTAGGTTTAGGCACAGATAAAGAGTGTAGAAAATTATTGATAGTGGTTTTAGAAAGACGAGTGTTTTTCGTGAAAGTTTGGCGAGGGGGACCATAGATTGAAGCTCAGATGAGCACTTGCCATGAAAATAACGATTAAGCAGAAATAGGCTCGCAACATAACGTGCATTAATTTGATTCGTCAGTTCCTAGCAGCAGTGTTTATAAATAGAATCTCAACTCTGAGGGATCATAAAACCCCATTACGAGTCAAAAATATTGTAACATCATACTTCGGATTTTAAAAATATTTTGCACAAACATTAGTCATGATAAAAGTAAATTTTTGCCAGAATGGATTTTCCGGGATAATTCTGGTTGCCCCACCCCACCCTCAGGAGTAAAATTGCCCTAAAATCATTTGTCCGTTTCTATTCACACTTCTCAATAACCACTCCTTGATTTTTTTTATTTTTTTTAATTCTGTACAAACGTCAATCATAATGAAAGTAAATTTTTCACTTGTGGATGGAGACCCCGCAAGCTCAGTTTATTTTTTAAAATAACTATTGTGGCATTCAAAGGCTGAAATAATACAACAAAGCAGTTAATGAGTTTATATTTACAGAAAAGTACTGAAGTAATGTATTGGCAGAGACTTTTTGGTCCCCCCTGGCAAAAGGAGGGGGGGGGCTGTAAATTCACCCTTGTCCCTTTGTCCGTCCACACTTTTCTCAATAACTACACCTTGAAATTTTTTGAAATTTTGCACAAAACATTACACATGATATGAGTAAAAAAGTAACTGAACGGATTTTCCGGAAAAAGTCCGGTTGTTTCCCTAGGGGTGCCTTTCGGGTTAAAATGGCTAAAATTGACACTTTTGTGCTTATTAAAAAAAAAAAAACTTGATGCCCTGGATTTTTATAAAACTTTCTGAAAAGTTGTAACTGGTTTCTATATGATTTTGTTTGTCTATACTTCGTGATAAGTCTTGGGTATGCCTCAGGAGCTTTTTTAGGGATAATAAAAACACTCCAGTTTTTTAGACTATTTTACCATATTTGTTCAAAATTTTTTGTGTATGTCTATTTAGCAGTTTTGCATGGTGCTGAACTCAAATTTAAATATGTTGATGCTAAATTTGGATGGAGGAGGGTCAAATAATGGACTTAGTCATTTCTTTTTTTGCATGGTGCAGAACTCAAATTTACATATGTTAAGGCCTAAAACTACACCGTTTGTTCATTTTCACAAAGATTTGACATCCCCTGGGGATTTTGGTGCTAAATGGGGGGGGTCATTTTTTATGCCTCGTTCACTGTGCATTCACGGGGGACCATGTATGCTTCACTTGCTCTTGAATCAGCTTAGCGAGTCTTTCTGTTACCAAATCTCCTAACTACATTCTCAGCAATTACTGCTTTCCATAGTTGTTTTTCATTTCACCACGTTTTAGTTAAGTAAGCCTCTGGCCAGCTTTGGGTAGGATTGAAACCGCTATCTTCAGACAATGCTCATCTGGAACCGTAGAGATTCAACGTCTCTATCCACTTCTACGGTTCCAGGTGAGTATGGTGGTTTCAATCCTACCCAAAGCCGGCCAGAGGTTTAGTTGGTTAAAAACGTGGTGAGACAACAACAACTATGGAAGGCAGTAATTGTTGAGAATGCAGTTAGGATACGGAGTTCCTATCCCATCACGGTTACCACTTGACGAAGGCCAGAGGAATAGTTGGCCGAAACGTCGTGAAACAACTAAAAAAGATGAGGATAATAGTTTGCAATAAATAAATGAATAAATGATACTCATCTCCATAAACATTCCAATTAATATATATATATATATATCTAATATATACCGAAGCACTTTGAAAAGTTTCGTCTGTGTATTAGTTAGCTTTCAAGAGTTTACGCACACTCTTCATACTTTTGTAGGGATCCTCTGTTACTTATCATGAAAAATTATTTTAGGGATTTAAAAACAAAACTAATTAATCTTGTGGTTCCCCAGCAGTGTTGATTAGACATTACCTCTGTTGAAAACAAAAACGTTTTGCATATAAAATCTTTTCTTTTTTTTTTTGCTGTAGACTAATTTTTTAAAACCAATTAGAAGTGCTTTATTTGCTCTTGTATCATGTCGATTGCAATATGAGGTGTTCATTGCATAACAAGATGTAGATGTCATACCAGAATAGATTCATGAACTATAAGTAATGAGTAGGGCTATGACAACAGCATATTCTTATTATTATTGTTTTGACTCTTGAGTATATATCCGACACAGTTAATCAACCGAGAACCACATCACTCTATATGAAAGCATATAAGATATCAATGGATACACACTTGAGAGTGAAAACAATGAAAAGAATATGCTGTTGTCCTAGCCCTACTAATAAGCCAAACAACACTAAATTAAAAAAAAAAAAAAACAACATAAGAAATGTGTTCAATATAATATATTGCTAAATTAATTTTAAAAAATGAAAGAAAACAATTTTGATGAATTAAAAGAATTAAATCCAATATGGCGGCTTACTGATTTTTTAAGTTTTTTATTTACTTGAGTCACCACTTGTCAAAGCCCAAAGACCACTCGAGGATAAGGGTTAATGAATGTTAGGTGGCAGCGTAGTAATCGTTAGTGTAGATTGGGTAGAATTTGATTATTTATGAGGACGACTTAACAAGAACTTGTTTACATTAGATTTGAAGGCTACCATGTTGTATTCACACGGGAAGCAAGCCAGCAGAACAGTGTTCCAAAAGCAGGCAGTTCTGGGAGAGAAGCTTTGTTTATGGAATCTGTGTTTAGATTTAGGCGCAGATAGAGAGTGGTGGAAATCATATGTAGTGGTTGTAGCTAATTGAGTGTTGTTGTGAAAGTTTGGCAAGGAGGAACCACAGATTGAAGTTCAGTCGAGGACTTGCCATGAAAATAGCAATAGAGCAGAGACAGGCTCGCAACATCTTTTCTGTGGGAAAGAGGTTGCAGAGAAGAGAAAAGGGTATCACTCTATCATTTGCTGCAGTTTCAACTTAAAATACAAATGTCAATGTCTTTGCTTCTCCGTCTAATTCTCCTGGAAATAACAACAGCAGAAGTGATTGTTAACTTTTTGTATTATATCTTCAAAATACGTTTTCTTCTGTTCCTTAATCCTTAAATCCAAATCTTATAATTTTTTTTTTAATCTGTTAAACCAACAGATGGATTATGTACAATGGCTTCCCTGAATTAACAGTTACAGATTAAAGGGCAGCATTCGACCAACGACAACATCTGCTTCTTGTTTATTTTGGAGGTTTCGTTTGTGATGTGAAAATCCTATTAGATCTATTATAATAATTTACGGTGCAAGTGTACGAAGGGGAAAGGGGGGGGGCATCTTGCCTCGTTTTGATCTTTGAAAAATTAGGTCACGTGATAGTAGCTGACTAGTTTAACATCAAATAATAACATATCGTTGAATGAACGTGGATATAACCAGCATTTGAGCCAGATTTGAAGAACCGATAATGATGTAAAAGCCTTTTTAAGTGTAGGGTGGGGGGGGGGATGATACTTAGAATTGAAAGTCCTGTGTGCTTGTTGTGGTTTAAATGTTGAAAGAAGAACGAGAAGGCTTGGAAACAGTGGATTGAAAAATATATTAACAGAAAATACAGAAGCGTATATTGGTTGAGTGGGACTCCATTCAACTGGAAGGATTAAGTGAGGTTACGACCCACTCCCTCTGAGTCTCAGGTTCAGACTGTTCGATAGAAGAAACTGGTTACTAGATGTGATGTCAGGAATAGTCCATCGTCAGAATCTGTAGGGGTGCTACCCCAACAGTGTTCAATTTGTCAAAGAGAAATAACAAAAAATGGGGGGGGGGCAATAAACATTGTTGGAGATGCATTTCCCATAAAGGGAAACACATTTCCATAAAACATGGAAGTTTTTTTGGAGGAGGGGGGAGGGGGTAAACCTATCACTACAGATTTTTATTCAGTTGTTATATTTTAGGTCATATGAGACTCCAGTGATAAAATGTGCGTTATATTATTTGATATGACGCTGGTCAACCAGTACCACATGACCTAACTATTCCAAGATCAAAACGAGGCTAGAAATTTGGAACATCCTTTCATACACTTGTGTACAAATACTATTAGAGAGAGTATGGACTCTGACTTGCTTAGTAACTTGTGTTCGATTATTTTTGTGGTGCTTCTATATTATAATAAGAAAAAATATTGAATTTCAAGTAAAACAAATGGTAGCTGCATAATTTTCATATTGCAGTAACATATTCAAACATTACGGAAAACGATAAGGTAGGGAAAGAATTATTAATAAAAAACAGTTTTCGATAAAATCTAGATGAGGAATAAAATTTGTCCGACATTTTGAATTATGTTCATTATGTGACGTAAGCAACAGAATTTGATTATTTCTCTTGTAAAGTTACCTTTTTTCTTTTTTTTTTCTTTTTTTAGTAAGCGTAACATAGTGATTTTGCTTCATTTTACAAATTTCGTTTTTCATTAATGAGTATTTTTTTTTTACCTTATCGTTTTTCGTAATTTTTGGATGTTACTATTTGGGACTTGATAATTTCGTAGGTATCATTTGTTTCACTTAAAATTCAATATTTTTTCGTTATTATAATACACAAGCACCATTTTTTTTTTTTTAAATTTTACTTTAGTTTATTACCAAAAATCTTTTGTAAACACAATTTTATTTAATACTAAAATTATTTTCAAAGATATACTTTATAGGATAATCAAAGCATTCAGTTATACTTTACTAGTGGAGGTATCTGGCGTTGCCCGGGTGTATCGAGGTGGTGTAGTAAAGAACCCCGGAAGGTGTTTAAAATTTTAAAAAGTGGTAGTAGCAGGGGGAGGGATCAAAACAACAGAAGGCAGCCCAGATGGAGAGATACTATATCATAATTGTATTTATACTATATCATAATTGTATTTATACTATATCATAATTGTATTTATACTATATCATAATTGTATTTATACTATATCATAATTGTATTTATACTATATCATAATTGTATTTATACTATATCATAATTGTATTTATACTATATCATAATTGTATTTATACTATATCATAATTGTATTTATACTATATCATAATTGTATTTATACTATATCATAATTGTATTTATACTATATCATAATTGTATTTATACTATATCATAATTGTATTTATACTATATCATAATTGTATTTATACTATATCATAATTGTATTTATACTATATCATAATTGTATTTATACTATATCATAATTGTATTTATACTATATCATAATTGTATTTATACTATATCATAATTGTATTTATACTATATCATAATTGTATTCATACTATATCATAATTGTATTTATACTATATCATAATTCCATCCATCTCACTCCCTTGGGGCATTCATGAATTCATTGTTGCTCGTCATTTTTAATGTTGCTCAAGTGTTCAGACTGTCAACGTATGCTTCTTGCTGTCATCCTCTGCTTTTTCTATCCACAATTTTTCCCGTTTATTTTTGCTGGTTATCAGAGAGTGGTTTGATGACGATTAGGTGCCACCTATCTATCATGGTAATCCTTGCCAGTCGAGATTTTTTTTTTTACATAGGAGTCACCACTTATCAAGGCCCACAGGCCACTCGAGGATAAAAGTTAAAGATTAAAGGTGTCAATGAGACAATATCATAGTAATTGTTAGAAGTGTAAATTTAGTAAATTGGATTACTTAAGGGGAACGGCTCATCAAGAACTTGTTTACATTGGACTTGAAGACGACCATATTGTAGTCAGGTTGAAAGCAGGAAAACAGAACAGAGTTCCACAGGTGTGCAGTTCTAAGAAAGAAGCTTTGTTCATGGAATCTACATTTAGGTTTAGACACAGATAAAGTGTGGGAAATTGATGCTATTTCTCGAGTAAAGAGTTTGATGCATTGCCATAGCTTTCTTTGCAGTTGTGCAGACAGTAGGCTACAATTTCTTTCTGTCTAAGCAATGCCCATTTTTTTTTTCTTTTTTTTTTTTTATTACATTTTCACCCCAAACAAGGCACATTGCCACTTTGGTGTAGGGGGCTACTATCAGGGGAAACATCTACTGGGGTACTATGTAGGGATTAGGGCAGCGAGATGTTGGTTCACATTGCACTTGAACTTATGCATGTCAGTACAGTTGGGGAAGCAGTGACCTGGAATGGAATTCCAAAGTCTAGCAGTTCTGGGGAAGAAACTACTGGAGTAGAAAGATCTTTTACATCTAGGGATATCTACAGTGTGGGGGTGGGATTTTGCAGCTTGTCGGGTCTGTCGAGGGTGTTCACGTCGTGGGGGCACAAGTGCTTGCAGTTCTTCAGAGCATTCACCATTATAATACTTGTAGAACAGGCAGAGGGATGCAACGTTTCGACGATGGGACAGAGGCTGAAGCTTAGATGCCAGTTTAGGGCCTATCAGATTTGTGACTCTCTTTTGAACCCTGTCAAGGAGCGAGAGACTAGTAGCCGATGCACCAGCCCAAATATGACAGCAATACTCCATACATGGGCGAATAGTGGCCTTATAGAGGTACAGGATACTTTCAGGTGTTAGAAGTTTTCTAGCACGGTAGAGAGAGCCCACCTTCCTCGCAGCGATTGTCCTGACTAATTAATAGAATGTGGGATATTTAATTTTGCCATTGTATTTATTCATTGAAATATGGATAGAGATTGTTTTTTTTTTTTTTTTTTTTTTTTTGCCAAAGAATGTTTTAAATGTTTGTAAATATTATCGAGTATTCTGAAAAGTGTTTATGAACAGTCATCTAATTATCTGGAAAATAAAAATCCAAACAGAATTATTTGCCTTAAGAAGTCGTAATTGCTGAAAGATATAACAGAATGATTAAAAGAAACAATGAGGTTTTTTTTTGTTTTTTTTTCGAAAAGTGGGTCCGATGAAGTAGGATTCCTGGTGAATGATAGGGTAGTGAGTAGATTTTTTCGACTGAGTGAAATATACTTCTACCTCTTAAGTATGACTTGTTTGGGAGAGTCATTTTGATCAGAATTAATGAAAGAAATGACAAAATTGAATGAAATCGACCAATGATTTCTGGAAACATTTATCAGGTAAAGACAGGAAACACGACCATATTCTAATTGGGTGTTTATAGTCCTATGATTTTGATTTCTCCTTGGGGAGGGGGGGGACACCTTTCCAAGCACTTCTTGTCTGTGTAACACAATACTACGGAACTGTTTCTCTGCAAACTACAGCCTGGTCGTTTTCAACTCCGATGTCAACAAATACTTATACACCATTCTCAGAAGTAATCATTCCATTCATCATTTTCTATCCTCTCATGATATTCTTCATCATTCAACTGGCCCTGTCGGTGGGGCATTAGAATATGCTGACTGCCCCCCTGCAGAGGGTAAAAGTCCCTCAATGGGGTCCTGGATATGACCTTAAACTATATCCAGTGGTGAGTCCCCAGCTTGTGGGCTTTGGGGAGTGTGGAGCCACCCTTTAATTACCATTGCTCCCAGGTCCACTCTGACCCGGAGTGGTAGTACCTGTTAGCGTCCCAACTATGGGTTAAATAGAAACCGACGTGAAAACAACAAATATATTCTATTAAAAAAATTTTTCTTCAAAATCTTTGGATTCGGCATTAAATAACCCGAAAAGGGTTGATATGCCGTGAAACAAAAACAACCAAACCAATCATCATTCAACTGACAATCTCATTAGCTTTTATCCTCAAGTAACTTTTGGCTTTGATAAGTGATAATTCATTAGTAAAAAAAAATTTAATCAAGATATGCTAGTAAACCTTATGTCTAGAATTCTTATTTCAGTTTTGACTAAACCCCATTATGTGATTTTAATTCTTGAAAATGTCTCAAATTTAAGTTTTAAGAAGAAATTGAAAGTGATGTGATCTTACTTAATTGATGTCTAATGGCTATGGACTAATTTAATGCAGATCTAAAATTTTATATTTTTTTCAATGGGAGGTTGTATCCATGTTAGAGCCCCTTAAAACTTGTAAAAAATATTCCCAAAGAAACTGAAATTTAGAGAAAGTTTATATTAAACAATGTCTAATATCTATTCAAATTTTACAAAAATTTTGTTTTCACTAATACCTGCTCCATTGGATGGAACTAAATTAAACTAAATATAGGACATATTTGGACCTAATACGCTTAATAGTTATGTTCCAATATTCATAATGATCGGTTAATTAGTTTAGCAATGAATCCTGTACATAAAAATACACAAACATATAGGCATGCCGTAGTTTATATAGAGATAAAATAATAAAGTTTTACTTATTTATTTTTTTACTTTTTTATTTTTATTGGTTTTATTGTTTTTATAAAGCTTTATCTTTAAAAGATATTATGCCCTTTGTATGCACAAATGTTTGCTGCTTGGATTCAGAATTTTCTGAGCGACCCTTTTTAACAAGTGGTATTTTATTAATGTGTTTTTGTCATGGTACACACACACACACACACACACTTATTTATTTGCAAACATTTCCTGGGTAACCCACTCCCCTCACTGGTCCTACACTTTATTTATTACAAACTGTAAGCTTGAAAGAAGTTGAATGAATTGACGTTAAGATTGTAATAACAAAGTCTTGTTCAATTGCTTGAAAAACACTTGGAATGTGAGCGATTTGTATCCTATTATGTGTGTTATTTATTTATTTATTTTTTTTTAAATCTTTTGTACAAATATTAAAATAAGTTTCAGACTGTCGAATATATTAACCTTGTTTTTAGGCAACGGTTAACACCATCACCGTTGTAAGATTTCGACTCTTTGCAATTGAAATAAGTCCAGTGTTTCATCTGCAAAAAATGTCTATTTTTCAATAGCATCTCATTAAGATCCCCCTCAGTGTATCCGTGCTAACACACCGGGCAGAAGTCAATCAAGTGATTTTTGAATCAGTACAGATGTGGCAGCATCACTCAATACATAGGGGGAAAGTGGCTTACTTGAAATATAGTGACTACAATCTGATTGTCTTCAAGTCCAATGTAAACAAGTTCTTGATGAATCGCATCCCCCAAAGTAATCCAATTCACAAAATTCCCACTACTTATGTTTACTACGCTATAATCACATTGACTAATGTATACCCATTAACCCTTATCCTCGAGTGACCTCCAGGCCTTGATAAGTGGTTATTCCTGTTTAAAAAAAAACAAAAAAAACATTGACGGTATTTAGTTCTCTCTCACTGCAAGAACTGTGACACCAGGATCAGAAAGTAGAATTGAAATGTCAGTTATCAAGGCCCAGAGGCCAAACGAGGACAAGGGTTAATGTGTGCACGGTAGTACTCGTTAGTAGTGGAAATTTAGTTTTTTTTAGCCCTAAAGATGAAGCAGTCTTGGCGGTATCATCATTCGTTATATTACCTTTGAATGTAAGACCGATGAGTTTAAATAAGGTCATATAAAACATGACCGGCTGTGATTAATGTTTTTAATGATTCTTAAAGGAAATGAACTTAATCTTGGTAGCATTAAACGTAATCATCACTTTTACCTCATCCCCTTACTACAATCTGGTGACATTTTCAAGGAGCAAGTTATTATCTTGGATATGCCTGCATTCAGCTAGTCGACACATCTATCTACTGTTATATAAAAGGAAATTTGTGTGTAAGGGAGAGAGTTACCTATGAATTCGGAAACGGCTAGAACGATTTAAAAAAAAAAAATTCACACAAAGGTACTTGATGTGTCTGGGAGTGTTATTATGTAGGGTTTGTATTGGAATGTGTCCGATAAGTATCGGAAATCGATGATCGAAAAAAATCTGATTAAAGAAGGAAGTTCGATTTTGACCAAAGTTAAGTTTTACACAACCTAACATCACAAGTACATTTGAGAAGCTACATCTGAAGAGAGTCAGAGCTTACATCGACTGAAATGTTGTGAGAATAACACTCCAGATTAGATCAGTTAAAAATTATATATTTTTATCATTAATTGCTTAATAATAGATAAATTTAATTTTTTCTTAACTGCAACAAAATGTACATCACATAAAATAAACCCCAAAAAATTTTTAGATTCAATTTAAATTATATTTTTTTGCACTTTGAAAATTGATAAATTTCTAATAAAATCTTGTGCCTTTATTTTCAAAGTTTATTTAAAAAAAACAAACATTTTGTTTAATCAAATTCATGCCTTGTAAGAAATGCTTTTCTGACTTGTGTAATATTTTTTTTAAAACTAATCCAAGTTGAATACTTGAATGCAAAATTAGATCATTTAACGTTGCTGACGATACAAGACCTCAATTTTCAAGACCAATATCATCCATGCACAACGGATATTATTTCCTCTTTTAGTTCATGTTTTTCTACGATAAACAAAATCTATATATATAAAAGCGAAAATGTATGTATGTATGTTTGTGTGTCTGCTAAAAACTTTCGACAGACACAACAAAAATTCACAAACTCTGTATCATATCGAAGCTCCATCCTTCGCTCAAAAAATATCGAAAAATTGGCCAAAAACTTTCATTTTTTTTTTCACCCCGAAATCGACAATTTTCGACAGTGGGTGGTCAACAAAAACGGCCCTCTCGACCGGTTCTACGCATGTGTCAGATGACGTCATGACCTGATTTACTTTAAATAGTTGAAAAACTGAAAAAATTTTGTGTACGTCGCGTTAGGTCAGTTGATTAGCGCGTTGGTTCATTATCTAAACGTTTTGGGTTCGAATCGTGGTGTGAGATGTCTTTTTTTTTTTTTCGATTTTTTAAAATTTAAATATTGAACCAGGGTTATTTAAGCCATTTTTAACGTAACGTTCGTTTTTCTGGTTTTTTTTTTTACTTCGCTTATCCACCCCCGACCACACACCCAAAAGCACCCGGGTACCCACCGATTTTTAAAATTTTAATATCAAAATAGGCTTATTTAAGCCATTATTCACGTGTTCGTTTTCTGTTTTCATCGTTCGTTTGCCTTACGTTAGCTTTTTTTGTGTTTTTTTCCCGCTTAAGTGTTAACGTTGTTTTCTTTTTTTACTTCGCTTATAACAAACAAACCTACGTCGTCGTTGTCATCGTCGTAACACTCGACGACTTCCGGCCGTGAACCTGTCAATTTGGTTCTTAAATAAATTCAAGCATCTTTCACTAACTCATTCTGGCTGGCCGATTTTATTTTCAAACTTCGCCTCAGGGCTTCCGGTTCGATCCTACCCCCCCCCCCCCCGGTTCTTTTTTATTTAACACCACACACACCTACAAACACCCGGGCAACGCCAGGTACCCCCGCTAGTCCAATATATTTCTTTGTTTCATTTTAAGGAGGGAAGCACGGAATTCTGCATGGTTAGTAATGCTTTGGAGGATCCAAGTACGGTATTCACCCTGAGTGGATTTATCCAGCTTCTACTGAAAGAGAATCGTTGAAGAATATTAAATGCACAAGTTGTCTCCGGTCTGCTTCGTAGGTTTTTTTGCATTTACATAAGAAACTAGCATGGATACCCGCCGTTGCCCAGGTGGACATGAAGTTTTATTTTGACACAGCTGCTATACTAAGGATATTGAACACTTTTATCGATACCCCCACAACAATTTCAAAAATAAAAGAACGGAATCGTCCGAAACAAAGAAGAAATATGTGACAAATCTCCCCCCTAGATATTTCGGCAGAAGAGATACAAAGAGAAGAACTTTTGTTGCCTGTACGCTGCCCCCCCCCCAAAAAAAAAAGTAAATACATGAATCAAAGCAACTTTTCTTTCAATCAAAATAGCAAGTGTCCGTGCAACCGATGAAAAAAAAAAAAAAAAGTCACGGTAACCGAGCACGAACCCGAAACACAAAAGAGAAAAAGAAGGAAATAAGTTACTTGCAAATGCGTTTGCCGACAAGTTTATGATGCCATGACATTGCAAAATAAGGTTTTTAAACATAGTTTTAGTTAATTACGTGTATGTAATTTGCGAAAACTGACCCCTCCCTCCAAAACTGGTCCAGTTAACTACCACAATTAATCGTTTTTTCCTAATTTTCACACATTATGCATCAGAGGGATTGCTCTTTCAGATGGTACCGGTTTCGACCCGGTACAGTGTGGTTGGCGAAAGTTTTCAGTAGACATAAAAACATACCCACACACTAACACCTAGACGACTTTCCTTTATATAATAGAAGATGTGTGCATAATTTATACAGTCACTTTTAACAGTAAAGTTGTTTTGGTTTCATAACATTTGTGCACGATTGTTAATCTGGCCCAGATTTATATATTGTCATCAGATTTTTCACTTTTCTTGAAAGTTGTTGAATTTAAAAACTTGTATTTCTCATGATATAGTCTTTAATTTATTAAATGAAGTTTCATTAAATTTTGGTAATTCTTTGAGCTTTGGTGATTTAAAAAAAAAATTACATTGGTTTGTTTATGAAAAGGTAATTTTGTGGCGATGGTGGGGGGGGGCTCCACTATTTATACGACTGAAAATTTTCTGCCGGAAATAATCAGTCATTTTTTCACTTCTCATTATACAAAGCACCACTTTTTTCAGAAAAATTGGAAACTATCGACAAAAAGGATATTAAGGAACTGGGTGAGTTGGCATGGAATGAACCCAACTGACAACGTTTTTTATTTTTTGAGCTTTTTGTGATTTTTCAACATGCTTTTTTTTTCTTTTTTTTTTGTGGATGGATTTCTTTTCATTTTCTTTTATTTCTTTACTTTCATTTCTTTTATACTTTTATTTCACTTTTAAATTTTCCTTTGTTTTTAAATCCTTGAAATGGCCTCTTCGAGTTCAACACTGTTTTTTTCTTTGATTTTTTTTTTCTTTCTAATTTTCTTTATTCTATTTTATCCTCCGTTCAAAGATATTTCTCATTTGTTCATTTTTTTTTTTTTAATCGATTCCAAAATATTCCAATTCTTATTTTTTTTTTTTAATCGATTCCAAAATATTGCAATTATTTATTTTTTTTTTTTATCTTCAAATGATCTGGCCATTTCAGAATCTGCAAACTTTCTCTTGAATCGGATTTTCTCCCTGAAATTCAGGATTATTTCAGGATTGCTCTTATTCTCGTAATTTAAGATTTTTTTAATACATTTTCTTCAATTAACATCATTTCACCTTTTTACACTCAAATATTTTTTGCTTTAAATTTTTATTTTAATGACCGATACTTTTGAGATTCCAAACTGTTTTGACTTAAAATGATCTCCCAACTGATGATTAAGGTTGTTGTTTTTTTTCTTTAATCTTCACATCGAAACCATCTTAGATACTTTTCCTATTCAACTTCAAACTTACTAGTTTTTTTATTTACGTTTTTTATTTTACTTACTAGTTTTTTTATTTACGTTTTTTATTTTTTAAATATTCAGTTTTAAAATGGCATCTCAGTTCAGATTCAAAGATGATTTCAGATTTGTTTAAATTAATTTAATGAATCCTATATTTTAAAAATATTTTATTTTTTTATATATTGGAAATACTCTTTAGGAATCCAATATCCTTTTGAGGTTTTTTCTTTGAATTAGTCTTAAGAAATCATTTTCAACAAATCATTTTAGACAATTTGAGATTTCTCTATTAGGTGTATCTTTACTTATGCAGAATAAGGACTGTCATCATTTAAATTTTCATGGCAGTTTACGTAAAATACCGGATTATACTGAATGAATGTTTAATGATGTGGGGGGAAAACTGTCCAACCTTTTTTCATTTTCAATGAAAAATATCTTATTTCTGCAATTACAAAGATAATTCAATGAAAAATTAATTGAAAAAGAATATTCTTTTTGTTATAAATAAAATAAAATAAACAATTATTAGACAATTTTTATGAAACTATTAAAAAAATTAAAATCCAAATAAAAAAATAAAACTTATTGTAAAATATTGCTTTTTGAATAACAAACAGATGATAGCAAAAAAAAAATTTCTTGTAAATGGTTTATTTTTTTAGTGATATTTATTTTTTAAAAGATTAAAAAAAATTTTTTTAATTATTTCTTTTTGTTCAAATCAAGATAAACATTTTTTTAAAAAAATAATAAATCAATTATAGCAAATGCTTTTGTAAATTACATTGGCTGCTGCGATTTCATTCGACTCAGTATTTCAGCACCTTTCAGCATTTTATGCAAACTATTTGGAAAATTCTGACGATAGCCTGGTCTTTATTCTGTTTTAGTTACATTCTGTAAAAGCATGCATACCCAACCAAAAAAAAAAAAAAAAAAAAGATCTATAACCATTTCTGCATGGTATTTTTCATAAGGGCATGTTTTTGTTGATAGATTTAAAATTTTCAGGATTATTCTTTGATCGACAGATTCTTCCATTCCTCAAAGAAAATTGGATTGTTACTTCATCTTAATTAATAACTTTTGTTTCCATTTTTTATAATTTTAAATAAGTGCTTGTATGTTCAACATTTTAAAATAATACTCAACAAGTTAAACGAATCTCTTCAGTTTGTGCCATTAACAATAAAAATGCTATTTCAAGTGTGATCGTTAAAGACTCGTTATTTTTTAGTTATTTTTTTTTTTTTTTTTTTTAATGAATCAGGTGGTTCTATGGTTGGCATTGGTTTCTCAGATACTTTTCTAGTTGGAATTTCGAGAAAGATATTGAGTACTTACTGGAAGAATCACGTGAAGGTTGCCAACATTCTAAGTGTTTCCGTGGAATGAACTGGATTTGAATTTGGTACAACCATGTTGTCAATCCATGTTAACTATTTAGTCATCGCCACCTTTTTAAAAAAAAAAATTGTTTTTATTTCAAGGGAGTAACCACTTATCAAGACTCCAGTGTCACTTGATAAGGGTTAATGGATGTAAGATGGTAGTGTAGTAATCGTTGATGGTGTAGATTGAGTATAATTTGTATTATTTAAACGGATAGCTCAAGAAGAACTTGTTTACATTAGACTTGAAGGTTACGATTTTGTAATCGGCCGGTAAGCAAGCCAGTGGAGCAGTGTTTCACAGGTGAACAGTTCTAGAAAAGAAGCTTTGTTCATGGAATCTGCGTTTAGATTTAGGCACAGATGGTCGGTAAAGGAAATCTTTTATTGTGGTTGTAGCTAGTCGAGTATTTTTTGTGAAAGTTTGTCATAGATTGGAGCTCAGACGAGTACTTGCCATGAAAATAAAAATAGAGCAGAGACAGGCTCGCAACATCTCTTCTGTGGGGAAAGAGGTTGCATGGAAGAGAAAAAAGCATCACTTACTAGATTTCGAAGCCGGTTTTGAACTTTATCAAGGAAAGATCGGGGAAAAAAAAGAAGAGATAAGCAATAGTGTGAAGAAAATGCTATTTCAAACTTTATCATTACAAACTGAAGAAAATTTTTTTACATCACTGAAAAATCTCTTTAGACGCCTATTTGGCTTCATCACAATGGTGTTTTATTGTTCTGCTACATCAAATCCATCCATAGCCCTTGAGCCCCTGGAGGGGCACAGGCCATCTACACATTGTTTTTGTAGTGAGGAGTTTTTTTTACAGGGTGGAGGTGCTGGCACCACGCCGAACCTTCCCAGAAGGTATATACAGCATATGGTCACCCATCTGGTACTGGCCAGGCTCAACATTGCTTAACTTCGGTGATCTGGCGAGAACCGGTGTGTCAACGTGATTGTGCTGTATCGCTACATCAAATAAACGCACACAAAAATAATTGCATTTTTTTATTAATATATTTCATGATACAAAGAGGACGTCTTTATGCCCAGCCGTTCTTATTTAAAATTAAATAAAGAAAATTAAAATCCACAGAGTACGAAAAGTGGTTAAAAATTTTAGAAATATAACAAATGTTATCAAAGGAAAGATAAATTACTCTTCCACCTATCTGGTGGTACTGGATATGACCTTAAACTATATCCGATGGTGAGGCCCCAGCTTGCGGGCTTTGGGGAGTGTAGAGCCACCCTTTAACTGCCATTGTTCCCAGGTCCATTCTGACCCAGAGTGGTAGTACCAACTATGGGCTGAATAGAAAGTGACTTGAAAAAAATAAACATATATTCTATTAAAAACTTTTTCTTCAAAATCACTGGATTCGGCATTAAATAACCTAAAAAGGGTTGATATGCCGTAAAACAACCAACCAACCTATCTGAAGAAGTTTTTAGTGGTTTTACCCACTTTAAAACATTTAATCGGTTCAAAAATCATAGTGTTTATTGGAAATATTGTTAGAAACCCACCGTAGCATGAACTAATTTTCCAAACACCACATATTTAACAGTCAGCTCGGCGCCATTTATTTTTGTTTTTTTCTTATATATCGATAAACACAGTATAATTTTCGAATTGATTAAACATTTTAAAGTGAGTAGAACCACTAAAAACTTGTCCAGATTAGTAGAAGAGTAATTTATCTTGCCTTTGGTAACATTTATTTCTTATATAATTTTAATTTTTTGACCACTTTTTCATACGTCTGTGGATTGTGATACAAACCCAATGGGAAAAAAAAACAAAAAAAACATATTTGCGTAAGTTTTAACGAAAAATATTTTCTAAAATCGGAAACTAACAAAACTTCATCACCAGTTTCTTCTTGTTTAATGAAATTTAGTGAATTTTATGTTATTCAGCGAAATTTAATTTGGGGTGTGATTGAAGAAAAAAATTAAAATGTATTGCCCTCGCGACATTCACATTTGAACCCTTTTGTGTTTGGTACCTTTTTATTCGTTTCTTCCCAATAATTCTCTTGCCATTCCCTGTTCATTGTTCGATCAGGTTTTTATAAACAGATGGATGAAAAAGTTCACTGACACTTTGTCATTATTCTGGTTGACAAAATAAAATATTACAATGCTGTAAATAATATAACATTCACTTTATGCAGGTTGAAGCAACTTCTTCCAACGGAGAAAGTGTCAAGGGAATAATAAATTTATGAGCAGTCCCCAGCTGCGTGTATATCCTAGTTAGGTTTTTGCAGTTCTTGCGGAAATATGTTGACGTTCTCCTACATACAGCACCTGGTACTCCCAAATGGTCACCCATTTTAGCACTGCCCAGGATTAGTATTGCTTAACTTTGATGATTTAATGGAGTACTGTTACGTCAACATGATTATGCTTTATATAATGTCTTGAATATAAATGAAGGTAAATAAAAAAAAAATTGATTCTGTGTATTTAAAAAAAGAAAAATGATTATTTATTATGCAAGATTAAAAAAAATATTTTGATTTGAGTCTTATGTAAGTAATTAATGTTCATCTTATAAACAAAAAATATAATTAGTGAAAAATTATTTACTCCTCAGACCCCCCCCCCCAAACTTTTTACTTGTTTTTCCTTATGCATTTGGTTGTTTGGGTTTATGGTGGTGTGTTGCTCTTGTTTTTGTGTGTGGTGGTGTGTGCTTTTATTTTTTATTTTTTTTTTTATTTATTTTTTCCTTTATTGAGGGAGAGGGGGGTGTAAGCTTGTCAAAATATATTTTAGAGATAACTTTTTAACTTTTAATTTCTTATATATTAGTTTTTATTGGAATCCTTTGAAATGAATGACTTGTGTATTTATTTATTTGCAGATTGTTATCCTCATCTTTATAGTTTTTTTGTTTTTTTTGTTGTTGTTTCACCACATTTCGGCTAATTCATCCTCTGGCTTTCTTCACGTGATTAATCGGGACGGGATAGGAATGCTGAGTCTCTTAACTGTATTCCCAGTAATTACTGCCTTCCATAGTTGTTGTTGTCTCACCAAGTTTTTGACCCACTAAACCTCTGGCCTGGGGATACAGTTACGAGATTCAACATTCCTATCCCGTCGCGGTTAATCACCTGACGAAGGCCAGTTGGCTGAAACGTGGTGAAACGACAACTATTTTGATTTCTTGCAAAACAAACTATGTAAACAACCTGTAAGCTTGTGAGTAAAAGCGGAGACACCCGTGAGAGAAAATAATGCAAACCTTTGAGAGAATTCTAACACATTAACACAAATGACTACATTGCAGCTAGACAGGTTCTTACCATTCAGTTTCCCTTTATTTTTATATTTTTTTTATATAGCATTTTAAGTAAAGGGACAAAAAATAAACCTGATCTCTATAGAGTACTCTCAAAACTATAATTTTTGAAGCTCCTCAGCCGACTCAGGCTCACTCCGTTTGGATGTTCCAAGCTCTGTTGGTCATGAGCATCCATTGTTCTTCTGATTCTATTCTTGCGTCTTGTTTTCTCTGCAGGAATCTGAACTATGGCGGCAACTTGGGAAACTGAAGAAATCCAAGGGCGATCTGCTGCTAAGAATCACAGAATTGAAGAAACAAATACTGGATATTGAGACGCAAGAGAATGAAGCCATTCAAGAAGTAAGTACCAAAAAAAAATTTTTTTTTCTCTCTGTATTACAATATGTTGTGTTGTGATCCCAAAAAGATCCAGAAAAAAAGACACAGTTCTGTAATTAGTAGAAACAAAATATACTGAACAGAAAAGTAAATACAAATTAAGAGTGTGGGTATACGTCGGTCCGACTGCCAAATGCGCATAACTTGTGCTAACGCCGAAAGTCATGTTTTCTCATTATTTATAGTAAGTGGAAGAACTTATTATTATCCATAGGGTGGACACACCACAACAATTAGTATGTTGGTTCGTTTGTGACACATGATCAACACAGATTCAGCTGCAGAAAATATGCACTTTGATTGGGAGTATCAAGAACATGTCTTATTACCACAAAGGCAAAAAGCTTTCCTTCCTTCCTTCACACCCCTAATGTCAGGGGAAATTTTTCATGAATTAAAGGACTTCCAATCTGTGCAACATATTACAGCAGGACTGCTTCCCTGCAAGTTACAACATGGTCCTCTTCAAATCCAATGTCACCACATTCCTGTCATAAAAAGTCTACACACTTAATCAAGCTTCAGTCATTCCATTACTCATCTTCAATCACACTCTTAACCCTTATCCTCGAGTGGTCTCTGGGCCTTGATAAGTGGGTATGCCTATGTAAAAAAAAAAAAAAAAAAAATCATTCCATCTAATTTACCATTATCCTTGTCTGAAAATAGCTTCCTGACATAAATGCACCAAACATTGATGTTTTTTTTTCATTTTCCTTTTCAAAACTCAATCATGTTCTGCAAAACGAAAAACAATTTTCCTCTACAAATAAACCAAACCAAACATAAATAAACAAATAAAGAACTTGAAAAATAGAATCTTTTTTCACAAATTACTGGATTCAGCATTGAATAACCTAAAAGGGGTTGGTATGTTATAGACCAAAACAATTGAACAATTATTGGCATTGATGGGGTCGATATCATAAAACAAAACAACTAAACCACTATCCTTGAATGGTCTTTGGCCTTGATAAGTTTTATATATATCAGATTCAAAGATGGCGTAGCTAAAAGAAAACGCAATTGCCACTTCATTTTCGGATTTTGTAATCATACCCATGTTTCTTTATTTTCTTTTAAAGTTAATGAGTTCCTTTTTTTCTGATGGATTAAGGGCGAAATAAATTCAAAAAATAGCATAATAATTATATGAATGATTCTGCGCTATGAAACAGGTGCTGTAAAGAATTGAACATTTCAACATACGTAAAAATAAACGCTGATGGACAACCTCTTGAAATTTGGAATGTAGACATTTTTCATTTATTTGTATATGCTCTGTAGTTACATCGAGCTTCATAAATAAAAGGTAAAATACCTATAAAAGTGAAATTGTCTGTGTGTACATTTCCCTATCAAACTACTCTGTCAATTTTTAATCTACGGACTCGAGATTCTTTTTAATCGGTTTTCGGCCAGAAATTTGGCTGTTAAGGGGTCAACGTTCAACGATTTGACCTTTGAAAACTCTACCAAACTCCTCAGCCAATTTTGGGTCTAAACACTTGAATTTTTTTTATGTAGATTACTTGGACATGGATCAAACTTTTTAATTTTATTCGAGCCCAAAATAATATATGTTAAGGGATCAAAATTGGGGTCAAAGTTTAAAAAATTTTGACCTCTGCAGTCTCTGCAAAATTACTCAGCCAATTTTTGTTCTAAACATTTGAAATTTTATATAAAGTGTATTCAGACAAAGGACAAGCTTTTTAATCGGTTTTTGGCCGAAAATGTGGCTGCCAAAGGTAAAAAGATTTGATCTTTGCAGTCTCTAGCAAACTATTCAGCCAATTTTTGGTCTAAACATTTGAAATTTTATATAAAGGGTAATCATACATGCAGCAAGCTTTTTAATCAGTTTTTGGGTGAAAATTTGGCTGCCAAGAGGTGAAAGTTGAAAGAGTTGACCTTTGCAGACTCTACCAAACTCCTTTGCCAATTTTGGGCCTAAATACTAGAAATTTTAGATGTAGGTTACCTAGACATGAGCAAAAGTTTTAAATATATATATATATATATATATATATATATATATATATATATATATATATATATATCTGCGTATAAAGTTATGAACAGTACATAGGGCTCGAGTGAAGCTGGACTGAACTGCTAGTAATTGAATAAGCATATTTTCCCCATAAACCTATATATATATATATATATATATATAGTCGCAGACATAACAAGTAAGACAATTTACCTAATACAACTGAATAAATACATGTATATATAAAATATATGTATGTAGTTATTGATTTGTAAATCGCCACTTGTTCTCGTCTTCTCTTACCAACAATGACTATATTTCATTCCTCGCATTGTGACAGCCTTCTAAATCTCTACTACATATATATATATATATATATATATATATATATATATATATATATATATATATACTAGCAGTTCAACCCGTCTTTGCTCAGACCCTATGTACTGTTCATAACTTTGTGTATATAAATGACCTCCCTGATAGAATTGTCCCTGAGATGGGTATATTTGCTGATGACACCACACTCTAGAACAGGCATGAGAGGAAAACAAATATCTAAGGAAATAGCAGAAACGCTAGAGGATGACCTCTGATCTGTAGTGGAATAGGGACATAAATGCATGGTCACATTCAATGCTGCCATGACTAAGCTTGTTTTCTTCAATAATTACAAGAAACCTTCTCAACCACCAAGATACATTACCTGAAAAGCACTTCTTTTAAACTCCTCTGCCTAACGTTCACGGGGAACATAAATTGGAACAGATACATTGAGAGCATTTCCAGGGCTGCTGCGAGGAAGGTGGGCTCTCTATACCGTGCTAGAAAGTTACTTACGTCTGAAAGTATCCCGTACCGCTATAAGGCCACCATTCACCCATGTATGAAGTATTGTTGTCACATTTGGGCTGGCGCATCTGCTACTAGTCTCCCACTCCTGGACAGGGTTCAAAAGAAAGTCACCAACCTGAGAGGTCTTGAACTGTCATCTAAGCTTCAACCTCTATCCCACTGACAAAATGTTCCATCCCTCTGCCTGTTCTACAAGTATTATAATGGTGAATGCTCTGACGAACTACAAGCACTCGTACCCCCACAACGTAAATACCCTAGTCAAACACAAGCAGCAAAATCCCACCCCTACACAGTAGAGATCCCTAGATGTAAGAGAACTTTCTACTCCAATAGTTTCTTCCCCAGAACTGCTAGACTTTGGAACTTCCCTTCCAGGATTCTGCTTTCCCAACTGTACTGACATGCAGAAGTTCAAGTGTAATGTGAACAGCCATCTTGCTGCTCATCTCCCTACATAATATCCCTGCAACTTATGTCCTCGATAGTAGGCTCCTACGTCACAAAGTGGCAATGTGTATTGTTTGGGGTGAAAATGGAAAAAAAAAATTTTTTTAATTAAAAAAAATATCAGACGATGTGCCACAAATTGAAACCAAAGTCAAAAACTAAAAAGAAAACGTCACATTATGGTCTGGAAAAAAAAAATTTCATGTTTATGCCAATTATATGGGGCATGTCTATGTAATGAATTTTATTTTTATTTCCACCTGCATTTTGTTATTGATTGTGCCTGTTCTCGTTCCAGCTGGAAATGGAGCAAGCTTTGTTGGATGGAGAGCATAAGACTGAAATGACTGAGCTTCAACGAGAGCAGGAAATTATCAACCAGCTGAAACTGAAACATGAAGAGATTGTTGAAAAAGCGGCTCTGGAAAGAGAAAAGGTACTTCACACACACACACACACACACACACACACACACACACACACACACACATATATATATAATTTTTTTTATATTTTATTTTCTCAATTATTTTTATTGTGATGGTCGCTTAGCTGGAGTTTTCAGACGCGTCTTTGCAAAACTGATGGCTTTCCACATTATCATTGCATTTATTCGTTTTTATTTTTTTACCATCTTTCATCTGCAGCCATGTGTTTGAATTGTGTTTTAATTTCTTATTTATCAAGCTTTCGTTGTTGTGCAAACAATTGCTTATCAACGTTTTTTTTTTTTTTTTTTTTTTTTTTTTTTTGTTATTCTCTTGTTCTTATATCGGTAAAACGAGAACAATATCATCAAATGCCCCCCCCCTCTCCCCAGAAGACAATATCACAATGGTTGATCGTTTATGTTTATTTGCCTTCTCAAAAGCAGTTCAGCACAAGGTCAGGTGGAGGGGGTGGTGTTGAAAAGCAAGCGCACTAGTGGAAATGCACTATTGCCTACAAAAAATGCTTGAGCAGCCCCATTATCAGTCCTCACAGTGAGAGCATATAAGATGATTAGCAGTTAACTAAACTCTTTTTAAGAGACGATACAGCCTATGATGGTGGACTTTTTAGAACAGCTTGACAGAAGTTAAGTCACCAACTCAAAAGATGGCTCAAACTCTGTCAGACTGACTGAACAAAACTTGGTTTCCATAAAAATTAGAGAGGAGAAATGACAGAAGTCAGTTTTCTCTAATATCATTGGAAAATATATGTATGTATTTTCCTAATACAGTTATAAAAGCTCCCTCTATAGGTGAAACAGTTGACTGTACTGTCAAGACTTGGTAGGGTTACTTGTCGAAAAGAATGATAACTCCAAAATAAGACCAGTCCTTCTCACTTTCCTCCTATATGGGCATTGCTTCTAATCTTACAATATTAATTGCTACTGGACTTAAGCATTGCTGGATCAAGAGGAGTGCAGTTGGAGATTGGGTAATCCTTTTTTCACAATAAGCATCTAAATAGTGCCTGTACCCTTTCAGAGGATATCCATTGTTTCTAATAACAGAAAGAGACCAACGACAACTGTATAGAAATTTAATGGATGATGAAATCAATTACATCTAAATTCTTTCTCCTCTTCCCTCTGGAATGTAAGATATATACCAATAAATATGGGTGGCTCACTTAAAAATATCCCATGCTGAATATATTGCTCTGATTCGTTTTTTTGTTTATTTTTTTTTGTTTCATCCAATATGTATGCGAGTGATCCCAAACAAGTACACAATGAAGGAATTACTTCCACTGCCTTATTCTTCTATTTAACTAGTATTCGGATTACTTTTAATTCCATGGAGGTAGATTGTCCTCATTCTGTCAGTCATTTCGGGATAGGGGTCTTAAATAATTGTAGTGAGGATTGAACCTTCAATCTCCAGAAGACTGTAACTTGAAACTAATTGTTACTCAATGCTTTTATCCGTTACTTCATGAGTCCGCATGGACGATGGCATGAATATTGCGAGCTTTAAGCCGAATCTTGTTTTAGATGCGTAGTGCTGTTGCTTATTATTAAAATAAATGCGAATCCACGTGTTTAGCCATAAAAATGCTATTTCTAAAAATTCTAGCGAGTGATGTCCTCTCCTTTGCAGAAGAAACATTGCTTTTTCTACTCTATCAGTATTTCCATAGTAGGTGCTCGACTGAGCTCCAATTTATAATTTCCCCCTGTTGGACATGCACAACAAAAACTCGACTAGCTACAACCACTGTAAATAATTCTCCTTTCTTCCTCTATGTACCTAAAACTGAACAGAACCTCCATGAGCAAAGTTTATTTCCAAATAACTCTGTCCTTGGAACACAATACCATGGTTCTGCTTCTCAGTTAATTACAACATTGCCATCTTCGAGTTCTAAGTTTATAAGTTCTTGTGCTGTCTTCTTAACCCTGCATTAGCCCTATAAGGTATTTTGTCACACCAATTTTGCTAAAGTGCTCATAATTCCTAGTTGGCAACTTGTTTTTTTTTTTTCCTCCCTCCCAATACTGCACCATTTGTATCTCCGTTGTATCTCAATTTTCATTGGAGGTAGATGTCACTCTGTCCTTCTGATGTGTCCAGTCATCCTAGCTGACTAATGTAGGTATGATTTTATGATTTATATATTTTTGTATTTTTCCAGTGGGAATAAAAATTTGTAGATATAAGCACATATTATGTATCATTAGGTTATTCTGTAATATTTAATATGAAATTAATGTTTTGGTATTTTCTTTATCATAAGTTTTGATGGGATTATTTTATTTACAATTTATTACTCTTTCAGTCTTGTAACTATGAGCTTAGCTAATGTAATATTTTAATTTTTCTTTAGTTTTATAATTTACTAGCATGGGTGCCCGGCGTTGCCCGGGTGTTTGGAGGTGTGTGTTGAGCAAAAAAAAAAAGTGGTAGTAGGAAGGCAGGCTCGAACCTGTACCAAAAAGGAGGAAAAGAATGTGAAAAAAAAACGTGACATCTTTGCTGTTATGGCCACCACCAAACCGGAAGTGACATAGGTTTAAAATAAGGCTAGACGATTGAAAAGAGTGGATGACTTTCGAAAATATCAGTGAAAAAATCGACCCCTACCTGTAGAAAAGTGCCCAGTTGAGGGTGAAGAAATAATGTTTTTAGCCAATTTTTCGGTATTTGTCGTCTGAAGGGTCGAGCTTCAAAACGATACTGATCTTGTGAAAATCCATCGCCTCTGTCAAAAGTTTTAGGCAGACATGTAAACATACATACATACATACATACATTTATATATTAGTAGCTCAAATTTTTTACCCAAACTGATTAAAAAGCTTGCCTTATCTCTGAATACCCTTTATGTAAAATTTCAGATGTTTAGACCAGAAATTGTCTGAGTAATTTGGTAAAGACCGCAAAGGTCAATTTTTTTAAAAACTTTGACCCCTATAATGACCCCTTAAAAGTTATTGTTTTGGGCTCAAATCAAGTTTATTAAGTTAGAACCATGTCCAAGGAACCTATATCTAAAATTTATTTCAATTGTTTATACTCAACATTGGCAGAGGAGTTTGGTAGAGTTCTCAAAGGTCAAATTGTTGAACGTTGACCCCTTAACAGCCAAATTTCTGGCTGAAAACGAATTACAAAGATTTTTTCAAATCTCACTACCCTGTATATCAAATTTCGAGTCTATAGACTGAAAATTGACAGAGTTATTGTGTAGAGAAATGTACACAGACAGACACTTTCACTTTTATAGATATATAGATTTTATTTTATTATTTTATATTAATATCAACGAGATACAAGTGATTCAGACTGTTCAACAAAGGCTGTAGATGAATCCTGAACCAGCAGGATAACTATATTTTACAAAATGACGCTATAAACATTTTTGTATTAGGGTGTATAAACACCCATTGGCCTAACCATGTTTGGAACGCCCACATAACTAACGCAGTTAAATTAATCAAATTTTGCCTCGTTTTCAACCATCGTCTCCAATCTTACTATCCATGGCATATTCATCAATTTTTATTCTCGAGTGGCCTTTGGGCCTTGATGAGCGGTGACTCATCTATATATATATATATATATATATATATATATATATAAAAGCGAAAATGTATGTATATATGTACACTTCTCCTCGATGTCCACAAAAGGCTTCTTTCAGAGAAGCGCTCGCTCGCTTCGCAACTTCTTAAAACTTTTTATATCATCTATAAATTGTAATATCTCACATTTAACCACGGAGCTCGCCTGTCTATTTAATTTTATTGACTTTCAAACGTTAATTATTCCACATTTCCCGCATCGGCACGCGTTACATTCGGTTTTCGGTATAAACAAAAAGCGAAATTCGACTCTAAAATCAGGCTCAGAGCCAGTGGTCTCTGTTCAATGTCGACTTGGTCATATCAGACGGTAGCTTTCATTTCGAGACGAGGGAGCGGATTTTTAAAAACAAACAATTGACCTCATTAAAAACGATCCCGCACAAAATGCTAACTGCTGAATACCTATCGCCGTCACGTCAATCAAAAACGCGCACCTGTTTTTTTTTGTTTTTTTTTCACACTTTACTATTTTCCAACTGCGCGTCGTCAAGGCTTCGTTTTTTTTGTTTTTTTTTTCACGGGCACCTGTTTTTTTTCTCGGGTTTTTTTCACACACACCTACAAACACCCGGGCAACGCCGGGTACCCCTCGCTAGTTAATACTTAAAACAAAGCATGATAGATTGATCAACAAGAATGATTTGTGGCTACATTTAAAGAGATCATAACTTAGGAGAGAAATGGAACGATGGACAGAACGTATTATGGAGATGCTTTGACTCCTCTAAAAACAAATCAAACAATAAACCAAGGAGCTGCATTTTAGTAATTATCTCCCTTTGTTTTATGCCCATTTTTCATGCTTATTTTAAATGGAGTCATTTACTTTGGTAAATACTGAAGGACATTTATATTTCGCCCAAGGAGTTTCAGACAGTCGGTATTTTGTGGCTCTTGGCTAACACAAATATCCAGCAGAAAAACAGTTGCTGGTGAACAATGTTTCACATTCCATTTTGTGAATCTAATTAAATGCGTATTTGTCTTGGCACCTTTGTTTTTATAGTCTGTCCTTCACAGTTCTTCTGGCATAACCATTTTCCAATTCACTTATCTTCAGATTGTCTTGGTTTTATTGACATTTAGAAAAACAAATTCTTTTCTTCTGGCCAAATATTTACTTTCAATAAAGAACTAACAATCATATTTTGCCTACTGTGTTGTGACTAAATGGAATGGTTACAAATATTATTTCAAGGAAGGCTAAATGATGTTTTAAAGATATATAAATTCCTAAAGAAATCTCACAAAGAATTGGATTTTTAACATCTACTCAATCTGCAAATTTATGGTCAAAGCAGATTTCGAAAACTAAATCTGTTAATATTTTTTTGATAATAGACGAATATATTTTCTAAGTTTTGATATAAAAAAATATTGAAATCTTTTTATTTTTTTTTTGTTTCATTAGTTTGTCCAAAAAATTTTTTGTCATTTTTGGATAAAACTGGGGTTTAGTTTTAGTTTTATTCTCTGAATACTATTTTCAGTGTCTCCTAATAATCTCTTTCTGTCTGTCTGTTTCTCTCTCTCCCAATGCGCCCTCTTTCTCTCTCACTATATATATATATATGTATATGTATAATGTGAATCTGTCTGTGTACATTTCCCTACGCAATAACTCTTTCAATTTTTAGTCTACAGACTCAAACTTTGATATACAGGGTACTGAGTTTTGGGAAAATCTATGCGATCAGTTTTCGGCCAGAGATTTGACTGTTAAAGGGTCAAAGTTCAACGATTTGACTTTTGAGAACTCTACCAAACTCCTCCAACAATTTTGGGTAAAATAACTTAATAACTCAAGTTGAGCACAAAACAATAAATTTTAATACGGGTTAAAAATTAACCGTTTTTTTTTTTTTTTTTTTTTTTTTTTTTTTTTTTTGCTCAGCATACACATCCAAACACCCGGGCAACGTTAGTGTGTATATAATATATATATATATATATATATATATATATATATATATATATATAAAGCGCTCTTTCTTTCTCTCTGATGTGCTCTTTCTCTCTTTCTAGATTCACTTTCTTTTTCTCTGTCTCTCTAGATGCGCTCTTTCTTTCTCTCTCTCTAGATGCGCTCTTTCTTTCTCTCTCTCTAGATGCGCTCTTTCTTTCTCTCTCTCTAGATGCGCTCTTTCTTTCTCTCTCTCTAGATGCGCTCTTTCTTTCTCTCTTTCTAGATGCGCTCTTTCTTTCTCTTTCTCTAGATGCGCTCTTTCTTTCTCTTTCTCTAGATGCGCTCTTTCTTTCTCTCTCTCTAGATGCGCTCTTTCTTTCTCTCTCTCTAGATGCGCTCTTTCTTTCTCTCTCTCTAGATGCGATCTTTCTTTCTCTCTCTCTAGATGCGCTCTTTCTTTCTCTCTCTCTAGATGCGCTCTTTCTTTCTCTCTCTCTAGATGCGCTCTTTCTTTCTCTCTCTCTAGATGCGCTCTTTCTTTCTCTCTCTCTAGATGCGCTCTTTCTTTCTCTCTCTCTAGATGCGCTCTTTCTTTCTCTCTCTCTAGATGCGCTCTTTCTTTCTCTCTCTCTAGATGCGCTCTTTCTTTCTCTCTCTCTAGATGCGCTCTTTCTTTCTCTCTCTCTAGATGCGCTTTTTCTTCCTCTCTCTCTAGATGCGCTCTTTCTTCCTCTCTCTCTAGATGCGCTCTTTCTTCCTCTCTCTCTAGATGCGCTCTTTCTACCTCTCTCTCTAGATGCGCTCTTTCTACCTCTCTCTCTAGATGCGCTCTTTCTACCTCTCTCTCTAGATGCGCTCTTTCTTCCTCTCTCTCTAGATGCGCTCTTTCTTCCTCTCTCTCTAGATGCGCTCTTTCTTCCTCTCTCTCTAGATGCGCTCTTTCTTCCTCTCTCTCTAGATGCGCTCTTTCTTCCTCTCTCTCTAGATGCGCTCTTTCTTCCTCTCTCTCTTGATGCGCTCTTTCTTCCTCTCTCTCTAGATGCGCTCTTTCTTCCTCTCTCTCTAGATGCGCTCTTTCTTCCTCTCTCTCTAGATGCGCTCTTTCTTCCTCTCTCTCTAGATGCGCTCTTTCTTCCTCTCTCTCTAGATGCGCTCTTTCTTCCTCTCTCTCTAGATGCGCTCTTTCTTCCTCTCTCTCTAGATGCGCTCTTTCTTCCTCTCTCTCTAGATGCGCTCTTTCTTCCTCTCTCTCTAGATGCGCTCTTTCTTCCTCTCTCTCTAGATGCGCTCTTTCTTCCTCTCTCTCTAGATGCGCTCTTTCTTCCTCTCTCTCTAGATGCGCTCTTTCTTCCTCTCTCTCTAGATGCGCTCTTTCTTTCTCTCTCTCTAGATGCGCTCTTTCTTTCTCTCTCTCTAGATGCGCTCTTTCTTTCTCTCTCTCTAGATGCGCTCTTTCTTTCTCTCTCTCTAGATGCGCTCTTTCTTTCTCTCTCTCTAGATGCGCTCTTTCTTTCTCTCTCTCTAGATGCGCTCTTTCTTTCTCTCTCTCTAGATGCGCTTTTTCTTCCTCTCTCTCTAGATGCGCTCTTTCTTCCTCTCTCTCTAGATGCGCTCTTTCTTCCTCTCTCTCTAGATGCGCTCTTTCTACCTCTCTCTCTAGATGCGCTCTTTCTACCTCTCTCTCTAGATGCGCTCTTTCTACCTCTCTCTCTAGATGCGCTCTTTCTTCCTCTCTCTCTAGATGCGCTCTTTCTTCCTCTCTCTCTAGATGCGCTCTTTCTTCCTCTCTCTCTAGATGCGCTCTTTCTTCCTCTCTCTCTAGATGCGCTCTTTCTTCCTCTCTCTCTAGATGCGCTCTTTCTTCCTCTCTCTCTTGATGCGCTCTTTCTTCCTCTCTCTCTAGATGCGCTCTTTCTTCCTCTCTCTCTAGATGCGCTCTTTCTTTCTCTCTCTCTCTCTCTCTCTCTCTCTCTCTCTCTCTCTCTCTAGATGCGCTCTTTCTTCCTCTCTCTCTAGATGCGCTCTTTCTTCCTCTCTCTCTAGATGCGCTCTTTCTTCCTCTCCCTCTAGATGCGCTCTTTCTTCCTCTCTCTCTAGATGCGCTCTTTCTTCCTCTCTCTCTAGATGCGCTCTTTCTTCCTCTCTCTCTAGATGCGCTCTTTCTTCCTCTCTCTCTAGATGCGCTCTTTCTTCCTCTCTCTCTAGATGCGCTCTTTCTTCCTCTCTCTCTAGATGCGCTCTTTCTTCCTCTCTCTCTAGATGCGCTCTTTCTTCCTCTCTCTCTAGATGCGCTCTTTCTTCCTGTCTCTCTAGATGCGCTCTTTCTTCCTGTCTCTCTAGATGCGCTCTTTCTTCCTCTCTCTCTAGATGCGCTCTTTCTTCCTCTCTCTCTAGATGCGCTCTTTCTTCCTCTCTCTCTAGATGCGCTCTTTCTTCCTCTCTCTCTAGATGCGCTCTTTCTTTCTCTCTTTCTAGATGCGCTCTTTCTTTCTCTCTTTCTAGATGCGCTCTTTCTTCCTCTCTCTCTAGATGCGCTCTTTCTTTCTCTCTCTCTCTCTAGATGCGCTCTTTCTTCCTCTCTCTCTAGATGCGCTCTTTCTTCCTCTCTCTCTAGATGCGCTCTTTCTTCCTCTCTCTCTAGATGCGCTCTTTCTTCCTCTCTCTCTAGATGCGCTCTTTCTTCCTCTCTCTCTAGATGCGCTCTTTCTTCCTCTCTCTCTAGATGCGCTCTTTCTTCCTCTCTCTCTAGATGCGCTCTTTCTTCCTCTCTCTCTAGATGCGCTCTTTCTTCCTCTCTCTCTAGATGCGCTCTTTCTTCCTCTCTCTCTCTAGATGCGCTCTTTCTTCCTCTCTCTCTAGATGCGCTCTTTCTTCCTCTCTCTCTAGATGCGCTCTTTCTTCCTCTCTCTCTAGATGCGCTCTTTCTTCCTCTCTCTCTAGATGCGCTCTTTCTTCCTCTCTCTCTCTAGATGCGCTCTTTCTTCCTCTCTCTCTCTCTAGATGCGCTCTTTCTTCCTCTCTCTCTCTAGATGCGCTCTCTCTTCCTCTCTCTCTAGATGCGCTCTCTCTTCCTCTCTCTCTAGATGCGCTCTTTCTTCCTCTCTCTCTAGATGCGCTCTTTCTTCCTCTCTCTCTAGATGCGCTCTTTCTTCCTCTCTCTTTCTAGATGCGCTCTTTCTTTCTCTCTTTCTAGATGCGCTCTTTCTTTCTCTCTTTCTAGATGCGCTCTTTCTTCCTCTCTCTCTCTAGATGCGCTCTTTCTTCCTCTCTCTCTCTAGATGCGCTCTTTCTCTCTCTCTCTCTCTCTCTCTCTCTCTCTCTCTCTCTCTCTCTCTAGATGCGCTCTTTCTTTCTCTCTCTGTCTCTCTCTAGATGCGCTCTTTCTTTCTCTCCCTCTCTAGATGCGCTCTTTCTTTCTCTCTCTCTCTCTAGATGCGCTCTTTCTTTCTCTCTCTCTCTCTAGATGCGCTCTTTCTTTTTTTCTCTCTCTCTCTCTCTCTCTCTCTCTCTCTCTCTAGATGCGCTCTTTCTTTCTCTCTCTCTCTCTTTCTAGATGCGCTTCTTCTTTCTCTCTCTCTCTCTCTCTCTCTCTCTCTAGATGCGCTCTTTCTTTCTTTCTCTCTCTCTCTCTCTCTAGATGCGCTCTTTCTTTCTCTCTCTCTCTCTCTCTCTCTCTCTCTCTCTCTCTAGATGCGCTCTTTCTTTCTCTCTCGATGCGCTCTTTCTTTCTCTCTCTCTCTCTCTCTCTAGATGCGCTCTTTCTTTCTCTCTCTCTCTCTCTCTCTAGATGCGCTCTTTCTTTCTCTCTCTCTCTCTAGATGCGCTCTCTCTCTAGATGCGCTCTTTCTTTTTTTCTCTCTCTCTCTCTAGATGCGCTCTTTCTTTCTCTCTCTCTCTCTCTAGATGCGCTCTTTCTTTCTCTCTTTCTCTCTCTCTAGATGCGCTCTTTCCTTCTCTCTCTCTCTAGATGCGCTCTTTCTTTCTCTCTCCCTCTCTCTCTCTCTCTCTCTAGATGCATTCTTTCTCTTTCTCTCTCTCTGAGATGCATTCTTTCTCTCCCTCTAGATGCGTTCTTTCTCTCTCCCTCTAGATGCGTTCTTTCTCTCTCTCTCTCTCCCTCTAGATGCGTTCTTTCTCTCTCTCTCTCTCTCTCTCCCTCTAGATGCGTTTTTTTCTCTCTCTCTCTCTCTCCCTCTAGATGTGTTTTCTCTTTCCCTCTCCCTCTAGATGCGTTCTTTCTCTCTCTCTCCCTTCTCTCTCTCTAGATGCGTTCTTTCTCTCTATATACGTTCGCTCTCTTTCTCTCCCTCTAGATGCGGTCTTTCTCTCTCCCTCTAGATGCGTTCTTTCTCTCTCTCTCCCTCTAGATGCGTTCTCTTTCTCTCTCTAGATGCGTTCTCACTCTCTCTCTCCCTCTAGATGCGTTCTCTCTCTCCCTCTAGATGCGTTCTTTCTCTCCCTCTAGATGCGTTCTCTCTCTCCCTCTAGATGCGTTCTCTCTCTCTCTCTAGATGCGTTCTCTCTCTCTCTCTCTCTAGATGCGTTCTCTCTCTCTCTCTCTAGATGCGTTCTCTCTCTCTCTAGATACGTTATTTCTCTCTCTCTCTCTAGATGCGTTCTTTCTCTCTCTCTCTAGATGCGTTCTTTCTCTCTCTCTCTCTCTCTAGATGCGGTCTCTCTCTCTCTCTCTCTAGATGCGTTCTTAGAACGCATCTAGAGAGAGAGAGAAAGAACGCATCTAGATGCGTTCTCTCTCTCCCTCTCTCTTTTTCTAGATGCGTTCTTTCTCTCTCTCTCTCTCTCTCTCTCTAGATGCGTTCTTTCTCTCTCTCTCTCTCTCTCTCTCTCTCTCTCTCTCTCTCTCTAGATGTGTTCTTTCTCTCTCTCTCTCTCTCTCTCTCTCTAGATGCGCTCTTTCTCTCTCTCTCTCTCTCTCTAGATGCGTTCTTTCTCTCTCTCTCTCTCTCTCTAGATGCGTTCTTTCTCTCTCTCTCTCTCTAGATGCGTTCTTTCTCTCTCTCTCTCTCTAGATGCGTTCTTTTTCTCTCTCTCTCTCTCTCTCTCTCTCTCTCTCTCTCTAGATGCGTTCTTTCTCTTTCTCTCTCTCTCTAGATGCGTTCTTTCTCTTTCTCTCTCTCTCTAGATGCGTTCTTTCTCTTTCTCTCTCTCTCTAGATGCGTTCTTTCTCTTTCTCTCTCTCTCTAGATGCGTTCTTTCTCTCTCTCTCTCTCTCTCTCTCTCTCTCTCTCTCTCTCTCTCTCTCTCTAGATGCGTTCTTTCTCTCTCTCTCTCTAGATGCGTTCTTTCTCTCTCTCTCTCTAGATGCGTTCTTTCTCTCTCTCTCTCTAGATGCGTTCTTTCTCTCTCTCTCTCTAGATGCGTTCTTTCTCTCTCTCTCTCTAGATGCGTTCTTTCTCTCTCTCTCTCGATGCGTTCTTTCTCTCTCTCTCTCTCGATGCGTTCTTTCTCTCTCTCTCTCTCTCTCTCTCTCTCTCTAGTTGCGTTCTTTCTCTCTCTCTCTCTCTCTCTAGTTGCGTTCTTTCTCTCTCTCTCTCTATCTCTTGATGCGTTATTTCTCTCTCTATCTCTTGATGCGTTCTTTCTCTCTCTATGCGCTCTTTCGTTCTTTCTCTCTCTATGCGCTCTTTCGTTCTCTCTCTCTCTATGCGCTCTTTCGTTCTCTCTCTTTCTCTATGCGCTCTTTCGTTCTCTCTCTCTCTCTATGCGCTCTTTCGTTCTCTCTCTCTCTATGCGCTCTTTCGTTCTCTCTCTCTCTATGCGCTCTTTCGTTCTCTCTCTCTATGCGCTCTTTCGTTCTCTCTCTCTCTATCGTTCTCTCTCTCTCTCTCTCTATGCGCTCTTTCGTTCTCTCTCTCTCTCTCTATCGTTCTCTCTCTCTCTATGCGCTCTTTCGTTCTCTCTCTCTCTATGCGCTCTTTCATTCTCTCTCTCTCTATGCGCTCTTTCGTTCTCTCTCTCTCTATGCGCTCTTTCGTTCTCTCTCTCTCTATGCGCTCTTTCGTTCTCTCTCTCTCTATGCGCTCTTTCGTTCTCTCTCTCTCTCTATGCGCTCTTTCGTTCTCTCTCTCTCTCTATGCGCTCTTTCATTCTCTCTCTCTCTCTATGCGCTCTTTCGTTCTCTCTCTCTCTATGCGCTCTTTCGTTCTCTCTCTCTCTATGCGCTCTTTCGTTCTCTCTCTCTATGCGCTCTTTCGTTCTCTCTCTCTCTCTCTCTCTATGCGCTCTTTCGTTCTCTCTCTCTCTCTATGCGCTCTTTCGTTCTCTCTCTCTCTCTATGCGCTCTTTCGTTCTCTCTCTCTCTATGCGCTCTTTCGTTCTCTCTCTCTCTATGCGCTCTTTCGTTCTCTCTCTCTCTATGCGCTCTTTCGTTCTCTCTCTCTCTCTATGCGCTCTTTCGTTCTCTCTCTCTCTCTATGCGCTCTTTCGTTCTCTCTCTCTCTATGCGCTCTTTCGTTCTCTCTCTCTCTATGCGCTCTTTCGTTCTCTCTCTCTCTATGCGCTCTTTCGTTCTCTCTCTCTCTCTCTCTCTATGCGCTCTTTCGTTCTCTCTCTCTCTCTCTCTCTATGCGCTCTTTCGTTCTCTCTCTCTCTATGCGCTCTTTCGTTCTCTCTCTCTCTATGCGCTCTTTCGTTCTCTCTCTCTCTCTCTATCGTTCTCTCTCTCTCTATGCGCTCTTTCGTTCTCTCTCTCTCTATGCGCTCTTTCGTTCTCTCTCTCTCTATGCGCTCTTTCGTTCTCTCTCTCTCTATGCGCTCTTTCGTTCTCTCTCTCTCTATGCGCTCTTTCGTTCTCTCTCTCTCTATGCGCTCTTTCGTTCTCTCTCTCTCTCTATGCGCTCTTTCGTTCTCTCTCTCTCTATGCGCTCTTTCGTTCTCTCTCTCTCTATGCGCTCTTTCGTTCTCTCTCTCTCTATGCGCTCTTTCGTTCTCTCTCTCTCTATGCGCTCTTTCGTTCTCTCTCTCTCTCTCTCTCTATGCGCTCTTTCGTTCTCTCTCTCTCTCTCTCTCTATGCGCTCTTTCGTTCTCTCTCTCTCTCTCTCTATGCGCTCTTTCGTTCTCTCTCTCTCTCTCTATGCGCTCTTTCGTTCTCTCTCTCTCTCTCTCTATGCGCTCTTTCGTTCTCTCTCTCTCTCTCTCTATGCGCTCTTTCGTTCTCTCTCTCTCTCTCTCTCTTTCTCTCTTTCTCTCTCTCTTTCT